>NC_069795.1:15905000-16530000 GCF_027406575.1 Nycticebus coucang
TATACTTTACATAGTCTTGTGAGCTGATCTAAATTATTCCCAGAGCTTCATAGGTTACAAATAAATAAAAACTAAGAGAATAAACCTGAAATTTTTTACTTATTTTTATTAAAATTTGGAGAGGGAGGATGGGCGGAGCAAGATGGCAGCCGAGTAACAGCTTCCTTGCATCTGGGCACCGTGAGTCTGGGGAGATAGGACTCCAGGCATCTCTGGCTGGTGGGAACTGCCTATCATCACTCCTATGAGGATACAGGGAGTCAGCGAGAGACTTCTGGACCCCAAGAGGAGGACTAAAACAGTGGAAAACAGGCAAGTGGTCGCGTGTGTTCAACCCGTCTAAACCCGCCCACAACTTCCACAGGCACAAGAACTTAAAGAGCAAGAGGAAGTGAAAGGAAAATTAGGGCAAGGAAACAGATAAAAGAAATCACTCATGAGGAAGAATCAGCAGAAAACTCCAGGCAACATGAAGAACCAGTCCAGAACAACCCCGCCAAGGGACCATGAGGTAGCTACTGCAGAGGATTCCACCTATACAGAAATGTTAGGAATGACAGAAAGGGAATTTAGAATACACATGTTGAAAACAATGAAAGAAATGATGGAAACAATGAAGGAAACTGCTAATAAAGTGGAAAATAACCAAAAGGAAATCCAAAAACAGAATCAAATCAGAGATGAACGATATGAAGAATATAAAAAGGATATAGCAGAGCTGAAGGAAATGAAACAGTCAATCAGGGAACTTAAAGATGCAATGGAAAGTATCAGCAACAGGTTAGACCATGCAGAAGAAAGAATTTCAGAGGTAGAAGACAAAGTTTTTCAGATAACTCAGATAGTAAAAGAGGCAGAAAAGAAGAGAGAGAAAGCAGAACGTTCACTGTCAGAATTATGGGACTTTATGAAACGTTCCAACATACGAGTTATAGGAATTCCAGAAGGGGAAGAAGAATGCCCCAGAGGAATGGAAGCCATACTAGAGAATATTATAAAAGAAAATTTCCCAAACATCACCAAAGATTCTGACACACTGCTTTCAGAGGGCTATCGGACCCCAGGTCGCCTCAACTCTAACCGAGCTTCTCCAAGACACATTGTGATGAACCTGTCCAAAGTCAAGACAAAAGACAAGATTCTGCAAGCTGCCAGGAGTAAGCGCCAGTTGACCTACAGGGGCAAATCCATCAGAGTGACCTCAGACTTCTCTAATGAAACTTTCCAAGCAAGAAGACAATGGTCATCTACCTTTAATCTACTTAAACAGAACAATTTTCAGCCCAGAATTCTGTACCCTGCTAAGCTAAGCTTCAAAATTGATGGAGAAATCAAATCATTTACGGATATACAAACATTGAGGAAATTCACCACAACAAGACCAGCTCTACAGGGAATACTTCAACCTGTTCTGCACACTGACCACCACAATGGATCAGCAGCAAAGTAAGAACTCAGAAATCAAAGGACAGAACCTAACCTCCACACTGATGCAAAAGATAAAACTAAGCAATGGACTCTCACCAAATAAGACGAATAGAATACTACCACACTTATCAATTATCTCCATAAATGTTAATGGCTTGAATTCCCCACTGAAGAGACATAGATTGGCTGACTGGATTAAAAAACACAAGCCATCCATTTGCTGTCTGCAAGAAACACACCTGGCTTCAAAAGACAAATTAAAGCTCCGAGTCAAGGGTTGGAAGACAATTTTTCAGGCAAATGGAATTCAGAAGAAAAGAGGAGTTGCAATCTTATTTTCAGATACATGTGGATTTAAAGCAACTAAAGTCAAAAAAGACAAAGATGGTCACTTTATATTGGTCAAGGGAAAACTACAACAAGAAGACATTTCAATTCTAAATATTTATGCACCAAATTTAAATGCTCCCAGATTCTTGAAACAGACCTTACTCAGTCTGAGCAATATGATATCTGATAATACCATCATAACAGGGGACTTTAACACACCTCTTACAGAGCTGGACAGATCCTCTAAACAGAAATTAAACAAAGATATAAGAGATTTAAATGAGACCCTAGAACAATTATGCTTGATAGACGCATATAGAACACTCCACCCCAAAGATAAAGAATATACATTCTTCTCATCACCCCATGGAACATTCTCCAAAATTGATCATATCCTGGGACACAAAACAAATATCAACAGAATCAAAAGAATTGAAATTTTACCTTGTATCTTTTCAGACCATAAAGCACTAAAGGTGGAACTCAACTCTAACAAAAATGCTCGACCCCATCCAAAGGCATGGAAATTAAACAATCTTCTGTTGAATAACAGATGGGTGCAGGAAGAAATCAAACAGGAAATCACTAACTTCCTTAAGCATAACAACAATGAAGACACAAGCTACCAAAACCTGTGGGATACTGCAAAAGCAGTTTTGAGAGGAAAATTCATCGCTTTAGATGCCTACATTCGAAAAACAGACAGAGAGCACATCAACAATCTCACAAGAGACCTTATGGAATTGGAAAAAGAAGAACAATCTAAGCCTAAACTCAGTAGAAGAAAAGAAATCTCCAAAATCAAATCAGAGATCAATGAAATTGAAAACAAAAGAATCATTCAGAAAATTAATGAAACAAGGAGTTGGTTTTTTGAAAAAATAAATAAAATAGATAAACCATTGGCCAGACTAACTAGAAATAGAAAAGTAAAATCTCTAGTAACCTCAATCAGAAATGATAAAGGGGAAATAACAACTGATCCCACAGAGATACAAGAGATCATCTCTGAATACTACCAGAAACTCTATGCCCAGAAATTTGACAATGTGAAGGAAATGGATCAATATTTGGAATCACACCCTCTCCCTAGACTTGGCCAGGAAGAAATAGACCTCCTGAACAGACCAATTTCAAGCACTGAGATCAAAGAAACAATAAACAAGCTTCCAACTAAAAAATGCCCTGGTCCAGATGGCTTCACTCCAGAATTCTATCAAACCTTCAAGGAAGAGCTTATTCCTGTACTGCAGAAATTATTCCAAAAAATTGAGGAAGAAGGAATCTTCCCCAACACATTCTATGAAGCAAACATCACCCTGATACCAAAACCAGGAAAAGACCCAAACAAAAAGGAGAATTTCAGACCAATCTCACTCATGAATATAGATGGAAAAATTCTCAACAAAATCCTAGCCAATAGATTACAGCTTATCATCAAAAAAGTCATTCATCATGATCAAGCAGGCTTCATCCCAGGGATGCAAGGCTGGTTCAACATACGCAAGTCCATAAACGTTATCCACCATATTAACAGAGGCAAAAATAAAGATCACATGATCCTCTCAATAGATGCAGAAAAAGCATTTGATAAAATCCAGCATCCTTTTCTAATTAGAACACTGAAGAGTATAGGCATAGGTGGCACATTTCTAAAACTGATTGAAGCTATCTATGACAAACCCACAGCCAATATTTTACTGAATGGAGTAAAACTCAAAGCTTTTCCTCTTAGAACTGGAACCAGACAAGGTTGTCCTCTGTTACCTTTACTATTCAACATAGTGCTGGAAGTTCTAGCCAATACAATTAGGCAAGACAAGGAAATAAAGGGAATCCAAATGGGAGCAGAGGAGGTCAAACTCTCCCTCTTTGCTGACGACATGATCTTATACTTAGAGAACCCCAAAGACTCAACCACAAGACTCCTAGAAGTCATCAAAAAATACAGTAATGTTTCAGGATATAAAATCAATGTCCACAAGTCAGTAGCCTTTGTATACACCAATAACAGTCAAGAGGAGAAGCTAATTAAGGACACAACTCCCTTCACCATAGTTTCAAAGAAAATGAAATACCTAGGAATATACCTAACGAAGGAGGTGAAGGACCTCTATAAAGAAAACTATGAACTCCTCAGAAAGGAAATAGCAGAGGATATTAACAAATGGAAGAACATACCATGCTCATGGATGGGAAGAATCAACATTGTTAAAATGTCTATACTTCCCAAAGCAATCTACCTATTCAATGCCATTCCTATCAAAGTACCTACATCGTACTTTCAAGATTTGGAAAAAATGATTCTGCGTTTTGTATGTAACCGGAAAAAACCCCGTATAGCTAAGGCAGTTCTTAGTAACAAAAATAAAGCTGGGGGCATCAGCATACCAGATTTTAGTCTGTACTATAAAGCCATAGTGCTCAAGACAGCATGGTACTGGCACAAAAACAGAGACACAGACACTTGGAATCGAATTGAACACCAAGAAATGAAACTAACATCTTACAACCACCTAATCTTCGATAAACCAAACAAGAACTTACCTTGGGGGAAAGACTCCCTATTCAATAAATGGTGTTGGGAGAACTGGATGTCTGCATGTAAAAGACTGAAACTGGACCCACACCTTTCCCCACTCACAAAAATTGATTCAAGATGGATAAAGGACTTAAATTTAAGGCACGAAACAATAAAAATCCTCAAAGAAAGCATAGGAAAAACACTGGAAGATATTGGCCTGGGGGAAGACTTCATGAAGAAGACTGCCATGGCAATTGCAACAACAACAAAAATAAACAAATGGGACTTCATTAAACTGAAAAGCTTCTGTACAGCTAAGGTGACGATAACCAAAGCAAAGAGACAACCCACACAATGGGAAAGGATATTTGCATATTTTCAATCAGACAAAAGCTTGATAACCAGGATCTATAGAGAACTCAAATTAATCCACATGAAAAAAGCCAACAATCCCTTATATCAATGGGCAAGAGACATGAATAGAACTTTCTCTAAAGACGACAGACGAATGGCTAACAAACACATGAAAAAATGTTCATCATCTCTATATATTAGAGAAATGCAAATCAAAACATCCCTGAGATATCATCTAACCCCAGAGAGAATGGCCCACATCACAAAATCTCAAAACTGCAGATGCTGGCGTGGATGTGGAGAGAAGGGAACACTTTTACACTGCTGGTGGGACTGCAAACTAGTACAACCTTTCTGGAAGGAAGTATGGAGAAACCTCAAAGCACTCAACCTAGACCTCCCATTCCATCCTGCAATCCCATTACTGGGCATCTACCCAGAAGGAAAAAAATCCTTTTATCATAAGGACACTTGTACTAGACTGTTTATTGCAGCTCAATTTACAATCGCCAAAATGTGGAAACAGCCTAAATGCCCACCAACCCAGGAATGGATTAACAAGCTGTGGTATATGTATACCATGGAATACTATTCAGCCATTAAAAAAAATGGAGACTTTACATCCTTCGTATTAACCTGGATGGAAGTGGAAGACATTATTCTTAGTAAAGCATCACAAGAATGGAGAAGCATGAATCCTATGTACTCAATCTTGATATGAGGACAATTAATGACAATTAAGGTTATGGGGGGGGGAAGCAGAAAGAGAGAGGGAGGGAGTGGGGTGGGGCCTTAGTGTGTGTCACACTTTATGGGGGCAGGACATGATTGCAAGAGGGACTTTACCTAGCAATTGCAATCAGTGTAACTGGCTTATTGTACCCTCAATGAATCTCCAACAATAAAAAAAAAAGAAAAAGAAAAAAAAAAAAAATTTGGATAGGGAAAACGAAACAATGAAAGCCTATACATAGAATTAAAATTTTCTCCACTATAGTATTATCTTCCTTTTCTACTATTATTGAAGATGTAAATACTAATATCTTGGACTGGAAGAACATACAAGCTCCAAATAGGCCAACACTCTTAAGTGTAACTTTGACACCTCTGCCCAAGTTTATAAAGGGAGCATCCTTTACACTAACCTATCTTAAAAACACTTATGCTAAGGACTAAACACCCACTTTGCTTGTGTATCTGAGACATATAGGGACACTCTCAGTGAAAGGTATAACTATGGTGGCCATTTTCCAAACAAATCCTTATGTCAGTATTGGTGTGACATATTTATAGTAGAATATTAAAAACATGAAATTGGTCAAAAAATCAAACTACATAGCCATTGCAAATAAAGTCCTTAAAACATTGTCCCTAAGCACACAGCAAATTTCATTCTGTTCTGTTCTATAAATATAGGGTGCATTTGTTTCCTGAGCATCATGCTAGGCTCTGGAGACCTAGAGATGAATACAGTATGAACCAAACTCTCAATTCTTCTGTACTTTAGGAAGATAAAATACACTTAAATAATTATTCTGTATAACTAAACACTCTTCATTGTCTTCAGAGCATTTTCTACAAATAGTAATTATACATTAATTTGTTTGCTTACATATTTACTTTCTGCCTCCTTTACTGGGCTATTAGCTCACTGGGGGAAAGGACCATGACTGTTTTGTGCAATGCATGCTCAGTGCTAGTACAGAAGCCCATCATATGGTAGGCACCCTATAAATATTTTCTAAATGGTAATGTGTGAATATATAATATATAAAATATATAGAAGCAATAGTTCTCATCTATACAAACAATGGTTAAAAATATAACAGAAAAGACCCATTTAAGCAACAACAATAATTCTACAAAGGACAAAACACTTAGGACCAAGCCTAAAAAGGAATGTGAGGGGAAAAATGGATATATTTGTGAAAGACACAGAAGAGCTGAATAAATGGAAAAACACACCAAGTTTGTAGATAATACTTATGGTGATAAAGTTGCCAATTATCCCAATAATAATACTAGGAAAGAAATTTTTCCCTAGAACTATTAATAGAAAGGATAATTCTAAAGGTCACATGGAAAAATAAACTAATAAGAATAACTAGGAAATATCTGAAATAGAAAAGTCTTATTATAAGCCAATAAGCACTTTGTAAGACTCCAATAAATAAAATGATATGGCCTTTGGAAATATATACTATATTAAAGAAGAGAAAATAAATTCCAGAAACAGATCCCAATTTATAGTGGAATTTAGCATATGATAAAGGTGGCACTCAAATTTGTGGTGATAAAGATGAACTTTGATATATAATTCTGGGACAGCTGAATGACTATCTGTAAAACAATACTGATGGATTCATACCTAACACCATATTCAAAGAAATATTCCAAATGGGTTTAGGATTTAAGTGAAAAATATCATAACATGGCTTAATCCACTTTATGTATGTATAAACGTAGAATGGGAGACATCTTTGTAGCTATGACTCAGGAATGAGAGTCTAAAGAAAGGTTGATAAGTTCAACTACATAAAATACATAACTTTCCATTTAAAAACGGCACAAGGACAAACTGGAGAAAAATATTTGAAATTCATGTCACAAAGAATCACATTCACTAAAATACAAAGAGCTCTAAGAAATTTAGAAGTAAAATAACAAGAAAATAGAAATATGGACAAAGAACATGAACAGCTCACAAAGAAAAAAATTCAAATGGTAATCAAAAATATGGAAATATAATTTAAAATACTGAAAATTAAAGCTACATTTCTCACAGTGATGAGCAGAATTTTATGATGGCCCCACAGTTTCCACCCACCAGGGTTTGGCACTTCACAATCCTGTTCCCTCCAATATGGCCCCTACCTGTGACTTACTTCTGACCAGTGGAATATGACAAAGGTGCTGGGAGTTACTCTCTTGACTAGGTCAGACTATGTGGCAGATGTGCTGAGATGACAGTCCCAGGATTATGTTACATCACGTATGACTTCATCTACACAGACTAAAGCAGGAGACTGTGCTGCTGGCCTTGCAGAAGCCAGCTACTGTGATGTGAGCCTCCATGGGAAGCTTCTTGGAGCTAAGGGCCTCAGTCCTACAACCATAAGGAACTGACTTCTGCCAACCCCAACATGAATTTGGAAAAGGACTCTCAGCCTCAGATGAGACCACAGTCCCAGGCAACACATCGAATGCAGCACACAAAACCCTTAACCCAACCAGCTAAGCCATGCTTGGGCTCCTAACTCACAGAAACTGTGAGATAATAAATGTGTGTTGTTTTAAACTGCTAAGTTTATATGCAATTTATTATTCCACAATAAAAAACTATGACATTCATCGATAATGTTGGCTAAAATACAAAACATGCAGTGTTGTGCTATGGAACTGTGTCCATGGGCTTTCCCATATAAACAATTCCATACTTATGGAGGAAAATATGGCAGTGTGTGGAGCAAGGCCAGTGACACCTGCACTTCCACCAGCAATCTCGCTTCTGAAATCCATTCCACACCTGCGTACATATAACACTTGTACAAAAGTTTTTATTATTAAAGAATTGTTTATAATACCAAATAATGGAAACTGCTCAGGGAACAAATGAGAATTAGTTAAATTACACAGGGCCATCTACTTACAAAACTTAGGAATGAGGAAGAATTGTACATAATGATACAGAAAAAAATCTCTTAAGATACATTACTAAGTAAAAAAAGGTAAAGTTCAGAAAACTTTATGTAGTATGCTGCCCTCGTATAAGAAAAATGAATATATTCACAAAGAAATAATGCAAGGGTTTTTTTTTAAACCATTTTAAACTATTTTAAAATGGTTACCTATAGGGAAAAGAAAGAAGTTGGATATAGATAAGAATGGGAGCAATACTTATCTATGAATGCCTTTTTTATCTTTTGTGTATTTGAAACATATAAATGTATTACTTATTAATAATACTCATTTAATTTTTTTTTTTTTTTTTTTTTGTAGAGACAGAGTCTCACTGTACTACCCTCGGGTAGAGTGCCGTGACGTCACACGGCTCACAGCAACCTCTAGCTCTTGGGCTTCCGCGATTCTCCTGCCTCAGTCTCCCGAGCAGCTGGGACTACAGACGCCCACCACAACGCCCGGCTACTTTTTGGTTGCAGTTCAGCCGGGGCTGGGTTTGAACCCACCACCCTTGGCATATGGGGCTGGCACCCTACTCACTGAGCCACAGGTGCATTTAATTTTTTTTGAGACAGGGTTTCACTATGTTGCCCTCAGTAGAGTACTGTGGTATCACAGCTCACAGCAACCTCTAACTCTTGGGCTCCAATGATCCTCTTGCCTCAACCTTTGGAGTAGCTGGGACTTCAGGCACCCACTACCATGCCTGGTTACTTTTAGAGATGAGGTTCACTCTTGCTCAGGCTGCTCTGGAACTCCTGAGTTCAAGCAATCTACCTTCCTCAGCCTCCCAGAGTGCTAGGATTATAGACGTGAGCCACCACGCCTGGCCTAATTTAATTTTTTTATATTGTCAAATGGATGGATTTTCATCATGAACATATATTCAAGACACAGAGGTGACGTGGGGAAGAAGAAAACATGAAGTCAGCTAATCTGTCTTCATAGGACAGAGACATGGTGCAGGATTTTGAAAGGTGATTAGGAGTTACAAGGGATGGACAAGCCTCACAAAGACATCACAGAGAGTAAGAACTGAGTTCAAAGACACCGTGGGTAAGACAGACAGTACATCTGGGGGGTGAAGGAGTCTGGTCTCACTAAACGTAATGGGGGAATGGGGAGCTCTGTAGAGAGGAAGACAGGCAGAGAACAGATCAAGAGCTTCTTGGAAGCTCTTCTAGGAAATGGTACATTATACTTTGCATGATGCCTATGTCTTAAGTTAATCATCTTGGCTTGGAGGATATTTTAGAGGAGATCTGTATTAATTTCCTGTGACTGCCATAGCAAATTGTCACAAACCTGATGGCTTAAAACAACAGAAATTTGTTTTTCTCACCATTAAGGAAGCAGGTAATCTGAGCCAGAATTCTGAAACCAAGATGCTGACAGGTCCACTCCCACTCCCCAGAGGCTGTAGGGAAGAATCCATCCTTTGCCTCTTCCAGCTTCTGGTAGTTCCGGGTTTCCTTGGCCCATGGCAACACGACGCCAATCTCTGCCTTCATCTACACATCACCTTTTCTCCTGTGTGTTTTCTCCTCTTCCTTTTCTTAAAGGTGTTACCAGCCACTCTTAACCTGAAAGGCCATTTTATGCAGGGCGCTGCTGGTCCGGCCCTAACAAGGCTGGATGACCCGATGGTCGATATCTGGACATTGATTATTCATTTCCAAGGCTACTGTCATAGATAAATTGGGAAACTGGACTCCATGGTACCGGTCAAGGACTCAAGGCACTCTGTGCACCCAGTGAAGGGTCCTCTAACTATGAATTTAGTCTAGAATAAAAGTTCTTTAAAGATACAACCACTTTAAGATAGGAAGACATGTGACTTTGTAAACTATGAGGAGGAATTTGTTTATTGTATACTATGATGAGTAATAATACTGCTGATGGTTACTTTTACTGTAAGAATAAAATAACAATAAGGGGCAGAGAAGTTCTTTGGGGAGATGTCCCTGCTGCTCTCTGGAATCTCTGGCTTTTCTATAAATAAAAGTGAAACTGTTTCTCTCTCATCCGGCAGTGTAAAAACACTTGTTAAAGATTTAAGGCCCATTTGAGTAATTCAGGATGATTTCATCTTAAGATCCTTAACTGAATGATATCTGCAAAGACTCTTTATCCAAATAAGGTCCCAGCCCAAGGTCCCAGGGGTTAGAAAGGGGGCACACATTCTTCAGTGGCGGGGGGGGGATCCATAATCAATGCCTAAGACAAGTAGTCTTTGCAAGATGGTTGCAATGGACCAGCTAAGGGATGTTCAACAAGTATTCAACTTTCCTGATTAAA
This sequence comes from Nycticebus coucang, assembly GCF_027406575.1. Lineage (NCBI taxonomy): Eukaryota > Metazoa > Chordata > Mammalia > Primates > Lorisidae > Nycticebus > Nycticebus coucang. The sequence goes on from NC_069795.1 coordinate 15,915,616, forward strand.
AATTTCCAAGGCAAAAATCTTATAAGTCATTGACATTTTCCACCCCACATCTTCCTTTCTATAATTTAACCCACCTCCTGGCCTTGCTTTTTATTCAAGCAACTCAATGTATATTTGCAGCAGTCCCTTTGTCTCTTTTAAGTCTTTTCATGTGTTCATATCATGACCACGGTGTGGCATTTTGTGCTATAAGGATAATTCTGAGCCTCCTAATCTGGAAAGGTGAAAATTCTCAGGGAGATTCACTCCCTGGAAATGACACTTAGCTAGAGGCAGACAGAAGGCTCTACAGAGGGCACTTTTCTCCCTGTGTCCCTGCCTGAAACTTTTCTTCACAGGTACCTGCTTCCTTTAAAATGGAATTTTAGGCTTTAAAGAATCTTTGGCTACTGATGAGAGAAAAGAAAGAGTCCTGGGGCCAGGAGGCATGATTCGAACCCTATGTTTTCCGTGTGACCTTAGAAAATATATTTAACTTTTTATGCCTTATTCTCTCATCTGTAACATGAGAAAAACAGTACCTCCTTCATTATGATGTCAAAAAGATTAAATAAGCTTATTGTTGCAAAGCATTTAAAACACAACCTGGCACATAAGTGCTTGGTAAGGGTCAGTTTCCTTCATCATCATTGTCATCACTGTTGTAATCATAATCCTCCATGTTGCAGATGTAGAAAACAATGATGTGTTTAGTCTAAATCATACAATTAGAATTAAGCACACAAAAAAATGAATCTTTTTTTATTTCAAAATATTAATTAAGGGGGTACAAACGTTTTCTTACATGGCTACCCTGTTTAATGCTTAAGGCAAGGGCTTTTGGTGTGTTCATCACCAGAATACTGTTTGTTGGGTTCAATAGGTAAGTTTTATCCCACCAAGAAGTTTAAACCCTTCTTGGTTTCTCATGTCGTTTCTATTGCTTTGTGACTGCGTGCCCATCTATTAGCTCCTGCTTATCAGTGAGAATGTGTGCTGTTTGGTTTTCCATTCCTGAGATACTCCACTGAGGATAATGGTCTCCAGTTCCATCAAAGTTGCTGCAAATGAGATTATTTCATTCCCTTTTATAGCTGAGTAGTACTCCATCGTGTGTGTGTAAATATAAATATATGTATATCATGTTTTGTTTACTTGCCCATGAATTGATAAGCACTTAGGTTGATTCCTCATCTTTTCAATCATAATTTGTTCTGCAGTAAACAATTTGAATGTGGATGTCTTTTGGATAAAATAACTTCATTTCCTTTGAGTAGATACCTAACAATGGGGATGCTGGATCAAAGAATAAGTCTACATTTATTTCTTTGAGGAATCTCCATATTGTTTTGGGTAAAGACCATACCAATTTGAAGTCCCACAAAGAGTATATAAGCACGCCTTTCTCTCTGCATCCAGGCCAACATCTATTAGCTTTTTGACTATTTAGTAATGGCCATTCTGAAAAGAGTAAGGAACCTCCTAGTAGTTTTAATTTGAGATGTCCCAGGTGCTGATGAGAAACTCAGTAGTTTGGGGTTAGAATGTTCTATAAATGTCTGTTAAGTCAGTTCATCCTAGAGTCCTATTTAAGTCCAGTGTTTCCTTTTTTGTTTTCTACTTTAATGTTCTGTCCAGTTTTGTCAATGGAGTATTGAAGTCTCTGATAATTAAGATGCTACTGTTTATTTCTTCGCTTAGATCTAGAAGAGTTTGCTTTATGAAACTGGGAGCTTCTGTGTTAGCTGAATGTACATTTAGGATTTTTACGACTTCCAGCTGCACTGCTCCCTTACCATATGTAATGACATCTTTGTATTTCTTTTTTACTATTGTTGATTTAAAGTCTATTTTATCTGAGAGTGGCTACACCTGCCTGCTTTCAGTTTCCATTTCTATAGCCCTTACCTTGAGTCTGTGTGAATCCTTGTGATTTAGATATGTTCCTTGGACATAGACATTATTTGGGTCATGTTTTTTCATTCATTTACCCAGTCTGTGTCTATTAAATGTGGCATTCAGACCTTTCACATTCAGTGTTAAGATTGATATGTGCGATGCCCTTCTGTTCCATGTATTACTGACACCTTATTGGTTTCTTTTTTCCACCTTGCACTGTTGTTTTATAAGAACTGTTTTGACCCTGGTTGGTATCTATTGTGCCAGTGCCAGTACTATTGAGCATTTCCTATAAGGCAGGTCTAGTAGGGACAAATCTCCTTAGTATTTGCTTTTCTGGGAAAATTTTCTTTCTCTTTCATTTATGAAACCTAGTTTAGCAGGATACAAATTCTTGGCTAGCAGTTATTCTGTTTAAGGAGACTAAAGACAGGACCTCATTCTTTTCCAGCTTGAAAGGTTTCTCTTGAGATGTCTGCTGTCAGGGTAATGGGTTTTCATTTGTAAGTTACTTGATGTTTTCACCTCATGACTCAGCAGTTCCTCCTTCATAGTGACTTTGGCCAGCCTGGTGACTATAGGCCTTGGTGCAGCCCTTTTTGCAATGAATATCACAGGTGTTCTTTGAAGCAAGACCAGAGGAGTGCTTCTCAGTTATTCCCTAAGATATGTTTTCCAGGACTTTTGCTTTTACTTTTTTACCTTCATGGATGCCTATGATTCTTTTATTTGGTCATTTTAGCTAATCCTGTATTTCTCATAAATTTGTGTTTTCCTTTTGATTTTTTTTTATTTTTATTTTTTAATTAAATCATAGCCGTGTACATTAATGCAATCATGGGCACCGTACTGGTTAACATAGCCTTCCTGAGTTATCCTTAAGTGCTAAAATTCTTTCTTCTACTTAATCTAATCTAGTCTTAAATTTCCTCCTATGTTTTACATTTCCCTAAATGATTTTTTTTTTCCTTTCTAAAAGTCCTATTTGGTTTTGTAAAAATGTATCGATCTCATAGCAAATTTTTCATTCATTTCCCGAATTGATTTTTTGGTTTCTTTGAGTTGGTTTTCCATTTTATCTTGGAGCTCATTGACCTTCTTTACAATCCGTATCTGGAATGCATTCTCTGTCATTTCAGTATTTTCACATTTGTAGGGACCTCTAGCTGGTGTGTCCTTTCACTCTGATTTTTCAACCTTCTGGAGTTCTTGCACTGATCCCTTGTCATCTAGAGCAGCTGTGACTTCTTATTTTTAGATTTTCTTTTGTTTAGGTGGGAGGGGTTTTTTCTCCCCTCACTCTTAAGAATGTGTCTGTAGCATATGTTGGATAAGAATCTTTCACTTTGTTTGGCTTTAATGGGGGGGTCTGGGTTCTGGATGGATATCTTGGTTATAGATATTTTCAGTGTGGTGGTTTATTCAACTGTTAGTTATTTGTAGGCTGAAGAAGTGGTGTACTATATGTGTGGGCAGATTCCCTGTTGCTTGTTGGTGGAGAATGGAGCTCCTTGAAATCTGTTCTCTTTTCCTAGCACTGTGATCTCCTTAAAGATGTGAATTGTGTTGACACACCCAGTTTAATCTCTGAGACAATAGGTCATGTACCTGCATGATTGAGTATGTAAATGCTGTAAAGGGCAGCACAAGCTGTCCTCCCTGCCAGTAGGTGGCACTTGCCAAAAAAGAGCCAGCTGCAGTGTTATTCTGTGGGACCAGCTCTAGGCCCTCAGGAGAAGCACTGGAATGCCCCCTGGCAGTGGGTGGGGCCCTGGAGCTCCCAGAAACCTCCTTATTCTCTATGATAGTAGAGGCGGATGGGGGAGTGAGGCCAAGTGGAGGTGGGTTAGTGAGCCTGTGTTCAGACTCCACAAAGGCAAGCACAAGAACCTGCCCTAGCAGGGGTTGAGTATTCCTTCCCAAGCCCCTGAGGAAAGCCACCCGGGCAGGGCTAAAGTGATCCAAATATGCCAGAAGGTCTGCTGGTGTGGAGGGGTGCTGTGTACTGTCTGGAGATGCTGTCTGGGATTCATGGACTCACTGCTAGACCAACGTTCAGTCTTCTCCCCCTCCCCTGCTTTGCATTCTCCTTCCAGCATCTGGCTGCAAGCAGCAGCCCAAATTAGCAGAGCTTCCCAGGAATAGCACTGAGGGCTGGGAGCTTCCCTGTCCAGGGTGCTGCCCAGACTTACTGTGGGGAGGGGTGCTCCTGGAGTGCAAGATGGCTTGGACCAGCACTGCACTCTCCTTTCAATTCTGGGCTCCTTTGCCTCCTGAGATGAGTTCACACATCTCCCTTCCAGGCCACAAGCAAAACAATCAAGTCCTAGGGACACAGGATCCAGCCTGCAGGCCTGTCCTCTGATCCCCCATGTTCAATCCCTGACTGGCCAGAGAGAAGCATGCTGGTCCTGAGCTGCCCACGGAGAGCTCCGGCAGGCATAAGGCCCCTCTGCTTCAGGGTGTGCCCTGTTCTGCTAGAGCATCCAGGTGAGCAGCACTGGGGAGGGCCAGCAGACAGAGAGCTCACAGCTTAAGCACCCTTTGGTCTGATGCAGGTCTTTGAGTGGAAAGTCTTGAGCTTCACCCTCTGTAGAAATCTTGGTGGGTATAGTGGGTATGACAATGTAGGGGAAGCAGCCACTCAGAGAGTCCCAGCTCAGTCATTCCTTGGGACACGCCCGTGGGGACTGTCATGGCTGCATTGGCCACTATGGGCAGGACAGGGGAAAAGAGGATAAAAATATGAATGGAAGACAGCTGGCACATTTGTCCCTCTTGTCCCTCCTCCAAGAAGGGACAGGCTCTGGAGTCCCACGGTTTCCCTGGGACACACAGTTTCTGCTGTGGCCACTGCAATACGGGCAGGAGCTGGAAATGTATATATGGCCATGGACCTGTGACATAAAAACTGAAAGGCTGAAGTTCCCTGGGGGAGACAAAAGTACACAACGGGTGGAAAAGCAATCTGGCTTCTGCTGCCTTGGCTCGGGTCTGTGGTGACTGAGAGCAGCCCTGAGGGAGCTGGCAGCCAGGTGCTTTGCTCTCAAGAACCTCCCAGTAAATTGGGGGCAATAGCTTTTGGGTTCACGAGGGTAGAGAAGCTCTCCAGCAACTTGGGACCCTTTAGTCTGCTAGAGGTGCTCAGGAGAAACAAAACCCCCACCTATCCTTTCCTCCAGGGCTCTGTTTCTTGGGGACTGATCTCTGCCAAAATCTTCCTCTTTATTCTGCTTCACAACTTCTTCCTGTGGAATCTCTGGTAGGTTCTTGTACTCACTTTCCCTCAGAACTACACTTGAGTTTTGTTTTTGTTCTTTTCATCTAATTTTTTTTTTCTTTCTGAGATGATGTGGCAACTGATGTCTCTAGCCAGACAGAATCCAAATCTTTTGACAACTCTCTCTTATCAGGTACATTTAAATAAAGAATATAGACACAAGAAGGGCCAGGCATATAGTTTTTAGAGGACTGAAGGCAAAACAGCTACTGAAACCAGTTATTTCAATGTCACTACAAAAGTCCCTGTCTGTGCCTAATATAGCACTCTACCTGCCATTATTCCTGACATCCTGTTTTATATAGGGAACAAGTTTGAATTGCATAATAAAACATACAAGTGATATTGTTTTAATTATTAAAACCACACAATGGCTTACATCTATCTTGCGTATATCAAAACCTTATTCTTAATAAATGAGCAATAATGTAAAATATATTAACATGTAATAATATTTGCCTAATAAATCAGAACATAAGAACACAGTCATAAGAAGGGATTGCTGAGGTAGAGGATGAAACGGTACATGGTAGATGCTTTGATTATCAAAATCAAACTTCACTTTTCTCACAATTTGCCAAGAGCCAACAGGAGCCCTTCCTAGGACATCACAGCTAGGAATGGAGCACAGCTGCACCGTGAGCTGCTTGAAGAACAAGGAGCAAGACGCATCAAAGGCAAGAACCGCTTTGCTGCCTTCAGGAAACACTCCTGCCATCCCAGATGCAAGTCAGACTAGGTCTATCGCCACTAAGAAAATGGTCCCCACGGGGCCCCTGCAGGAGCACCAGAAAAACATTTTGATGTTATATCTCCTTCTTTCCTCCTAATCTGTAAGGGCTTTCAGGAAAAAAAAAAAAATGTCCTTTGTAAAGATATGTTTTATAAGAGTGAATAAAAGGAGCCATCTACAAATTTTCCATTATTCCTGTATTCTGTAGGAACAATACTTGGCTTCTACCTGAAGTGCTTTAAACATAATTCCTCTTTATATTAGAAGTCAAAAGTATAAAGGCTACCTTGACTATACAAACTTCGTGAAAATCTATATATTTAAGTTCAAAATGGATTTTCTTTCATTCCCATGTAATGTTTGAAAATCATGTTGATGCATTTTATGAGGAATCACGCTGGCTCAAAGTGGAGTGATAGAAACAATTTAAACACAAAATCTTATTTTTTAAGTTCTTGGCTTTAAATATATATCAACAGGGTGGGAGCTGTTATTTTCTCCCCATCTGCCGTCAGCACTGTGGAAAGCAATGGAGGATGACTATTCCTGAAAAGAGGACTTGGTTGTTGTCATACTTTTTGTGTCATATCAAAGCTTTCTCTCTTTTGCAAGAACCAATTTTTTCTGCCTTGTCCTTTTCCCCTGACACTATATGGAATGCTTGGAAGCACTGATCAATTAGGGCAATTGTCTTAATGAGAAAGATTGATTTTGTTGTGTCTGCAATACCTTTCTCTTTTCTTGACCACGTTCTTCCCTGGGAAGCAGAATGCTGAGTTGTTATTCAGAGTCTATAACTGGCTTGAAATTTCCCTGGGAACTGCAGCCCTACCAAAATGCTTTATGGCAAATTACTGCTTCCTCCTTGCCTCAGATATACATATACAAAAGGGCATGGATGTATGCGTATACTGGATGGCAATTTGCTCTACTTTACATTTATACCTTCCTTCTCACTTTCCAGACATGCCATCAAAGCACCCATTTCCTACATTAGATGTACTTCTCTAACCTAAAGGTCAAAACCCACTGATGAAATGAGCACTATCTCATTTGCCCCCGTGGTCACAGGAACCAATTAACATATGAGAACACCAGATGACATGAATTAACATGGAGTACAGATAAGGACTGAAGGAGCACAGAATTAACCAAGCAAAGGTGAACTCCAAAGGATGGCAAAGAACTAGACATCTAGGAAATGTTCAATAACTGATTAGTAGTGAGCTAATTGATACGGTAATTTACTAAGTAGCAATTTGAACTTTCTAAGAGGATACTTATAATAAATTCCTACTGGTAGAATATATGCTATTATGGGAGACAATAAGACTTTTTTGTTTTTGTACCTATGAGATTGCATCATGTAGCTGATAGTTTATCTTTGTCTAAATGCAAGTTTGAAATTCTGTTTGTCTATGTGTATCACATAATTGTAAAAAAATATTGAAGCTAAACAAGGTAGAATCTCAGATGTGGTCTCTTATTTGGTATTGGTCTGGTAGATGCTAAGATTTAAGGACTCTTGGATAGATTCACACAGCAAGTCTTCAACTTTCTTGTTGTTCCATTGAACCTGACAGAGACGGAGACAGGAAGTAACACTCACTTTCAATTAATCACAAGCTCATCTGGAAGACTAACCCCCAACTGGTTCATTAAAAGCAAATATATTTTTTTCCAGAAGCCTTAGTTTTCCCTTCCATTATCAAGCAGGAGAAGATTAAATGAGATTAAAAATTTTAAGAGTAAAGAAAGAACTCATGAATAAATAATCCAAAAGATAATGGGATCTTTGGGGGGAGATATTCTTTTGCATAGACATTCAGAAGGAGCGTAAACTAAATACCTGAGAATTGAGACACGTTAGATGCGCACACTGAGATTAGCTGCAGATTTCAGTAAACATCAAGACTTATTATGCCTTTAGAAACTACTGACTGGAGTGAAAGTCAGTATATCTTGACGTTTACCACACGAAAATCAATAATTGCTTAATAATTTACCCAAGACTCATGGGATTTAACGTGGCTGATGGCTGTGAAGTAAAGTGAAACTATTACACTTCCTTCCACATTTACTTGATAAAGGATATAACAGCAGCACCAGACATTTAGAACCATAACTCGTATACGCCTTCACGCCATCCCTATTGAATGAAGCAAATGAAGCATCACCTTTCCCAGAACTATAGATGATTGCTCTGAAATTTGAGCCAGGAGAAAAGCACAAGAGGAAGGAACCTCAAGGAAGATGGTACTCATTAGAAAACTGATACAGTGCCACAGATGAATGTGGGTATCTGTGCCTGTGAATTACGTAATAGCCCCTTCCTTATAAATAGACTTTCATCCACATTGGTAGGCCTCCAAACTGCCTTATGTTGGTTGTTGTCATCCTTTCCTAGTTTCTCACTTATTCCCAAAGATTAATAAATGCAGGTTATAGATGGTCTTGACTATCTAAATTCCAATCCAAAGGCGTTAGTGATAGACTTAGGGAAAATGTGCTAGCATACCTTCTATCCTTCTTGGGGATCACTGTAACATTCATTTCCACTCAAGAAAGGCAGAAGTAAAAAGATGATCAACCCTGTGCCACGCAGACACAACGATTCATGATCTGTCCATAAATCAGACAGATGGCCAGTCATTAAAATCATTCAGGTTAAGTCCAAAACTGAGACTATACACTGACTTGTGGGGATGTGTGTATGAATCGTCTCATCAATATGCAGAATGGTGTTTCCCACTTCTTCTAACTAGCATGAATAAGTCAAACTCTGGAAGCAGAAACAAAGGTCAGAGCAGCCAACAGAGTAAGCAAAAAAAAAAAAAAAAAGCTTCCTTTAGAATAAATTTCTAATGACAAATTTCTCTAGAAAATTACTAAAATACCTTTAGCTGAAACTACAGGGAAAAAAGATCTGGTTCCCATCTTGTAGGAGCTATACAGAAAAATAATAAATGAACAAGGGCCAGCTCCAGAGGGGAATGGCTGATAATATTTCCTTGAAGAGAACAGAGGTGAGTTATTCTTTCCAGACCTTACCGATAAATAAGTCAGGTGGAGAAACTCTAAGAAGCCTCAAGTTTATTGAATATAAGCCAAAGAAAGAGGAGAGAAAAAAGATGTAGGTACAAAATTAAAGACTATAAGCAAAATAGCCATAAGTAACCCATATGTACCAATTATTGAAGTGATTGGTTAAGCAAGATGATTGCCTGCATTCATGCCAAGGAGCATAAGTGATGATTGAACTTTTCAAATATATCATAATTAATGTGTTTCAAAAAGTTTGCTCATGAATTATCATATTTGAGTTCCACAAAAAAACTTTTAAATGGCTTCTTGTGTGATGGTTAATTTTATATGTGAACTTGACTGAGATGAGGGATGCCAAGATAACTGGTAAGACACTATTTCTGAGTGTTCCCATGAAGATTATTTCTGAAAGATATTAGCAGTAGACTGAGTAGAGAATTTTGCCTCATTAATGTGGGTGGGTCCAAATAGAACCGATAAAATCAATGAAAGGCTATTCTTTTCAGTCAGATCATAAGATCCCAGTTAAGTATTTGCTTTTGCACATTTTCTAGCACAAGCTAGCCAAATTAAAAGTCAATTAGATAAAATTATTCATTCAAATGTCCACATTCAATGTTAGTATCTTAAATTTCATATTTTGCTTTTTTTTTTTTTTTTTTTTGAGATAGAGTCTCACTATGGTGGCCTCAGTAGAGTGCTATAGCGTCACAGCTCACAGCAACCTCAAACTCTAGGGCTTAAGAGATTCTCTTGCCACAGCCTCCCAAGTAGCTGGGACTACAGGTGCCCACCACGGCTATTTTTTGTTACAGTTGTCATTGTTGTTTAGCAGGCCCAGGCTGGTTTTGAATCCGCCAGCCTTGGTGTATGTGGCTGGTGCTGTAACCACTGTGCTACAGGTGCAAAGCCCATATTCTGCTTTTATATGACCATAGAGCATCATTTTATATCAGGTGCCCTATCCATTAGGGATATTAAAAAACATGAGGAAGTCTTACATATCTGATAACCAGATGGGAAAATGCCCCTTGATTGACCAAATCCCAACTATTAAAATGATCTAAAGTTAGGTTTCTAAAAGCGGGGTAATCTATTGATTCCTTAGGATCAACTGGGGAGCTTGTAAACATGCAGATTCCTGAGTCCTAGCCCAGTACTTTTGAATCAGGACTCCAATATTGAAACCAAGCATCCAAGCAATATTTGTGTAATCAATATTTGGAACCACTGTATTAGAAGATTAAAATGATGAGTGTCCAAATAAGACACAGTCCCTACCACAGAACCCTCTACATATTACAACCAGGAACGAGCAAGTACAGATCAAAAGAAGAAACAAAAACAAAAGTTTTCAGCCTTGGAAAACAACGAAAATACAAAAGAAAACATTAGTCCTGTCACATTCCCATGAATAAACTCTCCAGTGGCCAGTAAAAGTGGGAGATAAACACATAAACGTGTGTAGAAAATGACATTGGGAAAGTCGGAATGGACCCATAATGCAGAATGGTTACCCTGGGCTGACAGCAGTAAAAGGGAATTGGACCATGTGGGGTGCAGAGGGTGCTCCTTCAACAGAACCTATTTCTCTTAGATGGTCATGTGCCCTGTATTTGGAAGACTGTTTCTCACGAGGTTAAGTGAATTAATGTGAAAAGAAAAAGAAATCCAAAAAGCTTGAGAAACATGTTTTCTAAAGGAATTGTAGACCTAGAACCTGTGATCAAGTCTATTTCCTCAGTTTCCAGCATCTCATTCTGGCAAGACAAAATTTCATTCTGGTTTAAATCCCTCCCAGGAATGTTTTGCAAAACTTTCTAAGAACTTCTAACATGGATATACTTCACCCTAAAAAGCTAAGAAACAAATAAAATCCATATTTAAAAAATCAAATCACTAAAATTTTCTTTAATTTTTATGAATCTTATACTGGGTTATTTTGAATAGTGAACACAATTGTGCATTTTAAATACTATTTCATCTAGAATACTTAATTTTACACATGGTTGTTTGCGAATGTGTCTACTGAACAAAGAGAGGTAAGCTTGCAGCTCTTGTCCAAAGGATCCTTCATCTTGTAATTTTTGAAACATGTCAAATGTGGTTAAATGACACACACACATATACATCCAATATGCAACATATATAATGTGTGTATATAATACATATGTATATGTATTTAGATATACTATACTATGTATACATATATATATTTGTTCAATCAGTGAACTTGTATTTGGGGCTCTCTAATATAAAAAGCAATGGTATGGAATGGAAAGAATGGGCTTGCTTTATCACTCTTCCACTTACTAATTTGCATGTCCCTAAGCATGTTACTAAACCACCTTGGGTGTCCCTTTACAAGCATGAGTATGCTATCATTCTCTCCACGGCATCTTTATTAACACGTTTAACAGGGTTTCTGGATCAACATATCAAATTTAAACTACAACACAGAACTTTCCTCCCCTGACATCTTTCAAGTGAGCAAAAAAAGAGCTACAGCAACCCACAGAAGGAAAGGGAATAAACTAGGGATGTTAATTTTTTGAAGTAACAGAAGGAAAGTCACTGGGAACATGGCTTTCCAGAGTGGGAATGGGGCATAGCATAGCTTAATTCCTAGTCATCCCCCACCTTCTGGATCCCACTGGATCCCAGAAGGAACGCCACTGAGTTTGTCAAGTTCCAAACTGCTTCTAGACCTAAACAGAAGCATATTGAATATATATCATATTTCATGTCTTTTTTTCCTCTTTTAATGGAAGAGTGATGCACCAGCTTGAGGTTAAAGCAGACAATGTGTGTAACTGCTAAGAATGAAGGCTCCAGAGCTGGACCTGTGTTCAACAGCAAGCTGAAGCTCAAGCCTCACCCCCAAGGAAGGACGTGATTCCTAGCCTGGTGTATTGAACATATTTTTTAAATAAAACCCTGAAGGCACCACAGATTCAGAGTATCCTCTGCTGACCTTTGTTCTTATTCTCTTCTTTCCCTTTAGACTACTTAAAAATGGGTAGAAGATAAAAAGCATGGCTTTCCAACTGTAGCTTGAAGAGGAAAAAAAACTCTCCTCACCTATGACAGGATGAGGATTAAGAAGTTAGCTGGTTCTATATCAGATCCAACAGAATGTCAGCACAGAGCTGCCCACTCATGAGCAAGGTGAAAACAGCATGGCAATCATGCCAACGAGAGTCCGCGAAAGGGTGGGAGTAGTAAAGGGAAGAGGAATACCTGAAAGACAAACAGCCAAACCCAGAAGGAAAAATTGCCCTAGGAGCAGAGGAAATTTGCTCTACTATTGTGTTATGAATGCAGCAAGATGATAAAAGGATAGAATGATATAAAAAGGGAGATTGCATAACTCGGGCAGTAAATTGGTGTTCAAATCAACATCATTTCTTAACCAAAAAATACATTATAACTAGCAAGGAGCTGAATAGACATCTCTGAAGAGCAAACTATAGACATGTGGAAAGTTGAGAATAAATACAGTGAAGGCAGATAAAAAACAAGGACAAAAACATTTGGGGTTGGGGAGGGGGCTTCAGGGGGTGTCTGACATGTGCCTCCTCCACAAAGAAGAGCCAAAATAGTGAGCAGATAATCACACATCAAATACATCATCTGAGAAAAAACCCTGGAATTCAGCAGAGAAGGGACAGGAAATGCCTAAAGCAGGGGTTCTTAATCTGTGGGTCGCAACCCACAGGAACTGTATTAAAGGGGTGCAGCATTAGGAAGGTTCAGAACCACTGATCTAAAGAAAGGAAGGCAGGGGAAGTGAGACAGCTTATTCAGCCAGGATCAGCTGGAAGTCCAGAGATGTTCCCAGTGCAGGGAACAGGTGAGGGAGGGACCCACAGAGCTAGACTCCGCATCTCAGCTATGAGAAAGCCCCTCCACCTTTATAGGACCAAAGACTAACATAGGGAGATGCCTGAAGACCACCAAGAAGGCTTTTCTCCAGAGAAGAAGTTCACACTGGGTCCCACCTCCATGTTCCCCCAGCTCTAAACAGCTACAGCAAAGCCCCATGTTGAGAGTCTACCCCTCCCAGACATCCCTGGAGCCCCATCGATATTCCCCTCCCACAGCCACTGCCACAGCTGGCTGCTGGGTTGGCGCTGCCTCCAAGGCTTAAGCAAACCTTGCTGTCCCCAGCAATGAAACCATCACACATTTTTACACATTCTAAGGATACTCCCTGAGGACAACCATCCAAACCCTCACAGCAGCCAGGACCAAAGTAAGAGCAAAGTGCTCACTCCCCAGCTGTTTGCATCTGGCTGTTGCACTAAAAGCAACCCAGCCTTCCCAGTAGCTTGGGCCACCAACAAGAATTCCAGCTTGGGCATGAGTATTACTCTGCTTCTGCCTTGTGCACTGTCTAGGGTGAGGAATCGGTGGTCTCGAGGCCACATGTGGTCTTCCAGGTCCCCAAGTTTGACCCCTCAACTAAATCCAAACTTTACAGAACAAATCATTTATTAAAAGAATTTATTCTGTAAAATTTGGATTCATTCAAAAGACCACAGTCAAGGACTCAGAAGGCCACATGTGGCTTTAAGGCTGCAAGTTCCCCAACCCCATAATCCAACATTAATGGCATTTGCGCACTCCTTCTGGGGACCTGAGGTCAACTAAACCTGCCACTACCATCCTACAGTGAGTACCCACCAGCTCAACACAGCCACTGCAAACATCAACCAGATGGCTTGAGACCCAGAGATTAGTCCAGTCCTGCAGCTGCCCCTGCCAGAGCCCATGCCACACCTGCTCACAAGGAGCCCAAGAATCCACCTACCCACTGCTGCCACTACCACCACCCACGCAGACTGCCTGGAGGACCAAGATTTGGCCCATATTGACCAGCTTCCACCACCTGGGGCCCAAGGACAGGAGCACTGGGAGTACCTATGTATAGGAAAACTTCACCATAGCGTCTGCTAACAATTGCACCCTAAGCCACTGAGGAAAATCACAGACTTCGCTGATGCTATTTACAGCTGCAGGAATTGTACAAAAACTGCATCCACCCAGAATCAAAGCCAAAGGGCCCTATCCAACCAATACCATAGAAACATGTTCAGGAAAAAGTTGTCCCCTGTGAAAGTAAATTAAAAAAAATTGAAAGTTATGTGAAACTTGGTTAATGGTCTATAAAGCTAGTGAATGATGCCCCATGATTATATCAATGTACACAGCTATGATTTAATAAAAAAAAAAATTGAAAGAAATGACAGTTATACCAGATACAGAAAGGTTAACGTAAGGACACAAGAATACAAAAAGGAAGGAAATTTGACACCTCCAAAGAAATACAATAATCTCCAGTAACAATGATGTCAGGCATCATTTAGGTTATTTATCCCAAATAACCATTACATATAGGGTGCTTCCGGACAGGCCCTAGCAGGGTGGGATGAGCCCATGTGCAGCCATCTGGACTTGTGTTTTACATACAAGGCCTTCCATTATAGACGAAGTTAAGAAACTGACACTCTGAGGACCATGGTGCCAGACAAGGACCCAGTATACATATACCCTGATTGGCCAATTAAAAAGGGTACGTGCCACTCAGTAATATTTAAAAAAAAAAATTAGTAATACATCTTTCTTAATAAATTTGTGGTGTTCCCCTAGAAAAAATAAGACATGGTTTCTGTCTTTTGAGACATTATCTATTCTCATCGTCTTGTGATGTGATAAAAAGGTCATTTAACTAAACTGAGCTTATAGTTCCAAATATTAGATTATCTATGGACATAATATATAATATACAAATTAAATAAGAAAAAAGGCATGTGATAATTTAAACAGATGCCACGAATACATCTAATAAAATATAATACCCTATAAAATATGTTTAAAGTGAAAACAGAATTGTACCTAATTGTTTATATTAAATCACAAATTGAAACATACGTAGAATCCATTTTAAATACAAGAAAATAGTAAGGATTCCTATTAGCAGTTTTGTGCTGGTCAGAGAACTTTTGGTTCTAAGAAACAGAAACCCACTAGAGATAAACCACGGAAGGGAGGACTTATTAAAGTGAGTTCTAAAACTTAAAAGAGAAAACTGCTGCCTGCCCACAGAAGTTGAAAGATATCAAGTGTCTCTATCTGATACTGAACGTTCTCTTGGATCAGTTTCTGTGGGCTGGGGTGTGAGCGCATTCACTTGTGTGTGTGGGGGCGTGTGTGTACATATGTGAACTCAACCTCTACAGGGCATGACTTTACATTGCTGGCCTAACACCTTCTGACTCCCAGCACTTGCTGATTACTGGCTGGCCTATGACTTGGCTTTTCCTGAGTCATGTGCCCATTTTTCATCCAATCAACTATGATTGGTCAGTGTTCATATAGAGCTTAGTTAGCATGCAGAATAGTTAGGAAGGGAGATTGGACAAAATAGGGAAATTAATTGATGTCTCATCTATAGTTTTTCTAATATAACAATAAATACTATTAAGACTCAAATGAGGTCTAAAAAGAATATTGAAACCTGAAAAATCATTCTGTGCAATTAGAATATTGCATTACTAAAAAAGCCAAATGAATCTTCCACTAAAGATAAATTACCAATTAACATAATAAAATAATAGTGAAATGAAAAGATGGAACATTCAAAAAGTTCATAGAGGGCGGCGCCTGTGGCTCAGTGAGTAGGGCGCCGGCCCCATATGCCGAGGGTGGTGGGTTCAAACCCAGCCCTGGCCAAATTGCAACAAAAAAATAGCTGGGCGTTGTGGCAGGCGCCTGTAGTCCCAGCTGCTCGGGAGGCTGAGACAAGAGAATCGCGTAAGCCCAAGAGTTAGAGGTTGCTGTGAGCTGTGTGATGCCACGGCACTCTACCTGAGGGTGGTATGTGAGACTCTGTCTCTACAAAAAAAAAAACAAAGTTCATAGAAGTCTTCTATAAAACGTACTTAAAGCATAATAATGAGAGAATATTCTCAATAATGATACATTAGAAAATATTCATTAAAGAGCTTCATGAAAAGCTACACAGAAATTTGTAATGAAAAACATTACATAAGAAATATAAAGGAAATATTTAATAAATGAAGGGTTATAATTTAGACCTTAATAAAGAGATGAGTATTTTTCTCAAAGTTAATTTATAGAGGTATCCGCATTTCACTCAAATTCCCAAAAGGAAGAGGTGGGAAGATAAAGTGTTCCTAAAATTGATTTTGGAAAAACATCTAGAATAATTACAATATTACAGAAATTTTGAGAAAATGCATCACAGGTTATTAAATGTAAGAAAAGCAAAATATTGGGGGCAAGACATGATTGCAAGAGGGACTTTACCTAACAATTGTAATCAGTGTAACTGGCTTATTGTACCCTCAATGAATCCCCAACAATAAAAAAAAAAAGAAAAGAAAAATATTACTTGAGGAGAATTAAGCTTCATTATGCATTAAAACATCTTATAAAAATAAGAACATTTGAGAAAGAGAGGGTCCAAATGAACCCAAGAAAGAGGAAAATCTTTCGTATGCCTGGACTTCATCTAGGGAGATAAGGCTCTCTTAAGATACTACAAACTATGACATAACTGAGTCTGGATCCTGCTCAGAAGAGCTATCTAATTCATCAGGTTGGCTTAAGAATCTTTAAACAGCTCACCCATTTCCTCTCAACCAGCAGATAAGTTCTCCAGAGGAAGGACAGATGGGTTATTGAAAAAAATAATTATTTTCCTCTGTACATCAAACTTGTAGAATGAGTTAAAATTTATAGATGTGTGTAAAATCTCTTTTTAAAAACTGAAGAACAAGACATTTTCAGTTATTCTATATTAGACTGGGTTTGTTTGCTCTCCTGTCAATGTTTTTAGCTCAGCTCCTAAAAAAGCACCCCTCTCTTTGCTGGTCTGACTGTCCAACAATGTGTAGTGTCCAATGACGAGTAAGAATTCAGTAACAGCTGTGAAAACTGTATTTTTTGAAATGAATTATTAGAATCTGAGAATTGAAAGATTAATTCTTACTGCTAATAATTGTTCTTCAAAGTTATTTAAGATAAATTATTTGTTCAAAGTTCTTATCTTTGAAATGGTAGCAGAAGATTATCTAATTCCAAAGGCCCTAACTTCCAATCTTCTTTGATACAGTACGTATAACCAGCTGCTGAAAATCATATGGGTCCGAACCATTTGGACAGTCTCTTTTCTCTCTGCTTATTCAGACCTTAGAGAACATTGACAGATTCCAGTTTTGAATCTGCTGCTGATGTTTTCTCAGCTTCTATTGTTGCCTCCAGTTTGTTCCTCCATTTCCTAATTGCTCACTTGTTTCTTCACTTTATTTATAGGTCTATTTTTTTTTTCTACACTGTTGGAATAATTTCCAGCTGCAACATCCACTCTTTCAAATATATCTAGGAGAAAAAAGAAAATCTCATCTTCCCCAGAAATAGCCAACCTCATAGTGATTCATTTCATTGTCCAGGCGTCTTTACGATTAAAAGACCTTTTCGTATTATTCATAAGTCTAAACTGATTCATCCACATGATTGAGATTTTAAGCTTTTAGGTTAAGGACTACAATTTCCCAGTGACATTTTCAGTGCTAGGTAGAGAGTCTGCACTGAAATGGATGTTCTTTCTCTAAAAAGAAATGTTAGCATTTACTCCACCTTTTAACTTAGGCTGTAGAACTAAAAAAATAGGTTCATATTCTTTAAGGTGGGAAGGATTCTTAAATAACTGCCTCAAGTGACAAATTGTAATAGGAAATGGATTTCTGTGCTAATGGATTTCTGATTAATAGATCACACATTCCTATAAATCCATACAGGGAAACCATTATATTTGTGTATACTGTTTTTTAAAACTTTCTTGTTTTGTCCATTCTAAAAGTAATATATACTCTTTATGGAAAATAACAGAAAAAAGAGAGAAAAAAATCAACCAACCCCCCACTAACCAAAACAATGTCAATGTTAACATTTGGTGATTGATTTTCTTTTTTCATTTATCTAAATGGAATTTGGTTGTTGTTTTTTTTTTTACTTTTTGTTTTTATGTAATTAACTATGATCATTTGGTATATAAGACATGTATATAGTACCTTGCTTTCTTAATATTATGACATAAATATTTCTTCTAGATAAATTTTTATGAAAGCACTTTAAGAGCTTGAAAGCACTTCAATTACATAGTATCTCATCAACTGGTATTACCTCACCTTATTTAACAATTTTACTATGTGACATATTAAAATATTTTCTATTAATTTTTACTATTACGTTAAGTTAGAAAGGAATTTCTCTAACAGAAAGCATTTTTATTATTTGTGCTTAATTTCTTAGGACTGATTCCCAGGAAGAGAGTTATTACTTCAAAGGGAAGAAATGTTTGAAAATTTCTGGCATATGTTACCAAATATTTTCCCAAAAGACTTGCAACAATTTGCATTCTCTTCTGCAATATATGCACAAGTTCATTCTCCTGTAGTTTTACCTTACCAACAGTCAATAGTCTCATTAAAAACGTATTATATTTGTGAATTTTCTGGGAAGAAATAATATTGTATTGCCATCTTAATTTGCAAATTTTGATTACTATGGAGTTGAAAATGTTTCTGTATGTTTATTTATTATTTGTTACTTATCTCTTGGGACTTTCTGATAGTTATTTTTGTATATTATCATGGCTTGAAAATATCTATGATTGGTTTCTGTATTTTTTAATAATAAAGAAAATGAACTTGATTCATGGTTTATGTAAAAAAAAATCTCCAAACTTTTTTCCCTTTAATTTTTTTCATTGGCATAAGTTTTTATTTTTATAGAATTAACATTTTCTTTGCCCTTCGGGTCTTTTCCATTACTTTTATTAGTAAATCTTCCCCTATCCAGAGATTTGCTAGTTTTTTTCTTTTTTTTTATTTTATTTTATTTTTTTTTTATTGAATCATAACCGTATACATTGATATGATCATGGGGCATCATACACTCGCTTCATAGACCATTTGACACATTTTTATCACAGTGGTTAACATAGCCTTTCCGGCGTTGTCTCAGTTACTGTGCCAAAACATTTACATTCTACATTTACCAAGTTTCGCAAATACCCCTGTAAGATGCACTGTGTAAACTATATTACTTTTACATTAGTCTCTTTTATTTTTGTAGGAAAAATATCTTTTTTTTTTTTTTGCCAAGCAGATAACTAACACTACTTTTTAAATACTATCATCTTTAAACATTTGTTTGTGTGTTTTCTTTCCCATGTATTAAAGCTTACATATTGCAGAGTTCATCTGAGTGATCTTGTTCTTACGATCATCCTGTATTAGACCCTGTATCAGACTTAATATATCCTAGCTTCATAATACTTCCAAATACATAGTACAGTTTCTCACCACTCGTAAATATTGTTTTTTTAAAAAAGGGATTTTTACATTCTTTTTAGAAGTTTTATTTTTTAAAAAGTTTCTCTCAAAAGAATTTTCCCAGGACATAGAATAATTATATTATAATATAATTTAACATAGAATAA
Source organism: Nycticebus coucang (assembly GCF_027406575.1). NCBI lineage: Eukaryota > Metazoa > Chordata > Mammalia > Primates > Lorisidae > Nycticebus > Nycticebus coucang. The sequence continues at coordinate 15,935,083 of NC_069795.1, forward strand.
TTATATTAAAATTATATTAAATTAACTTGAGGCAAGTTAACAATTTTATAATACTTAACCCTTCTAACCAATAAAATAGCATGCCTTTAATTTGCTAATATTTTATTTAAAGTCATATGGTAATCTCTCTTAATTTTTTTCATATGTGAATGCTGCTCATTTATTATTCAAACTATTTCTAATAATTCCAGATGTGTGTTGTTCCTGATCATGAGCTCTCTATTTTATTATACTTTATAACCAAAGTAGTTACAGAGTTGTCAAGAAAAGCTAATCAAATATTTATATGTTTAAACTTATATTCAGTCTCATTATTTACTTTTATACGATTTAATAGTTTTCCATTTGAGTTTATTTATAGTTTCTAATAATACGATATGCTATAACAGAATCCACATGCAGTATATAAACAAAAATACATCAATATAATAATCCAAGTATATTTAAAGGTTCCATTATTATCACTTGCTTTATCCTTTCCTATAGCTACAAATCTTTATATATGTTCAATATTTCACTGTATTGACTAGACATTCTAGATTGGTATTTAGACCATCTTGAGTTTCCAAGGTAATTAATTTAGCGGGAACTGAATTTGTTGGTGTCCTCAAAAAGCAAGTTATTTCAAATAAAATCAATAATAAATTTCCATAACATGTGAAGCATCCTGGTGTAAAGTAGATTCTTTCGTAATTCTCCAAGTTCCATACGTGAAGTGTTTAAAATGAAACCCATTTGTGATATTACAAGTAAAAATGCCATTTATTGGAACTATAAATGAATTCTTACATTCAAAAGTCCAGGGTTTTTTGTTTGTTTTTAGAGACAGACTGTCACTCTGTGTCCTGGCTACAGTGACGTGGCATCATCATAGCTCACAGCAACCTCAAACTCCTGGGCTCAAACAGGAGTTTGTCTTCTCTCGTCTTTCTAGCCTCAGCCTCCCGAGTAGCTGAGACTACAGGCATCTGCCACTATACCTGGCTAGTTTTTCTATTTTTAGTAGAGATGGGGTCTCACCCTTGCTCAGGCTGGTCTTGAACTCCTGAGCTCAGGCAATCACCCACCTCAGCCTGCAGAGTACTAGGATTACAGGCATCAGTCACCAAGCTTGGCCTCAAAACGCTAGTTTTAAAGACTTTGAATACTTCAGTTGATTCTAACTAGTTGACATCCTTACTATGTGTTAGATTATGGAAATTTGCACTGGGTGGGAGCTTGTGAAAAAATACTCCCACTTTAATTTATTATGACTTATAACACAAAAAATGTTCAGGGTGATAATACATTATGCCAAGATTAATTTTAATAACATTGATATCAGATCTAATTTATTTATTTATTTTTTAACTGTCAGGTTAATGTGAGGGTACAAACAGCCAGGACACAATTTGAATTTGTTCGGTCGAGTCCCTCTCGTAGGTGTGTCCCACACCCAAAAGGTGTGCCACACACCCTTATATTGTGCCTATTAAGTGGGAGCTCACCAATCCCCTCCACTCCTTCCCTCTCCCCCCTCCCTCAGTCTAATTTATTTTTTTAAAAGGAAAGAAAACATTCTGGCAACCACAGAGTATGGGCAAAAAAATGGAAAAAACTGGGGAGTGGGGCAGGAGGAAAAACAAGTTTAGGTCAATCAGAAAGCTGGTTTGATCATGTGGTCAACATTTGAAGTGCCACGGAAAGCTGCCACTGGAAAATAATTACAAAGATGCAAAGATCACCTGAAGGGAATTAGTGTAGCCAGAGAGCAGCCTGCAGGGAGTACAGACTTGAGGAAGAGGTCTTTGGTGGGATCCAGGAAGGATACGTAGCATCTTCATCTGGGACCCCAAGTGAGGAATTTCCCTCTCGAGGCCCCTGGCATGGTTGAAACTAGTTCTAACAGCTTTTGTCAGCCATCCCCACTGTCAGAGTATGTTAGTGAAAAATGAAAGAAGAAAAGAATACGTTTGAGCAGAAAGCTTTTGCATTATTTGGGCTTAGTTCCTTAGGATTGATTCCCAGGAATGAAATTCTTAGTCAAAGGGCAGAAATATTTGAAAGGGGATCCCTATGAGGAGGTTGAAGATACTGGCCTCTGAGGAATGCTTCTGCCATTGTGTACTGTGGCTAAAGAGAAGATGGCTTTAAGGAGACCGGTCAGAGGACACACGTCCCTTAAACTCCAGGATGGCACCTGCCTCACTCACAGAAAGTCTAGAGGAGAGAGACTATTTTTCCAGGAGAAAGTGCAAAAAGGCAGGATCTTATTGGTAGGCAGATGTAGGTGTGGATTTGTATAAGTCAAATACAGCAAAAGTAAATAAAGAGGCTAGGAATGGATAGCCAGATATAGGATCCAGGATCCTAGGGAAATCCCACAGCTGAAACAGAATCTCCTTGCCAGAAAACAGGAGTTGAAAGTCCTCAGGAAAGAATGTCTAAGGATCAGGAAAGAATGTCTAAGGAAGCCATAAAAGTTCCTACAGGAGAAAGAGGCAGCTGAGGACATCTGCTATCACGACCTCCCCTCCCACTCACCAATACCCTCCACCACCACAGCCTTGTAACCCTGGAGAGACCAGAAGCAATGGCGGCGGGGGCGGGGGCCTGGTGAGTGGTGAGTAGAAGAGCAAGATAAGGAAATAGTGACCAAGGGGCGTCCCAGTGCTCAGCCCCATGAGACAGGGCCTTGGACCTGGACCACTTCCTTACCAAGTGCCAAGCTCCGTGTGGAAAATAAAAACCACTTCACCTTCTCTGTTAGCCTTCAACATGCACGTCCACAGCCCTCAGTCATGCCCAACTTCGGTATTTCACACCCTGCAGGGATGCGGTCAGGGACAGAGTCCTCCCACTATAGCACAAGAGGGATTTGTGAAAGCCACTTACCCTGCACCAGCTCCCCCTCGACATTGGGGACCCACATACATTACTGGCGCTGAGCGTGCCCTCTCTTCTCTGCGTGAGTAAAAGCATTGCTCCATTCAGTGTTGTGTTAGGTTTTGCTAACTCCAGCACCCAGATGCATCGGAGTGACGTGATGATCTCTGCTGTCCCTCAGCTAGCTGGAATCCTCCCCTGGCCTTGCTGACGGATGCATGTTGTTCTTTTTTTCACTAGGTTTACAGACTAGGGCAAATCTAAACTGAAATAGAGAAGAAGTTTTAACTTGAATGAGCAATTGCATTAGACTTGAGTGGGTATTTTAATACTAAAAATTATCAGCAAAGCTATGAGATCTGCCTAGGATTTCTTCTAGGGATAAAAAGGAAAAAAATGACAAAAATGACCATGTCACACCACTATATTCCATAATTGAGTTAGAGAGAGAACTGGTTAACAGGGTGCTAGAGCCACCTAGAGAGATGCCAGTTACCTGCGTCTCTTCCCAATTCCAAGTTCAGCGGCATCGCCTTGCAGGGTTGAAATCAATCAGAGTAGTAGTATTTATACTATGGAAATGGACAAATGCTGCAAATCAGAGATTTTTCTTCTTCTAAGAGCTCGTGGCTCAACATTTACCAGCACATAACAGGAAAGAATCTCACATCTAAAGTTCATATATGGCTGTAGAGAAGTTTAAACCTGAGTCAAGGGTTGGAACCAAGAACCAGCAAATAAAAGAACTTGACATCCAGAAGAATCAAGGTTAAGAGAAGAAACGATAACCTAAAAAATTAACCCTAGCTTCTAATGTTATAAAAACCACTTCACCTTTGGGCATGCCATTTAGACTCAAGGTCACTAAAAAAATTAGCCTAAAGGTTAATGAAGAAATGCTGGAAATAAAAACAGGAGGACAAGACCAGCACAGTTCAGAGACTGACAGTGCCAGAGGTGCTAAACCTTCCACTGACTTCTGAGCATGCTGAGCCAGTGCCCAACACAGATGGGATGGAAACAATTAATAAGCAATAAATGTTAAAAACCCACTAACAAAATAAGTAGGGAATTTCCATGTAAGGACTCTGCAATGGAGGCTACCGAGTGTATATGTAGCCCTGTTTATAGTTAAGAGAATTCTAAAGACAATTAGTGTATTTTGAGATTCATACTCTGTTTTGCCAATCCACGTGTTTTCCCATAGTTCTTAGCAATATAGATAAATCACAGTGAAAGAGTTGTTAGACTTGCCCTCAGATACAGCAGGGCAGGGGGAAGTTAAGAAAAATATAGGCATAGAAGTAGCCTGGGGAGATTACTGGGCAAAGGAATATGAAAGGTAAACGGCCACAGTTGGAAGAGAAAAGAGTAGGACCAATTATCTGCAGGATGGAAAAATTAGTTCTCTGGTCAATTAGCCAGCAGGATTGCTTCAGGACCCTCATCATTCCTCTGAAGCTCAGGATCAATATCATTCCCAGGAACGTTTTTTCTTCGAAAACACACATTCTTGCATCAGACATCTGTGCATTAGCTACAGATTATTTTCTATACTCTCATGGTAATTTTTGAGCTTCTGAATTTATCTGATTGTTAGTCATGATTTGATGTGGAATTATAATCCCCACCAAAATGATTTAAATCTCTTAGAAAAAAAATAAAAACTTCTGCAGTTCTCTCTGTGATAGCACCTCTTGAAAATAAGGACCATACTTGTCCAGAGTAACCAAACAGTCCTTTGCTTGTACATAAATAAGTCTTGGCATAATTGATCTTTCATAAATACTAATCATTCTGTCAGAATCATTGCTGGTTTAGTATTTCCCCAGCAAAGACAAACCATGCAACTTAGATAGTGTTTTCTGTAGATATTGTATTTTGAACCATCATGAACTGAAAGATCATCATTAAAACTTAGTGTTGAAGAAAGATGTTCTAATTTAACACATCCATGTTATAAGTAACCCAGTAGTCAGAGAAATTAAGTGACTTATCCAAGATCATACACTTCAGTAGTTTTCCATTGACCTAGGCTTCCATTGCATATTTAGCACTTGGTTAATTCAAAAGGTGATTAAATTGAGAGACACTACATGTTGAAGAACATTCATTCTATTTTTATATTCCTGCATTAGTGCAATGCCTCTTTGTGATGACCAAAGGAGCATGTCTCTTGAAGCACAGATAAATCATTGTGTGTTGATGTGGTTTAAGGTATAATAGAAAGGGCTCCCCCTCCTATAATCACCACACACTCCACTTCCAAGAAACCCACTTGGAGCGATTTATTGCTGTGTGTTAAGTTCACACACTTCTAAGTTGTATATATTAACACATTGACGGCCACACGAGAAAGGAAATGTTTTTCTTAGTGGACCTTAATTGTTTCCTTAGTCCACTATGTTTTATTAGGTCAGTATAGATCAGGAGATGTATGAGTTATATACACTTCATGAGGCCCCAGGCACAAAACTAGCATAAATTGAATACAACTCACCTGGCAGTTAATGCATCAAAACCTTGAAGATTGTGTGATATTGGAAAACTCACATAACTTTCTTGAGACTTGGTTTTAGTAACATTTTTACAAATGTGGGGAGATAGACCCTTAAGCTACCCCTCAGTTATAAATATAATAGAAATGAAACTCAGGTATGAAAAAAGAGAACACCCACACCCAAACACTCAGGAACAACTATTCATTTGTTCATTCTCAAACTCTTTAAAAGGCAGCCAGAAAATAAGTCCACTTTCCTAGGAAATAGAAAGAGGGATCTGTATCCTGTCCTTCCTCTGCCAGAAAGAAACAAGTTAGGGAGGTGAGGGGGAGAGAGAGAGTTTCCAGGTCAAACCAGGAGGAACTTGGCATTGTAGTCTATGATCTACCACAAGTGAGTGGAGTCAGCACCAATATTATTATCTGAGCATCTCTCAGAAGTCAGAGAATTGGAAGTAGATTTTACAGAGCATTATTCCTGGGAAAGGTATGTTTAAAAAGAAGAAATTTGGCAACAAAAGGATAATGGCAGAGATGAGAAAGGCCTTAGGGTCCCCAGAAGGCATCAAAACGGTGTCACTGTTTATATAATTTATAATATATAAGGGACAAGAAGGAAAAGGTGTGGAAAGACTGGCTAAAGCAGGGCTACTTTCCCATTCCTCTGACCCTTCTGGGTTACTTTCCTTCATATGTGCTCTGATTTGAGGTTTTCATGTAAGTAGCATTTTCTCCTCTCCTGTCTTTCAATAATAGCATTTATCTGTTAACCACTCAGCTCACGGTAGGCTGTTACGCTGGACTCTCACAGAACACACAATTACCCACTCTGGCTGCCATGAACGCTGCATTAGTTTCTGCCTCTCTGAGATAAAAATTAAATCCTACCCTAAGTTTGCAGGAGTTTACCTGACATTGCTAAGTGATTGATTAACTGGCAATTATGGAATTTTAAATGAAGGCTAAATGTTTAATTAATAGCCCACAAAACCTCCCTTGGACCTGATTTTATTTTTATCATACACTAAAACTGTGGTGCACCTGTCCAATTCTCATCACATGCTCAGAGACCAAAGGGCAGGTGACTTTACCATCCAGCTCACACTCCTCACCTGCCCAGCTGAGATGGCATTACTGACCTGCTGAGAGATAAATGCTTCAGCATCTCCTCTGCCAGGTTGGTGATAAATTTACCAGTGCAAATTACCATCAGGGCCATCCTGCAATTCCACTTAGCTAGAGGCAGCTGATTTTCTTTCTAAAGGTGAGCGCTAGCTCCTAGTTCCTGAAAACAACTCTTTTCTTTTCACGTTCAGCTTTCACACATTTGCAGAAGCCATTATTAAGGGATATTTTTTCTCTCTCTCTCTCTGTCTCCAAGTCTATGAGAAGACAACTTCTGAATATAGAGCATTCCCAAAACAGGAAATGAGAGAAGATCTGTGCTCCTGACCCTCAGAACCACCATTTAACCCTTCCTGGCAAGCTCCTCCTGACAATGTCCATACTTTCTGTAATGGATGTTTTGGTGTCAACTTCCCTAAGATACAGTCCCTGGTGATTCAGTCAAATGTTAATCTAGGTGTTGCTGTGAAAGGATGTTTTTCTCATATTTAATTAAAGTCTCTCCTCCGTTGACTTTAATTAAGAGAGAGTATCCTGGATACCCTGGGTGGCTCTAACTTAATGAATTGGGAAGCCTTAAAATACAGACTAGAGCCATCAAGACAAGAATAAGTTCCACCTGTGCTGAGAAGCACTTCCATTCCTTCTGGGGCATCTGCTCTGCTGAATGCTAGGTGATGTGCCCACATCCTCTGCCACGCCTGTGCCCAGTGGGCATATTCTGGTGGCCCCTGATTTGGACTAACTTTTCTCTCTTCCTTTACTCAGATTTTACTTGTATGCCACCATGATTGCATCACTTGAACTAAAACTTGGACCTGTGTTCTAACAATAGTTTTTTTTTATTGTTCTGTGAACTCATTTAAATGAATGATCTTATCACAGTGCAAATATTAAATTCTGTTTAATTATGCATATGATGGCCACATGTACTGAAAGGAATAAAACTCCTTGAAATTGGTATATCCAGGATAATTCAGGGCATATGGCCACCACAACTGTACCCAAAACGGCTCGTATCTTCCCATGAGAAATGAATATTATCCCATTTATGCAAAGGCGTTAGATATTTTGGACCTTGGATATTATGCCATAAGACATAAACATGTCAGTGTAATGCATCTCATGATACATTTTTATTTTTATAGAATTGTCCCAAAGTTATTGCTTCATAAATCAGTGCTTCTGACATTGTGGTTCCCTGACCGGCAGCATAAGCATCATTTGGAAACTTGTTAGAGACAGAAAGTTAAATTCTTATGCCCCACCCCACACCTATGGAACCAGAATCTCTGCAGAAGTGGGGGTTGGTTCCCAGTAACCTACATTTAATAAACTTCCAGAACAGTAAGCTATCATCTAAAGTTTGAGAACCACTTACTTAATCTGAGAAAGAATCACAGTCCTAGGAACACATGGAAAGAATCACAGTCCTAGGAACACATGGAAAGAATCACAGTCCTAGGAACACATGGACTTTTTAAAAATTTTCTGATTAATATGAGGGCCCAGATGATTAGGTTACAATGTTTGCCTTCGTTAGGTGAGGTCCCTGCTGTAGTTGTGCCCCCGCCCAGAAGGGGTGCCCCCCATCCCACAATCCTACCCTTTCCTCTCCCCCCAGCTTGAATTACATTGAGTTTTTCTCTTGTGTGGGGGTGTATTAGTTTGTCTACTGGCTTTATATTAAGCACATTGGATGCTTGCTTTTCCATTCTCGTGATGCTTTACTAAAGAGATTGTTCTCCAACTCTGTGCATGGACTACTTTTGAAAGGCGAATTTGTGAGAAGTTAAGTAGTTAAGATATAAAATAAGCCAAGTAGAAATTGTTGGTTCAAAAATGAATTTATTGGGAGAGTACTGGCATGTCCCACCAAGTAGGCAAGCTTGCCACCTTGGGGGACAGCTCTGGCACCAGCCCCAGTGTTTGTGACGCTTCCTCTAGAGCACAGCCACTAGGAACTCAGCCCCCACCTCCGGAGAGTTATTGCATCTCCATGCAAACTATGAAATTCCAGGTATTCCAGACGAGAGAGGCTTAGCCTAACTCTGGGGTTTACTCCTGTAGCCAGGAAGGGGTACAGAGTAGAAAGGCAACCATGAAAACATTTTATCCATGGATGGAAACCTTTCACTCCAGAAAAAAAAGAAACCCTGTAAGCAAATCAGCCACCTCAAACCATGCCTACTGGTTTAAATTTCCTTGATTTTTGTAGGCTGCGTGGACTACAGATAGAGTTATCCTTCCTCACCCTGACAACAGATCATGTTACTTCTATTCACCGGTCCTAGTTCCTTTTCAATATCGTCTCCTCCAAGAAGCCCCCCCAACCCTTAGGTCTCTTATTGCGCTGCCTGGAAGTTCAATCATTCCTCTTTCCTTCAAACTTTGCCTCTACCTCCAGCTCTTGCCATATTATCCCACCAGACCACTTGAGAGTTTCTAACAGATATAAACATTTAAATGCAGAATGGAAGGTCAGGAAAAGGAGATTATTTCAGTATTTTCAAACTAAAAGGCTTGAGCACATGATAAACTCAATAGACAAGGGAGATACATAAGCCTTCCCTCTCTGGACAAAATTGGAGTCATCAAAGTATTTGCAAACTTCTATGAAGTTCAGTCCTGAATACAGTTACCCTTTTATTCAGAAATGAAGAGTAATGTACATGCCAGGATGACACGGTGACATGCTAATTTACTTTCCTTTCCCCCGCCCCCTCGGACCCCTCCTGCTTCTGGCTGTGGGGCTTGAGGAACCCCTGCATGTCATCACAGTCTGCACAGGCAACTATGGGATCACACAGTAGTTTTTAATTTTATTAAAGTTTATTTTCCCTGTTACCAACACCCACAACCCACCATTCCTCATTCATACAGTAGACACACACACACACACACACACACACACACACACACACACACAAAACAACTGGAGGGAAGGAGGAATCATGCAAAGAAACTTTAGTCCACAAAAGAAGGAGTTTCAGTCATATAGGAGAATGTGGGCGGGATGCAGACAATCTTATTCTACAATTAAAAGACAGAGAAAGACAGGAGGGAGAGGAATGGAGGAAGGAAAAAAGAGCGGAAGGAGAAGAGAAGTGAAAGAACAAGTCTTAACCCCCAGCCCAGCCCATGTGGGGTCCCACAGAGCCTCCAGGAGAGCCCCCACAGGATGCAAAATCAGCCCAACAAAAGCAGTGGCGCTTTCAAGCAACTCTCAAGTAAAACGTCCAAACACCCTAGACCCAAACTGTGCAATGTGGAAAACTGGAGAACCAAGGACCAAATCAGGAAATACATGAGCTCAGAACCATGACCTTATGCTTGACATTTTTCTCAAAAAATGACAACAGAAATTTGATTTTCCTCTGTGACTTGGTGTTATTTCTAGACACCCTCGGGCTGTCTAGAATTTCCAGCACTCATTTTTTTGACCACATAGGTATGGCAATATTCTCTTTAAAGTGAAGGATCAAATGCTCTGAGTGTTTTAGATCTTTTTCTCCTCTCCTCCCATCTGCCCCTTTCTTTTATTAGTTCCTTTCCTTTCTTCCCTGGCCACCTCGACTATTCTCTTCTCTTTTTATTCACAGTTCCTTGGCTAAGCTGTATTTGAGACATGCAGACTGTCGGGACTGGACTCCTAGGTAGGCTAAGAACAGGCTCACCTGCCATTCTCTCTCTTCTTTGCATCCACGTTTCAGGACATGCTCTTGGGAAATTTCATTGTTCGCTTATTCTCTGCCTTTAGAAAGTCTGTTAGAGTAGGACCACTGGAATCAGAATAAAAAGGCCTACTTGTCAACCTCACATTTTTGTTCCCTAAATAACTAGAGAAAAAACATTTAGTTTTCAGTTATTATTCTCATCTGTAAAATAAATAAGTTAGACTGAATTTCCATTAAAATTCCTCCCAGTTGTAAAACACTATGATTCTCAATAGAAACAGACTCATATCACATCATTCAGGGGAAAAGGAATTAATTTTGATTCAGGCAGCAAGAAAGATTCTCCTGTCTTAGGAGAGAAAATAACATCAAACACTCATACCAGGAGTTCATTCAGAACCATGACACTAAAAACCATCTACCTCCTTATTTTCTTCTGTCTTACTTTCTCACTGTTCTTGAAGGTATTAATTTCTACAGTATGGCGGGATTTTTTCATTTGTCTCTTTCCTAGCTTGCAAAATAGGAAGCTATCCAGTTCAGACCTTGCCTCTTCCTCTACACTGCTAAAACTTTCCATTCTGCTTTCCTAAGACATCATCTAACACCACTAGCTGTCCTGACTGCCCACTCCCATTCTCTTATCCGCAGGGCACATTCAATCATCCCTCTCTCCACTGGTTCTTATGTGAATTTGGTGCAAGAAAAGCAGTTTCTTGTTTGCCTTTGAGTCTCTCAGCCTGGCCAGTACTTGATGTAAAGCATCTAATCACTCAAGACTAAATAAATTAATTATAAAACTTGAGCCATGAAGACATGAAAGAACCTTTAAATGCATGTTGTTAGGTGAAAGAAATCAGTTCAAAAAGGCTACATAGTGTATGTTTCCAATGACATCCTGGACAAGGCAAAAACGATGGCAGAAGTAAAGAGATCGGTGGTTGCCAAGAACTTGGGGAGATGGAGGAAGGCAGGTGTAGAAGGGGCATGGGGGGTTTTTTAGTGCAGTGAAACTCTTCCGTTTGATATTGCGTGGTGGATACATGCCATTATACATCTAACAAAACCCATGGAGTTAGACCATAGGAAGAGTGAACCCTAAGGTAAATTGTGCATTTTAGCTACACTGTATCAAGATTGGTTTTAACAATTGTAACAAATGTAGCACACCTAGGCAAGAAGCTAATAATAAGGGAAACTGAAGCAGGAATAGAGGCCACATCTGGGAACTCTTCACTATATGCTGGAGTCCCACCCCGGGGACAGGGTCCGTTAAGACCTGTAGATCTAGCAGCTATCCACTGGGGGAAAGTGAAGTTGGAAATGACCAGAGAAAAAAAGGACAAGACACACAGAATAGAATTTTCAAAAGTGGGAGTGCAGGGGACCACCTCCCATTTGTGGGGTTCTGGTGGTGACACTGAGTGTCAGTTCCACTCAGCTTTTATTGACAGCTATTTGCTCATTAGCCCAGAGAGTAAAATGAAGAAGGGAACAAAGACGCCAGCAGTTTCTCCGAGCAAGGATATCAGCTTCTAGTGTTTCTATAATCGTTAACTTTAACAGTCTGAGCAGTCTTGAAAAATCTGGAACCTGAGCCTTGTGTGGGGGCAGCCTCTACCTGTGGTCACCCACACAGATTCCTAGGGGGGTGTCAATACTTGCTAGTCCACTGTGATTAAAATGTCACTGACGTCAATCTCCCCTGAAGAATCAGTGGGAGAGAGGAATTTTCCTCTCATCACCACCACAGAGGGTCTTCCTCTGTGATAAGGGATATTAGCCCCCCCACCCGTATTTCAGGGCTTGAGCTGTTCCCTTGATCAGATAGGGGATGGCCTAGTTAATGTTTCTTGCTAGGCTTTGCAGACAGCATCTTCTGTGGCCATTATTCCTTCTGAGTATTTACAGACCTAACAGGGATCATTGCAAGCTGTATCCCCAATAGGCCAGGCTTCTAGGAAAAACAGGAAACCTGCTCAGATAAGAAATTTAATAGCAGCTGGTTTAAAGGTAAACTAGTTGACTTTCCTTTGTTCCGCCTTACTTAGCTTACTTTTTTACTTTTCCCCTTTTTCTCTTGCCAAGAATGGGGTCTTCAGTCCCCATTCTGCCTGCAACTATACAATTAATTTTCTGTAAACATAAACTGCTCTAAAAAGTACAGTGTGGGGGAGAATGGCACAACTTTTGAGTGTAGGACACAGCTACAGGGACTCTAGCCAACAAATTTAAATATTGTGATTTGGTTGTTTGTACCCTAACATTAACCTGAAACAAAAAATAAATAGTAAAGTCTATTAATTCTTAAAACAATGAATGCACCATCATCAGTCACGCTTAGGTCAGGTGGTTTTGTTTAAGGAAACTTAACATGGAGAAGGAGAGGACAGGTAGATTGGCTCTTGTGGTTCATGGGCAGTAGAAAAAGATTCCAGGCCTCCTGTCTTCCCACCTAAGGAGTTTTTCTATAGCTGATTTGCTTTTCTTTCATGTCTCATTTGCCTTTTACTTCAATTTATTATTTTTTTAATCTGGTAGCTTTTACCTTTTATTTGTAGCTTTTCCTGTAACCTGGACATTGTTTATATCATTATCTTAGGGGGGTCACTAACTAGCAATTGATTTCTAAAAATTTAGCTCATCATCAATAAATGCTGTTACTAAGTAGTCAGTTACAAGAATGCCTCCCAGGAATTTATGGGGTTATTAAGTCCTGGATGTAGTCTTGGTGAAGACACACATTAGGACCCCATGTCCCAGGAGGATTATCTGTGGTGACAGCAACAGGAGGTGAGACTGCTCAGCCACGCTGTAGAGTTCAGCACCAGACCGGTGAATCCATCTTCCTGAGAGCTCATGCTGTTGCAGCTGGCAGACTGATGCTCTAATTACGTGCCCCTCTTTTGCAACCCCTACAGTTTAATGGGTTTCACATTTTCTTTAGGCCTAATGTCCATTTTTAAACTGACTGGCATGCCATTAGGTTTTAGGTTGGGGGGGACTCGCTTCTTCCCAGGAAGGGAGTTTTGCAAATATATCTAACAACCTGCTCCTGCTTAGTGCATAAAGGGAAGCTTTTCTTCTTCAATCTTATCTTTCCACAAATGGAGTAGCACTTTGTTCTCTTAGAGAAGCCCTTTTTATGTAGCTGCATCAATCACCCGCATAAACCCACCTCCCTGTGCTTCCTGCACTTGTGTTATCCCTTTCAGAAGCCCCACTCAGCTGGCAAGGAAAGGTGGTGCAGACAATGAGCTAGGCTTCTGGAAAGACACAGGTGGGCTCCTCAGTCAGCCTCTGAAGAATGACTATAAGAATTCATTGTGCAAGGCAGTAAAAAGGTTTATGTTGATACAGTACCTGGGTTTTAAAAGACTTCCAGATGATGTACACTTGGCAACAATCAGCACAGCTACCTCACTCATGGCCTGGGTCTCTAAGCAGCAGCATTAGATGTACTCATTTTAAATCAGAACTACCCTGTTTCCCCGAAAATAAGCCAGTGTCTTATTTTAAGGTGTGCTCCCAAAGATGCGCTAGGTCTTATTTTCAGGGGACGTCTTATCTTTCCTGTAAGTAGTTTTTGGAGGATGTCTTATTTTTGGGGAAACAGGTTATGTTTGTATCTCTCTCTCCCCCTTTTCTTCCCCCAAGCCTATGAGAGAGTGAATAAGACAGATAAAATATGAATGATTTGTTTTAAATAAAGAGACCATCTATAGGCCATTTCCCCGACCAGTTAATAGCTCAATAACTGAATACAGTGAAAATAGAATTGATGAAGAAAGGTCATTCAACATGTAATAAGACTTCTGCCAGTATAGAAAAAACATCACCCATGTAGATCACAAATTCTGGTGGAAGATCGCACCAGCCATTAAAAATTATATTTTAAAAGAATATCTACAGGACCATTATGTAAGGCCAATACACCCCAGCAGAACAGCAAAATCAAAAATAGTGACAATATCAAATGCCGGTGAACATGCAGAGAAAGTGGATCTCTCAGACCTTGTTGGAAGAATGCAAAATGTTACAGACACTCTTATACCTTACAACACGGTACTTTCTCAGATTTGTCAACTTCTTAAAAATAACTGTTCAGTTTCTTTAAAAAAAAAAAAAAAAAGTAGTTGAACCTGTATTTACCAAATGACCCAAAAAATCACATTCCTGTGAATTTATACCAGAGAAATGAAAACTTCAGTCCATGGAAAAACCTGTACACAATGTTCACGGTAGCTTTATTTTGTAATAGCAAAGATTGAGAAATGCTCAGATATCCTTCAGGGCGTGCATGGTTAGACAAACTTTGCTACATACCATGGACTACTACTCCAAAATAAAGGGTTGAACTACAGGCTCACACAGCAGCTTAGACGGCTGTCAACGGCATTATCTCAAAAGGTCACATATTGTACAGCTGTATTTATTTAGCATTCTGAAAATAATATCGTAGAGATGGAGAACCAATTAGTGGTTACCAGGAGTGAAGAACCAGAGCGGGCCGAGGGATAGTACAGATATAATGGGGTAGCATGAGTGAGATCCTCATCAGGATGAAATAGTTATGTATTTGACTGTGCGACCTTGATCACACAAATCTACATACAGAGTAAAATGACACCACACTGCGCTGATGTCTATTTTCTAGCTTTGATATTATACTGTAGCTGTATAAGATGTTACCACTGGGAGACACTAGGTAATATTACAGTGTAGTTAATATATATAAGATGCTACAACGGCAGAAACACAGAAATTCTCTCTAGTATTTATTGTAAATAATTATTTTAAATATAAAGAGTTTAATTATAATATTTAATAACATTACAAAATGTTCAGGTTATAAGCAGGACCTGACGATGCGTGCAGAAAAACTGTTCATCCTTACATACAACCACCAAAAAAGTGGCTGGAAAGACAAAAATACCCATATTGGTACAGAAGTGACTGTGGCTAGGGAGAAGGATTTAAATTTTCTGTTGCTTACCTGTACTTTATGTAGCTTCTGCAATGGACATATATTAATTTTATCCTCAGCTCCAAAAATTCTATTTCCATGTGATCCACCAGAAGAACAGTCCTTTAGGAAATGGCAAGTTGAACACAGTTTGCGAAAATTAGTGAGCCAGAACTTGTTCCTGGAAGGAAGTTGCAAAAATGAAAGTAATTCCTCAAGAGGGTCAACCAATTCCCCCTATAAAAATCAAGCAGAATCTTACTTTCATTATAAGGTTTCTACTTGTGGGAGGTAATTTGTTTTTTAGCTAATATACACCCCAAAATTAATAAGACTACCAAATACTGACTATACCATTCAAATAAGATAGACTAATTTTATAGCTGCCAAAGCAATAACATGAATTACTTGGGGTATATTTTCCTACGTCAAAAAGGTAAAAATCGGAAAGCCTGAGCTGCTCGTTCTGCCTAATATAAATCATCCATTATGGCCACTAGAAGAGGACAGACCATGTGGTGACTGGCAAATCAACCCGAGGGGAACCCCCATCTCCAGGTCTTTACTGAGGTCTTTTATATTGAGGGATGATTAACACTATGAAGCTGAGCTCCATTAAATGCTTCCTCTGTGAGCTTCCTTGGTGTTCAAACATACAAATAAATTATTCATACTCTCTATATTTAACACGTAATGTCTTCTCTCTGGGTACTCTACATTTATGTAGGTATTTCTAAAGTAGGCTCCACATATCTCCAGGATGAATTTAATGACAGGAGATAATGGGGGAGGGTTATGATTTTCTCCAGCTATTTAGAAAAACAAAGAACAGCCTATTTATTATTCAAATATGAAGCCTCTATTCATCAAAAGGCATTGATTTCATATTTTTAACTAAAATAGTCCTGAATTATTTTAAGTCATAAAACAAATGCTACCCAAATTGTGATTTCAAGATAGGCTCATAATCAAAAGGAAGATAGAACTGAGTTGAAATTCAAATGGCGCATCTAATTTTTCTAAAAAACTTGAATAACAGGAAAGCTAAAGAGAAAAAGGACATGAGTACAAATGAAGAAAAATTCTCTTAAGCCAATTGACATTCAAAAGAAAATCCTGCCCATTGTTGCAGCAGAAATAGAAACAGGCATAAATGTTAAGTATCTTAGCTGGAAGGATAAAAGAAATATACACATGGATTTAGGCAGCGTGGTATTGAGAATAAAAAACAAGCCTACACCTGCTCTCCAAGTACTCGTAGTTGTAGTTGAGCAATGAACAAGTTCAAGGCCAGACAAGGAAGTCTCTCAAGTTCAGGTTATAGCCCTTCTTAGAGCCTCTCCTTCCTTCATTCAGCCCTGCTACAGCCTGGTACAGAGATGCCAAAGTTCTTGGTGCCGTTCAGGCCAGTGCTGCACCCCCTTGCTATCAGAGCTCACCCGAATGTCCTGAATTTTTCTAAGCTGCTGATCCATATGCCCCCATCCAATACCTCCCCCCATCCCTGGTGTAAAGTGGTAGGCCCTGGGGCTGGTGGCCAGCTTCCTCTTTTCCCAGTTTTCTCTAGAACCCCTTCTAATATTATGGCTAAGAGAGAGAAGTGATCATTGTGCTGGGGTTCCACCACATAGGAGCTACCTTGTTCTCAGATCATTCTACTCAGCCCAACTCCTGTTCTGTCTCCACCTTCTACACACACAGAAAAAAAAACTAAATTTCTTTACATCAGCCTTGTCAGCCCCATGATTACTAATATTTCATGGGCCCTTATTCATGCACCAGGCACTTAGCTAAAAAGTCTCATTTGATTCAGCTAACAGCTTCTATCAGCAGGTACTAATATTCTGTTCCATTTTACAGAAGAAATCAAGGTCAAGGAGGTTAAATAACCAGCCCAAGACCACCACGCCAGCAGGTAGCAGGACCAGAACCCTCCACTCTTAACCATACATCACTGCACATATTAGGTGATGGCTTTGGACACTCCCTGAGCCTGATCTCAGGCAGATTAAACATACTACTTTTCCAAGCAAAGGAATCATGGCTTTCTGTCAAGTACAATAACCAAGAGGACATTGCCTGGGAGATCCCGGTTGGAATGCAAACAGTTAATTAGAACAGCTGGTAGAACTCAGAATGCGGCGAAAACAGCACCAAGAGTGGGACGCAGAGGAGGTGTGCATTTGCAGTGTCAGAGCTGAAGTGGAGAAGACATCAAATTACTCACAGTCCCACTGCTCAGGAAATCCTTCAACGCATTTGTCTTTTCCCTGTCTTCTTAATACTCTAAAAGTTATAGAAGGATCTCCTAAGAACTCCTCATTGGTGACAGTGATCATAAACTTCTACGGATTATAAACTTCTTAGTTTATAAACTGAGAGTAGGAGCCATGTCTTACAAGGCTGAGTATCACAGACACACATTTCATTCAATGAAGGGAAAAATCAATATGGAGCAATCCACCTAGAACCAAGAGAAAAAAGAAGAAACCTCAGAAGTGGACACTGCTTCAACCTCTACCGCAAAGCGTTGCCCCAGTCAAAGAGATGCTTGTTTTAGTTTAGGTTCCCCAAGAAGCAAACCCAGAGTTGAAGACTTGGTACACCTGGTTTATGCAGGAACAAATTCCCCAAAACAGAAGTACAAGCATAGAAAAAGTGAGGCAGGAGGGGAGAAAGGTCAAGAAAGGAAGTGTTCGCGAACTGGATGAACACTGGGGACACCCTGGGCTACTGTGTCAAATGCTCCTCAGAGGCGGGGGTAGTACTCCCCTCAGGTGTAGGTGCCTCTTGGGGTTCTGGCTGCCATGAAATTATGAATTGCACATGAAAGGGTTAGCAGCTTTCTGCAGCTTCAGAGACAGTAGCTCAGAGGGCTCATGGGCAACGGTTCTGGAATCAAGCAAGCTGAGGATGAATAGCATGCTCCGTCACCAGTGTCTGCTCCACCATCTTTATCCGAGCTTCAGTCTCCTGTGTTCTCAGACTTTCAGATGAAACTCCAAAGCTGAGTATAGTAAATATCCTAAAGAATGCAACAGAGAAACTGTCTGATTCCTCTTAATTTCTAGAAGTGGGGGTTCCTGTACAAAATAGAAATGAGTATCTGGACGGAGCCCATAGCTCAGTGGTTAGGGCATTGACCACATACACTGAGGCTGGTGGGTTCGAACCCAGCCTGGGGCTGCTAAACAGCAAGGACAACTGCAACAAAAAATAGCTGGGCATTGTGGCGGGCGCCTGTAGTACCAGCTACTTCTGAGATTGAGGCAAGAGAATCGCTTAAACCCAAGAGTTGGAGGTTGCTGTGAGCTGTGACACCACAGCACTCTACCAAGGGTGACATAGTGAGACTTTGTCTCAAAAAAAAAAAAGAGAAAAAAAAAAGAAAAAAGAAATGAGTATCTGTATCAGTTTGCTAGGGCTGCTGTAACAAAATACCAGACTGGGTGATTTAAATGGCAGAAATCTCTTTTCTCACAATTCCCAGACTAGAAGTCCAAGTCCAAGCTATTAGCAGGGCCAGTTTCTTCTGAGGCCTCTTGCCTGGCCTTGCAGCTAGCCCTCTTCTCCCCTGTATCTTCACTTGGTCTTTTCATGCAACTGTGCCCTAATATCTTCCTATAAAAGTGACAGTCTCTAATGGCTTCATTTTAACTTAATTGCCTTTTTTTTTTTTTTTTGAGACAGAGTTTCACTATGTTGCCCTCGTAGAGTGCCGAGCCTTAATTGCCTTTTTATTTTTTTTTAATTGCCTTTTTAAAGACCTTTTCTCCGAATATAGTCACATAGTTGACTATAGTCACATAGTACTGTGTGGGTTAGAAATTCAATACATAAATTTTGGGGGAAAACAATTCACGCATACTAGCATCTCACTCCCCAGCTGGAGGCTGGCTATGCTGCAGAAATTCTTAGGTCTCAGGAGAAGGATTCAGCAGAATTGTTCTCAGAAGAGCCTGACATGGGTGAACTAAGCAGTTAGGGGAATATGTGAACATAGGGACAGGTGCCTACCTCCCACTAGAGAAAATGGAACACAGGGCTACTGGCTGTCATTTTGATGTATGGATGTAAGGCTACGAAATTTCCCCTTAGTTCTCCTTTTTCTGTTTCCCATAGATTTTGGAAGCTTGTATTGCCTTTGTCATTTGGTGCAAAAAAATTATTTCCATCTTGAGTTTGTCAATAGCCCAAGAATCATTCAGCAGGTGGTTATTTAATTCCCACATATTTGTGTAGTTTTGAGAGTTCCTCTTGGAATTGATTTCTAGTTTTATTCCACCGGGGTCTGAGAAGATACATGGTATGATTTCTATGTCTCCAAATTTGCTGAAACTTGTTTTGTGGCCTATTTTACGATCTATCTTGAAAAATGTCCCATGTGCTGATGAAAAGAAAGTTGGGGATACAATGTTCTGTAAATGTCTGCTAGGTCCGTCTGCTCCAGGCTCCCATTGAAGTCCTGGGTTTCCCTGGCTCAGTGTTCTGTCTAGCTCTATCTAGGAGTATTGAAGAACCTGGTTATTATTATGCTGCTGTTTATTTCTTTGCTTAGATCTAGTGGAATTTGCTTTATGAATGTGGGAGCTCCTAAATAAGTGCAAATATATGTACACATATACTGAGGATACTTAAGATAGTCAACATACCTTTTGTTGAATTGATCCCTTTATCATTATACATATAATGAACATCTTTGCTCTTTTTACAAACGTTGATTCAAAGTATATTTTATCTGAAATCTGCTCACTTTTGGTTTCCATTGGCATGGAATATTTTTTCCCATCCTTTTTACCCTGAGTCTATAAGAATCTTTGCAAGTTAAACGGGTTTCCTGGAGAAAGCATATGTAGGATTTGGGTCTGTTTTTTAAGTCATCCAGTCAACGTACATCTTTTGAGGAGGACATTAAGACGGTTCACATTCAGTGTCAGCATTGATGTGTGGCAGATGGCTATGGTCGCCATTTTCATGGTTACCTGGTTGCTTTGCTCTCTCCATTGTGTTCCTCTTTTACAAAAGCTGTGAGTTTTTACCGCTGTGTGTGTTCACACTGGTGGGTATTAATTGTTCTGCTCTAAAAGACTAATAGACTAATTTTAAGTATTTCTTGTAAGACAAATTTTGTGGTAAAAAATTCTCTTAATGTTTCCTTTTCTGGGAAAGACCTTAATTCTCCTTCATTTATGAAACTTTGTTTTGTAGGAGACAAAATTCTTGCCTAGAAGTTATTCTGTTTAAGGAGGCTAAAGATAGGACCCCATTCTTTCTGACTTATAAGATTTCTGTTGAGAAATCTACTATTAGTCTGATGGAGAAAACTACATTTTAATCGTAGGGTTAGGAAGGGCTATCTCATTAGTTTCCCAGGGCTTCTTTCGTTATGTCCTTGGAGGCTTTGAAAGACAGAATGTGTCTCAGTGATAGACACCAGGGAACCCTTCATTTGACACCAAACAGCAAGTGTTGGCTGCCATGTATAAGAAATCTATGGCCTCCTGTGTCCCAGCTTTCTTAAAGGTTCCATGTAACACCTAATAGGGCCCCACTCTCTCCATGGCTGACATTATGAGGTTGTACATCTGGACCTAATCGTGATTCTCCACCTATTTGGAGCTTAGGTAGGAATCCAAAGTCTAGCTCTTTACATTTCTATTAGTCTTCTTTGTTACTAAAGAAGGCAAAAAAAGAGAAGTAATGTAGGCTTTCTTATATAATCCTGAGTTTCTCAACCTCTAATCCCCGTCCCACAGGGGAAAGGAAAACCTAAATGGTTAAACTTGATCCTCTCACTGCTAAAGAGATGGGGCTATATAAAATATAGACCCTAAAAAACTAAACGTGCTTGGGATACTCTTGGGCAGGTTAACAAACCTCAAGTAGCCAAGTCTTTATAAAGGAAAGACTATGCCAAAAAAAATATTCTTTTGCATTTTCTTGAAACAAATAGCACATTTAAAGTGCAAAAGATTTCATTCTTTATCTATCAAGAAAACTTTTGCAGATTCTAGAATCCAGTCCTGAGGTAAGATGAACTTTTTTCCCCTGGTCCTTTCACTTATTTCTTTAAAATTACTTTATCATGGCTCGGCACCTGTGGCTCAAGCAGCTAAGGCACCAGCCACATACACCTGAGCTGCCAGGTTCGAATCCAGCTGGGGGCCCACCAAACAACAATGATGGCAGCAACCAAAAAATAGCTGGGCATTGTGGCAGGCACCTGTAGTCCCAGCTACTTGGAAGGTGAAGGTAGGAGAATCGCCTAAGCCCAAGAGTTGGAGGTTGCTGTGAGCTGTGATGCCGCCGCACTCGACCCAGAGTGACAGCTTGAGGCTCTGTCTCAAAAAAAAAAAAAATTATTTTATCATTACTACGCTAGCTTGTGCCTAACTTACATCCTCAATAAAGCAATGACAGTTTTACTTCTCATACGCCTGATGACCATATTAACCTCTCCTCAGTCAACTTATTAATTGCACACATTCTGTCTGTGTATCTTTTTGGTGTGGCTTCCAAAGAGAGAGAGTCAGAAGGCTTCTCAGGGAGAGAAAGACGTGTTTATACCCTGTTTCCCCGAAAATAAGACCTACTTACAGGAAAGATAAGACGTCCCCTGAAAATAAGACCTAGCACATCTTTGGGAGCACACCTTAAAATAAGACACTGTCTTATTTTCAGGGAAACAGGGTAGTTAGCCCTGTAGGAGTGTTTGCACAATTACTAGAATGATTAAGGTGGGGTTTTCTAATGTAGACAGGTGTACTAAGTTTTAATATGTTTCATGACATGCATAAGACAAGAGTGCATGTTGTATCTGATCTAAGACCTTGCAGGTCGCCAAAATAAATAAATATATGCAGAGGTGCTAGAATGAATTCAGTTACAGGTATAAACAGACACTTCAAGGGGAAGTGAGCTTTGATTCTCAACAAGAGAATTGTTTGTGATCTGAATGAGGACAGCTGTGTAGCAAAGGTGACAAGGAGCCTGGGAATATGAAGTCTTAGATAATCTGTTTCCTCTAATCCCATGTTGTAAAGATGGCTTAATATGAGGGAGGGATGGCAGGAAGGGCTTTGATGAATCCTGAGATTGGAGTTAAACCTTTTCTAATTTGACTCACCGGTATTTAATCTTATAACTGTGCATCCTTAATCAAAACACAGAGGGAATCTCTAATCTGTGTGCATAAAATGAAAGATGAGTAGAGGCCCCTGACCTGCCTCTGCTTCCAGCTGGCTCCTTATTTTCTATTTTCTAGGCTCCTCATATCTCTGAGTCGTCCCTGTTATAGGAAAATGGCATCCTGATTTTTTAGGAGAATGAATATGAAGAACATAATGTTGATGCTCAGTCTCTCATCTAGTCACTGATGAATTCTTTCCTTTGGTGGTGAATGGACATCTCTTACGTGGCAGATACTGTTGTACACACATGTCTGTTTTCACAGACCACATTTTAAAATCTAGCAAAAATCTTTTCTTACCAAGTAATCAAATGTGCGTGATCCAAGAACAGAACCATGTTTATAAGGAGTAAATAATACTACAGAAAAATTATTCTGTTTCAGATGACTGCAAGGTGCAAATTGTTTACTGAAGGAATTTCTCATACAGCTGGAAAAATGTTTGGATACTGTTAGAAGATTGATAACCAGGTGGTAAAATGCATCATAGCAGCATTGCAGGATTTTAATGACCAGACAAAGGCTTTGAATAATGCCTGATGAATCTTTTTACGCATGGTAGACAGGACCAAGTCCCCCCATCACGTCCTACCCTAAATGTGATTTTTATAGTGAAATGTCCCTGGGGCAGCAAGGACAGTACCCACGTTGTAATCTTTACCTTGATCCAAATCCTACCATATCCAGGTAATACCTCCTTTCAATCTAGAAAGCATGTTATTTTAAGAATATTATTAAAATCTTTCAATTCCTCTGCTTACAAATTCAATTTCAGTAGAGGAACCAGCTTTAAGTGACCAACGACTGACAAATCACATAAACCAAAACCCCACAATAATAAAAAATATTAAATTCCTGTGAAAGCATTACTCATCACCATAACCAAGATAATGATTTTTATAAAATATCGATTTTAGTTTTTGAGAGACTTTTCCAGGTTGGATCCTTCTGAATTTTCATAAACCTAACAATAGTAGGCTCCTTTGCATTCCCCACTGTGGTGTTTCCTTACAAATTAATGAGTCCTACACACAGGATGCTGGTAAGAGGACAGAATCATGGAAATAACACAAAAAGAAAAATATTCTGCACTCAGATTTATTCTATCCATCGTACTAAGATATTTGGGCAAAACTCACTGCATCAAAGTATCAAGTAACAACATCCACAGCCCAGTGATATTTTTCTGTTGACATTGGTGTGTATAAGAGCAGAGGCAATAGAAAGATTGTTTATTAACTTGGGTGAAATATACTTCCCTCTTTTCAGCTGTTCTTTCTGGTTGAGACCAAATAGATTTCCAGAGATATGCTATAAGCCACTCTGGAAATACCAGACACCAAGCTCACAGATTCTTATTTATTCCTGTCTAGAAGGACCCTTTGGCTGTGTGGAGAGAGAATATTGACTGTATGTCAGTCACACTTTATGTGTGAGAGAATGTGTGCACTAGGAACGTGTTAATAAAAGGGATACTAGAAAACATTGAATCAAAAATGACTTGGCAAACGCACAAGGTTAGAAAACCACAGTGACTCTGCAGAAACAGGTGTGCTGAAAAAGAACTTGACTTCCCACAGTGGCCCATCCCAACAGGGAGGAAGAGCGAACCACGGGGCAGAAATACAAAGATACGGGATCTTAGAAGAAATCTAAAAAGCAAATCACTTTCTCCACCAAACTCATTGGCTTCTAGACAATCTCTTTCCTTTTTAAAAAAAAATTATTTATCAGTATCTGAGACATAGAAAGGGAAATAAGTACCATGAGCCTATTTGGGTTAGAAAAGAAAAAAAAGAAAAGGAAATTAGAAAAATGAGAATAATGCTTGTACCTATGTACCCACCATTTAGCTTAAGAAATAAAATATTGTGGCCTGGCACGGTGGCTCACGCCTGTAATCCTAGCACTCTGTGAGGCTGGGGCGGGTGGATTGCTTGAGCTCAGGAGTTCAAGACCAGCCAGAGCAACACGGAGACCCCATCTCTCGGTGGCTAGAAAATAGAAAAACTAGCTGGGTGTTCTGGTGGGCACCTGTGGTGGGCTCCTACATGGCACCTAGCTATGTAGGAGGCTGAGGCAGGAGGATTGCCTTAAGCCCAAGAGACTGAGGTGGCTGTGAACTATGATGGAGCCATGCTCTCTTCCCAGGGCCACAGAGTGAGACTCTGTCAAAAGAAAGAAAGAGAGAGAGAGAGTGAGAGAGAGAAAGAAAGAAAAGAAAGAAAGAAAAGGAAAGAAAAGAAAGAACGAAAAAGAAAGAAAGAAAGAAAGAAGGAAGGAAGGAAGGAAGGAAGGAAGGAAGGAAGGAAGGAAGGAAGGAAGGAAGGAAGGAAGGAAGGAAGGAAGGAAGGAAGGAAAGAAAGAAAGAAAGAAAGAAAGAATATTATTAACCCAATATACTGGAAGCCTCTGTTTACCCATTCCCAATTATATGCTTTGCTTCACTCCCAGAGGCAACAGCCACTGACCTTAATTTAAGGTCTGCCTTTCCCAAGCATTTCCTTATATTTTACTCAACATATATATAGCTCTAAACAATTATTGTGTGATTTTCTATGTTTTTAACTTTTACATATTCTTCTACTTTTTAACCTTCACATAGATTTCTTTTAATTTTTATACATTCTCCTGCAGGTTGCTTTTTCAAGCAACATCATGTCTATGAGATTCCTGCGTGACTATGTTTGGCTCTAGTTCATTGATTTTTCAGTGGTGTATAGTATTCCATGGTATGAATGAATGACCATGAATTAATCCACTTTTCTGTTAAAGGGTGCTAAAATTGTTTCTAAGTGTTTCCTGTCATAAATCATTTCACTCTATCACCTTGAGAATTCGGGCAAAATGCCCCAGGACATATTTCTAGGAGTGAGCTACCAAGTCCATAAAGCAAGTGAGTCTTTATTAAATATTATAAAATTGGTCACCAAAATGGTTACACCAATTTACACCCTCCCTGCTGTGCACAGGAATTGCTCTTGCTTTCTGTCCTTGACACAGTATCATCAGATGTTAAAATTTCTGCCAGTCTTATCAGTGTGAATTTTATTTCACAGTAATTTCATTTTCCGTTATCCTAACTACTAGTGGATTTTATCACCTTTTCAAATAGTTATTAATAATTTGAGGTTTCATGTTCTCCTTTTTGCCTGTTTTTTCATTATTATTTTGTCCTTTCTTATTTATGTATATAGCCTGGATATTAATTCTCTGTTGATGATATGTGCTATAAATATCTATCTCTTTTTCACTCATTATAGTGCATTTCAATAAACAAAAAAATTAATGTAGTCTATGTCATCAATATTTCTCATTGTAATTTCTATTTTTGTTTTATTTATCCCTACTCTAAGGTTTTCAAGATGTTCTTCATTTTCTTCTAAATGGTTAGAGTTTTATTTTTACAGTCAACTGTTGAATGAACCTTGAGTTCATGTCCATTTGAGGTATGAAGCAACATGGCCTAATGATTAAGAGCATGAAGTCTGGGGCCAGACTACGTTCACTTCTCAACTTTCCCCATTCTTAGCCTGTCACATAACCTCTATGTGGCTCAGTTTCTTGATCTTCAAAATGGGTATAATAATAATACTCATAGGTAACAGTGAAGTTGCAATTAGAATATGTAAAATCTTTTAGAACAGCACCTACCAAGTTCAATGGAAAAGATTACTATTACTACTATATGAGATCTAATTTTATTTTTTCATGTGGGTAGACAGTTTTCCCACTCCTGTTTATTATCTAGTCCGTCTCCTCACTCATCTCTTAATAACAACTCCCTGTCTGTCATGCCTCTGCTTTCATGTAGGTATAAATGTCTTTTCTAGGTTCCCTATTCTTCTGCTGGTCTATTTGTCTATCCTCCAGGGAAATTTCAAGTCTGCATTTAAAATTCTGGGAGTTCTAGAAATCCCTGCAGTTATCATTCTTCCCTATTCTTTCATCGATAGTCCTGTCATACGTCAGCTTTCATTCCTGAGATCACTGTCAGGTATAAATATTTTCCTAGGTACCCTATTCTTGCATTGGTCTATTTGTTTATCCTCCAGGGAAATTTCAAGCCTGCATTTAAGATCCTCTGAGTTCTGGATATCCCCGCAGTTATCATTCTTGCCTCTTCTTTCATCGGTAGTCCCATTTCAACGCTATTATTTTCATTGTCTGTGAAACCTAAAGGAGAGAGTTTCCTAGGGCTGCTGTAACAAAGTACCACAAATTAAGTGACGTAAAAGTAACAGAGATTTCTTGTCTCACTGTTCTGGAGGCTTGAGGTTCAAAATCTAGGTCTCATGCTTGCTTCAGCAGCACATATACAAAATCAAGGTGTCAGCAGGGCTGTGCTCCCTTTGAAATCTGCAAAGGAATCCTCCCTTGCTTCTTCCTGGATTCTGGTGGTTTGCTGGCAATCTTTGGTGTTCCTTGACTTGCAGGGGCATCACTCCAATCCTTTATCTGCACACAGCTTTGTCCCTATGTCTCTTCTCTTCACATGGAGTTCTTTTTAAAAGGGTGTAAGTCATGTTGGACTAGGGCCCGTCGAACTTGATTCTGACATCATCTTAACTAATTACATCAGCAACGTTTCTACTTCAAATTCCAGTCACATACTGAGGTGCTGTGGGTTGGAACTTCATTTCTGGGAGAGTCAAAATTTAACTTATAACAAGGGCACAGTCAAAAACACTAACCTCGGGCTTTGATCAAACATCTAACCCTCTCCTGAACATCTCAATCCAGCCCCTGAAGATTCTTGCCCTATTGTCTTTAAGTACAATAGTTCAATGCTCTTTGATCCAGGTGTACTAACTCAGGTTTTAAATAATTGCAAACTGAAAATTCTAAACAACCACCTCGGGAGTTTGTGAAGCATGAAGACTTCAGAACTCTACCTTCGGAGAGTCTCATTCTCAGTGGTTTAACTTGATCAATGCTAATGCAGGGGGTCATGAGACCACACTTAGGTAAACACTAATCTAGACAGAAGTGTTAAAAGACACATCCCCCAGAGAAGGAGCAACTGGCAGAGCAGACAGCCTCCTCCCTCATCTCCCAGGCGGCTGCCCATCAGCCCAAACGTTTTGGAAGAGACTGTCTATAGAGAACTCTGCTCTGCCACTTGATAAGTACTTGGAAAGTTAGATTAATACTACTTCTCCATTTAAAATCCCTTCCTTGGAGGATCATAGAATTGAACTGGTTCCAATTTTTAATTAGCAATTCAATTATGTCTTTAGCTTTCACAGACTGCAGTTTCCCTCAAGACCCAAAGGATGACACTGTAGGAATCTATCCCACGTTAATGAAACTTGGAGCAAGGATTGCCTCTTTATTTGGAAAAAAAGAAAAAAAAAAAAAAAAACAGACAAGAACTGATATTTTTCTCAAAGACCACTGTTTGCCAGGCACACTAGCAAACAAAACAGAGCATTTATTCTAATGCATGGGAAAAGATCGCAAATCAAGATAAGTTGGTAAAATCTGTGTAAATCCCATGGTGGTGGTGATCTTTGCTGTTTCCTTTAATGCTGCATCCCAAGTGCCTAGAATGTTTCTTGGCACAGAGTCAACCGATATGCAAAGTCTGACAATAAAGTTCCCTACATACCTCATTGTTGAGTGTCCCTACTGTCTCCTTTGAAGTCCTCCCCTCGGGAGGCTATGCACTAACACCAGCGCCTAGTGCACCCTTCAAAACAGTTTTGGAACTCTTTCTGGAATGACCATCAGAGTGGTTGCTATACGGCACACAAAAACACGCAACAACAAGAATGAACACCACTCAGCAAGGCAAATGGTGGTAATGACACAGAATGGCAAAAAAAAAAAAAAAAAAAAAAAAAAGAAAAGAAAAAGATAGAGAAATGAAATAGGGCATGTGTGGAGGGTATAATTTTAAATGGAAGAATTGTGGAAAGCCTTAAAGAAAGTGTCACTGGAGTAAAGACCTGAAGGAAATGAGGATGTGAACCAGGCACACATACCTGGTGAAGAAGGAAGCTTTAGAATGGTCTGTGCAAAGGTCCTGAGGTGGGGGCATATTTGGTCAAGGAACAGCATGGAGAGAAGGAAAAGAGTGGAAGACAAGTAGGAGGGTGGAAAGATACGTCAGGAGATGGAGGGAGGGCCAGCTGTGCTGCTGGACGACATTGGCACTTGCTCTGAGATGGCGAGCTGCTGAGGGTATTAAATGGGAGAGGGATAGAACACGCTAATATCGAAATAGGTTTATTTCAACTGCTATCTTGAAAATATAGTGAAGGAAAACAAGGCATGAGAGGAAGCTATTGCAAAAATCCAGTGGGAGGTGAGAGTATCTTGGACCAGAATGGTACAGTAGTAGGATAAGAAAGGGTGAAATTCTGGGTTCATTTTGAAGGTTTGGGCGATCTGACTTGCTGACAGATGGGATATGGGATGTAAGCAAAAAGCAAAGACGCAGCCAGAGGAAGATGTGGAAGAAGCGGATCCACCACCACTGCTGCTGGAGCGCAAAATGGTGCAGCCGTCTTGGGAAACTGAAAGAGTCTTTAAAAGTTACACACTGCCCCACCCTGCCATCCAGTCATTCCACCTGTAGGTAATTTACTCCAGAGAAATGAAATCCAATGTCTCCAGAAAGAACTCTAATGAATATGCACAGCAGCTTTATTTGTGATAGTCAAAACAGACAGCAACCCAAAGGCCCACCACATGGTGAGTGCAAAAACGAATTGTGGTGTATCCATCCGGGTCATAGACTATTAATCACAGTCAAAAAGAAGGGAACTACCCTTACATACAGCATGAAGGCATAGAAAATACTTATTCTAAGCAAAAGATACACACAAAACAGTACATACTGATTTGTATCAGAATGTTTATTGCAGTCCAATTCATAACTGCTAAGTCATGGAAGAAGCCCAAGTGTCCATCGAACCACGAATTAATCCACGGATTAATAAATTGTGGTATATGTACACCACGGAATATTATGCAGCCTTAAAGAAAGATGGAGACTTTACCTCTTTTATGTTTACATGGATGGAGCTGGAAGATATTCTTCTTAGCAAAGTAGCTCAAGAATGGAAGGAAAAGTATCTAAAATGTACTCAGCCCTACTATGAAACTAATTTATGGCTTTCACATGAAAGCTATAACCCAACTATAACCTAAGAATATGGAGGGAGGGAGGGGAAGAGAGGAGGGAGGATGGGTGGAGGGAGGGTGATTGGTGGGACCACACCTATGGTGCATCTTACAAGGGTACATGTGAAACTTACTAAATGTAGAATATAAAGACATATTGTGTCTTAACACAATAACTGAGAAAATGCCAGAAAGGCTATGTTAACCAGCGTGATGAAAATACGTCAAATGGTCTATAAAATCAGTGTATGGTGCCCCATGATTACTTTAATGTTCATAGCTATGATTTAATAATAAAAATAATAAATAAAAAAACAGTATATACTGTATGATTCCATCTACTTAAAATTCTAGAAAATGCAAACTAGTCCTGTAGTAATGAAATGACCACATCAGTGGTCTCCCGGGGACAGATGGGGAGAGAGGGATGAGGGACAAAGGAAGAGAAAAATGTTCTATAATTTAATCGTGCCAGTGGATTTATGGGTATGTACATCTGTCAAAACTCATTGAATTGTATGCTTTAAACGGATACAGTTTACTGACCATAAATCATATCTGATAAAGTTGATTTTTAAAATTTTAATAAGGGATAAAGCCAGGATTTTTAGCCCGAGCAAGTGGAAGAACAGAGTTGTCATTTTCAGAGATGAGAAAGACTGTGAGAGGAGCCAGTTTTGCTGGTGGTGAAATATCAGGAGCTCAGTTTTGGACATGCTAACTTCGAGATATCTATTAGGCATCAAGGTAGACATGTTGAGTGAACAGCCAGGAATATAAATCTGGAGTTTAGGAAATGGCTCATGCTGGAGGGAAACATGGGATCACAAACACATGGATGGTAAAGTCATGACACTGCGTAAGGTCATTACGGGAGTGACTACGGAGAAAAAATTGAAGAGGTCCAGCGACTAATTCCTGGGACCCTCCAACAACAGTAGCAGGTGGTGAAGATGAGGAATCAGCAAAGAATCTGAAAAGCAGCAGCAGTAAGTAAGGAGGACAGCTGCCGAGCCCAGGATCCCAGCAGGCAAGAGAAGCGAGGCTTTAAGAAGGAACGATCCTGTGGCAAACCCTGCAGGCAGGTCAGCCAATGAAGGCTGAGAACCACTCCCTGGAGTACCTGGAGGGCCTTCCTGAGGTTGATGGGTGAAGGTGAAGAAGGAAGGGCAGAGTGATATTGGAGATAGGTAATTCATTACTGGAGTTTTGCAGAGAAAAATGAAGAGTAAAATGGGAGAAATAATAGCATGTTTTTTCCCTGACAGGAAAGATTCTGTGAAAAAAAATGTTAAAGCTTTAAAGGAGACAGAGAGAACGGCTGAAGCAATGTTCCCGGGTATGTGGGAGGTGACAGGCTGGACTGCATACACAGTGGGGCTGGCTGTGTCCGAAGAGCAGAGACAGGGAAAAGAATGTGGGCATCAGGATGGGAGCACAGCAGGGGCAGCTGTCCTCTGCTGATTGCTGCTATGATGAATGAAAAGCAAAGTTGAGAAGGAGCATTAGCGAGAAGCTGCTGGAGACTTGAGAAGAAAGGAGAAACTGCATCCTAGTCAGCTAGTGCAGGGGCTGGCCCCCCTGTTATTATACGGCCTGTGTGCTAAGAATAGTTTTTCATTTGTTAAAGTAAAATATAGAAAGTACTACTGGCCTTTAAAGAAAACAGGTACTCAAAAAGAGTTGAAGACATTTCCTCTTGGCCCACATAGCTTACAATATTTATTATTGGCCCTTTACAGAAAAAGTTGGCCAACCCTTGACCTAGCAGAGGCAGGGTAAAGGGCCCCACAGCAGGAAAGCACGGGGCAGGAGCTTGACAGAGTATCAATCCACTGCATCCTCACACAAGTACTGTAAGTTAAATATTAATAACCCAATCTTAGATGAGCTAATTGTGTCTCAGAGAGGCTCAATAACTTCCTCAAGGTGACACAAATCGTAAGCAGGAGATAACGATTTATGTAGCAGATGTATCAGTGTCTCAAATTCCTGTTTCCTTTCCACCTTGCCATGCTACATCACAAAAGACTGTGACCTCTTTTCCTTTGCCTTGGATTTTTGCCTATGCAGCTGCAAGGTGGCAGAGAGGGGAGCGGCACATGCAGCCGAATGAGCCCACTTCAGAGCTGGACAGACTTAGGGGTAGACCTTAGCCTGCTGGCTTTGTGGCCTTGAAGGGGATTCGTAACATTTCCAAGTCTCTATTTTTCTTATCTGTAAAATCAGATTAATAATAACTAAACCATTTGAAATTTCTAATATGCAAACATTTTCAACCTAAAAAGATGACTATTTTGTGTAGTGCTGACTGATACCTATCATCTAAGGATTCTGCATGGATTAAAGGTAAAATACACAAAGCATGGGTACTTTATAGACACTTAAATGTGATTTTTATGGGCAATAAGGAGCATCCTGATATCTAAAGAGGTATTTATTCAAAGGGAGGGGGCTATGAAATAATGTCAATTGTATACGCTCAGCCCAGAGCCACAGGGAAAAATGAGATGTAGAAGCTGCAGGAAGCCTGGATGTGGCCAATCTAAAGTCATCTTGGTGACGTTTGGCCTGTGGGCAATGCAGGGACCAATTTCCAATACCTGGAAGGATTGGAAAGAGATTCATCTTACTCATCTTACTCTGCGCAGTTTGGCTACAGAAGACAGAATAAGGGATCATGGGTGGAAATTACATGAAGACAGATTTATAGACCTTAAAACTAAAACTTTCTGATAATTAGAATTATTAACTATAAAATGAGCTGCAGTGGAGAACACAGAGTTCAGGGGGAGACTGGGAAAGCAAGAGAGAATTTATCACTGGAGGAACACATAATGGGTAAGTGTTGGACTAGATGACCTTTGAGGATCTTTTCAATTCTAAAATGTTATGAGCTGGTAGCCCCTGGCACTGGCCTGGTAATGCTCTGAAATTTGATTAGCCAGGTGTCTATAATAGTACCTGACACAGAGTAGGCACTTAAGCAATATTTGCCCATCTCCTTCATAGATCCTCCGACTCAAATTCAAAAATAAATAGCAAGTTGTCCTATCACTCAGCAGCTGTATGTGTCTCCCCTTAGTTTCATCACTTTGACTTTCTCATCAATCTCCTAACTGAGAAACAGAGGAGACTCAAATTTGAATCCTACTCTCTTGCTATGAAGCTGTTGTCAGATCAAAGTCAGTATTATTTTGTTTGAATGGGCTTTTCCAAGATAGGATCACGGGGATTTATATCACTAATAATGTAAGAAACTGTTTTCCTAGAAGACAAGGTGATACAGAAGCAATTGGCATTTGAGAAGGAGTCAGATCACTTCCCTCAGTTGGATGGAATAGAAATGAAATAGAGGAAGGTAAACATTGACATTTGGGCCATTTCTTTCCCAGTAATTTTAAAACAAAAGAACTGTCTCTTCATAATGAGCAAGTAGCTTTTGCTTCCCTCAGAAAAGACAAGTTATAAGGAAGAAATTTGCCTGTAATGGGGGGAGAACCACTGCCCCTCAAAGTAAAAGCAACTGAGAATCATTAGAAAGTTCTCCATATCTTCCAGGTACCTGGAAAACTCTATACAGGGGCATGGACTTGTAGCCATAAGAATCCAGACCCCACGGCCTCCTACCCCAGTGACCTTGAGCAGATTACTCACATCTCCAAACCTAGTGTCCCAACTACAAATGGAGATCATATAATGTTGACTTCATAGGATCATTTCAAAGATTAGATAAGGTAATATTTATCAAACAGTGAGCACAGGACCTGGAAAATCATGAACATTCAAGAAATGTTAACTACATATTCATATCCCTTAACCCTGAAGGTGCTATCAGAGGGAATTAGCACTCCCTCCCAAATATTGCTAAAACACTTTATAAAGGCAAAGATTAATACCTCTTCCACCAATATCTAAGATCGACAAGCAATTACTATCAGAATTCCTAACCATAAATTCTGTGGAGTAAAATGGTGAAAATCAATCTATGGTCTACACAGTTTTGTCCAAATAAAATAAATGGCAACTCGTAGATAGCCAGAAAATTTAAAAAGCAGTTGCTTCTGTGTTGAACTTGTACTATGTTTTGAAGTGATCAGAATGTTTCTACTGCCTCATCATTTTCCTATATTTTTTCAATGCTTTTAACTCCTCAAGAAACAGAGAATCACTGAGAATAGTAGATATGAAATTTTCTGGGGCAATATTATTCTAATTGTTTAGGTTATGCTGGGCAGGGCAGAAGAAATTAAGGTTCTAGCAGCAGCACATACTGGAGATACAGTTTTTGGCATCCCACTCTCAGAACACCATAGATTCAAGCAGAAGGAGCAGGAGCATATTCCACTCTAGAACACCAGCACCGTGTTGGTGAGAACTTCCTAGACCAGGGGTCCTCAAACTGCAGCCTGTGGGCCACATGAGGCTGTGTGATTGTATTTGTTCCCGTTTTTTTTTTTTTTTTTTACTTCAAAATAAGATATGTGCAGTGTGCATAGGAATTTGTTCATAGTTTTTTTTTTTTGTTTTTTTTTTAACTATAGTCCAGCCTTCCAACAGTCTGAGGGACAGTGAATTGGCCCCCTGTTTAAAAAGTTTTAGGACGCCTGTCTAGACACTTGGGGTAGGGACTCCCACAAAGACTTGTCTTCAGCTGTGTATCTGAGAAGGAAAATGGTACCATTCCCCTTATCTTCAGTAGATGCCAAATCCAGAGAGTTTCTCCTGAATAGCTGAGGAGGAAAGAAAACAAGAGCTTGGGGCCTGCAAACAATACATCAGAATAAGAGAAAGGGAATAACAACTACAGACTCAGAGATAGACAGAGCTCATGTCTGAAAATTATCTACTGAAAGAACCAGAATGAAGTTCCAGGAAACTGAGGTGACTTTAATAAGCCACAAAATGACTGGCTTCTTCTAAGAGCCACAAAGAGCAAATGGATTTCAGTAGATCGAGAAGTAGATGAAAATATGAAATTAAGTGATTAATAAATCTAAAGATTTAAAAATCATAATAATGCACACCACTACCAGGAGGGAGTGTGCACAGGAGGCAGGGTAGAGGAGGGAAGCTAAAAAGTTAATAACAGCAGAGAAAAAGAGGGAATGAAAGGGGAATGACAAATCAAACACGTCTGACATTCAGAATCTTAGAGGAAAAAGACAAGACTCAAGTGATGAGTAAGATGATGATTTTGAAGGAGAGTTTGACAAACCAATTACATAATTTAATGTCTTCCTCGGGAGAACACTGAGATAATTAGGAGCAAAGCGATAATCAAAATCATGAACAAAGAAAATTCTTTTGAGCTGAAGAAGGCCTAAGTATGCATGCAAGAGGATGTACTCCCTGTTATCCATGAAACAAATAGAAGAAAATATAAATTACACATAAAACATTCTGAAGCCATAACTACAAAGACAAAAAAGGCATCTTGTAAACATTTGTTTGGAAAATACCTGGTCGCTATGAAGAAGCAAAGTCAAATGATCTTGTCATATGTCAGCTGCTTTGCTCGTAAGCCAATAAGTCACAAGACCACAATAAAGGAAGAGTAGATTGTTCCTTAAACTCTCTGGAAACCCATAACGACCTGAGGGGCAGAAACTTAGTATCTTGCTTAACCATGGTCCAGAGGCGGTTCAGCTTACTGATTACATGACTTGCACGCATGAGCCTCTGGGCTGTATCTCTGGGAGTGGAGTTTTCTGCTCCAAAGTCCCCAGGCTTAACAGCCACATACTGAGGCAACAAGGCCTACAAGGAAACCTTGGTCAGCGAGAAATTGAAACTGCTTTTCTCAGGCAGCTTGGGCACAGAGCATATAATTTTTTAGCCTATAAAGTCTAAATTAAACATATTACTCTTTAACATCAAAAACATAAAGGTAATGGAAAGTAGAAGTAATTAAAATCTTGGAAAATAGATCATACATGATAGTGACTTTATTTCTATAATATATAAAGAAATACTATAAATCAAAAAGAAAAAGATGAAGACTTCAATATAAAAATGAGGGGGCGGTACCTGTGGCTCAGTGAGTAGGGCGCCAGCCCCGTATGCTGAGGGTGGCGGGTTCAAACCCAGCCCTGGCCAAACTGCAACAAAAAAATTGCCAGGCATTGTGGCGGGCTCCTGTAGTCCCAGCTGCTCGGAAGGCTGAGGCAAGAGAATCGCGTAAGCCCAAGAGTTAGAGGTTGCCGTGAGCCGTGTGACACCACGGTACTCTACCCGAGGGTGGTACAGTGAGACTCTGTCTCTACAAAAAAAAAATATATATATATATATATAAATGAGTGAGGAGCATGAAGAAGTAATCTGAGAAATGAATACTAAATGGTAAATATAAGTTCGAGAAAAGTTTTTCCTTTACCAATAATCATTGCCATTAAAACTGAAATATGAGACACTATTTTTCTCAAATCAAATTGTCAAATTTTCAAATACCATAATGCCAATGATGGCAAAAACCCTTTGAAATGGGAAATCCCACTTAACATTGGTAAAAGTATAATTCAACCATAAAATTCAAAATCTCAAAATTACTCAATTACCATTGAACCAGAAAGTCCCCTTCTAAGAACACATTCTAGGAAATATACATAGATTATACATATCAAACACCTATAAAGATGAATTAATAGTGAAAAACTAGAAATAGCCTGAGTGTCAAATAAGAGAAGTTTATTAAAATCACTAACTAGACCACAAAGACATCCCTTTTATTTCATCTGAAAACACCCATTCCTTCTTCTATAAGATTAACTGTATTGTATAATTTTGAATCTTATAGTACAAAACCAATCTTATAGTTGGTTTTGTGTTTTCCTTTGTACACAGTTGTGCCTCCTGGTAGAGATAAGCACTTTGAAAACAGGGTTGTCTTGTTCAACAACAAGAACTTTGCTTGGCTCTGTAAACAGCAAAAATTCAGTAATTATTCTGTTCATACAAAACATAATCACTAAGGACCAGCCATGTGCCCAATACTGAGCCACACACTGGGGTTTGAAAGTGAACAAGATATTCTTGATTTTCACTGAAGATTGAGAAGGTTACATTTAGAATAGAAAACAGAAAAAAAAAAAAAACATACAAATACATTCAATGCACCAAATAATGATGTTCTGGTCAACAACAGACTGCATATAGAAACGGTGGTCCCATAAGGTTATAATACCATATTTTCATTATGCTTTTTCTATCTTTACATACACAAATACTTATCATTGTGTTACAGTTGCCTGTAACATTCACTGTAGGTTTGTAGTACAGGAGCTATAACACCCAGCTTTGTATAAGTACACACTCTAATGTTTGCACAACAACAAAATAGCCTAATGACGCATTTCTCAGAAAGTATCCTTGTTGTTAAATGATACATGACTGCATCTAAATATTTATATAGTGTGAAAATGGCTATGTGCATAACCATCAAGAAGATGAAACAGAACGTAACAGCGTAGTTTAATTGCACTTGTCAGATAAGGCATCAACATGACAACATTTAAGCTGATTTCCAATTGGTTAGAAGTCACACATGGCTACAGTGGCAAAAAAAAAAATCATAAGCAGAGAAAATAGCATATATGATCAGCATTTGAGGAAGCGTGACTATGGTGGAGAGAGGGAGTTGCACAGCCTGAGGTTGGAGAGAGACAAGACAATAAACCATGGATCTGTAGAGCCACCCAGACCTTGCAGGAAGCTGGGATTATTACAGGTATAATGAAAAGTCACTGAAGATTTTAGCTAAGGCTTAAGTTTCTATACTAAGAGATGATCACTCTTGCTCATAATGTGGAAAATGGATTTGTAGAAGAGTAAGTGTGAAATCAAAAGACCATCAAAAAGGTGTTGACACAGTTCAGGTAAAGAATGGGACATGGCCAGGGTGCTAGGCATGCAGACAGAGAACAGTTGACAGAGAGGAAATATTTTAGCAGGTAGAATCAAATGGAGTTGCTGGTGCTTGAGATATGGGAATTATGGGAAAGGAAAAATCAACACTTACTCTTCGATTTCTGGATTAAGCAACTGGTGGATAATGGTGCCATTTACGGGGCTAGGACAAGTGGAGGAAGGATGATTTGTGGACAGGAGATGGGAAGGTCTACCTTGGACATGTTTAATATGAGATATTGGTAAGGCATCCAGATAGGAATGTCAGGTAAACAGAGATGGATATGGTGTTTAGCAGAATTATTTAAGTGGAAAATATAAATGTTGAAATATTGAGTCATAATGACATTGTAAAAGCTGGGAATTAACGGAATCACCCAGAGAAAAAGAAGAAGATGACCCAGGACTTAAATCAGAGAAATACCAACACTTAAAGGAAGAAATAGGAGCCAGCTGGAAGAGGAAACAGATGAGAGAAGCCAGTGAATTTAGAAAGCAAAGCAACAACAGCCTGATGTTACCTGAGGGAAGAGTGTTTGAAGAAATGAGTGGCCAAGTCCGCCAGATGCAGCTAAAAGGGTCAGATGAAGACAGATGGGTACACATTGCATGTGGCTATGTGCATTTCCAGTGATTCAGAGGCAAGAAATTTCAGTACAGTGACGGGGCTAGAGAGGATCCAGACTGGAATAAATGGAACGAAAAGTTAAAGGTGTGGAAACAATGTAGTTAACTACTGCTGAGAAGTTCAGAGAGGCAGGATAGTAGAGACAGGAGAGGTACCTTCAGGTAGATGCAAAACCAACATTATGTTTGGTTTTGGTGTTATTCTTATGGTAGGGTTGGGAAATTAGAATATAGTTACAGAGGCCAGGCACAGTGGCCCGTGCCTATACTACTAGCACTCCAGCAGGCAGAGATAGGTGGATTGCTTGAGCTCAGGAATTCAAAACTAGCGTGGGCAAGAGTGAGACCCATCTCTACTAACAATTGATAAAGGAGGGAGGGAGGTGAATCAGAGTGAAGTATTTTTAAAGGTCAAAGAGCATTGGCTATAGAGAGGAAGGAAAAGTACTAGAATTGTCTAGAAGGAAGAACATGCCCTCCTGTGTGCCAAGAGGGAAGAGGCGACAATAGCTACAGGTGAGGGCAGTTTTTGCCAAGTTTGCATCAGGAATTCTAGAGTTAATCCGTATCATCTGAAGATTTTTACTTCACTCAAGTGTGGGGCAAGGTCAACAGCTGAGTCAGGGTGAAAGCGGGAAGGATTGGGAGTGAGTTGAGGAGACTATCATGTGAAATTGCTCTGGGAAATATAAGAAGATTTCCAGATCACAGTGGATGCACATGGAAGCTTTAGATCATCAAATGCAGGAAATAGTTGAGTTAGTCTCTAGTAAGAGCACTCAGACACAGGTGCAGGGTAGAAGAGGCTTGAGGTCTTGCCACACATCGTGTATGAAGCTGAGGATGGGGGCAGTTAAGAGCTCTTTTGGGCAAGTGATTACAATGATGGGTCACAGAGTAGTTAATGGTATGCAAAAGAACAAAAAAATAGATGAAAATTCAACAAAATGGTAAAGGATGATACTTTTGAGTGGGGAGAATACAAGTGATTTTCATTTTCATCTTCATGTGAGTCTTTATTCTTTAAATTTTCTACAATATTTTAATTCTAAGCATGTTTTATATATGTATATATATGTGTGTGTGTGTGTATATATATATACATTAGACGAAGTCTCACTTTATTGCCCCAGGCTAGAGTGCCATGGCATCATCATAGCTCACAGCAACCTCAAACTCCTGGGCTCAAGTGATCCTCTTGCCTCAGCCTCCCAAGAAGCTAGGACTACAGGCACCTGACACAACACCTGCCTAGTTTTTAGTACAGACAAGGTCTCTCACTCTTGCTCAGATTGCTCTTGAACTTCTGAGCTGAAGCAATCCACCCACTTTAGCCTCCTAAAGTAGTAAGATTAGAGGTGTGAGCCACCATGCCCAGGGCCTCCCCTTTTATTTCCACAGTTATATATTTTTTAAGTATCAGAATGGTATATTAACAGTTATATACTGAGTTTGAGAGCCATTATGTTAAAATTGTCATGGAGACAAATTCAGCGCCTTTTGCAATGGGTTGCTCAGTTGAAACCCATTGAATGAAATATATTAAATAGTTTTTAAATATATAAAATTTAAACTGCATAAAATCTTTTAATATATTAACATATCAAATCTATAAAAATTTTTAAGTTCATAATGATATTTTGAAAAACAAAACCACTTTGGTCACATTTGGATGTTGTTGGGTTCATTGTTCTGAAATTGGATACATAAGGGTATAG
Source organism: Nycticebus coucang (assembly GCF_027406575.1). Taxonomy (NCBI): domain Eukaryota; kingdom Metazoa; phylum Chordata; class Mammalia; order Primates; family Lorisidae; genus Nycticebus; species Nycticebus coucang. The sequence goes on from NC_069795.1 coordinate 15,974,786, forward strand.
AATCAAGCATTTTCCTTGCCTCTCATTTATGAGCCAAACAGATGTGAGGGGAGCTTTTTCCTCAGAGAAGAATTCCCATGAATCTAATGATTGAATTAGAAAAATGTCATTCTGCACTTCCAATGAAACAACAGATCTACTAGACACAAATCATAAGTGCTAGTGGATGGGAAATTAGGTCATGGGTGGATCATGCTGAGGGCACCAAAATCCATTAGTCATAACATTGTTCAAAGGGGGAGCAAATGACATTATGTGCCTGTTAGTGTGATGCAGTAGCTAGTACCCAACACTGCCTCTGAAATAATTTTGACCCCTACGAAAAATAAACCTAAATTTAATTGCGTTTCTAGACTCACAACCAGTTAACAAGAAACATGGGGCATACAGAAACCAGATAAACAATAGCACAAGATGCAATCAAATGAGTCCTGGATGTGGGAAACTTAGCTGGGAACATGACCCTTCAACAGATGGCTTGATAAAAAAAGAGAGAAGGGAGGTCATTAAATAGTAATACAGGCTTAAGAGAGCTAGATCAATCAAGTTCAACAAAGGAACTTGACTGGGTCCTGATTTGAACAAATGTATTATTGAAAGTAATTTTTAAGGCAAAGGAATTTGAATGTGGACTGGAATAATATTTAATTTTATTATATATAACAACAGTATTGTGGTTGTATTGCTTCAAAGCCCTTCTCTGTTAGAGATTCATACAGAAGTATTTCCATGTAAAATTAATGTAACCAAGAGTAGGGACTGATTAAAAGCATTTGGCAAAATATTGATAATTACTGGAACTGGGTGATAGTACTATCAAGTTTCATTGTACTAGTCTCTATAAATATGAGTAGCTCTGAAAATTTCCTTTAAAAAATGTAAAACAAAGTTGAAATGACAAAGATAATGTGCCATCAAAATCTAAGAGAGTGTTGAGACTAGTAGCTTATAAAGCCCTTTCAGAACCTTAAATCACCCGCAATTCTATGTTACACAAAAATATACATGTTGATATTCTGTTGGACTAACATCTGCCTGTTTGCAGTGTCAGTGTCAGAATTTATGATAATTTGAGCCATTCGGCAACCTGTGAAGAGTGTCTTGTCTTTACCTTTTGGCAGAGAAAGAAAAACTCAGTAAAGTGCCCACCCACCCACCCCAATCTTTCAGCAGGTGAATGACTATGAAGGGGTTAAAATTTCCAGTCAGGTATCCTATAACCAGTATTTTAACCAGTTGTTTTGTGCAGATTCCTTAAGGTAAATCAGAAGAACGAGGAAATGTGAGTAGTAGCTGTGTGCAGTCACATGTACAAATGTTTATCTAGCTTACGTCACCAACACACAGTCTGAGAACATAAAATGCAGATAGAAGCAATGTATGTGGGCCAGAGATGTAGCAGTTTAACAGCCCCTATGGGTGCTGAAACCATCTAGGAGTTCCATTTCAGAGCCACTTCAATGGGAGAAGCATCCAGCTGTCAGAAACACACTAGTTTTCCTATCTTTCTCAAGACCAGCAGCATCAGCATCCCCTGGGAACTTGTAATACATGCAAATTCTTGGGCCCCATGCCAGACCAACAGAATCAGAACTCAGAGGATGGGCCCCAGCACACTGCGTTGTAACTAGCCTTCCAGGTGACTCTGATACACGTTAAAGGTTGTGACTAGTAGAGGAGAATCTTGCCTAGAAAGGAAGGGCAGATCTGGGGGAAATCTGAGGCCTCTATTAATCTGTAATAACCTAAAATATATTCTCATTATACACAAGAGGGAAAAAGAATAATTAAGAAATCAAAAGGTACATGAGTCAATGTGCATTTACCATAGAAAACAGTAGAGAGGAAAAGGTCAAATACTATAGAATGAGGGTTAAATAACTGTTATCATTTCAGCACACTCACCTTCCAAATTGTGTAAATATAAAATTGATTTGCATTTAATCAGTTTCATTGACCCTTTTCATTTCCATTTCTTCAAAATACACCAACCAAAGGAGATAGCCAGAAAGAGAGTATTTTAGGAATTTTCTGAATGATTTATAAGTATAAAATCATAATATGAATAATGTTATATGCCTCTGTATAAATGACACCATAGTAAACTCTATTGCAGTGTTTTTCAGACTTTTTATCTCAAGGCATACTTGAACCTTTAGTTAAACTTCCCTGGCACACTTAAATTATGTTGATCAAAAAAAATATATATATATATATACTGAGTGGCACCTGTGGCTCAAAGGCGTAGGGCACCAGCCCCATATACTGGAGGTGGAGGGTTCAAACCCAGCCCTGGCCAAAAACTGCAAAGAAGAAAAAAAAAAAAATATATATATATATATATATTTACTTTACTTTGAACTTCTTTTGGAAATAATTTAATTAATGATCTTTAAAAATTTCAGCATCACACCTAAGACCCTCTGAGGGAATACCAGTGCGCTGTGGCACTCTAGTTGAAAATCACTGCTAAAAGATTAGAATATACAACACGGTTTTTACAGTATTTTCTCTTCTGCTTCTCTGTGGAGAATAAAAAATAATAAAACTCTGTATTTTTACAGGAATAAATAAAGGAAAACATGTTCAAAGACTATGAATGTCTATTTTGTATCTCAGTTCAAATGTGAAGTGAATTTTTGCTAACTGTGGATTTAAAGGCAAGTATGCCTCACACAGAGCTTATATTTGCTAGGTTTTGTTGAGGATGGCACCCATGGACTCCACTTCTTAACATCTCCAAGAAAAGAAAATTCCTACAATGAGGATTCTGAAGTACGAGTGTGTGGGTATCATTTCTAATTTCCCAGAATTTCTCATAATTAAAATGCCCAGCGTTTTCCTTTTACTTTGATTTTTATTAGGTTATAAAACTGGTAGGATAATTATTCATGTTATAAAGAATTATTTTCACATTTTAAGCTATCACCATATTTCAAACTCTTTTCGTGTTATTTTAATTATGGTGAGACTGTAGACTATTTATAAATGTAGAATAATGCCACCCAGATGATAATATTTCAAATACTCCCTGCATTCTTTTTAATTAATAAACCCCGAAGCCATCTTTTGAAGAAATAACTGCCTTAAGCTTAAAAAAAAATTTCAAATTGAAAGTAGCGAAGTTCAATATTTTAAAATGGGCTGTTTTATTATAAATTCCTGTAGTGACAGGAAACATTGGAAAAGTGACCCATGGAGGCAATTCAAAACATCCTGAAGGGATCATCCCTTCTTAAACTTTTATAAATACTAAAGATTCATATTTTCCCTCCCTGCTCTGTTATTTTACTAAAGGCCTTCGTTATTATTTTGATTATCTAAAATTACCATTAAATTTATTTCTGTGGAGATAAATGAATGCAAACCAAACAAGAAAAGCAAAGTCTATTTAGAACTAGCTATAACAAGGGAGTCGGCCACCATCACTTACATTTCGGCTAAGACTCAAAGGCAGGCCAGGTGTGGGAAAACTTTATAGTAGAAAAAGGGAAGGCATCTAGTATCCCCAAATGTAGGCAGCTGGCATGAGGAAGCTCCCGGAGGCCCAACTACCTGCTGAACATCCTGTTGCATATTTGGCTTTCTCTGATTGGTTTTAAATTGGAAACGGGGACAAAAATTAGGAAAGCTGTTAGTTATTAATCATGTCCTGGCCATTTTAGACCAATCATTACAGAAGTTATTATAACTTTCTCAACTGTTGCCAGAGAGAGCAGTCTGACTTCCTACAAGCCTGACTTACAGCAGTGAGTGAAAGTGTTGTCCCGAGACCAGCAGCATCAGCTTCCTGAGCTGTTTGTTGCATATAAGGATTGGATTTCTGGGTACTATTTTTATATACGGTTGGGCCATTGTCTACTCCAGTGATTTTCAAACGCTGTGCCACGGCACACTGGTGTGGTGTGAGAGGATCTTAGTTGCGCTGTACAAATGTTTAAAGATCATTAATTAAATTATTTTCAAAAGAAGTTCAAAGCACAATAAGTATATTCGTTTTTTACTTTTTTTTCTATCAACATAATTCAAGAATGCCATTGAAGTTTAACTATAGATTCAAGCCATGAGATTAAAAAAAATAAATAAAAAGATTGAAAACCACTGGTCCATTTATATATTTAGCCAATCATTTCCAAATCAATTATAATTTAATGTGCAGCTAAAATATTGATATAATTCAGCTCTAGAATAGAGAGCCTGCCTCTATGGAAATTAGGCCCAACAACAAAAGGAGGCCTCATATAATTCCATATGGACTTATATATGTGGTAACAAGCTGAGAGAACCAGTTAGGAAAGAAATTGGAGCTGATAGCTGCTGGACATACTAGGTCTGAAAATTAAGTTCACAAACTCAACCTAGAAAAAGTGCTATATACCTCATTGCTGAATATCAGTACAGTCACCATAGATGCATTTCCCTTGAGAAGCTATGCACCAATACCAGCTATGCAGCTTTCAAAGCAATTTTGGAACTCTTTTTCTGGAATGGCCATCAGAGCTGTCATCACACAGCACACAAAACCATGCAACAACAATAATGAATGCCACTTAGCAAGACACCACCACACATCAACACAAACACAACAATGAGACACTGATATAGCGATGTTATGAAACCTTACCAAGTTGTTTGTACAGTGCCACCAACATAAAAGCACAGTGACAAGTTCATGAACTTAACTGTCAGACCTCAGACAACTGCAGCTCTGATGACCATTCCAGAAAAACAGTCCCAAAATTGCTTTGAAGGGTAGACTAGGCACTGGTGTCAGTGTATGGCTTCCCAAGGGGAGGACTTCAAGGTGACCATATTGATATTCAGCAATGAGGTATATAGCACCCTTTCTATGGTGAGTTCACAAATTTATTGTCAGACCTCATAGATCAGACCATAAAGAAAGCTTTCAGAACAGCCTGACATAAGCAGATGCTTTTTAGAAACTCAGGGTAACCTAAATGAACAAAGCCAGTCAGCTCGAGGACAAGAGAGGGGAGGGGATACTGGAAATTAGAAAGCCATACTTAGCCTGAAAGCATTCAAACACTGTATTTCAAAATCACTCTGTGCACCAAACAAAATTAATCCTTTGACAATGTGGCCCAGAGGCCTGCCTGTTTGAGCCCCCGCCCAATCTGCTATTCAGGCAATGGGCAATGGTTTGTCCATACTGATTGGTCCATTATTATTATAATCAGGTACCCAAACTAAACTCATCTTTCTATATGTATTTTGAATATTACCCTACACTAAAGTGAAAGAGTAAATGATGTGGGGTATAGTTGTGCAGTTACACCAATATCTGCTTCCTCTTCCTCGCTAAGCACTGAATAACTTTTGTCAAGCTTTATCTGAGCTGGGAAATCAGAACTTGAAGAAGGAATCCAAGAAGTACCCCCAATGAGAACAGGAGACTCTTCCCTTGATAGAGGAGAACCACAAGGGAGGTACAAATCTCAAAATCACACACCCATGTTAGTCACTTCAGCAGAATGGAGGGAGAATCATTGGGGCCTTTAGCCACAAAAGGGATTATGTCAATGTAGGATCGGAGCTACTCAGGGAGCATCAAGTAAAGGGGCTTGCAGTGCAGAAGATGGAGAAGGAAAGAGCATTGATTGGCACAGGGGCTCACATTTGGAATCCCAGCACTGGGCAGGAGGATCACTGGAGGCCAGGACTTGGGAACCAGCATGAGCAACGTGAGACCCTGTCTCTGCAAAAATAATAAATAAATAAATACTTTTTAAATTAGCTGAGCATGATGGAGTGTGCCTATAATCCCAGTGTTTGGGGAGGTCTCTTGAGTTCAAGGTAACAGTGAGTTATGATCACACCACTTTACTCTAGCCCGGGCAACACAGCAAGATGAAAGAAAGACAGAAAGAGAAAATGAGAGAAATGGTACTCTGTTAGAACAGGACAAACTAACCAGGACACTTGGAAAAGACTGATGAGGAAAAGGCAGTCTGAATAACAGTCAAAAGGATCTTGCAAGAGCCCCACCAGGCTCCCTGCATCAGTGAAGACACAAGTGTCTTTTGATCTTCCTGTACCAAGATCCACCAAAAAAATCCACTTTACATTGTGACCCTAGACTAGACACATGTACGTGCAAACTGACTAAAGTTTCATGAAATAATATTTACTCACTATGTGTAATGCACACTGATGTTTTGTATTCAGTTTCATTTCTTTAATGCTGGTCACAATTCATATAAATTGATTCCGGGACCCTAATAGCTTATAGCCAACAGTGTGACAGTTCTCATTAGCGAGAAATGGCCCTGGAGAGGTAGGGGAAGTGTGTGCAGCACACGCATGGAGCATGGTCTTTCTTCCCTCTGAGCTATGCCTCCCACATCCACAGCCCCTTCTTTCCCATCAGACTGTAATCCTAAATTCCCACTTACCTACTTTTCAGGTGAGTTATTCCTCTGGAGTTGGCACCTCTCTACGGTTCTCTTACCCAGCCATTCTCAACGCCTTTCTGGCTCAACTCATCATATATGTGGATTGGACTCCTCAAAGCTATGCCAGTTAATTAAGTACTTTCCACCCTTCTCTACCCAGCATGCACAAATTGTCCCCAGGGCCTTATTAGCAAGCATGTCTGAATAATAACAAGTAACATGTATCTAAATATGAGGCTGTGTCAGTCAGTGCCATCAGCTCTAGCTGTATCTCTCTATCTGGAATCCTTATAATCATCCAACAAATCAGAGCACAGACGCCCCTAAAGGTGAACTGAGGTCACATAGCCAATAAGTGGTAGACTTGAGCTTTGAATACAGGTGTTCCTGGAAAACTTGCAGTTCATCAAGAAGCACAGACACAAAGGAAAAGTTTGATTTTCTAATGGTGGGAACACAGGGTGGTATGAGATACCGAGCATTGGTAGGTCTTCTTCAAAGCCTCTTTAGAATTTTACACCTCAGGTAGAATCATCTCTCCCTAGACCAAAGAGTTCAAATCAGGAGACTTCCTGCTTTCTCACAAAGATGCACATCCATCTATTGAGACCTTGGGATTCTCATGGACCCCAAGGAATGACTGACCTTTGGAAGGCTCTTGTTTCTAGGCATAAAAAGCTGGGAAGAGACTGGGAAGCACTGGGCATTCCTGGCTGGCCTTTTCTGTAGGAGAGAGGGATTAGTTATTAAAGGTTTCAGTCCAAAGGTTTCAGTTACAATTCCTATTTTGTAAGCCAAAGTTTGAATTCACTTCATCCTACAAAACTGAGAGGGAAGATACATATGGTGATAGGGTGTGGATTTGTTAACCCACCTTCTACCATTTTCACTTGTTTAAAGAATTTAAAGACTAGGCTCTGTTGGGATATTGCCAAGGAAAACCTTTCCCAAGGGCAGATATTTATCAAGGGCAGGACTCTCAGAGATCATTTTCTCAGTGGTTCCAGGATCTGATCCTCGGGTTTGCTATTTTTAAGGCACCTGGGGTTGCTGGAGGCCCCCACCAGGGGGCATCATTCACACAGAAATCAGTATCAGTGACCTCCACACGACAACCACACAAAGATGTGGTTTTGAAAAACATATTTGAGACCATCCCATACACCTGACATATCAAATACCTAAGAAAACTAATGAATCTCTCTCTCTCTCTGAGAAAGAGGGAGGGGGTGAGGGTAAGGAAAAGAAAAAAAAGATAAAAGAAAATACTAATTCTTACATAAATAGATTCAATTTTGACTAAAGTACATCACTTAAACATTAATTTTTACTTCAACTTCCTAATATGTTGTTTAGGATACAGGATACTGCATCCTCATTTATAAGTGAATTATTTTTGCAATTTCCCCTTTATAATATATTTTTTCCAATTTTAATATCAGGTGTATCCAGATTAAGTAAAATGATTTTGAAGTATTTCTTCTTTTTCTATTGTCTATAAGATTTGGCATGATCTGTTTTTTGAAATTATCTTTTGTTTTTATTTATAAATATTAGTTGTCTATTCTTTGATACTTTGGGAAAAAATAATAAGAAGTTAATTGGTGATTCCATAATGAACCTCAAAGTCAAAGCATTCTATAATAGACATACTCTTACTTGACAATGTGAATGTTACTTTCTTTGCATTTACTATTATTATTATTATTGCTTAATACTTCATTGCAGCAATCATCTGATTTCTTTTCTGAATGTATTTGTCTTTGTTCATTCTTTGCGAGGTTTTTGTTTCTGGTCCCTATCTTAAACATTGTTGTTAAATTTTGAGCCTTTTTAATTTTGTGAAGGCAAAAAGTGGAAGCCTAATAAACACATGTATATGTGAAAATAAAAAAGAAAAGAAAAGAAAACTAATGAATTAAATAAATCAAGTTAATGCTCATAGGGTTGCTCGGTATCCAGGAAATTAAAAGGAAATGTAGAAACTGACCCTTACGTCATTTCTTCCGTCTTGACAGATCATGTCACCTACATTTTCTGCCCAATTATTTAATGTTTCTATCTGACTGTCCACCTATGATTGGACATGTTCTTTTGATATGTGTCAGTTTTATTATTAGTCAGAACTGATTCTCAATCAATCTGTGTTAGGTGACTCTGCAGGTATCTGATCTCACCCCCATTAATGTAGATTTTCACATCAAATTCAGCTCTCGGATTTCCCCTCAATGCAGCGATGATTCTCACACTGTATTTCCCAGGTGCCAGCATCAGCATGACTTGGGGACTTGTTAGAAATAAAAAGTCTTGGGCCTCGACCCAGACCTACTTGGTCAGAAACTCTAGGTGTGAGACCAGCCATCTGTCCATCTGTGTTTTTTACAAGCCCTACTTGTAAAGTACAGGTGACTCTAATGCATGTTGAAGTTTGAGAACCACCACCACAATGTAGTTTCTCATCCAGCTGATGGTAGAAACAACCATGGAACTTTAAATATATATATGGGTGCCCTGGTTTCTCCCAGAGTCATTGGGATAGTGGCAAAAAGTTAGAATTCCACAGATTTGGGTTTGGATTCTAGTTTTGTCTCTGACCAGCTGTGCCCCTTGTTGAGATTGCACACTCTCACCTGTAAAGTGAAAGTGTTAGGACCTGCCATACAGGAATGTGTTGGAAGGAAGGGGCAACAAATGCTTCATGCAGGATGCGGACACATAGTGAGTCCTCTTCCCTGGCCCCCCTCACAACTGGAACCTCATTCGCCCAACCTGTGACAGTACAGTTCTCACCTTACCCCAGAATCACAAGATGAGAATGAGATGCTAGATAGAACCTGTGCTCTGAAATGTCACAAATAGATGAGCATTTTCTTGGCAGTTGTTGAGGTTTTGCCATGAATCAGTGGGAACCTCACAACCCTGAGATCTGACAGCTATTTCAAACTCCAGACTCAAGAGTAGGGGAGTTCCTAGGAAGCAATGTTTACCAACTAAGAGTATGATCATTGTTAAAATAGCTATTGGGAGCCAGATCAGATCCTTCTGATAAAGGGGAAGAAAAGAATGTAAGCGGTTGCCTAGAAAATTAAAAGCAATATCCAAGTTCCCTGACACCTAAAGGTTTGTTTTTCCTTAATTATCTAGGGAATTGCTTTGGTTCCTTTATGCTTGCCTTTACTAGGGACACCTGGCCAGAAGAATGAAGAATTTATTAAAGTATTTGTAGAGCTGCCTGCTGAGGGAAGCTTCAGGCCACCCACCCCATTCTTCTGGCCCCTCCACTGTTAGTGGGCCATTCCTGCCAATGCCCCCTCCATCAGAAACTAATGAGGCTCTCTGATTAATCTGCTCTTGTAGCACCTGGGGGGATTGTTTATGAAATTAAATTGTCAGCCTAAAGTCAAATTTTTTAATTTAAAATCATAATACTCAGATCAGCCTCCTAATATAAAAATTAGAAGAATAGTTAAGATTAGAGACTTTCAGGTTTTGCCAACCATGGAATTGTTTTCTCAAATGCAATTTTAACAAATACGTACATCAGACCAAAGTTCATCAGACACACTTTCTGGGTACAATGCTCATAGGTAGCTACTACTAGAGTCCCTGAACATTCTGGGGGAAATTAGAGGCAAAAGTTGAGATGGGGGGTTAGTTAAAAAGTTAAAATGTGTGCCATTTACATGGTGGAAAACATATCTGAGAGGAGTACAGATATACTGATTGCCATCAATATAAAAGCCTTAAGCAAGCCCAAGCCCAAGAGTAACCCAAAGGCTCACCGGTCTTCAGATCACACAAAGCTTCTTCCTGCAGGATGGCAATGGGAAATTCAGTCCTCCATGTTCTGCTTCCTTTGTGTCTGTGAAAAATTCCCTTGTATAAATCAGGGTAGGCCAGATTATGCTGCAGTAACAAATAACCCCAATGTTCCCATAGCTTACAACCACTAAAGTTTACTTTTTTCTCACTGTATCAGTCAGGGATTCCCAGAAAAACAGAATCAAGAGGTGGTGGAAGGAGGGAGGGAGAGAGAGAGAGACAGAGAGAGAGAGAGAGATTTATTATAAGGCATTAGCTTACTTGATTACAGAGGCTGAGAAGTCCCATTATCTGCTCTGGGAGAAGCTATTGGTGTCCTGAGAGCAGGAAGAGACTGATGTCCCAGCTCAAACAGGCAGGCAAAGGGGTGAATTCTACTTCCTCCACCTTCCATTCTATTTCAGGCTGTTAATGGATAATAGCCATCCATTCAGGGGAGGACAATTTAATTGATTGAGTCTGCTGATTCAAAGGCAAATCTCACCTGGAAACACCCTCATAGACACACAGAAATAAAACTTAGCCAAATACCTGGACACTCCACTATTCAGTCAACACACAAAATTAACCAACACACCTACAACACATGTCAAATGAGAGTTGGCTATGGCTTGGATGCCCCCTTCCCACCAGCAACCTTCATCCCAGGACCCAGGATGGAAGAGCTTCCAGCTAGAATATTACCATTCTGCAGGTAGGGGAGGTCACGGAGAACAATGCACCAGTTCCCCAAAATGGCACATTTCTCCTGCCCATATTTTATTGGCCATAGCAAGTCAAATGGCCTCTCTTGAGATTAGCAGACTAGGAGAGTAAAATCCTTCCATAGCAAAAGGTGAAAGAAAAATAAAATATTCTGCAAAAAGAATACAGTCTACCATACCAATGGGATTCTTATGTAGTTCACAACACCAATCTAGACCACTGATCCAGAGATTTCTGCTCTGCTCACAACTCCACATTTTCTTAGTACCTTTCCATGCAAGCCAGGCTCTTGCTTTACCCAAAGAGAGTGGCAAGTTTCCCCCTTAGTTCCCAAAATTACAGTAAATATCTGGAGGAGCATTTAAGACAATTTACTGAAGGCTTGAGAATAACAAGGAGAATTATAATGGAGAAAAAATATATAGCCCTGGATATAAACATCACTGCTCCTGGAGTGGAGTACATCAGCCATGCCCCTCCACTGGCTCTCTCTCCACTGGGTCTTCCCTGGTCCACCTGATACCATGAGCCTCCTATCCCTAGGGTATCCTCTTCAATCCTCCTTTTCTTTACTGATTAAAAAAAAAAAAAAAAAAAAAACATTATTCACCACATCGTCTTCCACAGGCATCATCCTCATAATCCTACAGCCTTTGATAATTTTATTCAAAGTTGTTTAGCTTCTGATAATTTTATCCAAAGATATGGTACCAGCTTCTTGATTCTAGAATAGGATTTTGGGTTTGCATTTTCAAAGGGCCCATTGAAGAGTAATTTTACTCTCAGATGAAGAGTGTCTCCTGTCTGAACAAGAGAAAATTACAGGTAGATTTAAATATCATTTTTTTTCTATTGCACACCAAAGAAAAGGTTGCAAAGGTTTGTGTGTGTTGTGAGTGTTTGTGTATGTAAGATGGGTATCTACAGCAAATGAGCATACATACCTAGTTTGGGTATTAGTTTGGGTATTTATGTAAGTACTGTTTTGTTTTCTGTTTTTTCACTTACTATGTCATGAACATATTTCAATGTTTTATGTCATTTTCTTACTTAACATTATTAAAGACTAATATTCTCTCCTGATAAACTGACATCATTTATTAAAGCATTCTCTTCATTGAGAGAGTTCCCTTTATTTAATATTATAAATGAGATTGTCATAAACCATTTCATGCATGTGGTTGTTTCTACTAGATTATTTCATTGAGGTTAATTCCCAAGGATAAAACTATTTTTATATGTTTTCCCCAATTTACACTGATTATAACTTTTACTGAAAATTTGGTAACATTTTTATTTGAAACTTATATGGTCCAGTTTAATTTAATAAAATTATAATCTGTGAAATACAGATGATTTTTCTAATATGAAAAGATTTTTTCCTCAAAATGTAAACTTAAAAATCTTTGCATTAGGAGAGGAAAAACATCTCTTGATGGAAAGGCTCTCCGATCTAAGAAAATAGTATCATATATGTGGATAATAACCCTTTGATTGTAAGTAACAAAAATGTAGTTTATACCAATTTATGGAAGAAAAGCGAGGTTTGGAGAGGTTATGGAGTAGTCTACCTCATAATAAAGAAAGATGACCAAACAAACCTCACAAGTGCAGCCATCTGAACACAGCCAAAGACGCTAGTAGAAATGAAATACGTGTATTATCAGGCTCTCTCCCAACCTCCCTTCCATCTGCTTCTCTGTACCTTGGCTTTGTCTTCCAGTGTAGACAAACGCGTGCATGTGGAACTCATGCCTAACAGCTGCACACCCAAAGAGGAAAGGGGCTGTGGTATATGGGAGGATTGGTCCAATTCTCCACCCTTCCATGTATCCACACCCTTGCAGTGCTTGCCTCATGGTGAACACTCCCTCCTTGGTTTTGGGCTTGTCTAGGTGACTCGTTTTGGCCTATGGCGTGTGAATAGAAGTCACAAAATGACACTTCACAGTCCTGGATTATGTGACCTTGCATGAGCACGTGTTTCCCGACTAGTCTGCAGGAAAGTCAGAGACTGTCTTAGTCCATTTTTGTGATGAAATAAAGGAATACCCGAGGCTGGGTAATTTATAAGGAAAAGAGATTTATTTGGCTCCAAGATCTGCAGGTCCAAGAAACATGGTGCCAGGATCTAATTCTGTGAGAGCCCCAGGCTGCTGCTATTCGTGGCAGAAGGCGAACGGGAGGCAGTGTGTACAGATCATGTAATGAGAGAGTAAAGGGCCTCAAGGGTACCAGGCTCTTTTTAAAAACCAGTTCCCATGGGAACTGTGAATGAGAACTCAGTCCCATAAGAACAGCACCAGGCCATTCATAAAGAATTGATGCCCCCACAGAACAAATACCCCCAACCAGGCCCCATCTGCAACATTGGGGATAAAATTTCAAATGAGATTTAGAAGGGTGAAATATCCAAACAATGGAAGAGACATATGCATAATTATGCAAACATGCAGCTGCAGGTATCCCAGCTGCTAAGTTAATCAACCTGCTGCCACACACATGAGGAAGGCTGCTGAAATCAGCTGAGCCACCCACCTGACCTACAGGTGTAAGAGCTAAATGAATGCTCACTGTTTTAATGACATTGATTCTATGGTTCTTTGTTATGCAGCACTAGCTGACTAATGCAACAGGTTTCTCTCTTTCAGCTCTAGTTTGAAAAGTCTCAGAATGCTCTAGCCGAGCTTCTGTCAAAGCCCTCTATCTCCAGTCAGATACCTTAAGAACAGAAAAAAATTGTACTGGGTATCAGAAAAAAAAAATAGCTTGTTACTCTGCAAAGCCCCTTCCCCCTTTGTAAGACAACTTTAAAATATTCCAGGCATCCATTATTTTTCACTAACATAAAAAGTGAGTTTTGGTAATATAGTTAATAATAAAACAACATGTAATTTAAATCTACAGTAAGAAAGTCAAGAGAAAGGATAGGAAGAAAACTAATGAAAAGCAATATTTGCCCAAGCTCTGAGAAGCAGTAATATTTCTTTAGATTCAAAAAAAAAATTAATCTATTTGCTAATAAACACATTTTAACATCTGTTCAAGTAAGAAATAAATAGAATTTTTGAAAATATCATTTTATGCCAAATGAGAAAAACACCAACTGCTTTCCCAGTGAAGTAAAGAGTATTGTCTTTCAATTCACAGGTACAAATGTTGCCTTTAATATCTTCTTATTGCCATCTGGTTACCATCATCAGCTTCCAGGCAAGGGATTAGAATAAACTACCATTTGGTGCCAAATACAGAGGATTCAGTCAAACTGAGCTAGCAGAAGATATAGAAGGAAACGAGCTAGAAATGTGAGACAAAGGAGAAAAAAACCAAGGGGCTCAGAATAAGGTTCCAAAAACCATGGCCAGAGAAAACACAAACAGGAGAGTGTCACAACTATTCTGAGTGTCTTAGAACAACTGCAGGGGGTCATCTTCAAGGGTGAGAGAGGAATACAATGGAGCAGAAAATCAGGGGCTATCCTGATGGCACGTATGATGTTTGCTCCATAGGAATCTAGCCAAAATCAATGCAGGAAGAATAAGAACAGGATCCACAAGAATGGAGTCTGCAGGGGGGAAGGAGATACCAACTCCTGCCTTGGGAAAAGGCACAACAGCAAAACCCAAGCCCCCAAGAGAAGCAGGCAAAAAGAGACTGGGTAGGTAGCCTGGCTTCTCTGGGGCGGACATTCTGGAGACTATGGCTCTCATTAGGAAGCAGCTGAAATCTATTTCCAAACTTAATTCTTTGGCAAAAAATGGTTCCATTGATACAGTGTCCCAGTAGCCTCTCCTTAGTTCCAGGATGAATTGCAAACAGACTGCAGATGATTCAGTGTTTAGTAGGAACAGCTGGGATGGGGCTAGAGCAACGCAAAGGCTAAAATTTAGGGACCCTTTAGGATTCCACCATTAAAGATTTTACAAATGATGTTACATCTTCATAAACTGTGGGCTTACATTAATTCAACTTTTGATATTTGCAGGAGGAAGTTGGGTTAAATGCTAAAGGTCTCCTCCCTTGCCTTACACCTTTTGAAGTATTTATGACATCCATAAAATTGTTTTTCCTCTTACCATGACTTCACAAGAATAATGAGCAAGTGTTATAAGGCAAGTTCCAATTTATAAATAGGTAGTACACCAAAAGTATATTTTTAGGTATGTTGAACTCAAAAAGCATTTTTTATTTTTTTTATTAAATCATAGCTGTGTACATTGATATAATCATGGGGCATCATTCACTAGCTTCACAGAGCATTTTTTATTTTAAAAATGAAGATAAGCATTGTAAAATGAGCTTTCAGGTTAGATCACAAACATCTAATTAAAAGCCATACAATGGTAGAAATAATTTAGGTTTTTAATACTAGCTGGTATATGTCAGATAATTGCAAATGTACAGTATTTTCACTCTACACTTATGAACCTAAGAACATTTTATAAGTTAGCCAAGATAGCCTACCATCCTTTGACCTATTTTTCATTAGAAAAAGAAATCTGTAGAAAAACTGAGGCAAGAAGATTGCTAGAGCCCAGGAGTTTGAGGTTGCTGTGAGTTGTAATGCCACAGCACTCTACCCAGGGTGAGAGAGTGAGACTCTGTCTCAAAAAATAAATAAAATAAACAGAAAATGAAATCCAAATTTCTATGAAAATTGCTAGAGTGTCTTAAAGAAGTTTGTTTTTGCTTTTGTTTGGCTTTGCATTATAGATGAGAAAAACATTTCTGTTCCCTTTCCTTTGCTCCCATCTCCTATGTAGCAGTTAAAATTCTTCAGGTAGCAAGGGATAGAAAACCCAACTCCAACCATCTCTACAAACCAAATGTAACTGAGTACACAGGTCCTTGAGCCAAGGCTTGATCTAGAGGCTTAAGCATAAACCCTTGCCTGCACAGATAGCTGTTTTCTTTATCCTCAAGCTCCACCTAGCGATTTCTCAAAAGGTGCTGGTACTTCTCTAATAAACACAGCTGTAAACCTCAAATCCTTGTATCACACTCAGAGTGCTCCCTCTCAGTAGGCCCCACAGAGATGGGAGAACATTTTGTCTCTCAGGGACCTTTGAAACTCTCCACGTCTCTAACCCTGAGGAGTTTAAATGCCCATTCTGTACTTGCCCATTCCGACTATGGCCAGAGAGATGGGATCGTCCTTGTGATTTAACTGTGCAGGACCAGAGCTATTATGTACAACTGTACGGGTTGTAAATGCACAACTCCAAGTTCACTATTCACATTCACTACAGTGAGGCTGGTACCCCTTGGAGTTATCTGATATAGTGGCCCTATGGGGGGGCCCATTTCTTGACATGTTTTTGAATGGAGAAGGAGGGTGTTTCTGCCCTAACTGAAGAAGGTATAAAACATGCGGGGAGGTAACAAATAGAAGCCCAGTACCGTCAAATGGCAAGAAAGCAGCAGGGCCCCACCGCCTTTCACGCATTCCCTGCTATGAAGTGGGGACCCCAGGCTATTACAGAAAGAAGAAACCAAAGTAATGTTGAGAAGACTCCGTTCCACATTTGAGTGCAAATAAAAGACACAACAGACTCATTCTCATCTATGCCATGGTTTATGGTTTCCAAAGCACCCTCCTGGTCAGCCCTTGTCCTCCACAACAACAGCTCTAGGCAGACAATCCCACCCGCAAGTCAGCTCCTCCCTGCTCAGACTGAACCCAGCTTCCCTTATCTCAGAGGAAGCTCCCTGCTGGCCTGCACAGCGGAGAGGCAGCGACCTGTGAGGGGGGCGGGAAAGCTGAGTGTCAGAGACTCCAGAGGAGAAAGCACAGGAAAGGGAAACGACAGAATCATGCAACAAAGAGGCTACTGCCGACCAAAGGGTCTAGAGTAGTTTACTAGGGTTGCTATTATTACAAAGGACCACAGGATGGGTGACTTGAACAGCAGAAACCTACTTACTGTCTCACAATTCTGGAGGCTGGCTGTCCAAATGCAGGCGTCAGCAGGCTCAGCTCCCTCGGAGGCTGTGAGAGAAGTCCGTTTCTGCCTCTTCTGCAGTTTCTGGGGGTTCGCTGCCAATCGTTGGCCATCCTTGGTGTTGCAGAGGTTTCATTCCAGCCTCCGCTTTCCCCTCCCCATACCTTCTTCTTGTGTGTGAGTCCATCTTCAGATTTCCCTGTTTTATCAGGACATTGGTCATATCGGGTTAGGGTCCATCTTAAAAATGACCTTGCTGAAGGTCACATTTTAGGGTACTGGAGGTTACAATTTCCACATATGAATATGGAGGGGACACAACTCACCTCACAATAGGTAAGTCCTTAGAGCTGAGAAGGACAGTGTACAGTGGTCATGGCCACATATGGCTATTGAGCAGTTAAAATTGTGGCTAATTTAAATTGAGATGTGAGATCAGTGTAAAATACCCACCCGATTTCCACAAAAATAATGTAAAATATCTCAATAATTTTTATGTGAATTACCTGCTAAAAATATTTTGGATGTATAAGGTTAAATAAAATATACCACAGTATTCA
Source organism: Nycticebus coucang (assembly GCF_027406575.1). Classification (NCBI taxonomy): domain Eukaryota; kingdom Metazoa; phylum Chordata; class Mammalia; order Primates; family Lorisidae; genus Nycticebus; species Nycticebus coucang. Next base: position 15,992,228 of record NC_069795.1, read on the forward strand.
TATTAATTACATTTCTTTTTTACTTTTTAAAATGTGGTTTGCAGACAATTTTAAGTTTCATATGCAACTCACATTTGTGGCTTGCCTTATATTTCTATTGGACAACACTTATCTAGAGCCAGAAATTCACCTGGTCACATCATGAGACGAGTTTCTGAACTTTTCATTGTTCTCTAACACTGGTGGCAAAGTAAGCATTCAATTCACCTGAAATGTGCCATTTAGTACAGGGTAAATATGTAACTGTGCACCCTTATCAAACTGTTAAATAAGTTCTCATCTAACCTAACTGACAGATATACTTCATCAATAAGGATCACCCTTCCTTTTTATTACTAAGAACTCAATTTGGAACAAGCTGCCCAATATCATCTTGTAAGAGTGGCTTTTGTTTAAGGTACTCACCTTTTCATTTACCTTATGTGAAAAAAATAAGGCTCCATATAAAAAAGTGACTTTATTAATAATTACACCAGAATGACACTGGTCCTTATTAAAGATGGTGTATCAGTGAGATGTTGGCATATGGTTTGGGCAGATAAATCAAGAGTTCCGCAGTGAAGTTATGTAAATGTAGATGGGTTTTGCCTTACGCAATGCACTGGGATATAAATACTCTGACCTTGTTGATAAAGGAAGCCGGTTTGTTCCCTTAATGAAGACATTAATTTGCCATTCAGCTTGGACTGATTACTTATTAAAGCTGCTCTTTCCTGACCAACAGCTCTGACTTACAAACTCAGACTGTTTATCTGATCTTAGATAGTGGTATGCTGCCATCTAGCTGGAAAAGGAAAAAATCCTGTGCAAGGAAAGTTCTGACAAAGCAGCAACTATTGAAAAGACAGCCAATAAATAGAAAATTTTTGCATAAGGTAGGAAAAAATTACATTTCAAGGTATACAACTATGGCTTCCCCCCACATGCAATTATTGCAAGACATTGATTAATTTACGAGCAAAACAAAACCTAGATAAAACAAGCTGTATACTATCCCCGCTGCAAGGCCTTGACCCAATTATTCTTGCTAGAACAGGTGCAAAAAGACCCACACTACTCATAACTTAAAATGGTACAAGATCTACTATCATCATTTTCCAAGCCAGTAACTGCTTTTATTTCCCCTGAATTCATTTTAGGATTTTTTTTTTTTTCACTCTTTGGTCTTTATACCCCATAGTAGGACTCCACCATCAGGAACATCCAACAAACCTTTTTGGAGACCTTTCTGCATTCCAGGACATTGTCATAGGTACTAGAGATGCAGCAAGGACTGAACAAGTCTTCAGGCTTTGAGACGCTTCTCTTCCAGTGCAGAAAGACAGATAGTGAACACTAGACAAAACGAACGAGCCCATTCCACAGAATGTTGGATGGTGGCAGGTGTCATGGAGAGAGAAAAAACAGGATAGGGGGGTTCAAAGGAGGATGGTGGGAAGGAGGAAGGATGCAGACTTCACTAGAGCAGTTGGGGGACCTCACTGGGAAGGCGACAGATGGGCAAATGTCACCTGGCAGGAGCCAAGGAGTCTCTGCAAAGAGCGTCTTGAAAGGAGAGACCACTCAGCCAAGGCTGCAGGGAATGATGGAACCCGGAGCACTGAGAAGGAAAAGGCCTGGAAGGTGGGGGCCCAAGAGAGGCAGAGGGCTTCCAGAGAGAGGGCAGCTCTTTATGGAGACCTCAGGGGGGTCGATATACTGGCTTTCAGCTGAATGAAAAGTAACTTCTTGCTTTCACATGCCTAGCTGATGGACCCTAAATTTTTCTCATTTTTTTTTTCTTTTTAAAAAACATGCTTGATAGTTTTATCACTGTAGGAATGGTTATTGTCTCAAGACTCATGACTACTTAGGAAAGCAAATTTTAATAAATAACTACTGTTTCCTTTTTATGGACTTTTTTTCTTTTTTTTAATGTCAGATCAATGTGATGGTATAAATGTTTAGGTTACATTGTTTTCGTTTCTAAGGTAAAGTTCAAATTGTAAATAAGCCCTTCATCGGGGGGTGTGCTGAACACCCTCACACTGTGCACATTAGGGGAGATCCCACCAATCACCTTCCCTCCTACCCTCCCCTCACTAGAATATACTCGTGTTTTTCTTTTGTGTGGGCATATAGTTATTTATATATTGGTTTCATATTAGCATTGAGTACATTGGATGCTTTTTTAAAATCAACCTAAGTACCCAGTAAGCCCATCAGCCCATGAATGGATTAACAAACTGTGGTATATGTATACCATGGAGCACTATTCAGCCATAAGAAAAGATGGAGACTTTATATCTTTGACGTTTACCTGGATGGAGCTGAAACACAATCTTCTTAGTAAAGTATCCACAAAATGGACTTCTTTTCAATACTTTCTCATTCACAGAGAGACTTTAACATGCCTGATACATAATCACCCTGGATATGTCAGTCCATGAGCTTTTATTGTAGGCATTTCTCAGGAGTGTTTTTCATGTTATTCCATTTTGCCATAAACATTTTGTTAGCTGAAAAACTTCTAAAGGGGGACAAAAATAGAACCAAACTTTTGAGGTTATGATGAGGATTAAGTGGACAAAATTCCTGAGAAGAGCCAAGGATGGTGTCTGACACTTAATAAGCCATCAGCAAATCTTGGCTTTGAGTAGACAACACAGTGTAGTGATTTGCTTTTTTTGTTTTTTCATTTCTAAAAGTTTATTTTTCAACTTTTACTATGACAAGTGATGCTAGGATGAACATCTAGACACAAAAATAATTTTTTAAGATTGTTTTTCAGCATAGATTCCTAGGAATACAATTATTAGGGTCATGGCTGGTTAAGGGGATATTAATTAAAATAATAAATTGCTTTCCCAAAGCATGAAAACTATTCTAAGTACTACTTTCCCTGTGTGAGACTGCCTATCTGACTACACCTCATTTTTTTTACATTTTTTTACATTTTTTTTCTAATTTTATATATTTTCTAATTGTTTTTCTATTTAATTCTTTATTGCATTTCTAATGAGAAAATAATAATACTCATGTATCACTTAAATCGTGTACATGTCAGGGATAGTCTAGGAACTTCACATTTATAAACTCATTTTTTTACTTACTCATGGAAATTAGGTGCTATCATTATTGCTATTATTATTCCCATTTTATAGATGAAGAAACTGAAATACAAGGAAATTAATTAGCTTGCCCAGAGATATGTATGTAACGAATGGAGGAGCATTTTTAACTCATGCAATCTGCCTCCAAATTCGTTGAGTCTACGCTTGTTTTTCTTTTGTATTCTGTGAGTCTCTGTTATTTCTTCGTCTTTGATAGTTTGCTGTTTTTTCTTCTTCAGTGTTGTCAAATATTTAAATATTAAAGATACTAGGCCTTTAGCTGTTGCTTGGACGACATGGTAAATCTTTTTTTTTTTTTAATTTCAAGTTAATATGAAGGTACATCTGATTAGGTTGCATTGCTTGCATTTGTCTGAGTTGTAGTTGAGTCCTTCGTGCAGGAGGTGTGCCCCTACATTGTATCTGTTAGATCTGTTAGTGGGAACTTATCAAGCCCCTCCCTTCTCTCCTTCCATCTCTCTTGAATTTGTTTTTCTCTCCTATAGGACTGTAGTTGTTGATCTACTAATGTCAGCTTAGTACTGAGTACACGGGATGCTTGCTTTTCTAGTCTCGAGATACTTTACTTAGGAAAATGTTCTGCAAATCCATCCAGGTAAATATAAAAGATGCAAAGTTTCCATCTTTCTATGGATTCATAGTATGCCGTAGTATACATAACTATAGTTTATTAATCCGTGCACGGGTTGATGGAAACTTGGGTTATCTAGTCACATGGAAAAGACTGAAACTGGACCCGTACCTCTTGCCACTTACAAAAATGAACTCAAGTTGGATAAAAGATTTAAATCTGAAATACAAAGGAATAAAAACCTTAGAGGCAAGTATGGGAAAAACTCTTTTAACAATATTGGCCCTGGAGAAGAATGTAAAAAGAAGATCCCATTGGCAATTACAGCAACAACAAAAATAAATAGGACCTGATTGAGTTAAAAAGTTTCTGCACAACTAAGGACATAATCTACAAAGCAAATGGACAACCTTTAGAGTGGGAGAAGATATTCACTTGTTATGAATTGGGCAAAAGGTTAATAACTAGAATCTACAAAGAACTCAAGCAAATCAACAAGAAAAGAGCAAATAACGCCATTAATCACTGGGCAAGAGACATAAACATAATCTTTTCCCAAGAAGACAGATAAATGAATGGCCAACAAACACTGAAAAAATGCTCATCATCCTAATCACCAGAGAAATGCAAATCAAGACTGTTTTAAATCTTGAGGGCAAATTAGTTTTTATTTTTACTCTTAATTGCTAACATCCAAAGCTCCCTTTCTACCTCCACCCACCAAAAAAAGGGCAGAGGAAAAGACTTGGCCCCAGGGGCCCTACTTCTACCCTGTATCCATAATAGATCATCACCCATCTCCCTGGATCAGTCACACCAGCAGAGAAGCATAAGGAAGGAGAAAAAGAAGACTCTGGGCCACAGTGTCTAATTGTAAGGCCTACAGGGGGCTATGGAAGTGAGAGGAGGAGAAGGGGCCAAGAGACTCCATAGGGAACAGGACAATTCTTGGGAAACTAATCTCACACCCTGCTATGGTCTGAATGTTTATGTCTCTCCAGAATTCATATGTTCAAATTCTCAACCCCAAAGTGAAGGTATTTGGGGGTAGGGCCTTTGAGAGTTGATTATGTCATGAAGGTGGAACCCCCATCAACAGGATTAGTATTGTTATAAAAGGTTCCAGAGAGACCCTCTGCCCCTTCTACTATATGGGGTCTGTGCATCATAAAGTAGGTCCCCAGCAGACACTGAATCTGCTGCACCTTGATCTTGGACTTCCCAGCCTCCAGAACTGTGAGAAATAAATTTATGTTGTTTATAAGTCACCTAGTTTATGGTATTTTTTTACAGCAGCTTGAATGAACTAAATTACACCCCACCCCATGTTCTTCTCTCCCTAGCCCAGTGTAACACAATTTCCATGAGACATGGGGATCCTCATGATAGTTTCTAGGAGAAAACACCATATGGGATTAGACTATTTAAAGAACAAATTCCACATCCATGCTCACACACTGCACCCTACTTAACCAAACTCTCTCTCACACTCTCTCAAACACACAGGGCATAGCAGACAGTATTACACATGCAAACACATACACTAAAATACAGAGGCATGCCCTTGAATTTTATCTGTATGTATTTTATGTAATTCAGAAAGAGAAAAAGGAAGCAATTACATAGTATTAAGACAATAGAAAGGGAGCCCTGAATATAAACCAACATGTTTTCCCATATGTTACTATGGCTGTTTGATTATTTTTGATTTCTCTTCTTTAAATATGCAAAATTGTTTTACTTTTATCTACTAAAATATTTCATATAATTTTATTTCCATTATTTGTACATTTAAAAAGTACTGGTATCTTCAAAGGCTTGATAAAGATTTACTTATGCTTTATCTTTTTGTAATTTGACTTTTTACCACTTAATTATAATTTGAAAATTTTTTGATAGTAATGTGAGTGAATGCCCTGTCCGTCACAAAAGTATCGTATTAAAATCTCACACTGATCTTAGTCAAAAGATTGAAAAGTGATCTTTTTTGAATTTTAATTGGAAATTTCTTTTCTCTCTCTCTCTCTCTCTGTTTTAATTAAATCATAGATGTGTACATTAATGCAATCGTGGGGTACAATGTGCTGGTTTTATAAACAATTTGAAATATTTTCATCAAACAGATTAACATAGCCTTCATGCCATTTTCTTTGTTATTGTTTTAATACATTTGTATTCTACATTTAGTAAATTTCACATGTACCCTTGTATGGAAATTTCTTTATTTGGCTAGAGCTGATATCTTCATGGTGTCCCTTTCTTGTGGACTGAATTATGCTCCCTCTAAAACTGATAATGTTAAAGGCTTAAGCCCAATGTGACTATTAGGAGATAGGCATTTCAGGGAGGTAATTAAGGTTAAATGAGGGTCAAAAGCATGGGGTCCTGATCCCATTGCACCGGTGTCTTTATAAGAAGAAAAAAAATACCAGCGAATTCTCCCTCACCTCACAAGTACAAAAGAAAGGCCATATGAGGACATAGCAAGAAGGCAGCCACCTGCAAGCCAGGAAGAGAGCCCTCACCAGATGCTAAATCTGCCAGTGCCCTTGAATTTGGCCTTCTCAGCCCCCAGACTGTGAGAAATAAATGTTATTTATTAGCTGTTCAGTCTATGGTATTTTGTTATAGCCACCTGAACAGAGTAAGATAAGTTGACTTAAACAACAGAAATTTATTTTTCACTGTTCTGGAGGCTGGAAAGTCCAAGATAGGGCATTGACAAATTTAGTGTCTAGTGGAGACTAGACTTCCTCACAGACAGCAAGGTCTCACTGATCTTCATGTGGTGGAAGGGAAGGCAGCTGTCTGAGTTCTCTTTTATAAGAGTGTTAATTCCATTCATAGGGGCTCCACCTTCAAGACCTTATCAACTCCTAATGGCCCCACCTCCAAATACCATCACCTTGGGTGTGAGGATTTCAACATATGAACTGGGGGCGGGGGGAACATAAGCATTAAGACCATAGCACCCCAATCTGTGGTATTTTGTCATGGCTACCAGAGCAGAATAATCCACCCTTCTTTGTGCTCAGGAATATGGTGTTATTCTCTATATTTTATATCTCTCAAAAATAGTTTTTCAATTTATTTTAGTAAGTTCCAGCCATTTTTCTACAGCAGTATTTCCAGAAATGGTAGTTTCATTCTTATCATTATATACGAGAAATCTTTATCAAGATATTTTATAATAAATTGCTGACAAATAGAAAAATTGCTCTTTTTTTTATTTTTAAATCTAGCCACTTGATGGAACTATTACATGTGATGAATTAATGTGAATGCTACAGAGGAACTTGAAAATAAAATAAACCCAGAAATAATTTTAAAGCACATTGGCCTATAATGTCCTATGTAGATAGAAGTGGTCCTCAAATCTTCTCCGTGATTCCAAGCAAAGAAAAAAAAAAAAAGAGAGAGAGACAGAGAGGAAACATAATCAGTTCCAAGTTAACTATGAGTAGTTTAGCTGCTGCAGTATTTGGTCTTCCTACTTCTGAAGTCTTTCTTACTACTGAAACAATTTTTCTCATACAGAAGCATAAAAAGGACACAGATGCTTCACAAAAGACTAGTGTGTTCTTGAATAGCTCATAACGTAAACATGTTGGCCCCTCCAAACAAAGTCTGTTTCCAAAGCTTCCAGGCATCTTGGAACTCCTGGCAAAAAGAGAGAGATTCAGAATCTTAGCCCAAAAGAAAGTCAGGCAAGATACACACATTACATGATTTTTCTTCAAGGCAGCTCTGTAACTTGCACTCACAAATATTGAACTTAGCCTCTAGAGAGGGATGATTCTAGGAATTTCAGCTAATTCCTGTGTCAGAGCAATGTATCCATATTTAATTTGCTTGCTTCTGGGATGATGAAGTTGGTGAACATCCCCCAAATGGAAAGTCCAGCCCAATGCACGTCGTGCCCATCAGCTGGAATCATTCAGCCATCTTCCTCCTTCCTCATTATTTCATTATGAGCAACATTTCCATGGACGTGCGGAGCACAGCACCCTTCCTCCAGAGACTTCTCTAGGTTTGCTTCAGCTGTGGTCCCTAAAAATGGACATAAACCCCTTTCCTGACAGAATGCCCCTCTTCTGTGCTATCTTACTGTTTCGCTTCCTGCAGACCTCAAAGCCTCTAGACCAGGGGTCCTCAAACTATGGCCCGTGGGCCACATCAGGTGGTATGATTGTATTTGTTCCCGTTTTGTTTTTTTACTTCAAAATAAGATATGTGCAGTGTGCATAGGAATTTGTTCATAGTTTTTTCTTTTTAAACTATAGTCCGGCCCTCCAATGGTCTGAGGGACAGTGAACTGGCCCCTGTTTAAAAAATTTGAGAACCTCTGCTCCGGACTCATGAGGTCCACATAATTCCTCTCCACATTCTTTGCTCAGCTTCCTACATTCTGGAGCTGGAAGAAGATCCTCCCTTAGCCTGTTTGCTCAGCTGGTCCCTGGACAACTGCAATGCCCTGGTTGATTGATAAATTTGGGAAGCGTAACTGGCTATTCCTGCCCAGCATGGTCATTCTTTCTCTTGGGATAGAATGAGGAGTTACTGTAAATACAGATGAAGCTTCACTCCCTGGCCCTTGCTCACCTCCTACTGTGGAGCTCAGTTCTTAACAGGCCACAGACTGGTAGGAGCCCATGGCCTGGGGATTCGGGATCAACTGCAGCTAAGCAACTCCTTTATGAGCAACTGAGGTTATATTTTGGTTTTCCATCTACCATTCCTTTGTTTTGTGTCTCGAATTGTTCAAACTCAGGAAATGAATATGAAATGCTCTTTTGGAAACTTAACATTTGGGGAGCATTGTTCAGAGACACTGAAAAATCATAAGGAGAAGAATATAATTTGGACCATAATAATATATACGTATGATTAGGAATCCCAGGAGCCATGGTGTACCATGGAGGCTGGGACATTTTAACGTTATGTGTGGAGGCTTCTACCTGGCCAGGCAGGTTTTCACAATAGTGAAGTTGGTCTAGGCGAGCAGTTATAAAGCAGTCTGTGTGCATTTAAAATGTGGACAGTCACTGTGGCTTATGGTATTTTGCCCCCAGAGTGTGAGTTTCTGTGGAGTTCAAATTGCCATACGAGGCCTTTGAAAAGGTTGAGTGAGCATCTAGAGCAAAAAGCACTAGGACTTCAGCAGAGGCAAAGTCACCTCTCACTGGGACAGTGACACACCAGGAGCTCAGCAGAGTCTCAGGTCAGCTCTCACGGGGACAGTGACACACCAGGACCACAGCAGAGGTGCAGGTCACCTCTCACAGGGACAGTGGCACACCAGGACCTCAGAGAGGTGCAGGTTACCTCTCACAGGATAGTGACACACCAGGACCTCAGCAGAGGCGCAGGTCACCTCTCACAGGATAGTGACACACCAGGACCTCAGCAGAGGTGCAGGTCACCTCTCACAGGGACAGTGACACACCAGGACCTCAGAGAGGCACAGGTCACCTCTCACGGGGACAGTGACACACCAGGACCTCAGCAGAGGTGCAGGTCACCTCTCACGGGGACAGTGACACACCAGAACCTCAGCAGAGGCGCAGGTCACCTCTCACAGTGACAGTGACACACCAGGACCTCAGCAGAGGCGCAGGTCACCTCTCGCAGTGACAGTGACACACCAGGACCTCAGCAGAGGCGCAGGTCACCTCTCGCAGTGACAGTGACACACCAGGACCTCAGCAGAGGCGCAGGTCACCTCTCACGGGGACAGTGACACACCAGGACCTCAGCAGAGGCGCAGGTCACCTCTCGCAGTGAGTGACACACCAGGACCTCAGCAGAGGCGCAGGTCACTTCTCGCAGTGACAGTGACACACCAGGACCTCAGCAGAGGTGCAGGTCACCTCTCACAGGACAGTGACACACCAGGACCTCAGCAGAGGCGCAGGTCACCTCTCACAGGACAGTGACACACCAGGACCTCAGCGGAGGCGCAGGTCACCTCTTGCAGGAACAGTGATGTTCTTTCAGATGCTCAGAAGTTGAACTGGTTCAATGCCAAGTGTCTAATGTGACTCCGCATTAATAACAAGATGCACTTGAGTTTATCGTGGCATCTGTGCCACCTGTTTTGAAAACAAGCCAATCACCAGCCATGAGAGCAGTCATCCCAGGAGAAGTTAAACTCCCAGACTGCAGCACCTGGTGTGCCCTAAGGCCATGGAGGACACTCAGTGGCATCTGGGGCAAGGAAAGTGGTGAATATCCCTGCCTCAGCTTCCCTGATGCCTGCCTGTCAATGCCACTTTCTAGAATCTGTGATCTGCCACACAGCTAGCAGAAATCCCGGCCCTTCGTCCTCTGACACACTCACCCTGGGGACTGTAATAGGATGTGGAAAGTGGCGCAATGTGGCATAAATTAAACTGTGGGCAGCGGGCCCACAGGATTTCTCTCCAACATCAGTAGCACAGACCAGTGGCAACAGACCCGAGGCAGAGGCGGGTGGCCACAACTGCTGTGGTTTCCAGGGGAAAAGGAAACTTCCCAGGCACTTAAGTGTAGCTGGGAAGAATAATATGTGCTGCTTTTCAACTACTTTCAATACAGCTGGTGAGGTCCACCTTTTAAGTGGTAGAGCCAGGCTAGTGTAGCCCATGCCACACCGGCTGCTCCAAGTTCTGTTCTGCATTCAGGCCCAAGGAGTGAACAGTGGAGCAACCAAGTCCTGGACTCACGTGGCTCATCTATAGTTGAGTCTGGATTGCTTACATCTATTAAAAAAAACCCAAAAACATTTTTTATGTGTTTGTTAGCCATTCGTCTGTCATCTTTAGAGAAAGTTCTATTCCTGTCTCTTGCCCATTGATATATGGGATTGTTGGCTTTTTTCATGTGGATTAAAATGTTCATCATCTCTATATATTAGAGAAATGCAAATCAAAACAACCCTGAGATATCATCTAACCCCAGTGAGAATGGCCCACATCACAAAATCTCAAAACTGCAGATGCTGGCGTGGATGTGGAGAGAAGGGAACACTTTTACACTGCTGGTGGGACTGCAAACTAGTACAACCTTTCTGGAAGGAAGTATGGAGAAACCTCAAAGCACTCAAGCTAGACCTCCCATTTGATCCTGCAATCCCATTACTGGGCATCTACCCAGAAGGAAAGAAATCCTTTTATCATAAGGACACTTGTACTAGACTGTTTATTGCAGCTCAATTTACAATCGCCAAAATGTAAAATGAAAACATTTTCATTTTGCCAAATGAAACAGCCTAAATGCCCACCAACCCAGGAATGGATTAACAAGCTGTGGTATATGTATACCATGGAATACTATTCAGCCATTAAAACAAAATGGAGACTTTACATCCTTCGTATTAACCTGGATGGAAGTGGAAGACATTATTCTTAGTAAAGCATCACAAGAATGGAGAAGCATGAATCCTATGTACTCAATTTTGATATGAGGACAATTAATGACAATTAAGGTTATGGGGGGGAAGCAGAAAGAGGGATGGAGGGAGGGGGGTGGGGCCTTAGTGTGTGTCACACTTTCTGGGGGCAAGACATGATTACAAGAGGGACTTTACCTAACAATTGCAATCAGTGTAACTGGCTTATTGTACCCTCAATGAATCCCCAACAATAAAAAAAAAAAAAAAATCCCTAGGAGGTAACATTCATAGGCCTAAACTAAAAGTACCTGTATGCAGGAATATGGGCTCCAGCCCCCAGAGGGAGCCCTCATTCAGTCAGTCTCAGGTGCCAGAAACCAACTGTACAAAGCAGGCAGCACGCAAAGGCTAAATCCCTCCCCCAGAAATGACCAATGCACAAAACCAAATTAAGCGCTCTCTGGGAGTCCTCCCAATAGAGATGAAATCACAGGTTGTGAGCTCAGCATCACCGGGAAGATTTCGGCCTTTTTGGATACCATTGAGTTTGTACTATGGTCTTTGGCAGAACTAGGTATTGAGTGTGGGGGACAAATTTTGTCTGGGAGAACCACTTTAGTCCCTGGGAATTGGCTTATTTTGCAACAAGTGTGGTTGTAGGGTCAAGAGTATGATAATCTTGTGGTCGTTCTTCAGACTCTAAAGGGAGCACATGAGAGACAGCCTTGCACCAGCCTTGACCCAGGCTCCTGCTGGGGCCGCACAGGAACTGCCCCATCAGTACACCCACCAGCTACAACCCCACTGCACCCAGGCATCAACCATACCTCTGGCTAAGTCCAATCCAAAGGAGAAATCTGGCAAGATAGCTTGTGGATTTTATTTTTCATCAAGTTTTCATTCTTTGAACTCAGTTGTGAGATAATTTGATTATTTAAGTCCTTTAGACTTTGATGTCTTTGGATTTTTTAAACCCAAAGGGCTTTAAACTTTGAATTATTTTTCCCCAAGTTGAGTAATAAGCTATCTCTATTCAAATCTGGAATATCATTACATTGCTAGCATTTTATTATTGGACTAATCTCGCATCCATTTTCATATAGGAATCCATGTTGGGATTTGATCTCAACACAGAGCCTCTGATGTTAGTGTATGGGGCAAGAAGGCAGGAATGAATTGGGGATGGGAAATAGAATAGGAAGTTATTTTTTAGTCATTGTTAAAGAGGAGCCTTTGAATTTATTTACTTATTAGTATACTGTTGGATTCATTTCCGAGCCTTCTGAGCCAAGTATCTACCATCCACTAATAAAGTAAAAGCTCTCCTCTGAGAGCAGATCTACCTTCTTGAAATGCTGTCACCTCCTCCAGGCCGTTAGCCACAAAGCCCTGGCTGTGCAGTGGGCCAGTGTGTCATGAGAAATTAGAGCTGGGGAGTGTAAAAGAGGAAGACCCTTCCCTAATCCACATCTCTGGGGAAAGAAAGGACTTCACCTACGCATCCTCCTGGCTTGATTCTAGTAAGTAAATTTGAAGAGTAACTAAGTCCTCTTGGTTCAGCCCATCTCAGTCTTAAATTTTCCCCCCTTTAAAGGTTTGGATTTTCCTGTTCCTCCAGGGGCTCCACCCCTTTGGAGGCAGGCTGCGGTGACCACATGGATGGGTAAATTTACCTAATCCCTGAAATAACTTCTAGCAAATTCACTGAACTAAATAGCCAGGAATCCCTGGCCTCTACCTGTCTCATGGACTTAACCACCACGTTTTTATCAAACAGCTCAAAATTCTGGCCAGGTAGAGGATGCTATTTACTAGTCTCAAACGCCTAACACCTGCCACCTTTACTTCTGCTGTTCTTACAGCCCTCACAGTCTGACCTCAGGCCTTGGTAACACAGCCGACAGGGCTGTACAGGGCAATATGCAAGAGACTGGGACAGAGCAGAGCCTGTCCAAGCTCCTCTCCCTCCCCCCACTGTGAAACCACCTCCTCTGTCCCCTAACACAGCAGACTCATTTGTGCCAGTGGCCTTCTCTCCCCAGAGACCATTCTTCTTCCAATTCAGATTTAAGTATTTCACACCTTGGTAAAATTCCACACGTAGCCACCACATGGCCCCACACACCTGAGACTTTTTTTGTATAGTCATCTTGATGCCATGGCTGGGCTAGTCAGGCCTTCTCGTGACTGCACATTCCACCGGGTAATTCTTTGTTATGGGATCTGCCCTGTGCACTATAAGGAGTTTGGCAGCGGCAGGAATCCCTGGCCTCTGTCCGCTGGATGCCATAGACTATATATTTGTGTCTTTGGAATTGTCAGATGTCACTGAGGTGGCAAAATCTTCCCAGTTGAATGTCACTATTACCAGAAGTCCACACCCTGGACGGCCAACAGCACTGACGCTCGATTACGGCACCTGGTTAGAATATAATACGGTGGAGTGAACTCACCTGACAAGTTTCTAAAATTAAGAAGTGATACCCCTTAACAGCCTCTATATATATCTCTAAAGATTAAAATTAAGCAAATCAGAAGCAAGGCTAAAATTCTGTGCTTCCTAAAAATAATGCTGGGATTTTTTTTTTTTTAAGGCATTATAATCAGCCAAGAAAACATTCCTTCCTGAAAATCAATCATACCAATTATTTACCAAAAGACAAAGTGGTATATCCGAGAGAGGTAGGAAAATGAAAATGGAACGTACAACTCTATTCAATTAGAAACAATCGTAGAGAATTTTATTTAACTGTCAATTTATCACCAACATCTAACATTTGTAGTTTTGCTCCATTTGGGTAGGCACATTAGGAAGAAAATGTACATTAAATACTACGAAAGTATACTTTTAATGAAACGTGGTTTTAATAGGACATGGATATCTAAGTTTAGTGGTTTTATTGCGTTGTTAGAAAATCATTATGAAAGATACAAAAAACAGTATTATTTCTGTTTATTTTACAATCAGTATGCCATTTTTTACTGCTATGGCTTTAAATTTTCATCCTATTCAACAAGTTTCAAAGAATAGTTCGTTACATGCCTTAATAAAACATTTAAAATATTTACAAAGTCAAAATAGATGTTTTATAACTGAAAAAAAGTTCACCTGAGAATTCACTATACCATTGCCATTTCTTTTTTTCCCAAGTTGCCAACGTGGCTGAGCATCTACGTGCAACCTGTATCGTCTACTGCATCAAATATATTGAATTCTTTATTTTAAATTGGTTAAGCGTTAAGCTGCAGTAAATTGCTATAAAACTTACAGACGGAGAACCAAGATTGTATCCACATTTGTTCTGAATGCAACAATTTAAAAAATGATTTGCTGCTGTTACAGAATTCAAATAAAAAAATTAAGGTAATGTTATTTTATTGAATTAGTTATAACAGCTTTTTAAAAATCACCATTGAGAAGACCAGTTCATAAAATAAGGAGCAATGATCATGTAAATATGCAATGTACAAACTGAAAACACCATTTTCAAGACTCTGCATGAAGGAAAAGGCATACACTGTATACACATAATCCTGTCACTTGTCTTCGGCAGCCTCAAAAAAATATATATTGCTTTGAAACAAACTTTCTTGTAAAAAACTTCCTTAGAAGTTAAGGTTAAAATAAGCGTAAATGTATAATGCTATGCAATATGTAGAAAATGTCCCCACCTATGGCCAAAAGACAAAAATAATATTTTATCTGTCCATCTGTATTACGGCTTGAAAATCATGTGGATATGAGGTAGTGTAGTTACTTGTATTACATGCTGGTTGTTAAAGGTAATGCTAAATTTTGAGAAATATTACACTTGACCAATAATCAAATATCATTAAAATAAACGCTTAATGCTAAACTGTTTACAGGTCGAGAGAAATTTTAACCAAGTGCCTTAAAAATTATATTTAAGCTCTAAATACAACTAGGTTTTATTAAAAACTAGTAACATTTCAAAGCAAGTATTTACAGTGGCAATTAAAGCAAAATATTATTTGACATTTGCATATACACAAACTGGTATGACAAACAGTTGAGTGTACACTGAGGTAGGAAACCAAGGATTCCATTGGCCTGTATAAGATACACACTTTGTAAACCAGAAAAGTTTTTATATTATTTTATATTGTGAAGTTGAAATTTAAAATTATAAGTATCAAGGAAATAATTCCGTGGGGAGATACATGTACACACACACACGATTCTTTTGCAGTATGGGACGCATTATTGTAGGATTATCATCCCCCCTGACAAATTGAGTATACTTATGAAAACCACTAGAAAATAAACAAGCTCAATTATTTTTCTCTTACAGCTAAGTCAAGAACCAAGATAACATACGAAGCAGTGGAAATATACTAGTAATATCCTCCCCCTCCACGCTGTGATCAAAAGGGTAACCCATCTGACAAACCTGAGACATGAACACTGTCCCTGACAGACACTCATGGCCAAGGCCAGATCTCTACAGACTCAGCCATACACAGTGGGTGGTCACTGCCCACATTAGCCAGACAAGCCCTTCACTAGGCTTAGGTTGTAGTCCACAGAAATCTCTCTCTCAGGTGTCTGATCTTGGTGAAAAGTACTTTTTATTCCAAACACTATTAACAACTTCTCTGTCCCCCTTAAAGCTAGGTTCTGCAAACGTTTATGTGAATGTGAATATATGTATATTTTTTTATTGCTGAAAGTCCATAGCTTTCATTTGACTTCCAAACAAGCCTAACATTCCAGAATGCTAAAAACCACTCCAAAATGTTATGGAATAGGAACTCAAATTATATATCTGTTTTGTAACAAGATCAACTGAACACAAAGACTGATTTGTAAATGCCAAGTCAAAATGACTTGTGTGCCGTGCCATACAATACCACATTTGGGGAAGAGAGAAAGGATTAAACCTGGTTTCCAAATGCAAACCCACAACAGAACAAGATTGAGTTTTATCCTATTTCACAAACCTGCAGAGTTGTTGTAGATACATTTTTATCTATAATAATGGTTTTTACAAGTAAACCATAGGACTTCAAGAACAGAATGAAAAATGAGCTACTCTCCTGGCACATGGCAAGTTTCCTTCCCTCTGAAGCCTGGCTTTCTCGTACTGCTGACCTACACAGGAGAGTGAAGTGAACAGCCTTGTGTCCTCCCCTGGATTCGAGGGAGCCTAAGACAGGGCTGCCAGTGCATTCACTCACACCACTCTTTCCTAAGTCCTATCTCTTCTTCCAAAAGGACAAGAACATCAGGAAGTAAGTTCATGATGGGCCCGAATATGATAGGACTGAAGAGAGAAAAAGAGAGGGAAAATGACTCTTATCTACCATTCATGCAGCTAGAATTTCTAGACTCCATACTGAGGAGAAGCCCCCATCTTAGGCCAACCACCTGTCCATTTACTCAACCCCCCAATACAGTTCCGGAGTTACCACAGTTACTGGTTTTAGTAGGAGCCAAATGGCAAAGCTCTAGGATTCTGGCAGATGACCTATTTCTCACTTGAAGCTCTACACAAATATTTCCAGTAGCTGACATCCTATTTCTTTGTAGAAAATAACTCTATGAGCAATGCTTGGAAAGTAATTTTCTTTTAAAGAAGTATATTGCAAAAGAGGCTAGATTATTAAACTTCTGCAGGCCAGTTCTTTAGTAAGAACGACCTGCTGACATTTTACACTGATAGACTGCAGTTTTCATTTTCCTATTTTAAATATTGCGAAGTAATTACTATAAGTTCTTTAAAATATGAATTTTAAAACATTTACTACATTTTCACATCTGATTTTTTTGGGGGGAAGGGTATCTAGGAGGCAAGTGATTTCTGTGTCTGTTGTGGAAATCAAGGAGAAATGAGGTTGGCTTAAGAGACATTCCCTTACGGCAAACTATTAGGGCAAAAAAACAAAATTGTTGAATGAAAGATGAAAACGTTAGCTTTCAAGACTATGCCAAAATTTCAGTAGAAAATTAGATGGTCTAAAGGAAGAGTCTGAAAGTTTACTCATCAGTAGTACACTTATCGGTCATCTGCTGACAGAAATCTGAGATGCAGCCACTCTGACGGCACAGTTGCACAAGCCCAGTTTGCTCAGAGGTGGCTGAAGGTGGCTGCTGGGGCTCCTGCCTCTGAACACAGCGGGACTCACCTTCTCCTCTGGCACTCGGGGGCAGCACAGCTGGAGGCCCATTAGACAAAGTAAAAATTGATGGTAAAGCAAGTTCACCACGAGGAGTACTTTTTTCTTTTTCAGAAATTAAAAATGAAAGTGGGCAATCTGAGGCTGAGTACTTGGCGAGTATCTGGATTTGTTCTTGACTTAGAGCCGCTTCTTTACAGACTTGCTGGCAAAGCCCAGTTAGGTTCTGCTTCGTCTCACCCAGAGTCGACAAAATGTGATCTCTTTCCTTCAACAAGCTCTCCTTCTCATTTTGCTGTAAAGGAAGGAAAGAGATCAAGATGAGGTTATAGCTCAATCAGCACTTCTGAAATGATCAAACACTCAGTGTCTACTCTGTCTTCTCATTAAATAAGATCATATGAAATGTATCCCTTCAACTCAGTATAATTCTACCTTAGATACCCCAAGTCCATAACCTCCCTTCCAAAACTCTTGGGGCAGGTATCTTTTGGAATTCAGAATTTCTTCAATTTTGTAAAGATAATATGGGTCCACACCACATAATCCTCTAAGAGGTCTGTGACAGAACCTCACTATGAAATATCTTTGGCATTCTAATAATACATAAAAATAGCAAAGAATGCACAAAGTATAGCTAAGATTCCATGAAACCTAATGTCCATTTGGGTCAGTTATTTTGTTTAAAGAGTTTGGGACAAACTTTCAAGGTCTTCACAGTGTTTTAGATTTGCAGACTACATATGAACAGGAGTGGATTTGGCATTTTGAATGGAAAGAACAAAAAAAGTATAAGTACAATGAACACTGACAGCTTAACTACTGAGACTCAAAACAATGCAAAGAGTTCACTAATGACTAACATCTTTTTAGCAGGTACTCAGGACCAGATATGGTGCTAAATGTTTTCAAATTCACTATCTCCACTATGTAATCCACCCAATGACTCTGTTGATTTAAGTGATGTTAAGTCCATTTAATAGGTAGAAATGAATGTAACATGCTCAAAGTTAGTGGGTTTGTTTCTATAGTGCAAAGAATTACGGGGGCACTTTCATGTTGGTGACTTACTTTTGGTGTTCTTATTTATTTATTTATTTTTTTGCAGTTTTGGCTGGGGCCAGGCTTGAACCCACCACCCCCAGTATATAGGGCTGGCGCCCTGCTCCTTGAGCCACAGGCGCCATCCTGTTGTTATAATTTTAAAATGTGAACCTTACGTAAGAAACCTTGTCATGAAGTTTGTTCAAAGGTTTTCCTGGTCCCTGCCCTCCCCTCCAGGTCCCCTGTTGCTGCTGACAGCACATCTCGTACTGTCATTGTCCCGCCTCATCCTTCCTGTTCTGCTATTTCTGGCTTCTAATCTGTTATGAGCTGGGAAACCAAATAAGGTGTTTACAAGGTAAGGCCAATAAACACTGATAAAAAGTCAAAGGTTTCTCTTGTGACATTTATGACAACACTTAGCAAATCACTTCTGCTTGCTTCCTGCTCCTTGGCCGGTTCTAGAGAGTTGAAGTTACCAGTTAACACTGAGATGGATTATTTCATAGTGCTAATGTACAAGTGCCAACTTTTAAATTCTTTTCTGAGACAAAAATAGCTAAAAAGAACATTGCTTTATATACAGAAGTACTGTTATGGTTTTATATAAGTATTTCTACAAAATTATGTTTGAATACAATTCTTGGTAATTTTAAAATATTCTAAGACCATCTAATATTTTGAGAAGACGTGCGATAAATAGAAAGAACTAAATTTTTATATTGAAAAGTGTTTTCCAATTTGTTCATATTTTTATACATTGTTTTAAATAGATGTATCAAGAATCAGAAAGTGGGAGTGTGTGAGTGTGAGTAAGAGTGTAAGTAGGTAACCAAGATCAAGGTTCAGCAAACACATTTTCTCTTCTGCAAAGTTTGTCAGTTATCTTATTCTGATAGAAGAAGGCTGCAGGTGTCCACAGGGCAAAAACAGTACCTACTCCCAGCCCAGAAAAGGAACACATTCTTTTTATGGGGTCTCGGAAGTCAATAAAATGAGGATGGAAAAAAAGAAAAGTGGGGAATATCTTTCTTCAGTCACAGCACTATTCAGCCATGGATTCCTCTATCAAAGTTGGGATGAAATCTGTACTAAACAGCAATAGATAAAATTCCAACTGCTGGTTGGTTTTTAAATTAAATGTGGTTAAACAAAATAGTAACTATTTGTGCTTCCTTCCAGAAATAAGAACCACCACTTAACCTATAGATACTATGTACTATGAAGATTACAGCAATTTTATATATTCTGCATCTTTATATATTCATATGAGCTTTAAATATTCTCATCCCTCCATCCCATTAATTAAGGATGACATCATTCTTTAAGTACATCCCATAAAAGATGGCTTGCTAAAACCAACAGGTACATCCCTGAAATCTACCATAATTATTTCTATAAATTAAATGGACTCATCTGTTTCTCTGTACTCTAACTCCTATACAGCTAATCTTCTAGGCAATTAGCTAACGTTTCCATTTCACTCTAATTTTAAAACCAATCGACTACAATAGCAGTCAGCTCAGTAACTGATAGTAAAATAAAATTCAACTGTAATCACTTCATAACATCATTATGAAAGGCACCTCCCATATATACTCATCACCAGAGTCCTGCTACCTACTTCTAAAATATACTTTATTTAGTTTTCGTACAAAGGCAAATGTATAAATTGTAGATTTGAAGCACTGTGTCTTTAATCACAGATATATAAAATACAGAATAAAACTGGTATTCTGGTGCCACTCCGTATTTACTCAAACGAAATAACTTTATATCTAAATCAATATTTTCAATAACTAGTATACAATATTTAAACAGAAAATGTTTTTTTCAGAAGATTCTAAATATAATTCACCCAATTAAAGAGAAGAAAAATTAGGCACAAAAAAAGCCAGATAACAGTGACAATTTATTTTAAGGTAAAGAGTATTTACTGCTCGAAAATGTTACTAACAGTTCCTTACTAAATAAAACCTTTGAAGAGACAGTCAGAGAAACCTACAAATGGGTTTCTGAATGAAAAAAATGAAAATTAACGTAAGTGCTCAATTTCACTCAGAAGAGGAATAAAAAAAACTACCAAGAGGTACCAATTCTCACTGTCAGACTGGAAAAACCTCAATGGGAGACAACAACTGTTTTTTGCTAAGATTGAACAGACGCATGTGTACAACCTCTGTGGAAGGCCAAAAGTTACAACCACTGTGGAGGGGAATGCGTTCATATCTAATGGAGTTATGTATGTAACTTTATATCTAATAACTTATGTAAACCTTGATCCAACAACCACTTCTAGGCATCTATCCTAAAGATACATCTCTGTAAACATGAAAAAACAGCACGTGTTAGTCACTGCAGCATCTCAAATATCCATCCATAGGGGCTGGTGTGATCTGTACTACACACAGCCACAAACAAGTACGATGGAGCTCAAAAGAAGGATGAGCTCTCTGAACCAAGAAAAATATTTCTAGAAACTAACTCTTAAGTTGAAAGAGTAAAATACAGAACAGTATATATAAAATATTCCTATTGGCAGAAAGGGTTATAAGAATACATATAAAATATAATATTTTCTAGAAATAACATGTTTCTAGAAAGGAAAAAAGGGGGGAAATCCAGAAACTAATAAAAATGGCTACCTATAGGAAAAAGCTATGAAAAGGGCACGATGAAAATTTTGGACTATATCATTTTTAAACATAGTTTTAACTTTTGAACCCTATAAATGTTTTCCTTATTCAAAATTTAAACAAACAATGTAAAGGGTAAATCCCAGCAATGTAAATAGAAACAAATTAATTATATATCAAATTGGTAATGTAAACAAAGAATTACTTCAAATAATTTTAAACTTCTACACTCTGGAATATATTTAAGGACAAAAAAGGCAAATAAATCTCATTTTTTTACTCAATCTGTTTACTGTTAATAGTAATACTGATTGTAATTTTGCAACTCTTTTATATATAGTGATTCCTCATTCAACATCATCAGTATGTTCTTTAAAACCACACTTTTAAATGAAATGACAAAAACAAAATCATTTTTTCCTCAACTTTATAACTAATGACACTAAACAAAACAATGTTGGCAGAAAACCTGGTATATATCATTTTGCTTAAAGTTGCAGTTTCCAAGAACCCACTAACAATGTTAACTGAGGACTTAACTGCATTTCTTAGGATAAAGCGAATAGTAAATATACTAACATAATGGAAATTATGCCCTGTAAGTGATGAGAGAGAAAACATAAATGTGTAAAAGAAGCAAAGACAAAAGCTCTCTAGTACTAAATTTGAACTGGGAGTATCTACGTAAACTCCTGGTTTCTAAGGTATGTCTCCCATACACCCTGAATGAATCATGATTATACACACACCTTTCCCAGTCTGTCCACTGAGAGGGCCTGGAAGGAGTAACACTCCAGCAGCAGGTATGCCTTCCAAAGTCCACTATCTGCTAAAGAAACCAGGGAGTTTGGAGAAGGGGCTGATTACAAGTCTTGGGACAGGCAAGAGAGGTAAAAGATGAGTCTCCCACAGGTGCTAAATGGCACAGAAGCACGACTCTGGGGCTTTTATCCACAGGACCGTAGTTGGCTTGAAGGGGCTCCACCCAGGCAAATTTGAAAAAACATCTACACCAAAAAGACTAATCACTATTATTGATTCTAACAAATTGAATCTGAAAAGTTAACAGGGCAGTAGGAGGAAGGAAAAAGAAAAAATGTTCCTTTTTTTTTTTTCCCTGGAGACCAAGTTTTGCTCTGTTGCCCTACCTAAAATATTGTGGTGTCATCATAGCTTACTACAAACTCAAACTCCTGGGCTCAAATGATCCTCCTTACTTAGCCTCCCAAGTAGCTACAACTACAGGCATGCCTGGCTAATTTTCTACCTTTAGTAGAGACAGGTCTCTCTCTTGCTCAGACTGGTCTCGAATTTCTGATGTCCAGTGATCCTCCTGCTTTCAGCCTAACAGAATCTAGGATTACAGGCATGAGCACTATACCTGGCTGAAGAATCTTTTTCAAAGAGGGATACGAACTAATAAATGTAAACGGAATGAAAGGATCATAAAAATCACCATGTTGTAATTCCTGATGCAACGACCACTAACATTTACTAAAAGCCAGAGGATGTATATGGGAGTACTGGGGAACAGCTGTGTCACAAAGTGGCTAAGTTACACTTCACAGGGCACTGAGCAAATGCAAGGGTAAAAAAATACAGGTTTGAAAATGAAGAAATCCAGCAATTTGCAGCAACCTACATGGGACCACCCGGACTGTGTGTGCCCCCCCAGATGACACTATATGAAGGACAGCACGAGCACGCATGAAGATTTCATCTTAACCTAAACAACTCAAACCTTTCCAGTTTACGTGTAATAAAGGGATAGAGAAATGAGCTAAATAAAGCATGGGGAAAAATATTAAAAGTGCAACATTTTCTGAAAATCTGGCATGGACTCCTTTCAAAAGTTATTGTCATTAAAAAAATGAAAGGACATACTCTAGATTTAAGAGACTGAAAAGGCTTAGTCAAATATACTATATGATGATTAAAAAAAAAACTTATGAAAAATATTTTGCAAAACATCAGGGAAATTTAAATAAGAGCCAGACATAATATCTAGGATGTACTAATTTTCTCATGCACATTTAAGTACTTGGGATGAAGTTTCATAACGGTGGCTTTCAAATGATTAAGAGAACAAAAGCAGAGCAAGAGAACCAGAGAGAAAAAGATAGCAAAATATCAGGACAGGATGGGACAGTGAGACAAGTGGTAAGAGATGAAGATCCACCTAGTGGGGGTCAAGAAAAGAGCAAAGCCAAGTGATGGAAGCAGAGATGAACCAGCAAGCCCAGAGACAGATGGAGGAAGGGAGACACAGACATGGCCAGACAGGGGCAAGAAAGAGACCAAGACAGTGAAACACAGCAAATGTGGCAAAATGTCAATAATCGCTGAATCTTCACAGAGAAAAGTATATTGATATTTACGCACATTATCATCCAGTCAACTTTTCTGACAGCTTGAAATTTTCAGAATGGGTCAGAGGGATGTAAAACAAAGCACCACACACTTAAACCAGGCTCCCTAGGAGACTGTAATTAAAGACTATATCACAGTTATTTTTGATTTCCTGGTAATGAGCACAGCATTTAACATGTAATGACCAGAGGACACCTATAACAACAACAGAGAATCATTTTTACTTAAAATACAACTGGTATTTATTGAACCCTGAACGTGTGCTAGGCAGTACAAAAAGATTTCTACTCCTGATCTCATTTGATCTTTACATCAGCCCCAAGGTAGGAATTATTCTCATCCCCATATTCTCATTCCCCAGTGGGGGAATGTAGATACTGGATTGTAAGGAATTTCCCCAGGCCACAGAGCTACCCAGTGGCCATGCAGGCTTTCCAGCCATTCATCTCCAAAGCTTCTGTCTGACCTCCTCTGTGCTCTAGAGAACAGTGAGTTCTCAGAATTTAATGTGCATAACATCTACTTTGGAAACTCCAAAGTTTCCAGGGGCTTTGGAGGGGCTCCAAAGGGGCTCCAGGGCCCCTTCCACAAGTCTGGATGGGACTAAGGAACATCCATCTTTAAGGTGCATCCCTGGATAACTGATGCCCTTGGTACACAGACCATGTTTCAGGAGATGCCACAGAGAATGGCAGAGGGCAGGTTCCACAAAGGCCATCAGAGTTTGTGTTGGGAGAGCAGTCAATAAAATGTGACTGGCTGTGAACAGAATATGTTTATTTTTAATAAAATACAATGTTCACCACAAAATGCAAACCACTAAGGACAGATGAGGTCATTTTGCTGCTCTCCCATCGTAATGGACAAAGATGATGAAACAAAATGGTGTTTGGACACCTCAACTTTAAAAGAGCTTTGTGAATATTCTGATCACTTATAAGTTGATATTAATAAAAATATTTAATACTAAGATAAATACATTTTAGTAATTTAATTTTTTTTCTTTAAAAGTAAGGCTCCAATGCAGGGCACAGTGGCTCACACTTGTAATCTTAGCACTATGGGAGGCTGAAGCAGGTGGATTGCTTGAGCTCAGGAGTTCGAGACCAGCCTGAACAAGAAAGAGCAAGATCCCAACTCTAAAAAATAGCCAGGTGTTGTGGCAGGTGCCTATGGTCCCAGCTACTTGGGAAAGCATCACTTGAACCCAAGTGTTTGAGGTTGCTGTGAGCTATGGTGCCATAGCACTCCACCAAGGGTGAAAAAGTGAGACTCTCAAAAAAAAAAAAAAGTAAGTTTCCCTTCATTTCCGGATTACCTTTAAGGCTAAAATGGTTATCAGAGACCCATACATTTTCTAACTTAACAATTAATTTTCCAGAAAAGAATAACTTACACCTTGTAAAAAAGGCTAAATAGACAAGAGCTTCAAAGGCCAAACACATTAACAGAAGTTGAATCATTCTTCAACTATGTTCAAAGACCTTGCATTTATTAGTTTAAAAAGTATTAGGTGGTATATTTTGCATATTTAATCCTTATGGTAAAAGCAATGCTGAACTAATGCCTAACCTCTAACATACTATAAAATTCAAAATAAGTGTCAAAGTCAATAGCACCAAGTAAACATACACCTCTTCTTCAAAGCTTCCATTAGATCCTGACAGAATCTCTTGATGAGAAATACAACTTGTTTACTGAACACAAACTAACATCTAACATCTCCCTATGACTTTGCCAGCACACTGAGACTGTAAGTGTCCTTTACACCTGATTGTAATACTGACTCACCTTGCTAGCACTTTAGAAGGATTACTTCAGTGTAATCACAACTTTTTCCATGTGCTGATCCATCCACGGTCTATTATGATATTACTCTTAGGATTAGGTGCAAAAAGATTTAAGAGTTCTCTCTAGGAAAACAAGTAGCCAACAACCAAAAACTAAGCTTCCTAAAATATGGGCCCTCTGAATGAACATTACCCTACCTAGACAATAAATACTGTAAATTTATACAATATGTTAAATTCAATTAGTCATTCACAATATGCAAATAGATGTTTAATTATGAAATTTTCCTTCTATAAGTTTACTAAGACCACAAAGACCGGCAACACTGCTCATACTATCTACTGTCCACGTTTCTAAAAAGTAACATCTTGATGATATATATGATCACATTTCTGTGTACCTTCAACTTTTTTTTTTTTTAAACAGTTACGATTTAATGAAAAAAAGAATAAAGCGGATCTGTAGCTAATTACAGCAGACAATCTAATGAAGCAAATATTATTCAACTGCCATCATAATAATTTCCAGAATGTTACATGATATAAGATTTTGCTAAAGCACAGAAGTATATTTCTAAATAGGCAGAAAAGCATTGTAACTCTTAACTTTGGCAGTAAAATGTTGAGTAAATCCATTGATTGCATCTTGCGATGGAGTCTGTGATTGGCCAGTAAATCCCTGGTGTCTGTGGAATACTTGAGGGATCCTGGTTAGAGCCATCCTAACACTGAGGAAGATTGGAGATTTCTTTTCTTCTACTGAGTTTAGGCTTAGATTGTTCTTCTTTTTCCAATTCCATAAGATCTCTTGTGAGATTGTTGATGTGCTCTCTTTCTGTTTTTCGAATGTAGGCATCTAAAGCGATGAATTTTCCTCTCAAAACTGCTTTTGCAGTATCCCACAGGTTTTGGTAGCTTGTGTCTTCATCGTTGTTATGCTCAAGGAAGTTAATGATTTCTTGTTTTATTTCTTCCTGCACCCATCTGTTATTCAACAGAAGATTGTTTAATTTCCATGCCTTTGGGTGGGGTCGAGCATTTTTGTTAGAGTTGAGTTCCACCTTTAGTGCCTTATGGTCTGAGAAGATACAAGGTAAAATTTCAATTCTTTTGATTCTGTTGATATTTGTTTTGTGTCCCAGGATATGATCAATTTTGGAGAATGTTCCATGGGGTGATGAGAAGAATGTATACTCTTTATCTTTGAGGTGGAGTGTTCTACATGCGTCTATCAAGCACAGTTGTTCTAGGGTCTCATTTAAATCTCTTATATCTGTGTTTAATTTCTGTTTAGAGGATCTGTCCAGCTCTGTAAGAGGAGTGTTAAGGTCCCCTGTTATTATGGTATTATCAGATATCATATTGCTCAGACTGAGTAAGGTCTGTTTCAAGAATCTGGGAGCATTTAAATTGGGTGCATAAATATTTAGAATTGAAATGTCTTCTTGTTGTATTTTTCCCTTGACCAATATAAAGTGACCATCTTTGTCTTTTTTGACTTTAGTTGCTTTAAATCCACATGTATCTGAAAATAAGATCGCAACTCCTCTTTTCTTCTGAATTCCATTTGCCTAAAAAATTGTCTTCCAACCCTTGACTCGGAGCTTTAATTTGTCTTTTGAAGCCAGGTGTGTTTCTTGCAGACAGCAAATGGATGGCTTGTGTTTTTTAATCCAGTCAACCAATCTATGTCTCTTCAGTGGGGAATTCAAGCCATTAACATTTATGGAGATAATTGGTAAGTGTGGTAGTATTCTATTCATCTTATTTTGTGAGATTCCATTGCTTAGTTTTGTCTTTTGCATCAGTGTGGAAGTTAGGTTCTGTCCTTTAATTTCTGAGTTCTTACTTTGCTGCTGATCCATTGTGGTGGTCAGTGTGCAGAACAGGTTGAAGTATTTCCTGTAGAGCTGGTCTTGTTGTGGCGAATTTCCTCAATGTTTGTATATCCGTAAATGATTTGATTTCTCCATCAATTTTGAAGCTTAGCTTAGCAGGGTACAGAATTCTGGGCTGAAAATTGTTCTGTTTAAGTAGATTAAAGGTAGATGACCATTGTCTTCTTGCTTGGAAAGTTTCATTAGAGAAGTCTGCGGTCACTCTGATGGATTTGCCCCTGTAGGTCAACTGGCGCTTACTCCTGGCAGCTTGCAGAATCTTTTCTTTTGTCTTGACTTTGGACAGGTTCATCACAATGTGTCTTGGAGAAGCTCGGTTACAGTTGAGGCGACCTGGGGTCCGATAGCCCTCTGAAAGCAGTGTGTCAGAATCTTTGGTGATGTTTGGGAAATTTTCTTTTATAATATTCTCTAGTATGGCTTCCATTCCTCTGGGGCATTCTTCTTCCCCTTCTGGAATTCCTATAACTCGTATGTTGGAACACTTCATAAAGTCCCATAATTCTGACAGTGAACGTTCTGCTTTCTCTCTCTTCTTTTCTGCCTCTTTTACTATCTGAGTTATCTCAAAAACTTTGTCTTCTACCTCTGAAATTCTTTCTTCTGCATGGTCTAACCTGTTGCTGATACTTTCCATTGCATCTTTAAGTTCCCTAATTGACTGTTTCAGTTCCTTCAGCTCTGCTATATCCTTTTTATATTCTTCACATCGTTCATCTCTTATTTGATTCTGTTTTTGATTTCCTATTGGTTATTTTCCACTTTATTAGCAGTTTCCTTCATTGTTTCCATCATTTCTTTCATTGTTTGCAACATATGTATTCTAAATTCCCTTTCTGTCATTCCTAACATTTCTGTATAGGTGGAATCCTCTGCAGTAGCTACCTCATGGTCCCTTGGCAGGGTTGTTCTGGACTGGTTCTTCATGTTGCCTGGAGTTTTCTGCTGATTCTTCCTCATGAGTGATTTCTTTTATCTGTTTCCTTGCCCTAATTTTCCTTTCACTTCCTCTTGCTCTTTAAGTTCTCATGCCTGTGGACTAAGGGTTACAGGACCAGAAGGGTGAGAAGGTTGAAGAGCAAAAAAGGGATGAAAGAAAGGAGGACCGAGTGATAAGAAAAAAAAAGAAAAATAGAGAAAGGAGAGGGGGTGGGTAAAAGGAATATTGACAAAAAGAAAAGAGGCACAGAAAGAGGGAGACGGAGAAATATAGGTGTACAGTAGGGTACTTTGATACAACCTTAAAAAAAAAACTGCCTTCTGGGGGTGCCCAGTTGGGTGGTTCCCTTGAGGTCAGCAGCTCTTTGCTAACCTGATCAGACACAGTACCCCACCTCCACCAAGTAGAGAGGAAAGATAAAAATGGTATAAATCAAACCAAAACAAGCAAACAGAAAACTTTACGGGATAAAATTGGGTGGAAAACCAAATAATAGCGGTAGAAACACTAACAAAAATGAAGTTCTAATTATTGAAATAGGCAGCAATGGGAAATTATAATTAAACTAGAAAAATTGAGAAAGAAAAAGGATCTGTATGGAAAAGGTTGAACTTAAAAAACAAAACAACAATCTACAACATCAAAATAAACAAAAAAAACAAACAAACAAACAAAAAAAAAAACCACAACCAAAAACAAAGCAGTATGTATATGTTATTGAATATTGTCTGGGCAACACGTGGTCTTCTGGGGTATGAGATGTTAATCACAGTTCTGATACGACTGGAGGCTGCTAGTTTCTCAAACCCCAGCAGGTAGACACCCTAAATCTCTCTTCAGCCCACTTAAAAGGCTCTTTGAACTTGTTCACTTGCTGAGGAGAAGCTTTCCCAGGGAAGTGCTTGTTGCTGGAATCACTGCTGAAGTGGCTATCCACTTACCCTGTGTGCCAAAACTGGTCTCCCTCTGCCCCCGAGGGTTAGGGCTGCAAGGCGGCTCAGACCCCGCCCTTAGGCTACTTGGTCGCTGGGTTACCAGCTCCCACCCAATTCTAGCTCTGCGACCCTGAGGGCGGAGCTTGCCGGGGCAGATCGCTCACAATGGCTGCCTGTGACCCAGAGCCAAACACTATTAGCTCCTTCTGGCTCAGCGGCTCAGACTGGGGCCCTAGACAACGGCCAAAGTTCTCCGCACTCCCGCTCAGGCTCTCCCCAGGGCAGTTCAGCTGAGTGCCAAGTCCAAAGACACCAAAACAGTTCACAGGTAAGGCCTTTCTGGTTTGCAGTCTCGCTGCTACTGAACTTACAGTTGCGGGCGGGTTTAGACGGATTGAACACACGCGACCACTTGCCGGTTTTCCACTGTTTTAGTCCTCCTCTTGGGGTCCAGAAGTCTCTCGCTGACTCCCTGTATCCTCTCAGGGGTGATGATAGGCAGATCCCAGCAGCCAGAGATGCCTGGAGTCCTATCTCCCCAGACTCACGGTGCCCAGATGCAAGGAAGCTGTTACTCGGCTGCCATCTTGCTCCGCCCCCATGGTGACACTATCCTCAACTTTCTATGATACTAAATACAAACATGTGACTATAAGTGCTCTTAGTTTTCTTTTACAAAGGACAAGATCCATAACATCACCCAATAAATAGAGTCTAAGTATACTTAACATAATAAATACCTTAAACATCAAATTCTTTTACTTCTAGGAAAAGGGTCAGCTTTCTTATTAGCTAATAAGTAGCACATTTCCTACTTATTTTCCCTGAGAAAGACATTTGTGGCGGAACATAGATCTACAATGTGCCCCTCACACTCTGCGTCTGGAGTCTGCCTGTATAAACCACTGGAACTCAGTGTAAGCAGTGTGAAGGACAAAGTCAGGAGTTCAAGGAGGCTGAAACACAGAGCAAATCACTCGGACACAAAAACTCCACCCTGACTTCTTTGAGGTTGTTTTGGAAGAAGTCAGAGAGTGGACGAAGCTCAGACTGGCCCCCATCTGGGTGCAGCAGACCTCTGTCAGCTGTCTGCTCTGCCTGCTCAGACAAGAGGACTCAGCTCTTCCACTATTTTGTCCCTGCTTTCTAGTCACAGAAGATGACACCCAACTCTAATCAGGCAAATAAGATGCTCTCCCTCCTTGCAAATTCAGAACTGACTAAAATCACCGTCTCTATCTAGACTAGTCCCTGAAGGAGAGTGAGACTATTCAGGAGTTTGCAGCAGCCCTTTTCCCATGTGCACTTGGTAGCACACAAAGCCATTCTGTGGGGGAGCGTAGGACAGGAGCAGAGATGAGCTACAAGTTCCTAGCAGTCTTGCACTTCTTTGCCCCCTGTTATTTATGGAGTCTGGCTCCATTCTTCAGCTTCTAAATGAAACACATCTATCTTCTTACAATAAATTCATTCATTCAAGGGTCTATTTCTTGGGGCCAGAGTCCAAATTAATTCAATAGTAAACAGGGTACTAACCACTCTGATTTTTTGGTTTCATTAAAAAATGCTGAAAAACCAAAAATTACTTTGTATTGAAAATTAACCAGTACTTATTCCACTGACCAAATGAAAGAAATCTTACTACATTATAAAAGTAAAATCCAAACCCAGACTTTATAGTTCGGGTGGAAGCATTAGGAAGGAAGCCAATTGAGAAAGAGAAAACTGGAAACTGATAATAATCATCTAGAAATAATAATAAACATACAATATTTATTGAGTACTGACCTGTCCCAGGCACTAAGTTCCTAGGTATACTGACTCACTTAATCCTCAAAATGAACACCTACTCCATAAAGTAGGAACTAGTATTATCCCATTTTTCAGATAAGAAACCTAAGTCACAAAGAAATTAAATAGCCTGCTTGTAGTTACCAAGTGTCTGGTGCAGAAGCCCAGAGTTTTACACTGTTTCTCCCACTCGTCTCTTATAATGCAAAGGCAGAGGGGTCAGAGAGCCTCCAAAAAGTTTTGTTTCATTTCTATTTTCGTTTATTTTTAGCACAGTAAGAAAATTGGATAAACTCTGACAGCTACAACTAGTTGAGAGGAAGGACTGAGAACTATCAGAAACAGAACTAAGAACTTGAGTAGTACAATTTCCTGTAGATTTCAAAGAGCTTCACATAACAACCCCACAGTAGAAAAAGCATCTCTGTACAGAACAATAAAGCTCAAAATGCGATACTCTGTCTAAAGGTAGCTGTTTACTTCAAAATTGGATAATAATAAAGACCACCGGTGCCTAAAGGTATGACTGATACTCCAAGAGAAATGAGTAAATACTATGGAATTCCTAACTTTTCCTTGTTGGTTCTAACAGATTTAATTATTCACCAATATTACATAGGTTCTTTTTTTTTTCTTTTAATAGCTCTCATGCCAGATGTTGAGGCAAAATGGCAGACCAGAAGGAACATTCAGTTGAGCTCTCCTAGAATGACTGAAGGAAAAGAGAAAAACCAGCCATACCTGGCGTGGGGACCTTACCCACAGTCATAGCTCAGGGAGGAAGTGCTGAGCTGGATATAGTGTATGATCTGGAGTGGTGGAAATCTGATTAATTAGGCAAGTGATGGCAACCAGCTGGGATCAGCTGTCCCCCAACAGAGATCTTGGACTGGAGGAAGTCTTTCTGGAGTTTTCAGTTGTTGGGGGAAGCTGCACCTTGAATGGAAAGCTTGGAAGAGTGGGTGGACTCAAACAGTACACAGCAACCAGACTTGACTGCACACTGGACTGAACTTGCCATAGATTTGGTGGCTGGCAAGGCAGCCATACTGAGAAGATCTCAGCAGCCAGGGGGCTGCCATTGTGGCAAGGTCGTGAGAAGGTCCTAGCAGGGACCTAAAGCACAGCCTTCTTAATTCCACCTGCTGGGATCAGAATTCCACTCGTGGGACAGACTGAGGGACTCCTGCATCCCTTGGGAAATGGAGTCAGGGGGCACTGTGAGACCTGCCCCCTCAGGATTCTTGTGAGGTTTAAGATCCTAACCCAGCAGGGTTTGAATGCTGAGGAAACAATCAGGTGATCACCAAAGGCAACTAAGTTTGGAGTAAGGATCATAGAGGTTGCTGGCTGTGTTCTCTGTCTCCTATAAAAACACAGCGCCGCCTGGTGTCCCAGCAACTGCAAAATATTGTCATCAAGAGCAAGGACTTCTGTTTTAAACAAAGGAGGTAGTGAAAAGTAAAAAGGAGGACAAGGAAGTGAACAAGAGGAAAGAACATGTGAGGAGGAACCAACAGAAAAATTCAAGCAACATGAAAAATCAAAACAGAACTACTCTTCCAAGGGGCCACGAGGCAGCTATTGCAGAAGACTCCACCTATAAAGAATGGATTTAACAAAACAATTCAAAATATAGATGATAAAGACAATAAAAGGAATGGATGAGAAAATAGAACCAAAAGTCAGATGACAGATACACAGAATATACAAAGGATATAGCAGAGCTTAAAAGAAATGAAGGGGACAATCAGGGAATGTAAAGATGCAGTAGAAAGTATCAAATATAGGGTCAGACCATGGAGAAGAAAGAACCTAAGAGCTAGAGGATAAAGTTTTCTAGTTAATCCAGGTAGTTAAAGAGGCAGAAAAGAAGAGAGAGAAAGCAGAACAAACACTTAGACAACTACAAGACACTACAAAATATTCAAACATATGAATAATAGGGGTTCCTGAAGGGGAAGAAGATTGTCGCAAAGGAATGGAAGCCCTACTGGAGACTATGCATAAATGAAAACTTCCCAAGTTTTACTAAAGACCCCGACACACTCCTTTCACATCGATATTGAACCCCAGGTCATCTCAACTCAAACAGAACCTCTCCAACACACATTGTAATGAACTGTCCAAAGTCAAGATGAAAGAAAAAATTCCACAAGCAGCCAGGAGTAAGCACCAAATGACCTACAGAGGCAGAGCCATTAGGATGAAAGCAGATTTTTCAACTTAAACCTTCCAAGCCAGAAGAACATGGTCATCCAACCTTAACAAAAAACAATTTTTAGCCCAGAATTCTATATCCTGCTAAATTAAGCTTCAAAACTGATGGAGAAATCAAATCTTTTGTGGATACACAAGCACTGAGGAAATTCACCGAAACAAGACCACTTCTAAGGAAATACTTAAACCTCTTCTCAACACTGACCACCACAATCGACCAACAGCAAATTAATACCCAGAGCTAAACTTAGATTCCACAGTGACGAAAAGGATGAAACTATACAATGGATTTTCACAAAATAAGATGAATAGAACTCCACTACACGTATCAATTCTTTCAGTAAATATCAATGGATTGAATTCACCACTGAAGAGGCACAGGCTGGCTGACTGGATAAAAAAAGCACAAGCCATCCATATGCTGTCTACAGAAGACACACCTAGTCTTGAAGGACAAATCAAGACTGAGGGTTAACAGATGAAAAACAGTATTTAAAGCAAATGGAAATCAGAAGAAAGAAGGGGTTGCAATGTTATTTTCAGATACAAGTAGATTCAAAGAAACTAAAGTTAAGAAAGACAAAGATGGACACTACATACTGGTCACAGAAACAATATAACGAGAAGACATTTCAATTTTAAATATTTATGTACCCAACTTAAATGCGCCCAGATTTATGAAACAGATCTTGATGGGTCTGAGCAATATGATATCCCATACCATCATAATAGTCAGGGACTTTAACACCCCTCTGACAGAACCAGACAGATCCTCTAAACAGAAACTAAACAAAGATACAAAGGACTTAAATGTGAACCTAGAACAAATGGGATTAATAGACATATACAGAACACACTATTATAAAGCTAAGGAATATACATTCTTTCTCGTCAGCCCATTGTACATATGCCAAAATGGACAACATCCTAGGACACAAATCAAACCTCAGAAAAAGTAAAAGAATAGAAATTATACCTTGTATCTTCTAGGACCACAAGGCAATAAAGATGGAACTCAACTCAAGCAAAAACATTCATCCCCACACAAAGACTTGGAAATTAAACAACCTTATCCTGAATGATAGTTGAGTTCAGGAAGAGATAAAAGAGGAAATCAAATTCCTCAAACATAACAACAATAAAGACACAAGTTACCAAAACCTATGGGATACAGCAAAAGCAGTCTCAAGAGGGGAAGTGATGGCATTCAATGCCTACATTCATAAAAACTTTCAAAGAGACTGCATCAACAAACTCATGAATCATCTTATGAAATTGGAAAAAGAACAATTCCAAAACCAGCAGAAGAACAGAAATAACCAAAATTAAATCAGAGATTAATGAAACTGAAAACAAAGGAATCATTCAGAAAATTAACAAAACAAAAAGCTGGTTTTTCAAAAAAATAAATAAATAAAAACAATAAACCTTTGGCCAGATTAATTAGAAACAGAAAAGTAAAATCTCTATTAACCTCAATCAGAAAACATAAAAGGGAAATATCAACAGATGTCACAGAGATACAACAGATCATCTCTGAGTACTACAAGAAACTCTAGGCCCAGAAATGTGATAATGCGGAGGAAATGGATCAATACATGGAATCAAACCCTCTCCCTAGACTTAATTAAGAAGAAATAGGTCTCTTGAACAGACCAATTTCAAGGGCTGAAATCGAAGAAACAAAATCTCCCAACAAAAAAGTGCCCTGCTCCAGATGGCTTCATGACAGAATTCTATCAAACTTTCAAAGAAGAGCTTATACCCATATTGCAGAAAGTTTTTCAAAAAATTGAGAAGGAAAAAATCTTCCCCAACATGTTCTATGAAGCAAACATCACCTTAATACAAAAACCGGGAAAAGACCCAACTAAAAAGGAGAATTTCAGACCAATTTCACTAATTAATAGAAGATGCAAAAATTCTCAATAAAACCCTAGCCAACAGATCACTGCTACACATTTAAAAAAAAAAAAAAAAAACATTCATTACAATCAAGTAGGTTTCATCTCAGGGATGCAAGGCTGGTTTAATACACGCAAGTCCATAAATGTAATTCACCATATCAACAGAAGCAAAAACAAAGACCATATAATCCTCTCAATAGATGCAGAAAAAGCATTCCAAAAAATTAAGCATCCTTTTCTACTTTTTCTCTTAATTTTTTTATTAAATCATAACTGTGTACATGAATGCATTTATGGGGTACAATGTACTGATTTTATATACAATTTGGAATGCTTACATCAAACTGTTTAACAAAGCCTCCACCTTACTTGTTAAGACATTTGCACTCTGCTCTTATTAGGTTTGACATGTACCCTTGCAATATGCACCATACATGAGGTCCCACCGATTACCCTCACACCACCTGGCCTCCCATCTCCCCTCACCTCATCCTCCTCTTCCCTCTTTCATCCTGGGCTATAGTTGTGTTTTATCTTTCGTATGAAAGTATAGGTGATTACATATTGTTTTCATAATAGTACTGAGTACATTGGATACTTTTTCTTCTATTCTTGAAATGCTTTACTAAGAAGAATGTGTTCCAGCTCCATCCTCTTTTATATAAAAGAGGTAAAGTCTCTTGTCTTTTTTAAGGCTGCATAATACTCCATGGTATACATACCCCATAGTTTATTAACCCATTCATGGGTCAAAGGGTACTTGGACTTCTTCCATGACTTGGAAATGATGAATTGGGCTGCAATAAACATTCTGGTGCAATTATCTTTGTTGTACACTTAGGGAACTAAAAGTAGACCTGCCGTTCGATCCTGCAATTCCTCTACTATGTATATATCCAGAAGACCAAAAATCATTTTACAACAAAGATCAGCATCCTTTTCTAATTAGAACACTTAAGAATATAGGCATAGGTGGCCCATTTCTGAATCTGATCGAAGCCATTTACAACAAACCCACAGCTAATATTATACCGAATGGGGTAAAACTGAAAGCTTTTCCACTTAGAACTGGAACCAGACAACATTGTCCCCTATTGTCACTAGTATTCTGCATAGTGCTGGATGTTCTAGTCAATACAATCAGGCAAGAAAAGGAAATAAAGGGCATCTAAATGGGTGCAGAGGAGGTCAAACTCTCCCTCTTTGCCGACGATAAGACCTTATACTTAGAGAACCCCAAAGACTCAATCACAAGAATCCTGGAAGTAGTCAGAAAACACAGCAATGTCTCAGGATATAAAATCAATGTCCACAAAGCAGTAGCCTTTGTATAAGCCAATAACAGCTAAGATGAGAAGCTAGTCAAGGACACAAATTCCTTCAAAAAAATGAAGCTTCAAAAAAAAAAAAAGAAAGAAATACCTAGGAATATACATAACAAAAGAGATAAAGGACCTCTATACAGAAAATTATGAAACCCTAAGAAAAGAAATAGCAGAAGATACTAACAAATGGAAGAACATACTATGCTCATGGCTAGGAAGAATCAACATTGTTAAACTGTCTCTACTACCCAAAGCAATCTACAGATTCAACACAATCCCCATTAAAATACCATCATCATACTTTCAAGATTTGGAAAAAAGAACTTCATTTTGTATGGAATGAAAAGAAACCATGCATAGCCAAGGCAATTCTTAGTAATAAAAGCAAAGCCAGGGGTATCACCCTACCAAACTTTTGGCTACACTACAAGACCGTAGCGATCAAAACAGCATGATATTGGTACAAAAATAGAGACATTGATATTTGGAACTGAATAGAAAGTGAGATAAAACAAACCTCTTTCAGCTACCTGATCTATAAACCAACCAAAAACACACACTGGGGAAAAGAATCCCTATTCAGTAAATGGTGCTGGGAGAACTGGATAACCACATGTAAAAGACTGAAACTGGACCCATACCTCTCCCCACTTACAAAAGTTTTGATTCAAGATGGATAAAAGATTTAAATCTAAGATATAAAACAATAAAAATCCTTGAAGAAAGTGTGGGAAAAACACTTGAAAGATACTGGCCTGGGGAAAGATTTTATGAAGAGGACATCCATGGCAATTGCAACAACAACAAAAATAAATAAATGGGAATTAAACTGAAAAGCTCTGTACAACTAGAAAAAGAACAACCAAAGCAAACAGATAACCTTCAGAATGGGAAAAGATACTGCTATACTATCAATCGGACAAAAGCTTGATAACTAGGATCTATAGAGAACTCATTTTAATTAACAAAAAAAAAAAAGACCCAACAATCCCATATCTCACTGGGCAACATTAATAGAATCTTTCCTAGAGAAGATAGAGGAATGGCTAACAAACATATGAAAAAATGCTCACTGTCCCTAATCATCAGAGAAATTCAAATCAAAAATACCCTGGGCTATCACCTAACCCCAGTGAAATTGGCCCACATCACGAAGTCTCAAAACTGCAGATGCTGGTATGGATGTGGAGAGAAGAGAACACTTTTACACTGCTGGTGGGACTGCAAACAAATACAACCTTTTTGGAGGAAAGTATGGAGACTCCTCAAAGAACTCCTCAAAGAACTAGACCTCCCATTTGATCTTGAAATCCCATTACTAAGCATCTACCCAGAAGAAATAAAATTCTTTTGTCATAAGGACATTTGCACTAGATTGTTTATCACAGCTCAATTTAGAATCGCCAAAATGTGGAAATAGCCTAAATGCCCACCAACCCAGGAATGGATTAACAAGCTGTTGTGTACATTTACCATGGAATACTATTCAGTCACTAAAAAAGACAGAGATTTTACATCTTTTGTATTAACCTGGGTGGGGGTGGAACACATTCTTCTTAGTAAAGCATCACAAGAATGGAGAAGCAACAATCCAATGTACTGTATTCTAATATGAAGGCAGTAGGTGAGCTAATGCAAGGGGGCGGCAAGTATAGGGGAATGAACAAGTGGGGAGAGGGGAGGAAAGAAGGGGATGGGAGTCACAGTGTATGACACAACTCTTGGGGGCAGTACACAATTATAAGAGGGACTTTATCTAACAAATTCAATCAGTGCAACCTAATTCTTTGTACCCTCAATGAATCCCAAACAATAAAAAAATAATAAATAACTCTCATGCCTCCATTTGTAAACCACTTGGTTTCTCCTTTATATTGTTATACAGTTATGCTCTTTTTATAGCTACACTTTATCTTTTTACATAAAGTATATGCCCATTATATAAATAATATAATTTTTATTTTTTAACCTTTTTTGAAAGCTTGTTTGGAGGTTCTAGCAGGGGAGCGCAGCTACTCGTATACCCTTGACTGAAGAATAGTCCTCCTCTATTGGGGAAGGTCATCCTCTTCAACTGAGTGGGAGGGACGCACATGGAGCAATGAGGAAGGGGACACCCGCCTAGCCAGCCAAATCAGCTGAGTCAACCCTGACAATCAATGGGGTGACAGATGTCACAGCCAGATTGCCCTCACATCCTGATTTTTTAACCTTTCTTGAAGGCATAAAAAGGCAAAAGTTCTTAATAGTTGCTGTTTGCCATTCATAGCTAGAGTGTTCATGCTTGAAAACTTGCTACAATCACAACTTTAATCTCTCATCGATAATTAACAAAGACATAAAACTGAATATTCAAGGAACACTATTACCACTTACTAGGTAGCCACTCTGCTGTCTTTAAGCACATTCTACCTTCAGGATCCATACCTGGTCTGCACTATCACAGCTGTCCTCTTTCATCAATGCCTCCTTCTACTAACCAGCAGGAAAAAGAGAAACACAGGCACAAGTTAATCCATTTTTCACTTAATTTGTATTTGTTTGCTGGGATTAGAAAATAAGATTCAATAAGCAAGCATAATTCTCACTTAGGATCTCAGTAGATATTAAAATTCTCAGGTTTTATCACCCTATCTTGTCAGAATTCTTTTCCTGTAGATGACAGCTCCTCATTGACCTGCCTGTTCTTTGATCTGTCTGTTCCGGTATCAGCCAAAAGAAGTTACTCAAGTCTTTACTGCATTTAAACTAACATCTGGAATATTAGCAAGTATAGACATCAAAAATATCACACAGAAATTAAAGTGATTTATAATTTCTTTAATCTTTACTCAATCACTAGGGATTCGGTAGACAGTAAAAATATGCTTAATTTGAAAATGACTTTTGAAAAGTACCTAGAAATAGTGCTTATATATCTATCATAGTATGTCGTGCTAAAAAACATAGAATATTTATGTAAATAAAATATATCTATGAAAGTCCTACTTTTTTATTCCCAATCTTTCTGAAAATGTGATATAATTTTCCTAAAATGATCACTAATACAGATTAAAATTAATATGTAACGGAGCATTATATCTGACCCAAGAATTTAAGTAGTTATTTCTTCTACAAAACAAAAAAGTAGTAAGTAATAAGAAAGTCTACTTACCAGCTTTTCAATTTCTGATTCAAGGTTTTGTATGCAGTCAAGTTTTCTCTTGCGACAGCGCTGCGCAGCAATTCTGTTTTTACTTCTCCTTCGAATATCATGGATACAATCCAGTTGTTCTGGAGTCAGCTTGTGCATTTTTAACAAGGACTGAAAATCATTTCGAGAGAGTGATATTATCCGTTGTGCATTGAACGGCAGTTTTACCTAGAAGGTAAAATAAACCTTAGTAATTATTGGGGTATTTCGTAATTATACTTAAATCTAAGAAGGTGAAGACGTACATCAAGGGTGGCTTCTCAGAGAACTTCAGATTTGAAAAAAATATAAGACTCTATTCCCAATCTCTATGCAATCCACTATAATGAATATTAATACCATTGATATTTCTAGTCTACTTCAGAGGAAAATTAAGAAGCAGATATTTTTAGCAGATCAAACATATTTCACAGATTTTAACATATTTAAAAGGAAGGACAGAATGTAAGTTACTTTACTATTACATGTTAATACCCCACAGATTTTTACTCAACATAAAAATGAAATCTATTTGTTATTTGAATGGCATTACTATGCAGCACTAACTTAACAGTGGTGTAATTATGCTAGTAATTTCTAAAGCATTTACAAAAATTTTTCTGTAAATGAAAATGGCAGCCATATATAACTCATTCCGAAAGCCACACATTTCACTTGCCAATGCAGAAAGGGTTTAGAAAAGTCTTATGAATATTTTAATGTCATTTTGAACATATTTAAATTTTGAAAAAGATAAATGTCTAAAAAATAATAAAATTGTGGAAGTTTAAATGTACTAATTGTCAAAAATGCAAAGGAAACATAGGTCAGTTATTCTGGCAACCTATTAGCTTGCTTTCAAGCTTACAGGAATTAGTGACATGTTTTAAATGTTTAAAATGTTTTATTTTTAGCATTCTTTTCATAGTAATTCCAAATGGTACATTTATAAATGTCATAAAAATCTATAGATACAAACATATACACATATTAGTTCTTAAATTAAATTCAATACACCCTCTTCCAAAGCTGAGGGTGGAAAAGGCCTCTTCCAAACCTGTCATCTAACAGCTACAAAACCAAAGAAAATGCTAAAGAACAGGATGTGTAGAAAATGGATCCCTGGTATAATGGCTCTGGGAAAATAGTACAGCTGCAATGGAAAATAGTATGGAGGTTCCTCAAAAAAATCAAAAATGCGACCACCATATCCACCATATCAGCAATCTCACTCCTGAGTATAACTAAAATCAGGATCTCGAAGGGATGTCTGTACTCCTCTATTCACTGCTACACTGCTCACAAAAGCCGAGATGTGGAAACAACCTAATGTCCACAGGATGAATGGCCAGATAAAGAAAACTTGGCAGACAGACGAACAAATACTACTCAGTCTTATAAACAGGAAGTCCTGACATTTGCTACAATACAATAGAGATGAACTTGAAGGGCATTATGCTAAGTGAAATAAACCACACACAGGACAGCTAATCCTACATGATCCCACTTAGACGAAGCATCTAAAATAGTCATACACAGAGAAACAGACAGCGGAACGGGAGTTGCCAGAGGCCGGGCAGAGGGGAAAAGGCACAATTGCTGTTCAGTGGGTAAAGTTTCAATGACTCGAGATGAGTAAGTTCCAGAGCTCTGCTGCACAACACTGTGCCCATAGTTAACAACACTGTATTGTGCATTTAAAAGTCTATTAGGAGGCTAGATGTCTTAGTAAGTATTCTTATACAATAAAAAATAAATAAATCCTAAAAGGCAAAAAT
The DNA here is from genome assembly GCF_027406575.1 of Nycticebus coucang. NCBI lineage: Eukaryota > Metazoa > Chordata > Mammalia > Primates > Lorisidae > Nycticebus > Nycticebus coucang. The sequence continues at coordinate 16,033,228 of NC_069795.1, forward strand.
GCAATGTGTAAAACAGACAAGTAATTTATTTAAAAGTACAAACTGCAACTCTAAAAAGAAAATTGAACTTTGAAATAAAATCATATTAAGAAAAGAATTGTTAGTAGTATTTTTTAAAAGAACAGAACCCTATTATTATGGGATTTATAGTAATATTTTATAAACAGTGACTATCAAATTAAACTTTTATACAAAGAGTACACAGATCAAACCTGGTATGACTAATATTATGCCAGCTACATGTAACTCATGCTAAATTATTAAGCCAATCCTTAAACTAATGACTGAAATGGCTAAGGGGGGCAGGGAGGGAATCAATGGTCAAGAAAATACTAAGTCCAAAAAATTTCATGAGAAGCCACGTTCCTATAACTAGTCACTGCTAAACCACTGCTCAGTGACTAGCTCCAAGTCCGGAGATCCTTGTGGCAATGAATAAGACTGAATGAATAAATGCTGTATTTTTCATGGCACTGTCATGTAATAACCACAGAATCATTCTTTTTTCTCTTGGGATATGGCATTTGATTTAAACAGTTACATGGCCCAGGGGTGAACCTACTCTATAGTTAATATAAATATGCTTACTTGAAATGCATGAAGAGATAAGTCCCTCAAATTTCATCTCTTTTAGGATTTATCAGTCTTGTAGTTAACTGCCTATGAGTTCCCTCCTCCCTCCCTGGGCCTGCCCATAGCCCTAGTGACACGATGGGAGCTGACCCAGAGCAAATCTCAATTAATGTCTGATAAACAATGAAGAAAGAACATCTCACCTCACATTCTTGTTCTCTGGCTGAACAGGACTCACTGTCCCCTTCTGTGTCCGTCTCAGAGTCATCTCCCAAGCTAATTACACAAGCATACGGACAAGGTTCCTGCTGGGGTTCTGAAACGTAATCATCGTTTCCAATTTCCAAATTGCTTGAACAGCCTTCAGTACTCAGAGTACTTATAAAAGGGCAGTTGACAGAACTCAGCGTTGTGAAAGTCCTCTGACCTGGTTCTGGGCTCTCGCTGATCCTGATCCCTAACCAGGGACACTCCGACCGCTTCTGGGAGTAGCTCTGTTCTGAGCCATCCTTGGCCACAGCAGGTGATAACTGAGCTTGGCAGGGAGACTCCGTGCTACAAAGGTCACTCCAGAAGCCCTTCGCTAGGTGTTCTGCCACTTCTCGCTCCACACTGCTCCGGTCGCCAGAGGCAAGGCTACTATCTTCCCTAGGACCTGAGTCAGATTTCAGGTGTAAATCTTGACTTTCACCAAACGTTTTCTCTTCTTGAATGTCTGTACCTGACAAAGGCTTTTCTGTTATCGCAGCTGTGTTCTGCATACCGGCAAAATTCAAGTCACCATAGTGGTCATATGTGTGTAAAAGAGACAGAGAATAGAGCCCGTGAGGGTCTGTGGAAGAACCGTAGGGGAAAGGAGTCTCTTCTGTTTTTTCAGTTGGGCATTGAGAAACAAGATCTTCCTTCTTTGTTTCTTCAGGGTCCATTGCCAATTTATTTTCTCCACATTTTAAAACCACCTGCAAATCCACACACTCAGGGGCCCCTCCTGGGCACTCACTTTCGGGTGTCTCATTTGGCTGCAGAGAAGCACGAGCGTCTTTGACACTGGATTCCACAGTGCGGACTCTGTCAGTTCCAAATGCTTTTTGGAATTTTCTGTATTTGGGGCATAAAGATGGCAAAGTTAGAGCAGAGTCCTTTTCGAAGCACATGGACTCGCAGGTTTGACTGGCACTGTCTTGTAGAGGAGGTGATACTTTTGTGTTTCCTGGAGAAATGCAGAGTTTATATCGAGGGGTCTGAACATTTTTATTTTCCAGAAATTCCTTCACTTCATCAATTTCTAGATCCCTCTTCTCCAAAAGTGAAAATTTATAGTCTGTCTTTGGACAATGTGATGGAAAGCACTTTTTTCTCGACCATTCTGGCTGGTTTGCAGTGGACTCCAAAAACTTAAATTTGAGAAACTGAAAGCAGGATTCCTCAATATCATGTACACTTAAAAACTCCACACACTTGCACACTTCATCCACATTGTCTTTACTCAAAATCAGTTTAGCAGTGTATGCAAACTGAATTAAAGGTTCAAATCCTTTAACGGTCACCTGTTAATATAAAAAATAAAAACAAATACATCATTTAAAAGCTGTCTAGTAGGTAAAAAGAAGAGAAGTAGAAAAGAAAGATGTAAAACTTATTTGTGATAATTACAAAATAGGAATTTTAATTTGATAAGAAAATATTCTTCCAGACATTGTAAAGCAAAGGGAGACTGGATAGCTTGCTTATCACACCCTGTTCAATGAAACCTTCCACTCATCAATTCCACTTTTAATACCACATGGATTATGGTTTGCTCACATGAAGTAAAGACATGAGACATTTCCACAATCTTCCCATGTCAGCAGAAATTAATCATCTATGGAATAGAGCAGGACGGTCACCACTTGCCACATACACAGTGAGCACCAGGAGTCTGTTACCAGCCCAGCTCAACAACACCGACTGCTACAAAGTACAGGAGTACACTTTTTAAGTATTAAAAGACAACACACATAAAGAACTTACAAAGAAGTCGTGACCCATGGTGAACGCGTAGCAAATGGCAACTATCACAACTTTTGCTTATGCCAAAGATTTCTAAAAAGAAAATATTAAACTACAGGTTTTAAAAAGTGATCTAAGTGAAGCTTCAAAAATCATGCCTCGCCAGCAGTCTCTGTAACGCGGTGACCTGCAGGTACTGGGAGACCTGTAGGGAGGACACCGGGACATCTCTGAAGCTGGGAAATATCAAGAAACTGATGTTCAGGCCCGGACCTCCTTAAGAGCTGTGCAGGATCAGCTACCAGTGCCCAGACCTCCATAAGAGCTGCGCACGATCAGCTATTGGTGCCCGGACCTCCGTAAGAGCTGTGCCGCTATCAGCCATCTGCCCCCGTCTAGACCCTGGTCAGAGCTGCGCCCGCTGGGCCTCTGCACGCCCTGGCCAGGAACTCCAGGAGCCGCGCAACCCCAAATCCTCCCTCCTGTACCCTCCCTGCCTCCACACTGGCCTGCTCACTGGCCATGAACTCTGGTAGCCGCATGCCCTCTGGCGCCCTCCTGCCTCTGTGCAGAGCCCTTCTCCTGGCCAGATTGCTGGAGCCTTGGGCTCTCTGAGCCAAAGTCACTAGACACCAGGCACTCCTAGAACCGTGTGCATCCCCTCCCCCACCCTGTAGCTGGATCCGGGTGAGTCACACTCCGGAGCTGCTCCCACAACCAGAACTCTCTGGTTGGGGCAGCCCCAGAGGAGCTACACAGGGTCACTCCCTACAAAGATCCAGCAACAAAAGAGTGACCCCGCTGGGGTCTAATCTTGGAGAAGCACCTCCCCAACTGAGGACAGCTAGAGGCAACGGTGAAAAAACAATCATGAGGCAAAATCAACGGACAAACTCTGGCAATATGAATAATCAGAGTAGATCAACTCCCCCAAGGATCAATGGGGAAGACACAGCACATGATCCCATGCACAAACAAATAGCTGAGATGTCAGAAATTGAATTCAGAATCTGGATAGCAAATAAGATCGAACTAGAATTCCAAGCAGTAACCCAAAAGATATCTCAAGAATTCAACAAATTCAAAGACCAAATGACCAAAGATTTTGACACATTGAGACAAGAAGTTGCAGCCCTCAAAGATCAGAGAAACACAGTAGAATACCTCAGTAACAGAATGGAGCAAGTACAAAAAAGGATTTCAGACACTGGAGACGAAGCTTTCGAACGCTCCCAAACTGTCAAAGAGGAAGAGAAATGGAGGGCAAAAACAGATCACTGTCTCGGAGAGCTCTGGGATAATTCGAAGAAAATCAATATTCGTCTTATAGGGATCCCTGAAAACAACGAAGTGGCTTCACAAGGCACAGAGTCTCTTCTCCATGAGATTATGAAGGAGAACTTTCCAGACATGCCAAGAGATTCTGAAATTCAGAAAGAAAACAGTTTGAGAACTCCAGCACAGCTCAACCCCTTATTGACACACCATAATCAATAAAACATCCCCCAGACACACCATAATCAATTTCACTAAAGTTAATATGAAGTAGAAAATTCTGAAAGCAGCCAGATGAAAGAAAACTATCACCTACAAGGGCAATAATATTAGAATAACTGCAGATCTCTCTGCTGAAACCTTTCAAGCTACAAGAGGATGGTCATCAACTTTGAATCTCCTAAAACAAAATAACTTTCAACCCAGGATCCTGCATCCAGCTAAACTGAGTTTCATTTATGCTGGCAAAATTAAATACTTTAACAACATTCACATGTTGAAGAAATCTGCCATAACTAAACCAGCTCTCCAGGATATTCTCAGACTTATCCTCCATAAAGACCAGTGTAATCTTCCACCACAAAAGTAAACCCACCCAGAAAATTTTGATCAAATTCCAACTTCCACAGTCGCAAAAGGATTAAAAATGTACACCGGACTCTGGAAAGGCTTATCAATATTCTCAATTAATGTGAATGGTTTAAATTGTCCCCTAAAGAGGCACAGGTTGGCTGACTGGATACAAAAACTGAAGCACAATATCTTTTGCATACAAGAATCACATCTTACATTAAAAGACAAATATAGACTCAAGGTGAAGGGATGGTCATCTATACTCCAGGCAAATGGAAAGCAGGAAAAAGCAGGCGTTGCAATCCTATTCGCAGACACAATAGGCTTTAAAACAACCGAAATAAGGAAGGATAGGGATGGACACTTCATATTTGTTAAAGGTAATACTCAATATGATGAGATTTCAATTATTAATATTTATGCACCCAACCAGAATGCACCTCAATTTATAAGAGAAACTCTAACAGACATGAGCAACTTGATTTCCTCCAGTTCCATAGTAGTTTGAGATTTTGATACCCCTTTAGCAGTGCCGGATAGATCCTCTAAAAAGAAGCTAACCAAAGACATTTTAGATTTAAACTTAACCATCCAACATCTGGACTTAACAGACATCTACAGAACATTTCATCCCAACAAAACTGAATTCACATTCTTCTCATCAGCCCACGGAACATACTCCATAATCGACCACAAACTAGCCATAAATCTAACCTCAGCAAATTAAAAAAAATAGAAATTATTCCTTGCATCTTCTCAGACCATCATGGAATAAAAGTTAAACTCAATAACAACAGAAACCTGCATACCATACAAAAACATGGAAGTTAAACAACCTTATGCTGAAGGATTGATGGTTATAGAAGAGATTAAGAAGGAAATCACCAAGTTTTTGGAACAAAACAACAATCAACACACATGAATTACCAGAATCTCTGGGATACTGCAAAGGCAGTCCTAAGAGGGAAATTTATAGCACTGCAAGCCTTCCTCAAGAAAGCGGAAAGAGAGGAAGTTAATAACTTAATGGGAAATCTCAAGCAAGTGAAGAAGGAAGAACACTCCAACCCCAAACCCAGCACAATTAATTAAATAAATAACCAAATAATAACCAAATAAATAACCTTCAGAGCAGAATTGAATGAAATTGAAAACAAAAGAATTATACAACAGATCAATAAATCCAAAAGTTGGTTTTTTGAAAAGATCAATAAAATAGATAAACCTTTGGCCAACCTAACCAGTAAAAAAAAAGAGTAAAATCTCTAATTTCATCAATCAGAAATGGTAATGATGAAATAAAAACAGACCCCTCAGAAATTCAAAAACTGTTAACAAATACTACAAGAAACTCTACTCTCAGAAATATGAAAATCTGAAAGAAATCGATCAATACCTGGAAGTACATCACCTACCAAGACTTAGCCAGAATGAAGTGGAAATGTTGAACAGGCCTATATCAAGTTCCGAAATAGCATCGACTATACAAAATCTCCCTAAAAAAAAAAAATCCCAGGACCAGAATTACGTCAGAATTCTACCAAACCTTTAAAGAAGAACTAGTACCTATATTACTAAACCTCTTCCAAAATACAGAAAAAGAAGGAATACTACCCAACACATTCTACGAAGCTAACATCACCTTGATCCCAAAACCAGGGAAAGACCCAACAAGAAAAGAAAATTATAGACCAATATCATTAATGAATATTGATGCAAAAATACTCAATAAGATCCTAACAAACAGAATCCAACAACATATCAAAAAAATTATACACCACAACCAAGTGGGATTTATCCCAGGGTCTCAAGGCTGGTTCAACATATGTAAATCTATAAATGTAATTCAATACATAAACAAACTAAAAAATAAAGACCATATGATTCTCTCAATTGATGCAGAAAAAGCTTTTGATAATATCCAGCATCCCTTCATGATCAGAACACTTAAGAAAATTGGTGTAGAAAGGACATTTCTCAAACTAATAGAGGCCATCTACACCAACCCAGAGCCAATATCGTATTGAACAGAGTTAAATTGAAATCATTTCCACTAGATCAGAAACCATGCAAGGTTGCCCATTGTCTCCATTGCTCTTTAACATTGTAATGGAAGTTTTAGCCATTGCAATTAGGGAAGAAAAGGCGATCAAGGGTATCCACATAGGGTCAGAAGAGATTAAACTTTCACTCTTCACAGATAATATGATCATATATCAGGAAAACACTAGGGATTCTACTACAAAACTTTTAGAAGTGATCAAGGAATACAGCAATGTCTCAGGCTACAAAATCAACACCCATAAATCTGTAGCCTTTATATATACCAACAATAACCAAGCTGAAAAAACAGTCAACGACTCTATTTCTTTCACAGTAGTGCCAAAGATGATGAAATATTTGGGAGTATACCTAACAAAGGATGTGAAAGATCTCTATAAAGAGAACTATGAAACTTTAAGAAAAGAAATAGCTAAAAATGTTAACAAATGGAAAAACATACCATGCTCAGGGCTGGGAAGAATCAACATTGCTAAAATGTCTATACTACCCAAAGCAATATATAATTTTAATGCAATTCCTATTTAAAGCTCCATTGTCATATTTTAATTTCCTTAAAAAAATACTTCCTTTAAATGGAATCAGAAAAAAACCTCAAATAGCCAAAACATTACTCAGCAATAAAAACAAAGCAGGAGGACTCACGCTACCAGACCTGAGACTGTATTATAAATCGATAATGATCAAAACAGCATGGTACTGGCACAAAAACAGAGTAGATGTCTGGAACAGAATAGAGAACCAGGAGATGAATCCAGCCACTTAACATTATTTGATCTTTGACAAGCCAATTAAAAACATTCAGTGGGGAAAAGTTTCTTTATTTAACAAATGGTGCTGGGTGAACAGGCTGGCGATCTGTAAAAGACTGAAACTGGACCCACACCTTTCACCATTAACTAAGATAGACTGTCACTGGATAAAAGATTTAAACTAAAGACATGAAACTATAAAAGTACTTGAAGAAAGTGCAGGGAAAACTCTGAAGGAATCGGCCTGGGTGAATATTTTATGAGGAGGCCTCCCCAGGCAATGGAAGCAGCATAAAAAATACACTACTGGGATCTGATCAAACTAAAAAGCTTCTGCACAGCCAAGAACATAGTAAGTAAAGCAAGCAGACAGCCCTCAGAATGGGAGAAAATATTTGCAGGTTATACCTCCAATAAAGGTTTGATAACTAGAATCCACAAAGAACTCAAACATATTAGCAAGAAAAGAACAAGTGATCCCATCTCAGGGTGGGCAAAGGACTTGAAGAGAAACTTCTCTAAAGAAGACAGATGCACGATCTACAAACACATGAAAAAAAGCTCATCATCCTTAATCATAAGAGAAATGCAAATCAAAACTACTTTGCGATATCACCTAACCCCAGTAAGAGTACCCACATAACAAAATCCCAAAACCAGAGATGTTGGCGTGGATGTGGAGAAAAGGACACGCTTCTACACTGTTGGTGGGAATGCACACTAATACGTTCCTTTTGGAAGGATGTTCGGAGAATACTTAGAGATCTAAAAATAGACCTGCCATTCGATCCTATAATTCCTCCTCTAGGTATATACCCAGAAGACCAAAAATCACAATATAACAAAGACATCTGTACCAGAATGTTTATTGCAGCCCAATTCATAATCGCTAAGTCATGGAAGAAGCCCAAGTGCCCATCGACCCATGAATGGACATGCAAATTGTGGTACATATATACCATGGAATATTATGCAGCCTTAAAGAAAGATGGAGACTTTACCTCCTTAATGTTTACATGGATGGAGCTGGAACATATTCTTCTTAGCAAAGTATCTCAGGAATGGAAGAAAAAGTATCCAATATACTCAGCCCTACTATGAAGCTAAATTATAGATTTCACATGAAGGCTATCACCCAACTATAGCACAAGAATATGGGGAAAGGGTCAAGGGAGGGGAAGGGAGCAAGGAGGTTAGGGTAGCGGGAAGGTAGTAGGTTGGACCACACGTATGGTGCATCTTAGAATGGGTACAGGCGAAACTTACTAAATGCAGAATACAAATGTCTACATAAAATTACTAAGAAAATGCCATGAAGGCTACATTGAATAGTTTGATGACATTATTGCAGATTGTATATGAAACCAGCACATTGTACCCCTTGATTGCACTAATTTACCTAGCTATGATTTAACAATAAAAAAAAAATAAAAGAAAAAAGAAACTGATGTTCCTATCACTAGAGCCACTCCTCTGCTCTCCCTGAAATTCAGGGCCTCTGTTTTCTTCTCCTATATCTCTCTTAAAAATGGAAGGTAAAATTTAAGTCCCTGTGCTCCCTGAAAAAAAAAAAAAAAAAAAAAAAATCATGCCTTGGTACTGTTTCAGCAAATATTCATGGACTCTAGGTAACAAAACCTTTAAGCAGAAATTTGCACGTTTACACTAAACCTCCTTCTGTAGGCTGAGGGACAGATGGAGCCGTCAGAAGCCTCAGAGAGGGTTAAATCACAAAACCCGTTTAGTGAATTCCCATATGACTGATCAAGATATTAGCATAATGACCTTAAAAACATGCTCAGCTGTGAGTATTTAACTTAAATGGCTGAAATGAAAAAATAGTGACACCACCAACTACTGGTGAGTACACAGATTAGCTGATCACTCCCATGTTGGCAGTGAGAACACAGACTAGCACGGCCAGATTGAAAAACAGTTTGGTCGTTTCTTATAAAACTAAGCAGACAGGCTACATTTGACTCAGCAATTGCTCTCTTGGTCCTTAGTACAAGAAAAACAAAACACAGGGTGGCGCCTATGGCTCAGTGGGTAGTGCACCGACCCCATATACCGAGGTTGGCGGGTTCGAACCTGGCCTGGGCCAAACTGCAACAACAAAAAAGTAACCAGGCGTTGTGGCAGGCGCCTGTAGTCCCAGCTACTCAGGAGGCTGAGGCAAGAGAATCGCCTAAGCCCAAGAGCTGTGAGCTGTGATGCCACAGCCCTCACTACCAAGAGCAACAACATGAGAAAAAAAAGAAAGAAAAACAAAAACAAAACACTTACATTTACACAAAAACCTGCAGACAAATGTGCACAGCAACTGTATTTGTAATAGCCCAAAATGAAACTTAGCCTGATTTTCTTCAATAGGTGAAAAGTTCTTTTTAAAAACCAACTGATACTCTGAAATATACTCAGAAATAAGTAGAAACAAACTATTAATACAACTTGGATAATCTCATCAAAGTAGAAAAAAGTCAATCCCAGAAGGTCACATACTATATGATTCCACTTATATAATATTTTTTGAAATGACAAAACTTTACGGAGGAGGACAGATTAAGGGCTGCCAGAGGTTAGAGAGAAGCGTGAGGGGCTGAGGGGCTGAAGAGTGGGAGGGATGGTTGTAACAGGTAAGAGTGGGTGTCGGAACTATTCAGTAGCTTCACTGCTGACAGATACACAGACCTTCACAGGAAACGGGATGCAATTTATACATACTGAGATTAGTACAGGAATTTTCAACCGCTGTGCAGCCATACTCGTGTGCTTATGAGAGGTTCTTAGGAAAGCCATGAAAATTTTTAAAGATCATTAATTAAATTATTTTTGAAAGAAGTTCAAAGCACAATAAGTAATTTTTTTTTTATTTACTCTTTTCTTTGATCAACATAATTTAAATGTGCTGCGGAAGGTTCTAGTGTGCCTTGAGATAAAACAGGTTGAAAACACTAGATTAGTACAAGTAAAACTGGAGCAACTGAATACAATGAGTGGATCCTATCAACGTCAATACCCTGGTTGTAATATTATGCTATGATTTTGCAAAATGTTACTCCTATTGACACTGGGCAAAGTACAAAAGGGAACTTTCCACATTATTTCTTATAGCTGTATATGAATTTACAATTATCTCAAATTCTGCTTTACTTAGAAAGTCTTGTGAAATAATTTGAAAATATGCACGATAAATGTATTTCCATTATGATGCACGTTTTTCCTTCTTTAAAACAATGCTATGGTATAGGTTGGTCTTTTTGTCCTAGTTTCTTACTAATGCACCCTTCACTCTGACTTCTGCCACAGAAATGACAATCTATCTGTTCTCAAAACCACAGCTATAATTTCATAGTAATTTGCATAGCCAGCAACAAGCTAAACTACAAACAGTTTACCTGTATCCAACAGAGAACATCCTATACAGACCAATCATCACACACAGAGAAGTTCTAGATACTCCACATTCCTCTTACCAACTTCTGTGTCCCAGCACCAAACGCTGGACACTCTGCTACCACTGACTAAAGGCAACAAGCCGTCTTACTGAGAGTCAGGTGACCACCAGGCCTCCACCCTAGGGAGAAGTCTCTTTGAGGCAGGACGTTAACAAAGACAAACGTTTATGAGCTTGACTCTACAACATGCTGGGGAAAAGTACATAAAACTAAGTCTCTATAAGTAAGATACAAACCATTTCTTTTTTTCTACCAATACATAAAGACAATCTCAAGAAAAAAGAAAGGGGAAAGACAGAATACTTAGGGAGCATCTTCTTTTCATGGGAACCATCTTGGGGAACTGGACGTTTTATAGAGCCCTGGATATAGTTGGTGAATACAGGAAAAGGTCCACAGGGAGAGAATGTGACACTGCATGGCCTCTCCAAGCTGTGACTCGTCCACATGTCTGTAATTCACTGTGTGTGCCCTGATTTGACCATTTTATGAAAACTAACGTAAGTGGGTTAAGTTATTCAATTGTTCAATAAACACTGTTAACTAACATCTCAAGTTAATGATTTTACATGAAAAAAAAAGCTAAAGAAATGGGTTGCTGCAGAACCTGAAAAATTTCTTGACCTCTTGACAAGGACATGGTACTTTATTTTTAACTTTATAATCCATAAGAAATTTAAGAAAATTAAATTAAAATCACCAGGAGCACGCTCTCTCACCTCTTCTGGCAGGGTGATGTTGAGCTCCGCATCAGCCTGGCCCACGATTCTCGAGTGGAAGTAGCTGCTGCATGCTGCCAGCACTGAACGGTGTGCGCGGAACCGCTGACCCTCCACGAAGACGGTCACGTCGCACAGCACGTCCTTCTTCCTCTGATCGTTGAGGCTGAGCAAGACATTGGTGCTGTGCATGGAAGACTCGTAGGCAAAAACCGAGTTCTCACTCACAGACATTCTGTGTAAGAAATGGTGTCCAGGGAAGTTCAGCGGAAAGCATGCTTCTAGTTGTCATCAACCTGCAAACACACAAACAATACGTCACTTAAATGAAAACATGTTCTGAAATGTTTTTAAAAATGCCAGATTGTGAAACATAAATTAAAATACATACTCACTGCTGAAACAGAAATGAAAATTAAAACCTCCAGAAAACAACCTAGAAATGTTTATTCACTTTACCATACCTAATAGGCTCCGGACAGCCGTATTTCTAATTTTAGGGAAAGTTTCTTGGAGTGAGGGAGGGAAGAACTTTCTGACCCCAGGATTTCATGGCTCTGTGAAAGTGAGACATCGCACAGTGAGAGAACACCTACTGTGAGCAAACTGACATCTGGGAGCATCTAAACCCTGCTGCTTTGAGACAGTGTAGGGGGAGCGGGGCGCAGAGTGGTAGGAGGGGAGGGCCCCAGAGGTCACGTGAGGATGAGACTGAACAGCAGGACAGGCATGTGGAGTCCACATTCTCTCAGTCCATCCCTCAGCGTCTGACAATGGGTGAGTTTAGTGCTTTATAACAAAGGGCACCATCTACAAAAGGTCAAGTTCCTCCAAAGAAGAAAACGACTCAAATTTGTCAGGCCAGATCTTGACAATTAGTCTTTTTATTTTATACATTATCTTACTTTACTACAAACACAGGCAATAAGTAAACTACCTCCTCCCTAGAAACTTCTGGTTTTCCCAATATGTTAAAGTATAAGAGACAGTTGTTAAAAGTTCACATTTTTAAAAACAAATACTAATATGTCCCCAAACCTTGTTTGACCACATACGCACTATTGGCAACAAAAGAAAAATAAAATAGGGTGGTGCCTGTGGCTCAAAGGAGTAGGGCTCCAGCCCCATATACCGGAGCCAAAAACTGCAAAAATAAAATAAAATAAAATAAAATGGTACACCAAAATATGTACACTATCCACATTCTTCAGGTATGTATAACTATTCTGATGTGTTATGTTCTGAAACACAGAGAAGTAGATGTAGTAAGTTAAAAAAGAAGTTCTATTGCTAATAGTTTCTTGCAGCCCTAGGGGTGTGGATTGGCTGCGAGGACCACACTGAAGGAGGAGGATGAGCTCCTGGGGCATCATCTCTGCACATTCGCTTCTGGTCTTCTGACACCTTACTTGCTGCACGAACCATGGGAGGCCTTCAAACTTCAGCAAGAGAATAAGCATTATTATTTTCAGATTCACTACCCCTCAGACAAAAATGAAAAGAGAAACAGGGACTACTGAAGCTCAGGTGAATTCCAACTCCAAGACAGGCTTCGTTTCAAATCCATGAAATGCATCCAAAAATTCTCTGCTATTTAGTGTTTATTATTAAAGTCCTCAACATAACTAAAATACTAAGAAATAGTCAACGAAGATAAAATCTCTCATCATGTGGTTAAAATTTAACTGAGGTTAAGTACACAATTAATCATTTACTGATTCAGCATACCAAATGAAATCACTGGTGACTTCAAAATTAAAACTATAACTAATTCAACTTGTGGGCTATGCCCATACAAGAGTAATTTAACAATTGTATGAGTATTTTAGTTACCAAAACAAAGAATTCATGTTAGGGATATTAGGGAAAGCCGTCATTCAAAGAAATATGTATCTTCTAAAGATGTTACCATGCAAACTGCCCTCTTCTTGTCCAGAGCACACTGGACTCCCTGGCCAAGCCAGACTCCACAGCTGACCATCTGCCCTCCTATGTATCTGTACCTAAGACTCCAGCCTTCCTATTCTTTCCTGGTATCTGGCTTGTAAACCCCTGAAACTATCCCATTCTTATTTATATCTCATCATTTTGCAGAACACAGCACACCAAGCAAAACAAAAAACTGAAAAGGTGTGCAGACTAGCATCACTATCAACTTACAGTGCCAATCTCAGGATCTCAGCACTGTTTATTGATTCTTTTGTACATCCCTGCCTCCTGCTCTCTGTAAGTTTTCCAACTTGCCACCTTTCTCCTCAATCAGCATCTCTCCCAACAGACCACCATAATTGTGGACCAACCTCAAAAAAAAAAAAAAAACCGTCCTCCTGCCTCCACCAGGTTCTCTCTCTGTCAGAACAATCCACAATGTCTTCTCTTGATCCCCCACCATCCTCGCTTCTCGCTTTCTCTCATATATACTCAGCTTCTCCCTCCAGACCGGCTCCTTCCCATAGTTTCTGTTCATAAATAGGTTTAATTCTCTCCACAGTCTGTCTTAAAAAAAAAAAAAAATCAACCACATCACTTCTCGGCCTTTTTGCTAAGCTTAAGTGTCTAAAAAAAAAAAAAATCAACCACTAACAGTAAATAATTATTAAGCTCTAATTCTGCCCAGGTACTGAGCTAACTGCTAGATAAAGTTTATCTCACTTACTCCTCACAAAACCCTATGATGTTCTATCCACCCAATTGAACAGATGAGGAAATCAAGGCTCAATGAGAAGTATCTTGGCCAACAACAAAAGACCAATAAGACCAAGAAGGGGAATTCTTATTGAGTATTTGTAACTACTTCACTGTCTGTCTCCAGTTAGCACTAGCTGAATGCACCATATAAGACCCACAGCAGTAATGGAGAAGCCAGCTATTACTAAAAGGTTATGCTTAAGAATGAGAAAATGAACCTCACAGAAAGTCAGAAACAAAAGATTTGGCCTGAGCTTCACAAAGATTAGTACTCTGGGCCTTGGACACTGGGGCTTAAAGGTTCTGTGGATCCTCAAAGTGAGTCTGGCATAAACAACTTTCACACCTTCACTCCAGAGCTGCTGGTAGCCCACCTCTGTGTATCTGTGGCCTGCTGCTTCTCATCCTGCCACGGGTTGACCCATTACTCACCTCAAAGTGCAGAGAGAGCCTTTTTTTTTTTGCTGAATATCCATTTAGGCAGTTTTCAGTAACATCACCTCATGGGTGATGGCCAGCTTACAGAGTTGCTGCCTTTGGGCAAGATGCCAACCCCAGTCTTATCAGCTGCAGCTGGCAGAAGCTAGAGAATCAGGTGGTAAAACAGAGAAGAGCCAGTCCAAAGTGGACCAAGTGTATAAATTATGCTCTCTGGGGGTCACTCCTGACACCTTGATCGGCGAGCTCCCACTTTCTCTCAGAATCCGGCTGCCTCTGTCTCTCAATGGTGAGGTCCTCTCCTCTTTGTGTGCCTGGCATAATTCAAATCCAAGCCGTCATCAGCTCCTGCCTGGGCAAACGCTGTTTAACCTTTTGCAATGGTTCACAAGGTCACTAAAGTACAAATACAGGGTGGCCATAAAGTTCATGTGCAATTTAAAACACTGTGCAATTTAAAATTGCACACAGACTTTATGGCCACCCTATATAGTTACATAAAATTAAAAGTAAAATCAAGTTTTGAATAGTTTATCCAAGTATTTTGCATGTAATACGGATATTTACACTCTAAAAAAAGAATGCCAGTTGAAACTGGTCGGGATGAGTGGCGGAGGAACAAAGACCCCTGTGGGTTGTGAGACAACCCTGGGTGGCGGCAACAAGAAGAGGGACTCTCTGGGGACCACGGGCTCTGGGGACTGCAGGCTCAGCCCACCTCATTATCAAGGACCTTGGAGAAATTCATTCAAGGCTCTTGGATCACAGACCAGTTATTCAAGGTGAAACTCGTTATTCTGTAAAAGAATTTGAAGAAAAACGTGGTCTTTGAGAAATGCGAGTTCTTGAAATTTTGAAGAATATGGTCCATGAAACAAACGAACATACTCTTCCCAAATGCAGAGAAACAATGCAGGACAACTTAAGCCAAGTTCTTCAGAGATTGCAAGCAGCTAATGATTCAGTTTGTAGGCTCCAACAGAGGGAGCAGGAACGAAAAAAGATTCATAATGACCATTTAATAGCTAGTGAGAAACAGCACTTACTCCAATGGGAAGACTTCATGAAGGAACAACCCAGCAAAAGGGCTGAAGTGGATGAAGAACACAAAAAGCCATGGAGAAGCTCAAAGAACAATACACTGAGATGGAGAAAGACCTAGCAAAATTTTCAGTCTTTTAAGGACTTAAACCACAACAGTGACAAACTAACGAGAAAACATTTGCCTCCTCCCTAAGAAATATTCCCACCAAACCATTAGCCTCTACTTCCAGCTTAGCAATATATTCAGTGGCACTCATATCAGAAGAGAGGTACTTCTGCTGGAGTTCTGATTAAATGTTTAATAGAAAAAGATTCTGCATTTGTCTGCTTTTAAGTGCCTATATGTGATTATTTGAATGGGGAGGAAGAGGAAAAATGGGATAATCAGAACTGATCTTTTCCATTCATTAGGTCAGAGAACTGTAAGCATAGATTTTTTTTTTAGAGAGAAAGATAATTCACTCTTCTACAGGGTTAGTAATTAGTTTATTGTGGCCGTAGGCGGTATAAAAGCTGCCCGTCACAGCCTCCTTGGCTATTGGAGGAATGTATAAAGTGTTATTGCGTGAGTAATATAGAAAAAAAAACACAGTTGTCCTTGAGCAGAGATCATATTTAAGAGAGGCGAAAGCAGAAGCATTGCTTCCACCCTGGCAAAATGGCTATGTGGATCTCCGAACTGCCCCTTGGGAGAGGTTGCAGATTTTGCAGTACCACATAATGCTGTGTGCATCACTGGGTGACAAGACACATGTTAAGTTTTGTGGCCTTCTAGCACTTAGTATTTTCAGCTTTTATTAATAAAAGATGTATAGGGTGGGGCCTTGGTGTGTGTCACACTTTCTGGGGGCAAGACATGATTGCAAGAGGGACTTTACCCAACAATTGCAATCAGTGTAACCTGGCTTATTGTACCCTCAATGAATCCCCAACAATAAAAAAAAAAAAAAGAAAACAAAAAAAAAATAATAAAAAAATAAAAGATGTATAGAAATAAAAGCTTACCAAAAATATATTTTTGCTTTTGGTTTTTCCAAGAACTATAACCTTGCCCATAGCATTTACCTCATTTTTATGTCTGTTTTGCTGTGGGTAAGCTATCCGATAAATAATGTCTATACATGTTTCAACTGTTCAATGAGTAGTCAACAAAATCTGCCAGAAAGTCCCTCTAGAACCGTGTAAGATTCTGGCTCTGAATGATCCAGAAGTGTTTGCCCTCGTGGCAAACGATCCATGTTAAATGTAAACCCTTTTTAGTGTTAATGTCTGATCTGACAAGCAGGTATGTTATGATGAAGCGTGTACCAAGTCTGTAATCACTGTGATCCTTTAAAATCTGCATTTAATAATCTAATTGAAGAACTAAGTTGATTTTTTATTTGCTATAAACCAAGCAAGAAGTAAATGCAATAATTTCAGGAGATTTATGGTAAATGAATTTGAGGTATGGATAAATCTTTCACATATTATTTATTGCTCTTTAGTAAAGAAAGGCACAAGAAAGAAAACATCCAACTCTCTTGTGTTATCTCAGTGTTGCAACTGCAGAAAACTGACAATGCCTGCCTGTGTAAGTTCATGGCTTACTATCAAAGCTTCATTCTTGGCCGTGTTTTGAAAATGTGATTGAAGTTAATAGAGGAGATGAGAAAAAAAAAAAAAAAAAAGAATGCCAGTTGTAATCCACTTAATTTCAAGACCCACTAATGGCCCATCACTTCAGACACTGAAAACGATAGATAGGAACCGGAGGCTAAGAGCTCAGGATTTATAATCTGATACCTCTGGGTTCCAGTCTCAGCTCTGCCACTTCCTAGCTGTATGACCTTGGCCAAGTTGCTTAACCTTGCTGCATCCAGTTCCCTCACCTATAAAACATAGATAACAGCATCACACTGGGACGTTGTGGGGTTTATATGAGATGATCAGAGGGAAGGGGGTAGCACAGTATACAGCCTACAGCAAGCAAATAATGAACACTAACTATTAATGACGATAATAATACTGACAAAATCCTCATACCCCTCAAGCCCCTCTTGATTCCTTCTAATTTATTCTCTCATATCAAAGTGATCCTTCTCTTGCTGAAAACCTGTGATGTCTTCCAAATTACTTATGATCACTTCAAAGTCTTTAACATGTCCTCAAGACCTGTGAGATCAGGTTCTGTATCTACTACTCTAGGCTGACCTCCAGCCACTCTCTCCCTCTCTCACCATTCTTCAGCCTCCTCATCCCTCCTTTCCTGCTCATGAGGCCCCAAGCTCCTACCTCAGGGCCCCTGTGTACACTGTGCCCACTACGTGGACTTCCACTTTTCAGCTGGCTGACACTTCGTTCTTGGCTTACGTGTCACAACCTTACCTCTGCCACAGGCCAAGCATATAATAAAGTCCAACAGAAGTACTTGCTGCTGAATGAACTTGGCATTTTTAACACAAACCCAAACCCAGATCGAGACCTTCTTCCGTAACAGCCCACTGAGCTGCCCCAATATATAGGAAACGCCACTGAGACAGTGTTCAGAGGAAAGTTCTTGAATGGCTTTTCCAGAGCTAAGAGGGGCAGAAGGGAGCCCCAACTCATCACTCTGGGCTCTAGAAGAACACCTGCAGGACAGCTGCCCAAAGAAAAGTTACAGTTAGCAGCTGAAATGCAAGCAATACAATGAACTGTGGGAAGGAAGGCACTTGATTCTGGCTCTCATTAGCAGGCGGCTGTAGATCTCTATTCTGAAAACAAGTTTCCTAATTCTGAAAACAGTGTAAGTGGTCAGAATCCATTTTTACCCAGTAAATTGACTATGTAAGAACAATACCAGGTAAGAATGGCACATACTCTTCTGACATCCACCAGGCATCTTCTAACATTTCTCAAACCAAAAGAGTAAAATATAACACTCCAGCCTTCCAGATCTAAAATTTGATTAATTTATTAACACCAAATTTAAATTTCTATGTTATACCTGAACTTTTCCATATTCTTCAAAATACACAGAATATACTAATGTTATAATTCAAAATAAAGGTTTGCTGACCTTAGCAAATTGCCTATTCATTCACTAATGCTGATAAAGGATGAACAGGCATTTTAAAGTTTCCTGTACCTCAATTTGGAAATAGCTTCTGCTCTCTGCTCAATGCACACAATTTAAGTTTTAATACAGTTACCACTTTTTTTTTTTTGCCTTCAAAATGATACAGAAATAAGATGCTATGCTTTTGTCACATTTTAATAACTTTAAAGATAGCTTACTTTTAAAAAAAATTAAAAACCTAAGGTGAACATCTGATCATAAAGGCAGGTGTATGATAGTTCATACACACGTAACAGAAATTCATAAGAACTCTGTATGAGGATAAAGTTCCATGTGTTCAAAAGAACTGAAATTTTACTTACCTCAAGTCTCAAAGCACTATGTTGTTTTCAGTTCTTGAAGTAGAAGGGCACATATAATAAATAATCTAATACATGTGATTCACTTAACTGAAGTTTTTATTTCACTGAACAATGACAATGGTTCTTCCCACCAGGGTTTACCTGTGCCACAAGATGCACAGGTACCATGAAAATACAAATAAAAGACTATCCCAACATTCAAGAAGAACATAACTTAGATATGTTCAAATGAAAATGATGCCTCAGGGCAGGTCATTATAATCAATTTACACAGAAATGTGGACATTCCCAAATGGTAAGTCTGCAAACAAAAACTACTTTTGGCCACTTTTCACTTAACCGTAACATTCAATTAATGAGAACAGCTACTTCCACAATTGTTCTGTTAGTCCAGGGTTTGTGTACGTGGCTGGCTGCACGTAGTGACCTGCAGACCATCAGAAATAGACCAACATGGCCAACTGTCACGGCCTTTAAGTAAAAGCTGTGACCTGGATCTGCAGCCTGGTCTACTCCCAGAGCCACCTTGCCCTTCTTTCTAGTGGCCAGCGAGGATTGCCACCTTGTCCTTCTTACTGTTTCTGTCTGCCACCTACCACACTGCCAATTACTTCTGCCTCACTCAATTCCACAGCAGAGTCTTTAATGGCTTCAAAGACAGACAGGTAAATTCCTCTTACCATGACATCTTTCTTAGCTCCAGCCCAAGCTTGCAAATCCCCTAAAACAGTTCCTGTTAGAACACACCCAAGACATCCAGTGTTTGAATGTTCTTCTGAAATCAGGTGAACATTGTCTTTAGTTTTTCAAGTGGATGGCAAAGACCCAACAGTATCATGGTTGTACACCTTTCGGTTTCCTTTAAGAGCCTTATTTTAAAAATTGTTTACAATTTAAGGTGCCAATGCCCATAAGAAAGAATCTTTTTTAAGCCCCAGCTTTTCTTTTTATCACTCTCAATTTTGAAAGAAATTCAACATCAAAAAGTCTGTGGGAGTTTAAATCAGGACAGTAATTTAACAGCATTCTTCCTAAGGTCCTAAGACTTGAACCTAGAAAGTCAGAAAGAATAGCTCGGTGACCAAGATTTGCTATTTTCTTTAACCTTTTGCAGGTTTAAATATCACAACTGTTTAAATATCTGTGCCTGACAATCACATTTTCTAAAGTCATTTCTCTCAGTCTTATTAAAAACTGTAAGTATGATGGATAAGGCATACAAATATATTTTTAAAAGGCTGAATGAGAATAAAAAACAAAAAGTTTGAAATAAGATAAACAGCAGAGGTGTTTACAGTAACACTAAAAATGGCGACCACCAAATACCCTGATAATTTATTTAAAATTATATATAACGAAAGACACCATACCTTTTTTAAAATAGAAAAAAAAAGAATCCCTCCAATTTTTGTCACTCATGATTATTTCACTATTTGAGGTCCCATACAGGCAAACTAGGTGTTTTTTTTTTTCTTTTTTGTGTGGTTTTTGGCCGGGGCTGGGTTTGAACCTGCCACCTCCAGCATATGGGGCCGGCGCCCTACCCCTTTGAGCCACAGGCGCTGCCCCGTGGTTTTTTTTTTTTTTTTAATTTACTTTTGTTATCATTAAATATTATATATTAAGTCATGGACTTTTGTTATTTCTACTAGATCTAAAACCATATTCTAAATTATGAAACTGAGGTTGAGCATAGAGGAGTCTGAACCGTTACAGAAGTTTAAAGAAGTTGTTTACAGACTCACCTGCTCAGAGTCAGAAACAAAGGTTTTTTTACATTCCAAATCAACAAATCTGACTTCAATAATTCTGGGTCAGAAGTTTAGAATAGCTTAAAAGAGAATAAAGGAACAAAGACAAGAAGGAACATGGGAAATCTAACTCCAGAAAAAAAAAAACAAGACAAATGGATTCCACTGTCATACCTCCTCACTACAAAGAACTTAATAGACAATGAAGTCTTTATTGCTTAATATATTTGGCAGTTACTAGATTTTTAATAGGATCTTTAAATCTTTATGTTACAAAAATGGAAGCTAGCAACTATGGCTGGTGCAAACTAAGCTTATTTAATTTTCTATCTAGCCTTTGTCACTTTTAATCAACTTTGAGTTGTGATTTATATAGAAGGACCTTCATCTACTTAAAAGCACACAATTTTATATGTACATAAAACCACCACCACCACCACGAATCAAGATACAGAAATTTCTATCACTCCTCAAAATCCCACATGTCCCTTCACAGTCCCTCTTCTCCTGGTACTCCGGCTCCAGGTAACCAGCGATCTGCTTTACATCACCATAGATTACTGTGCATCTTCCTTTTATGTACGGAATCAAACATCATGTACTCATTTCAGGTTTCTTTCAACCAACTTAATGATCTTGAGATTCACTCCAGTCATTGTGTATATGATATGTTTGTTCCTTTTTATTACTAGGTAATATTCCATTGTATGGACATGCTACGCTTTGTTTATCCATTTGACTATAATGGAGTAGTGACATAAAGACTGCATTGTTCTCAGTTTGAAATTATGATAAAGTTTCAATAAACATTTGCACAGACATATTTCCATACCTTACTGTTTTAATTTGCGTTTCCTAGTAAGTAATGATGTTGAACATATTCGTATGTGCTTTAGAAGCCATTTATATATGTTCTTTTGTGAAATGTCTGTTTAATTCATCTGGGCTTTATTCCTATTATTGAATTACAAGAGATAACAGAATTTTAGTTAAGATGGCAATGAAACTATGTATCAATTTGGGGAGAACCAACATCTAAAAAACTGAGTCCTCCAGTACATGAACAAGCATCTCTTCCATTTACTAGAGTCGTCTTTAATTTCTCTCAGGATCATTATGATCTTTTTAGTAAAGAGGGCTTGCACAATTTTTGCATATTTATTTCTTAGTATTTTGTGAGGTTTTTTTATTTTCTAGTAACTAGAGTTGGTTCTTAAAAGTCATTCTGGTTTTTTGCTTCTATTATGTAAACACAAATTTCTTTTTAAACATTAACCATGAATTCTGCAGCCTTACTTGATTTGCTTACGAGTTCTGACATCTGCTTTGTAGATTCCTTAGGATTTTCTATGTACACAATCATGTGGTCTGCATAGAGACACTTTTACTTCTTTCCCATCTTTATGCTTCCTAGTTCTTTTCCTTCCCTTACTGCAAATGAGAGAGGTGACACTGGCTGTCCTCATCTTATTCTCTCACAAGTCAAGTGTTCAGTATTCCACCATTAAAGATGAGGTCAACTGTAGGTTTTCTGAGATGAGCAACTAATGGACAGAGAGGGAGGTGCAACAGTGACTTTCTCAGTTAACTTAAGTCTCCTGTAAGAAACTCAAATGGGAAGAAAAAAAGCAAAAAACGAAAATTCTCAAAAATTCCCTAGAAGAACAAAACTGCCCAACTCACTCAGCCTCCTCCAAGGTATGGCTACACCTTTTTCTAAAAGTTTACACCTCAGGTATCCTCATAATATCTCATAGTCAGGGTCTAGAGATGACAAAGACTGGGGGCTGCTATCAGAGAGCACACAAAACAACGTGAAGACTCCATCAGAGCCTCACTAATATAACAGCCAGCTGCTCTATGAGCAACTAAAAATGGACAATACAAAATAGCAGTTTACAACTTGGTAACTCCCCTGCCAGTGGAGAAAGTCTGTTACATGTCTGTGACAATTTTTTTTTTCCTGGCAAACTAGGAACAAGAATAGTATTTTTTATTGTAAAGTTCAAATGAAATAATATATATAATCTTCTTAGGGCAATGTCTGGCACACGATGATGCTCAATAGTCATTACCTAATATTTGAATTTGATGCCAGAAATGTTTTCTGAGTAGCAAAGGATGATACTAAAACTGTAAGCAAAGAAGTGAGCACATGTTACTTAGCACAGAGATGACAATAACCACTGCTAACTGATTTTCAACTTTCAGAATAGACAAATGACAGAAGACTTAATTATGGTTACAGAACAGAATTTAAATATTAACTCTGACAAAATAAAAGTGACAGACTGGGAGATGAAATCAGAAAATGGAAGTTTTATTTTTGTACAAGGTATAATGTACAGACTCAAAAGATAACCACATCAGATTAATGAGACTAAGAAAAAAAAAAAAAACATAAAAACACGTTAGAAGTTTCAAGTGACCAAGAGCAGAAGTGGAATAATATACCTGGGGGGGATGGTGGAAGTAAACAAAATCATCATCCAGGGTAACAGGAAATCTACAGATAATGCCTCAGGCTGATAAGCTGAAATATAAACATCTTAGACAGAAGTGGCCACCAAAAAAATTAAACAGCAGAAACAAGAAAGATCATACACATCCATGAATGTGTATTCCTCATGAACCAGAATGTGTATTCCTCATGAACCAGAATGAGGAATAAGGTGAGGTACAACAGATAAGCGTCTCTGCATGTTTTTTAAAAGCCAAGAACATGTATTACTTTGATCAAAAGCACAAACTTAAAATATGTTTATCTAGATAGTAAAAAAAAGTAACGAAATTTAATTAAATCTAAATTGTTAACTTGGATTTGAGTCCTAATGCAACTTTTTAAGGATTCTTCAAATAAAAAGGCAAAAATCAATTCTGAGTTAAAATGTTAGATTTTGATAAAACAGAGAGAGACGGTCGATATACAGTAGAATATCTTGTTTGGAAACAGTGTGATGCGCATTATTTTATATTTGATATTGACAGATGCCAATTTAAGCAGGTTCTTCAAACCTCTAAGGGTATCCTCTAGAGCAATGTTTTTCACTGCACACTTGAACCTATAGTTAAACTGTTATGGCACACTTAAATTACGCTGATCAAAAAAAAAGAGAATAAAAACAAAAAAGAATATACTTTACTGTACTTTGAACTTCTTTCAAAATAATTTAATTAATGATCTTTAAAAATTTTCAAGACACACCTAAGATCCTCTCCTACCAGCTGAAAATCACTGTTGTAGAAAAATGGGCTTTCAAACTGCCAAATCACTACAGCATTGATTCTGTCTTACAGAATCTGACAAAATCTATGAAATTTCTATGAAGAAAATCATTCACAATAAAATTTTGTGTAGAACTGATGAATAAAAGAGCTGATTTTTTTTTTTTTTTGTAGAGACAGAGTCTCACTGTACCGCCCTCGGGTAGAGTGCCGTGGCGTCACACGGCTCACAGCAACCTCTTAACTCTTGGGCTTACGCGATTCTCTTGCCTCAGCCTCCCGAGTAGCTGGGACTACAGGCGCCCGCCACAACGCCCGGCTATTTTTTGGTTGCAGTTTGGCCGGGGCTGGGTTTGAACCCGCCACCCTCGGCATATGGGACTGGCACCCTACTCACTGAGCCACAGGTGCCGCCCAAAAGAGCTGATTTTTAAAAAAAGAAAACAAAAACATTGACATTCTACAAAGTCTCACCAAGAAAAAAATGAATACACAAGAGTCCTAAAATACAAAACATACCATAATGAATCGTCTCTTAAAATAAAATGTCTGGACTCTCCCTATACCCCTCTATCTATACATAATTCTCTGCTTTTCTTCAGAGCAGAACTCCCAAAAGAACCATTTATACTCACACTGTCACCACTTCCCTTTACTCCCAATTTCATTTGAGCCCACTGAAATTGGGCCTTTCCCCCTCTATTCCATGGAAACCATTTCATGAAGCCCAGTGTCCTCCAATCTGCCAAACAGCAAATTTCCAGTCTTCTTAAACACGGCATCTCAGCAACGTTCAGCAGGTTGCTCATTCCCTCCCTAAACTTTGTCTTCACTTGGCTTCCAGGATGTCACAATCCTCTGCTTTCCCACCTACCTCCCTGGAAGCCACTTACTAATTTTCTTTGATAAACCCTCCTCCAAACCTCTAAATCCTGGAGCGCGGGGCTGAGTCCTCAGACTGTTGCACACACCCCTTGAGCCCACAGCTGGGACACAATCACAAGGACTTGCTGGATGCTCTCACGTTTGTATTTCACCTAATCTCCACTTGTCTCTCGAAGTTCCTACTCATGTATCCAACTGCATATTCAAATCACTGCCTGACAGGCAGCTTATATTTGAAATGACCAGAAAGCTTGGTGGCCACCACAGCTTGTTAGGATGAATATCAATGCTGAGATCTAGGTAATTTTTTATTTTGTTGTTGTTGTTTCTGCATTCTAATTCTTTTTTTTTTTTTTTTTTTTTTATTGTTGGGGATTCATTGAGGGTACAATAAACCAGGTTACACTGATTGCAATTGTTAGCTAAAGTCCCTCTTGCAATCATGTCTTGCCCCCATAAAGTGTGACACACACCAAGGCCCCACCCCCCTCCCTCCGTCCCTCGTTCTGCTTAACCATGAATACATATTACTTTATAATCATAAAACTATTAGAATAAATAACTATGACCAAAAAAAAGTGTCCCACTTAAAAAAGTAGCTCACATTTATTTCTATTGTCTTGAGGCCTCCCACAGAATGCCAATTATTCTTCCCCTTTTATAATAGATAGTATTTCCCCCAGTCATCGGCAGATACTGATTTGTTATTATATGGTAAATTCATGGGAAATTCTAAAACCCAACCGTCTCTTCACAGTAATTACTAAAGAATAAATTAAATCTTATAGAAACTCAAAAATATGATGATGTTAGAAAAAAGAATCCTACTATCAGGTAAAGAAGGGGAAAAGATCCATCGAGTTAGGCTTAGCCATGTCAATAAAGATGAATGCACCTCTATGAGACTGGAGTTCAAAGCTTAACCAGGCTCCCGCCCTACTTGTCTCAAAGCCCTTTGAAAAGTATAAATTGCTAAAGAAACACATTATGAAAGACAAAAGGAAATCAAGTTTTAATTTAGGTTACTGTAATAGTACCAGCAGCACTGGAATATAATTAAGACTCTGACACCATCATCTATGTGATCTTCTAAGTTACCTGACTGAACACTGCCTGTAACAATAAAATTCAATAAGCTTAATAAGGATTTTAACAAGGTAAAAAGAAAATATTAAAACTGCACAAGTTTAGGCAGGGTGCAGTGGCTCATGCCTGTAATCCTAGCACTGTAGGAGACTGAGGCAGGTGGACTGCTTGAGCTCAGGAGTTCAAGACCAGCCTAAGCAAAGCAAGACCCATCTCTACTAAAAAATAGAAAAACTAGCTGGGTATTGTGGCAGGTGCCTGCAGGCCCAGCTATGGGGAGGCTTAGAGAAGAGGATCTCTTGAGCCCAAGAGACTGAGGTTGCTGTGGGCTATGATGCCATGGCACTGTACCCTAGGGTGACAGAGACTGTCTCAAAATAAAATAATAACAATAATAAAATAAAACTGCACAAGTTTGCCCAAGATAACTGCTAATTTCACAGAGCTAAGAATTTCTAATTAAAAGAGCACATTAATTTAGGATGACCCACTTCTGTTACAGATAGGGGAACTGAAGCTCTGAGAGGGCCCGTAACAAAGATTAGAAAGGTCTCTGCTTCCAGGTCCAGATACTGTATTTCAATGCATGTTACATGACCTACGTCATGCGTGGGAGAGGGTTGGGTACAAGTGACAAAGGGTGGGAGAGCAAGAACAGGGAAAGGCCTCAAGTATCCGTGTGTCATGAGAATGAACACTTCAGACAGACTAAGCGGGCATTTAGGAACAGCAAAATTACCCTTCATTTTTCTACATTTGGTAAATTAATGTCTAATTAACACTTTTTGGATTGCATAACCAATCTCAAATATTTAAAAGGAACCTGACAATAAACTACATGGAAAGGTCAATGAAAGTTGCTTAAACACAGAGTATTAAGTGTCCATGTCCCAGGTCTCTAATAAAACATTAAAGATCCCTCATGTGCCAATTTGTTTTCAAATTGTAAAAATTATTTCCAGCTGCCTAGAGGAGATGAAAGCCCTAAAACTCATTGAAGGTCAAAAACTGTCTGTAGGTTTAAGAGTTGACACATAGTATGCAAAGAAACTGAAAAAACAATTAAAAAAAATAAGTACCCTTCAAATTCCCAACCATACACCAACTCATAATAAACTTGTGTCAAAAAGAGACAGGAAGAGTGAAAAGAATGTTAAGTAACAATTTTAATTAAACAAAGCAGAAGTTATAGTACAGCAATTAGTATATCCCACAAATTACAGACTTGACACTCTTTAATTCAAGCAGAGGTACCAAATTAAAATGCTTTATTTAAGAATAACCCAGTCCACTAAGCCCGACAGCCAACATAAAATACAGTATCTCAATGTATGTGGCTGCAACTAAAAATTAAGACCATTTTTTAGTATTTATCTTGAGAGTCAAAATAATCATTTCTAAAATGGAGATTTCCAAGCTACAGCTACATTCCGAAGTTATCAATAATAATTTTTATTATGTAACAATCATAAGATTCACTTAAATAATAATTTGGGGCTCAAAATAATCATTCCTAAAATGGAGATTTCCAAGCTACAGCTACATTCCAAAGTTATCAATAATAATTTTTATTATGTAACAATCATAAGATTCACTTAAATAATAATTTGGGGCTCATAAATAAATCTAAAACTCTGTTCAAATCGTATTTGAGAAGGTAAATACTACTGCATTTTATCAAAAACAAAAGTTATTTTGGCAGTATTACAAGTCTTTGCAAATACCATCCAAAAAACTATACCATTTCAGAAGCCTACACTGGCCATTTAGCATAGTCTATTAGTTACTCTCAAATGAAACAACGGTTAGGAATTCTATCTTGTAATACTCTAGTGTTTTTGTATTTCATTATTTGTTTGCCTTTCATATAAGAAACTGAACACAAACACCTGGGATTGAGAAGGATAAAGAATGAAACATAAAAGCTCCTTGCCCAGTGGCCAAAGTTAATAATGTATACGGTAGCCACACTTATCCCTGGGGATACATTCCAAAACCCCCGATGGATTCCTCAAAGTGCAGATTGTAATGAACTCTACGTATACTGTATTTTCCTCTACATACATACCTATGATAAAGCTTAATTTATAAATTAGGCACAGTAAGAGAGTAATAATAATTAACAATAAAATAGAACAATTATAACAATGTACTGGAATTAAAGTAATGTGAATGCTCAAAATATCCAGTATATATAATATTTTCAGACTCTGAACATAGATAGGTAACTGAAACTGCAGAAAGTGAAACCGTGGGTAAAAGAATGGCTACTGTATTTCACAATTGCTAAGAGAGTACATTTAAAGGTTCTCACCACAAAAAAAAAAAAAAAAAACATAAATAAGTGAGGTGACAGATATGTTCATTGGCTTGGTTTAATCGTTCTATAATGTATACATACAACAAAACATCACACTGTATCCCATAAATATATACAATTATTATTTGTCAACTAAATAAATAAAATTTTAAATGCTTTGAAAGGTTCAGAAGTGCTACAAGAATACTTCATAAATTTAAGGTGGCATTATTCTTGAATTCGTAAAAGAACAGCAAATAAGGTAATCCCAATACAGCTATCCCTTCTAGAAGGAGA
The DNA here is from genome assembly GCF_027406575.1 of Nycticebus coucang. NCBI lineage: Eukaryota > Metazoa > Chordata > Mammalia > Primates > Lorisidae > Nycticebus > Nycticebus coucang. The sequence continues at coordinate 16,061,743 of NC_069795.1, forward strand.
ATGAATTTGTAGAGAGAGAGAGGAATATTCCAGTTTGTGTCCTGATTCAAGAATTCGAGTCCTGGGCCATCTAGCCACTGAGCCTACCATTCTACTGGAGCCAGGCCAGCATCATCACTCAGCGTGAGCCACAGGCATGACAGATGGGGGGTGTGCCCTGCAGAGTGAGAGAGAGAACAGACATCTATGTACAAATAGAAACTACAAGACATAATTATATCTTCTCCTCTCCCTGAAAGCATTTAAAAGAATGACAAAGAACTTTTGAAATGTTTAGAGTACTAAATATACTCCTTGTCTATATAAAATTTTTGGCATTAATATGTAATTTCAATTTTTAACTAAAGCATTTATTTGATCTGATTGTAAACGTACTACTTGGTCATAATAGAAATGATAATGACAAAGTAGAAGGAAAAAAAATTCACCTAAAATTCCAAATCCATTTTCCAAATTCTAAGCATGTTTTCTTTTTCTCCTCAGAAGTATGGGCCGGTGTGTATGGGCAGGAAGGAGTACTTGACCCCCCAGCACCATTCACCCCGCACTGCCTAGCCAAACCCTGACTGTGTTCACATATCCACTCTGCACCTGAGGCCGTGAATTTCTGGTGAAGCAAACCCCAGTCCCAACCCAAGATGAATCACGATCCATTTTGGTCAATCACAGTGGTGCCACTTCCCTTGACATTAACTGATTTAGGCATAAGTTTGTCAGCAATGTTGACCCACAAACAGAGAAGAAAGGGATAGGGTAGCATCTACTGTGAGGCTTCTGGGAAAAGCTTTTCTGATAGAGACATCCCAGAAAATTAAAAAAAAAAAAAAAAAAAAAGTATCTCTTCTTCCAGGAAACTTAGTCATATTTTCTTATGACATTTGCACTTGTAGCAGCCACCTTGCAACCATAAGAGGAACCAGCCAAGGACAAAACAAGGATGTTGCTTGCATTCATCAACCTTTTCCCACTAACCAAAGTTTTAAATACACACACACACAACCTTCCTGACTCAACGTTCCCCTACTGAAATCTATTTCTCTCTACTTAGTCTTCTGCACAGCTAAGCTTCTCAAAACTGAGTTCTCAGTACAAGGTGTTTCCTCCACTAAATTATGTATTCATTAACATTCCTAAGCCTTTCTGAATTTCCCAAAACTTAGGCTCCTAATAGTCGATGGCTTTTACATGTTGCTACTACAACGATTAACACACGCTACGGTAATAGTTTAGTAGACTATAAACTTCTGTACTGTCAGTACCTAGAAAAGTTCTAGCATATAAAGGCATAAACATTGGTTCATGAGTTAATTGTAAACCCAACACCTACCAGATAGGAATCCCACAAACACTGAAAAGAATTTAGCTGAACTACTATCTATACACACCAGTTCAGTATTTGTGTGTGAGTTTGCATTGAAAGATAAGAGAACAAAGTGTCTTGAAACTAAAAAACACAGTTATTCCTTACTCTTCAGAGATTAGAGAGCTGTTCCAAGTTATCTCGCCAAAAGAAAGTAGGGTGTTTCCCCACTGGCATCTGAGAAGAAACGGCAAGACAGACACTGGGACCTAAACTCTTCTGCTGTTGGTGACCACGCTGACAACCTGGTTTGCAGAAGAAAGGGTAACCTGGCTCTCCTGGGATCTGGAACACAAGAACTGGGCTAATGACTAAAGTCAAGCCCTCAGAAGCAAAACATACCTTTCAAAAACCCAAAGAAACATACCTTGAGCTTGAACAGCACTTGTGACAGTCCTTTACAACAAAGAGACAATTAAACAGGTGAGGTTAGCAGCAGCTACAGACTCATCCCCAGCTAACATTTCCTTCAATTTCTCTGTGGCAGGTTAAACTGAAGGCACATCAGCAAAGAGCCCTCAGCAGGCAGAGCGCTTTTCTACTTTGAAAGTCTTTTGCTAATGTGAAAAAAATAAATAAAAGCTAGTAACTTTTTTCTTATTTCTTTTAAACAACAAATCCTACCTTGGGGAGAATTCTGAGCCATTCTGGTAACACTCCTCAGAAAAAGAGTAGACACACATCAGGATACTTAGGAAACTGAAGAGCTGTGAGCCATGATCTTATAAGCACCACACTTTTTAAAAAATAACATTTAAATATAAAATAAAATATACGTTAATGAAATTATTAACCTTACCAAAAACCACTACAAAATTATGACGTAATTATAGCCTCATAATTTTTTAAAATATTAAATCTTTTATAGCTGCACACTTCTGATGGATGTGTAACTGCACTGACTTCGAGGCCTGATGCTGGCATGCTTTAGAGAAGGGATAAGGCATTAAGTAGTTGGGTGAGCAGGTCTCTCCATTTTTTCAACAGAACCCTCCTTAGGCCAAAAACATCACCCCTGGCCAGAATGCCAATAAAAAGAAGAGATTGATAGGGGGGGAAGATGTGTAAGAGGAGAGAGGGATATTTCCCTTACTAGGTTATAACCTTGGAGGTGAGCTGTTATTAATGTCCAGGTTACAAAGGAACTGAAAATAGTTCTCAGTATTAATTCCTGTTTAATGAGGGATGAGGAAGTGGTATCTAACTGTCCATTATGATTGTGATCCAATTTGAAACCTGACAAATACTTTTAAAAAGTGAAAATAACATTACCAGATAAAACTGGGAATAATTATTTTAATACAATATATTCCTTTGAACAATGAGCATCCTGCACCATTAAGAAAAGAATTTAAATTTTAAAAGAGCATGATTTGCAGTTTCAGCTACATTAAGGTAACATTTTCTAAATTATGCCAGTACCAAGAAAGGAAAGCAGCCAGCCAACTTCAACTTCACTGCATGTTCATTGTGCTGAGACAACAGTTATTAACAAGCAAGATTCTGGTAACCACTATTCTTATTCTTTATGTTTGCTTTGAGGAAATTTACCATCCTGTTAATATTTTTTAAACTGTCCCTGATCCTAAATGAAAGAAAGGTTCCGTTCTTAAGGAGTAATGATATTGTAAGTATTAGATGTATAAGATGACCCAAACTATGCTTTGCTCTATTCAAATCTAAGCTAACTATGGGTAAAAATAAGTTACAAGTTTCCTATCTTAGGCGATGAACCAGAAGAATGATTTAATTCCAGCTGCTTCCTCAAAATCACCCACTGATGAAAACAGAAAGTAGAAATCTAAATAATCAAGACTTTCAACTCAGTATACACTTAAAGAGGTGCAACACATGATATTCTCTCCTTCAATCTGTTAAAAATTCTCATGTTTCAAAACCATAGACATAGAATGAACTCATATTATACCACCCAGTGTAGCAACCAAGAGTTTACTGAACAAGGACAAGGCACACTCAGTGTGCCAAAGGAAATTAAACAGAAAGACAGACTTTCACCACCTGGAAACTCAATGCTCTCATTGAAAGGATGGTCAAAATGTTTAACAGAACCTTTCTGAATTACTAACAGATACAAGAAGCTGTATGATAAGCATGTCCACTGTATTCATATGCATTTCATGGGTAATTTTTCTATATTAGTATAGACATGTCATAAACAAAACACAATACTTAGAAGAAACAATCGCAGGTAAGTTTACATTCCAAATGTTTCCAACAAACTGAATGGCACCCAGGAGAGAAACGAGCTCTGCCCTGGTGTTAACAAGCAGGGAGTGGACAGGACACTAAACCTGCTGGGCCACAATGTCCTCAACTAAAATGTGAACACACTAGACCAGGAATGGCAAGTGTATTTTCTTTCTCCGAAATCCAATTTCAATTTACTGGTAGTAACTGCCTCTAGAGCGTTCTGCTGAAACTTTAGTCTTTTAAATAAAAAGCTGTGTCCTGTGCTCCAACCCGCAGAAGCTGGGTGTTTGAAAAGGACCTACTGATTCATCATCACAGTGTTCACAGGAAAAGTATTTCTCCAGTCCCAGTGACCTGCTACATTCCTCAGTCTCGCTTATGATCAATGACTACAATTCAACTCTTAGAAGCTACAAAATGTGGCTGTGTAACTAAGTACATCCTGATTCTGAACAACAGATAGTAACACCTAACATTTACTGATATTTAAAATTGAGCTGGCAATGTTCTAACCACTAAACCTGTGTCAATGCATTCAATCCTCACAACCATCTCATGATACAGATTCTATTATCAGTCTTACAGAGGAGACCATGAGGCATGAAGTAGAATAGCTGGCTCAAGGCTTTAGAGGGGGTGACACAGCCAGAACTTGATTCCAGTCTCACTCCAGACCACCTACTTTTAACCATTTGCTTACCACTTCTCTGTCAATTATACAGAGACAGTTAAGGCTATGCACTGAGAAAGCCAGCTGCCCAGACTTCGTGCTGATACAAGTCAGTGTATCTGTAGTGCTGAAATGTTTATTCTCTCCAAGAGGCCTGCATTCTGGCCAACAGCACTAAAGTTACCCATACCTGACAGATTACCTTGCTTGGTACATTTTTTAATCAAAATAATCTCATAAATTATTCGTATTTTCACATAAAATAAACTCTCCATCTAGGAGACTCCTCAGGAAATAAGGATTTTAGAGTTAAAGCAATTCTCCCATGAGCAGAACATTAGAAAACTAGGAGAGAAGAGGTGATGCCTAAACATAACATCCTGGAGACAACAGCACAGTGGAGAGAATCTGACAACTGGGGGTTTACAGGGCTTTGCAATTGTTAGTATAGGCATCATAGGGGTGTAGAAGGCATGAGAGTTACCTACATGAAAAATATCAGTCACACCCAGCACTCATAAGAGGTTGATTTTCTGAATAAATCCCACTTTCCAAGAGATTTGCTAAATAAGGGTTTTTGGGGGGTTTTTTTGCAGATTTTGGCTGGGGCTGGATTTGAACCCACCACCTCTGGTATATGGAGCTGGTGCCCTACTCCTTTGAGCCACAGGTGCCGCCCAAGGGGTCTTATTAATCCTCATTGAGGGCTGTTAAATTTGGTTTAAAAAAAAGGCAGACTTCAAACACTATATACACATTACACTCCATATTACACTTACAGATTTATCCTGATGCGCTCCCATTACACCTTTTTAACACATTATTACACTTCAGATCACATACATTAAACAACCCAATTGCTGGGCTTCTCTCCAAATTCAAAATAGTGTATTTTCAAATGTAACTCTGCATTTTTTTGTATTTCCATCTTCAACATCAACAATGTAATAAGCAATTTACACTCAAGCTTCTAATCTTTAAAGTACAATATAAAAAGAACTGCATATAAAAACTAAATAGAATATTAACATTTGGAGAGAACTAGAGCTCTTAAGAAGAAATCATAAGTTTTTTTAAAACGATTCTATTATTGAAATGTTATTGTCACCTAACACTCTTCATGTTTCCCAACAGAAAAGGAGATAGGGGCAGGCACCCAAATCTATAATATGTGAGCTCTACTTTTAGTCTGTATCATTAAGCTTAAGGTATTTTTTTTACACAAAAGTATATTTTTAAAAGCCAGGTTTTAAAATTTTCTTCCCAAATAAATCCTTTTGCACCTTATCTTAGATGCCCTAATAACTAAAAAGTTCATGATTTCTAACCTCTAGCCCCAAAGCAACAAAATTAATCATTTTCCCTAACTCAAACAGTTTTAAATGATCTACCATTAATAAAAATTAATCATTCTTTTGACCCTAGGTTAGGGCCAAAACCTCCCTCCACATTTCCCGCTCCTGAACTCTGTAATGAAGACTCATATGCTTGGGCTGTGTCCTCATTTCTTAAGCAAGAAGCAACGACACAAACTGTAAAGACAGGAGCACCATCCAGCAAGAGGATGAGACAGAAACATAATGGTTTGCCTTTCATTAAACAGCTCTTTCTAGAACCACTGAAACCTGTTAATTCCACTCCTATTCTCTTTGGCCTCCTCGTTGACACCAAAAACTACTTGCGTATGCATGAAAAGCCAAGGTCCATGCCAAACAGAACAAGACCCTTTCTGCGTTTTCACAAAGAAATTTTTATGAAGAATTAAGTTCACTTTTTGAAATTTGGAGACCATATAACAAAACCACAAAAAAGGCAACAAAAAGCTACGTGCAGAAAGAGTAGTAAATATTTTTATTACAATACTGCTTATTGGGTTACTCCTAGCTGCAAATTTCTTCCCCAGTTTTAGGTCTCTCTGGCACAAATTTATTCTCAGGCCGTAGGTTACTGGACTGTTCTGTGTTTAAACACCACCTCAGTGCTACTTAGCCACTAACAGTGCTATTGCACTTCACCCACTGATTACCTGTTTCAAAACAGACAGCCCCAGCTGGGTCTCCTTCAGCCTCATGAAGCAACCCCTTTAGAGTGCTCCTCAGCCTTTTATAGTGGAGGCATGTGATGAGTGTACCAGCTGTTCCTAAGTACCTCTCAGGCTGGGGTGAATGACTCAGCAACCCAACTTTTTTAGAGTCACCCTACCTTGCTACCCAACAAACACGTTGAAGAATGGTAAACCACTTGACAGAACCATGGGTTAAACAAGTAGTACCCTATGCGATCACTACATCAAGGCCATGTTACTCCGACTCACCAGAAGCCTTTTTACCCTAAGCTTATTTAAAAGGTCCAAAGGCAGAAGTGTCAAGTGCCTTCAAGAAGCCCAGCCCAGCCTAGCCCTTGCACCACTATCCCCAAGACCGGGAATAAACAAGCTGACCTCTGCCACTAACAGGTCTGGGATTTCCACCCTTTATCTAACTGCCTTCAACGCAAACCCTCTGGGATGCAAAGGACTGTTCAGACATATGAACAAAGACCTAGTGGTGGCAGCTACTGCAGGGAACAGTCCTAACACTCAAATAATTCTCCAAAAAGATTAGCATCCTACAAAACAATCTTCGTTCCTCCAAGCACGACGCTGTAGCTTGTATTCTCCAGGCTTGTTCGTTCACAATTACTACCGCACTTTACCTTGACTCAGCCCAAGTTTAACGCAGAAGGATTCCTGCATAAAAGCATTCCGCACAATTCTACTCAATGACATGAAACTGCAGTGGAAGAATGAAAAAGCAATGGCACTCGTGTTACAATGCAGGAGCACAAAGCTGGCGTGTCTATCATCAACACCCACTCTCACCATAATGTGAGAGTCTTTAACTACAACGCGTGGGCAAAACTCCAACAAAGGGAGCCCTGGGATCCCCAGTTCCCCGAACCAAATCTTGGCGCATTCCAGCTCAGCAAGGTGGGATTGTCGCTGCAGCCACAAACTCGGCCTTTCTTACGCGATTACACGCGCGACACACACCCAGGCCGGGAAGCCGGGAGGCTCCAGCTCTCCGGCCCGCGGAGGGTGGCGGCAGGAGCCGGAGGGCGGTGCTGATGTGTCACAGCCCGGCTGGCGCGAGTGGGGGCCCGGGACCCCGGACCCGCCACGCCCCCGGCCCCCGCCCGGGTGCAGCGCGGCGCGGCGGGTAAACAACAGCCCCGGCCGCGCAAGGGGCACAGCTCGCCCTTCCGGCGGACGCCGCCACTTCCAGGAACAGGGGCCGCGCACGCCCCCGTAGGCCCAGCCGCGCGCCCCCAGCCCCGAAGGCGGCCGCCTATCCCGGACCTGCCCGTGGGCGGCCCCTCCGGCCGACGCCCGCGACCCCGCGCACCGCCGCGCGGACCCTCTCGGGGAAGGGCGGCAGGACGGTCGAGGAGTCACTCACCAGAGCCGAGGCGCGGCGCGGCCCGACTGACGGCAGCGAGCGAGCCCGCGGGCGGCGGGCAGCGGTCAGGTGACTCACTCTCTCCGCGCGGCCGGCCGCCCCCGACCCTCCCCCCGCCCTCCCCGGGCTCGGCCCCGCCTCTCGGCGCTGAAACCCCGCCCCCTGCCCGAAGACCCGCCCCCTCCGCCCGGGAGGCCCGAGTCGCCAGAGTGCGCGGGCAGGGGTCGCGGCGGCCGGAAGCCGCGCGGGCCGGCGGGTGCGGAGGCGGCGCCGGAGGGCCGTTCTTCCGCCTGGAGTCCGTGTGTACCCACCCAGCCCTCCTCCTGAACGTGCAGGACACCGAGGACCACCGCCCCCTCTGCCCGCTGAGGGCGGGAAGCGCAGGCCTCCTCGCCCCGGGGTCCTGAGAGGCCCTCACCGAGCCGCCGCGTGCCCAGGGTCCCCGCGGACAGCAGAAGGGAGAACAGGCGCGGGCCCCTGGCTCTTCTCCAGAGCCCCGCAGGGTTCGCTCCCAGCCCCCTCGGCTGAGTTCCTCGTCTGCCAATCCTGGGGGTGGACCGGCACCCGAGTTGGCAAGGCATTTGAGCTTGCGGATAGGGACGAGCAAGTGCATCGGGTTTTGTGGACAGCATCTGGGCGCACTGCTGGTGTCTGACGGCGCAACAAGGGCGCCGGTAACAGGTGTTCCTTAACACGGTAGCTGCCGGGAACTTCCAGCCAGGTTCAGCGCACGGCAGTGTCAGCCGGCTAATCTTCAGCCCTGGTTGCGCTTTCGTCCTCTGGTGTTTCTCGAATTTTCACTTTTAAAATTATGTCCCCAAGCCGTTTAGCGCCTACTGGAGTTTAAAGTACCGTCTCTCTGTGGAGAGAGATGGACACGTGACCCTGTCGGAGCTCCAGAGCAGGTAGCACCGACTCTGAAGCCTGTGGCCTTCTAATGATCTGTGCGAAAGGATTTTACTGTTGGCTTTGGAGTTCAAGTGAAGAGAGAGAGAGAAAGAAAATTTGGTGGCTGACCAGCAGCAGCCCCGGGGAGTATGGACTCGTTCTTCAACAAAAGAAGATAGCCCTAGAGCTCCCGGAACAAAAAAAAAAAAAGCGACCAAGATAATAACTTTGGGTATTATCACTAACATGGCTGCATGGACTCAGGGACATTGGAATTGCACCCAAAATACATGAGAAAACGACAGAAGTGAAATTACATGAGAGGGCAAGATGTTACACTATGACCTAGAGTCAGAGGTTTCCTGGAGGAGATAACGTTTTGTATTGAGTCTTAGTAGTGAAGAATGGGGCCCAGCAGTCCAGGGAGGGTCCGGAGGTGAGAGAGAGATGGCATCATGGGCTGCCTGAGTTCACAGTGGGAGTACAGATGTTTAATGAAAAAAGAGGGAAGGACACTGGGAATAGACCATGAAAGAAGGATTGGGGTTCTTATAGAACTCTGAGAGTCTGCGGGGCTTCACTCTTCTTCAACCCTGAGCCCTGCAAATTATATTCTTTTTCTCGACGCCTGTGCAATTTCTTCTGGAGGAGAACAGACATCCCCTTCTTTGAGAGGAACTCCTACTTCGTTATTCTAGATAATGCTGATGACATTTTCTAACCTGAAAATTATGGCATATACCCTGACTTAATTACTTAAGAAGTTCTTACAAAGATTTATTGAGACTATCAAGGTAATTAGGAATGACTCTCAAACTTCAGTGTGGGAATATCTGGGGGGGTGCTCTTTAAAATGCAGGTTCTTGGGCCCTGCCCTATAGACTGTGATATTGTAAATTGAGTGGAACCTAAAGATTTCCATTTTTGATACTGATGAAGATGGTTTTTAGCTCACACTTGAAAGGTACTGAGTTAGAGCTTATGGTGTGTAGTATGAATAGGATGGAAATGAAATTAGACAATGAAATAGAACCAAATCAGAACAGGCAGGACCACATGTACTCTGCCTAGAGCTTGGACTTTATCCCAAAGCCTGAAGGGAGTAAGTAGAGGTCTTCAAGTCCTGTGATTGTTTTCAAAAACTAATTCTGGTATGAAGAAGGAACTGGGGGGTGAGGGGAAACATTTCAGGTTGAATTAATGAGTGAATTAATGATAACATAGTAAAATATTCAGTAAATGATGTGGTACTTTTTGTTTTCAGTATTCTCTTGCTTTGAACAAAACCCATTTAGAATATCATTCTGTTAAAGCCTGAATAGCAGTGTAAATATTCACAAGTAACTTTATGTTCTAACCTATGCCTTCTGAACTTCCAGAGTTGTTATTAACATTATTGGTCACCAGTGCCAGGCCAACAAAACCTTGAGTAACCCTGCTATACACAGAATCGAGAAAAGAGTCTACTTTTAAGAATATCAGCCTCAAGATATTTAACTCACACATTTATTGAAAGACCTTAATAAAACATATTTTTTAAATTATCTTGTTATAATGATAGCTAGTGCCTCTGTAAATTCCTACTGAGAAAAAGTAACTTTAAGATTCTAGGAGAAGGGCAGCGCCTGTGGCTCAAGGAATTGGGCACCGGTCCCATATGCCGGAGGTGGAGGGTTCAAAACCCAGCTCCGGCCAAAAAAAAACAACAAAAAAAAAGATTCTAGGAGAAAAAATTATGATTGCTTTCAGTTGGTGTTGGTAATAGTTTGAATTTGGAAAATAAGCCTAATGGTGCAACATGAAGATTCTGTGCTACTATTTCATAGTGCCTTGCATTAGTGCTTCTTTGTCCTGTGGTTTGATTTTTGGTGCATTATATTTAGGAGGATTTATCCGTAAAGTGTGGACATCACAGCTTATTGATATGTCCTTGAGTTACACTTCTCTTTGACATGGGAGTAATGACAAATTTGTCAGCTGGGAGCAGTGTTTTCAGTATGCTATGCTGTTCCCAAGATGTTACATATGTACATTGTCACATTTCTTTCAAAAGTGATATTCCCTTTTCAAAATTTTTCCAAACATATTCTTCCTAGCCATTATACTGATTGTATCTCCAAAATAAAGTCTTGGAAAATTAACTCTGAAAACAATTTAATTCCAGGTCACACGTCAGGGAATGATTTTTCATAAAAGCTAGAAATATGCATAATCATTTTCTTCTCCAGCAACAATCAGGTTGCTTTGCCTGGCTCTCAAAATCAAGAGAGCTGAGTTATATAGGTAGATGACATGGCTATAAGGAACAATATGGCATAACATTTGGGCAATAAGATGTAATACATACCCTGGGAAAACCTTGATGTGTAGTCACCGTAAACCTTAGCCCTTCACTATTCCCTTTCCTAACCTGAGGAAAGATCACACATTCAAATTTATTCCCTACACACTCTTAGTTTTGTATCCTCCTTCCCATAGAAGCAACATGGCTTTGATAACTCATCTTTATACCTCTGGACTGCAGCCCACTTGAACCTATAGTTAAATTTCCTCCGTACATGTGAATTATGTTGATCAAAAAAAGAGTTAAAAAAAAAAAAGAATATACTTACTGAGCTTTGAACTTCTTTTGAAAATAATATTTACAAATTTTTGTGGCACACAGGTTGAAAATCATTGCTCTAGAGCCTCCACAGAACTTCAGTCACACCATCTCCATCACTGTATTTCCTTTTGTCTTTAAATATTCAGTCACTAATTCAATCAACAAAATTGGGGTGGGGTTCAGCAAAAACTGTGGGGAAATTAGCAAAATAAAATAAGCATACACGTTCCCAACTTGAAAAACTATCATTTGACACCTCTTCCCTCAAAATGATTATGGAGCGAAGTTAGGTTGGAATGACTTTGTGGAAAATGAACATGCCTGTATTTTATTAGAAAAGAATGAGGATTTCCTGGACAGGAGGTGTTTACCTATAACTGATAACTGAAACAAAAGATAAGGTGAAGGCAATTTGGCCTCTGGTTGGAAATGTCGCAAAGTCTAAGATCAAGGTAAAAGGCAGGGGGTAAAAAGAAAATAGATAATGTTGGAACAGAAGAACACAGTGGGATGGGCCGAATCAGTGAAAGAAGTATTCCTCAAATGTCATATTTAATGACACCGAAAGTGGCCATAAATTTTTTTTGTCATTATTCTTGTCAAGAATGGGAATTTGTTTTCCATCATCTTTAATCTGGCCTTATGACTGCATAGCCAAGCAAACACTCAAGAAATAATGCTATGCCAGTTCTGGAGCTCATCTTTTGGAAGACTGGTAACTTTCACTTCCTTGATTCCTCCCAGAATCAAGCCACCAGACCCAGAATGAGACGTGTATACTCATGGCCTTTCCACTCAGGAGCTCCCACAGTGCAAGAAACCCATAGTTAGCATCAAATGCCAGTCACGTGAGTGAGTTATCTTGGATGTTACCTGGTCTAGTCTACACAAAGAACCTACACAAAAGAACCTTCCAGCAGAGCCCAACCAACTTATGGAATTAGGAAATAATAAAATAGTTAATGCTTTAAACCAATGTTTGGGGGAATCTTTTAACAACCACTGTAGAGGTTAAAGAAAATAATGATGAAATGGAGTACGAAAATAGAATTAAATTTAAAAAATAACCATGACCTCAATGATCAAGACTTAAAGGAAAGCTCAGGTAATTACAACAGAAAATCCGTGGAAAAGACTGTTCCCAAGTCAAGCTTCTAGACCTGAAATGACACTTGACATTTTCTTCAATTACAAATTCATTGTGCTCCAGATTTTCTCTCTCTCTGTTGCATTTATTTATATGATGGAGTAGAAAAATTGCACTATGGATAAGCCAATTCTGCAAATCATTGGAAATTTGATTTCTATATATAACAATTATATAGCCGGGCGTTGTGGCGGGCGCCTGTAGTCCCAGCTGCTCGGGAAGCTGAGGCAAGAGAATCGCGTAAGCCCAAGAGTTAAGAGGTTGCTGTGAGCCGTGTGACGCCACGGCACTCTACCCGAGGGCGGTACAGTGAGACTCTGTCTCTACAAAAAAAAAAAACAATTATATATATGCATCTATATATGTGTGTGTGTGCACGCACGCACACTCTTGTGGGTAGAAAATGAGACCCTTGGGATCTTGCCTGACTGCTCTGTACCCACTTGGGGTGGTGAAAGAGAAGAAGATGGTAAGGTTTGAGCCAGAAAGGGGAGAGAAGACTGCACGAAACTTAATATAACCAATCCCTCAAGCCTGCAGAGAAGTTACTGAATGTTGGTGCCAGTCCCTGTGGAGCCAGTGGTGTTTGTGCTTGGTACTAAGTCAGAGACAGCACATAACGAGCCTTTAGCCATAGACACACATTTGCAAAGGACAGAAAAATCTAACCTGATGGCCTTGTTACTTGTATTTCTTGATGGTACACCCACAATTGAATCCTGCACCTCTTGCTCTTTCATTTTTAAAATTCATCCAAGTATCAATGTCTACTCTATATCTGTTTTTATAAAAGTGTTCTAGAATAATTTTTTTTTTTAAATATGCACAACCAATAGAGGCACCATATTTTAACTCACATTTTCCCTAACCCCTGGCATATATCACTTTAGTCATCTAGACTATAGAGCAGTGGGTCTCAACCTTCCTAATGCTGTGACCCTTTAATACAGTTCCTCATGTTGTGGTGACCCCCCCAACCATAAAATTATTTTCGTTGCTACTTCATTACTGTAATTTTGCTACTGTTATGAATCAAAATGTAAATATCTGGTATACAGGATGTATTTTCATTGTTACAAAGGGGTCAAGACCCACAGGTTGAGAACTGCTGCTCTAGAGTCTAGAGCAGTGATTCTGAATAGAAGCCAGTTCTGTTGCCCCAGAGATTTTGTTATTGGACAAAGCAGAAGCCAGAGATGCTGTGACACAGCCTACAATGCACGGGACAGTACCCATGGATAGAGTATCTGTGCATAAGGACACCCGGACACCTTATCCTCCATTCACAACAAAGAATTATCTGGTGCCAACATGGAGAAACCCTGACCTAGAAATACTCATGCCCTAATATGATAAATGTGTATATAAGTTAAAAGAAGGAGTAAAAGGAGAAAGGAGCTAAGTGGAAAGAAAATGGAGCCAGGAAAGAAGCTAAAAATACACAAATCACAAAACACGTGTTTTTGATAAACATGAAGTACAAATTTATCTGTAGTTTCCTGGCAGCTAGGTAAAAAGGTAAAACTTACTAAATCCATAATGCACTAACGGGAGGGACTGGAGTGCCCACCAAGAGAGGAAGAATCACTCAACGGTGCAGTGGCCACAGCTGTGCCCCCATCACAACAGCCCATTCCTATGTGGAAAGCACTTGGGAAAGGGAGGAAAACAATTGACCTCTGAGATATAAAAGGTATAAAATAAGAACTGTTGGGTCAAAGGAAGGCTGCACATACAGCGTGAAGGATAGAAGAGCCGACTGATTGGGGTCACTGGGTTTTCTCCCTTGGCCACTCTGTTGCTTCTCCAGCCTCCTCTACACTGCTCTGCACCCTGGGAGGTAGGTCTCTTGGGACGGTACACATATCACTGGGTTCCTCTGCTCCATCACTTCCAGTTGTAACATGTATCTGGGCAATGGCAGGTGCTAGCAGGAGCTCAGCTGTCTCCCTAGATGGTTTGGCTGTAGCTATATTCCTGTGAAGGCCCAAGCTCCTGCCAAGGAAAGCTTGCCTGGGGCTATAACCAAAGCTACTTCATTCAAGACATGATGATGCCTCCTCACTTTTGCTAGATCCAAAGCATGTCACCCCCTTGAAAAATTTCTCACCCTCATCCTTGTACGTGGTCCCATCTGTTTCCTGCCAGTTCCCTAACTGATTCATCAGGTCAATGCTTGGGAGTAACTGGAGCGAATATACTGACACATCTATGGGAAAAAATGTGACTATTGTAAAGAAGAGGGAGAGCCATAGATACAAACAGGGGCAATATATCCCTTGCCCTGCCAAGGGGTAAGGGTGCAGGGCCAAGGTCTGTATTTTACTCCTGGCCTTGTGACCTGCAAGGCATGTGTGAGTACCTGCAGCACAGAATACCATGTCTTGGGTCTACTAGATTAGCCAGCAAGGTCTTCTCATTCACGACCCTCTTTGATTTCTTTCTACTAATTATTTAGCTTCACAGACATACTTGCCTATAGAAAGAGATAGCTGGTTAGTAAGCAACAATGTTTGACATACATGTTAGCTATTTATGTAAATTGGTGAATTATCATTTCAGCGTTCTTCCTGCCTCTGCAGCTTCAGTTGAGTGTGCATCTGAAAGCAAGATGACAGTTGATGTGTGTACTGTTGGGATTTCTGCATCTAGTTCAGAATCACGGTAAGCATGATAAGTTAAAGCCTGCACTTGACTGGTCCAGGTGAGCTCTACTTCATAGAAACTCCCTTGGTGTTCATCATCAGTGACTTCGGGACTAACCTTTACCGCTCAGATGCTTTATTCCCCATTTGCTTACCTTTTCCTAAAACCTTTTACCTTTTCCTAAAACCTTTTGTGGTGTACACTGCTAGTTGCTTACTCAATATCCATTTCTTTTTCTTTCCCTTCTGACACAGTCCTTATTAAATGTGCAATGTACCTATTTAAAAACACCTTCTCAAGGTCCCTTAGCCATCTGACCTAGTTCTGCTCAACCAGACATAAGCAAATATGCACTCAGTGGCATTTCCAGGAAAGCTCTTACTTTTCTGATAACAAGAAACTGAGTCAGCTGAGGTGGCATGTACCTTTGACTCCTGCCCTCCTTCCCTTCAATGACTCATGGATGAGCTCTTTTCTTTCAACCATAAGAATGAAAATCACAGGCTAAGGGTAGCAGAGTGTGAAGCACAGGTCCTTGATGACTTCTTTGAGCAGCTGAGCAGCCCTGGTTGCTGGTTTACTCTCCTCACCATACTACAGAAAGGGAACCCTATTTCATTAAGCTTTAAGAGTTGAGTTTCTATGATATGAAGCCAAATGCAATCTTAACTGCTACCCCTTCTCAGTTTCAAGTCCCTATAACACTCTGTATAAGTACATGTGCTAAGAACCCTGAAGTCATGGCATCCCAGGTTAGGTAGGGGTAAGTGAATTGTTATGAAAATATTCAGTGCAATAGATTGAATGTTTGTGCCCACCAAAATTTTCATCTTGAAATCCTAACCCCCATTCTGATGGTATTAGGAGGTGGGCCTTTGGAAGATGATCACATCATGAGGTGCAGCTCTTGTGAATGGGATTACTGCCCTCATAAGAAGGACCACAGAAAGCTCTTTCCCCTTTTCTGCCATCTGAGAACACAGCAGGAAGGTGGCCCAAGAAGAGGGTCCTCGCCAGACCCTGACTGTTCTGGACCCATACCTTGAACTCAGAACTGTAAGTAATAAATGTTGGTTGGTTGTTTAAATGGTACCAGGGCTGTGGACTGCTACCATTCTATGGCCTATTTGGAACTGGGCTGTACCACAGGAGGACAGCAGGTGAACAAGTGCAGCTTCATTTGTATTTACAGCTCCTCCCTTTTGCTCACATCACTGCCTGAGCTCCATCTCCTATTAGATCAGCAATGCCGTTAGAGTCTCAAAACAGCACAAACCCTACTGTGACCTGCATGTGTGAGGGATCTAAGTTGCAAGCTCTTTATGAGAATCTAGTATCTGATGATCTGAGGTGGGGCTGAGGCAGTGATGCTACGTTTGACTGCACAGAAAGAGCATAATAAATCAATTGTTTGCAGGCTCACATCAAACCCCCTTCTCCCAGTTCATGAGAAAAATTGTCTTCCATGAAACCAGCCGCTGGTGCCAAAAAGGTTGGGGACCACTAGTTTAAGCCACTGTGATATTCTATTATAAGCAGCACAAATTGACAAAGATTCTCAGCCTATCCACCTGACCCTGTAAGCTAGCAAATGATAGCAGTGAATAACAGTATAATAGCATGGAAAGTAATAAAAGTACAAAAGATCAATCTTATTATAAAATTATGAAGAATATTATCACTGACTTCAGTATTGCTATCCCCCACCTCTTGTGTATAATAAGAAAACAGAAATGCAGATAAGTCAGTAAAAGACTCGGATAAAGTTCCAGGAAATGGCTCTTTGAAACATGGGACAGCTGCCAAAAAAGAAAAAAAAAAAAGAAATTAAAATTTCTCAAAACCATTTCATGGATTTAAGGTCTACAAAAACATGAGAAGAGAAATCATATGGAATAATTCTGATATTCCAAACAGTTTTATTGTAAATTTTATGGCAGAATAACTAACAAAAGATCTGCATCATAATTAATAGATTACATAAATTGAAAAAGGCAGAACCACTTAAAGTGGCCAAAATACAGAAACTAAATGTATATTAAGTACATGTCTATGGAATGAAGCTATAGGAATGAGGCGATGTTGGATACCATTTACAAATGGAGGTAACTTTTCATACTAACAATTTGAGAATTTTACCTAAGTAAAGGATATAGAATTAATATTAGTCTTAGAGTTCTAAAAGCATTTAAAATGATTAGAACACTGGAAAATTGCCCACTGGCTAAATGAGCTTTCTAGAAAAAATACTATTGAAAATGGTTTTTCTATCCCTTGGGATAAACAGAGGAAAGTAACAGAGGGCATAGCTCTAATTAACTACATGTGCCCCTTGGGTTTCCAAAGACAAGCTGTAATGTAATTTGATTCTTTATGCTTAGAAATGAGAAGTCAAGCATAAAACCATTTGCAAACACCACATGATGTGACATAGGGGAAAAAAGTACTCATAGACTGTCACTTTTTAATAGACAAAAAAAATCCATGTTTCTATTAGCAGATACAAACAGATCAGGCTTTGCCTTTATAACTTCTCTACATGGTACCTGAAA
Source organism: Nycticebus coucang (assembly GCF_027406575.1). Taxonomy (NCBI): domain Eukaryota; kingdom Metazoa; phylum Chordata; class Mammalia; order Primates; family Lorisidae; genus Nycticebus; species Nycticebus coucang. The sequence goes on from NC_069795.1 coordinate 16,079,259, forward strand.
TCCCTTGGAGATAGATTATTTGGGGAGAAGGTTTTGCTTATTCCAAAGTTCTCTATTAAAATACAGATTCTTTCAGAGGGCAAACACATGAAGCCATGTTTAAAGGCAATCACAATCACTCTAGTGAGAAGGAGTTTATAAAAGTACTCAGGGTGAATGGGACTTAAATGCTTCCTGACAGGAAAGCGGAAGGAAGTACCTAGAATAGGAGTCCATGCCACCCTGAGGGCCTGAGAGAGGTTTGGCAGGGCTGGAGAGAGCCCCCAGTGCTAGACAGCGGGAGGATCAGAAACTAATTCAGAACTGCGAAATTAGTATGGTGTGGGGAAATGTATTACCCATTCAGTGAGATTTTTATAAAAAATCCACTGTTAGCCTGGGTGAGGTGGCTCATGCTTGTAATTCTAGCACTGAGGAGGCCAAGGTGGGAGAATTGCTTGAGCTCAGGAGTTCAAGACCAACCTGAGAAAGAGTGAGACCCCGTCTCTACTAAAGATATAAAAATCAGCCGGGTGTCATGGTCCTATGCAAGCGGGTGAGACGGGAGCATTGCTTTAGCCCAGGAGTTTAAAGTTGCTGTGAACTGTGATGACACCTCTGCACTCTACCGGAGGGGACTGTCTCAAAATAATAATAATAATAATAATCACCTTCAAGTGTGATATTGAAAATAAGGTCCTGAGAATGTGTAAATTTGTCATGATTAATAGAAAAATAAAGAATGCGTATGCCACGAAAGTGCAAAAAGCAGAAAAGATTCCAATATGTCATTTAATATTCTAAAGGCATTTTTGCTTATCTAATACTAATTAACATATAAACAACTTTCATAGATTTGTTTCATTTGATGTCTCACCCTCTCAAGTAGACAAAACAGGAATTATCCCAAATGAGGAAGTTGAGTTTTCAGGCCAAAGGCTAGCAAAGGCTGCAGGCTGTCTAGGCTTATAGGCCAAGAGCCCTTTCTTTCACTTGAAACATTCCCTGACTATCTCATAAATAAATACCTACACAGGTAAGTATGACTCCATGGGTTTCAATATTGTCCTCTTACATAGATGTATATGCATATTTAAAAGCATCATATATTGTACAATGTGCAGTTATACGCTTTATTTTTTATTAAATATAATTTGTGATCATTTCTACAAAAAGTCTATCAATTCTCTATTACAATATGATTGGGGATTTTTTTGTTTTTTCTTTTTTTTTTTTGTATTATTTGGGATTCATTGAGGATACAAAGAATTAGGTTACACTGATTGCATTTGTTAGGTAAAGTCCCTCTTATAATTGTGTCCTGCCGATTGGGGATATTTCGATCAATTTTATTTTTTATGGTCAAAAATGGCAAAATCCTGGTCCTTGTGGAGTCCTGCTGGAAGAGAGTATGAACAGAGGGAGTGGGAGGAAGCTCTGTTGGGCTTCCAGCTACCTGAATTACCAGCTTCAGGGATAAGTATTCACTAGTCTTGAGAATTTATTAGTCTAATTCAGGTTGACAGGGAGTCAGGTGATGAGAAAGTGGATGGAATAAGAATCAATGTAGACTGCTTTGGGAGGGACATAGGTCCTTATGGAGAGGCATTTCAGTGGTTTCTAGCTTAGATTTTAGAACCAAACTGCTTCCCAGATCTCCTACTTATCCATTTGAACTTGTGGGGATTATGCTGGTACTCATTACAACAACAGAGTTGTCGCAAATATTAAATAAGTCAATGTGCAAAGAGAATTTAGAACAGCACATCAGAAGAATTATGTATGTATTAGAATTATGAGGTCTAACAATTACGTTTGCTGACTTATCCTAGAAAAAAATGCTACATACCTCATTGTTGAATATCACTACAGTTACCTTCAAAGTACTGTCATCAGGAAGCTATGCATTGATACAAGAGCCTGGTCCACTTTTCAAAGAAATTTTGGAACTCTTTTTCTAGAATGATCATCAGAGCTGTCATATTACCCTTAAAGTCTGGAATGTCATCAAAATTTCTTTCTTTCAATATTTCCTTTATCTTTGAGTAAAGAAAAAAAGTCATTGGGGCCTAGATTGGGTAAATAGGGAGGGTGCTCCAATGTAGTTATTTGTTTACTGGCTTAAAACTCACACAGAGAACCATGTCATGATGCAAGAGACATGAGCTATTGGCTAAGATTTTCAGTTAAGATTTTCCTGTTTCAGGACGGGCGCTGTGGCTCACACCTGTAATCCTAGCACTCTGGGAGGCTGAGGGGGTTGGGTTGCTTGAGCTCAGGAATTCTAGAACAGCCTGAGCAAGAGTTAGACTCCATCTCTAAAAATAGCTGGGTGTTGTGGTGGACACCTGTAGTCCCAACTACTCAAGAGACTGAGACAAGAGAACCACTGGAGCCCAAGAGTTTGATGTTGCTGTGAGCTATGATATCAGGTAATTCTACCAAAAGTGACAAATGAGAAATGAGACTCTGTCTCAAAAAAAATTCCTATTTATTGATATTTACTTAGTCTGCTATTCTTCTCATAGTCAACTGATGATTTTGATACACACTTTGAAAAATTTTTGTGATGTTTTCATCAGTTCTGCTCTTCTTAGGCTGCCCTGCCCTCTCTTCTTAAGTGATGCTTTCTCTCTCCTCAGAAAAATGCTTCATGCCTTTGTACACTGCTATTTTCTTCATGGCATCATCCCCATAAACTTGGACTACCATGGCCCTGATTTCACTCCACTCTCACCAAGTTTAACAAGAAATTTAATGTTTATTTGCTGCTCTGATTTAAACCGCAACATTCTAACAGTGGCAAACAAAAACATGTAACAATGATAATGAGCTCCACTCAGCAAGACACCACCACACATCAACATGAACATAACTTTTGAGACACTGATATACCAGGGTTAGGAAGCCTTACCAAGTGGTTTATACAGTGCTGCCAATGTAAGTGCCCAACGGCAAGTTCTCAAACTTAATTGTCAGAACTTGTGTTGTTTTGGAAGACTATTTTAGATAAAAGCAAGGACAAAGTAGAGATCAGGTCCTACCTAAGACAGCATGAAGAAGTAAGAAGGTGACAGCATGGAGGATTTTTTAGTTTTAAAGTTATGTAACAGGAATACTGATCATTCATTAATGTAAAAGTATCTGGTAGATTTTACCCTAATTTAAATTCTAGTTATAAACCAGTTTCACAACAACTAGAAGGAGCATGAATGCCGTCCATATATCATGATGAAGAATTTAAGGATCATAGCTGTTAAGTAATTTATCGAAGATTGCACTGAGTGATACTAAGTGAGTATCTAAATGTAGGGAAACTTATAGAGAATTTAAAATTAAAAGAAGGAATCACAAAAAAAGACTAAAATTCTATTGCATGCAACTTACTGCTAAAAGAAAATCTGCATGCAAGTTTGCAAAGTGGACTGCACTAAAAAATTTAGAAAGTACAAGACATGACAACTGACATGAATCAGATCTCACTGAACATCATACTGAAAAATGGCAATTCAAGGTTTCAAGAAGGAGAAAAGAGAGAAAATAAGGAAGAAGCTACTAACTGTAGCTGGCAGGAAAGAAAATTTAAGCAAGGTAGGGATGGGGACTGTCAATGTTAAAGTATGGTGGGATAACAAATGAAAAAAGTCAAAAGAAAGAACTGAAAGAATAGGGAGAGACTTGTAAGAAAAGCAATGGTGAGTGTCAGTTTCCAAAGACTGAGGCCAGGAGAAATCTCTCTGCAAGTTCTCATCAGCATGATTACCAAGGTAAACTGAATGAGAACTAAAGGGTATTAGTCCAGGTCCTCCAAAAAGCCAACACTAAGACAGGATTAAACATGCAAGGATTTGATTAGAAAGAATGCCTATGTAAAGAAACAGAGAAGGAGCCAAAACAGGCTGGTAGAGCCAGAAAACTCCACTGCAAGTCTAACCTAAAGCAAAGAAGAGAGGAGAGAAAATTGGAAGCATGGAAGTATCTGAGAACTGAAGGTTAGGCAAAGCCATCAGAAAGTCCTCACCCCTAATTTGATGCTGGTAGGAGTCCCATAGCTCCATAAATGGCTCTGCCTTACTATCCCCACTGCACTCCAACACTTGCAGGGAGCAGGCCTTGGGAGGTATGGCCTCAAACAAAGGTATCAATGCATTTCAGAGCTTAGCAGCCAGTGCCCTTGGTCAATTACAGTTATGCCCTATAGTAGAAGGTATGGGAGGTACATTCTCATGGCCCCTTATTGAGTTCCTAAAAAGTCTGTTTGAAATTTACAAAGCGATATCCCTTTTATTATCAGCAATTCACACAAAAATAATGCAGCTAATCACCTTTTATTGAGCAGCAATCACCTTCCTAAGCACTTTATATATATATATTTTTTTCCTTTCTAGTCCTCACAGCACAGTGAGGGAGATATTATGCCCACTTCACAGGTGAAGAATCCAAGTCTTGAGGAAGTTAAAGGATTTCCTCGAAATGAAAAAGTTAGTAAGGAGTAATGCCAAGATTTCACTGAGGTATGCTAACTTCTGTTGCAGAACTCCATCTTGTAACACATAATAATAATACCAACTATGCCATTAGGTAGAGCTGTTGTGAAAAATAATAAAATAGTTCATGTAAAAGGCCGTATCACTTTTCCTGGCCAGGTATTAAGGGCTCAAGGAATGTTACTGTTATTCAGTAGTTGAGCCAAGATACAGATCAGGCGTTAATCAATTCCAATGTGTTTTCCTGGCCACTGATGCTGAACAGTCTTTGGTGTAAAATTGGCATGTCAATCAGATAATATTGAACGGGCATTACAAAAGAAGGAGGTCTGGAACTAAACCTATTTTCAAGAAATAGTTTCAGTCACACAGATTGAATTCAATGATAGGAGATACTAGAAATGTAAGGCATGACTTCCTTTGGTTCCCCAGGGAAGAAAGTCACACAGGTGTGGCCTGTTTACTACTTATTCATAAATAGAAATATGTATATTTATCAGACTAACTGCCAATGGGAAAAGGACGAAAGGTTACTCGCTGCACTCCTTTAAAAGAAAGCAGAAAGAGAAGAAAGAAAGGTGTTAACAGAAGAAGACATCTTGACTTCCAGCTTATGACCAAGACAGAGTAACAGGAAAGAAGCTTCCCCTCCCACCAGAAACAACTGACGAAATCAGGGAGAAGAAGAAACAATGGTTTTTAGATATTGGATCCTGACAACATAGGACACCATTTTCTGAAAGTGAGGAAACCAATAAAATGAGAACTACAAGTATCCCAGGTTACTACTTAAAGCAGGCGTTCTCAAACTTTTTAAACAGGGGGCCAATTCACTGTCCCTCAGACCGTTGGAGGGCCGGACTATAGTTTAAAAAAAAAAAAACTATGAACAAATTCTTATACACACTGCACATATCTTATTTTGAAGTAAAAAAACAAAACGGGAACAAATACAATCACATCGCCTCATGTGGCCCATAGGCTGCAGTTTGAGGACTCCTGACCTAAAGAGTGGTAGGGATTAGATGGAGCCTGGTGGTCAATTTGAGTTGAGGAGCTGGATCTGGAGGTGAAGCTGGTAATCTGGAAAAACCAAGGCAACTGGAACTCACAGAGTAAAATGCTGAAAAAAGGGAGCTACACAGAGACAGTCTGCAAAAAGTCCCCCTAATGTCTTCAGCTTAGTACAGTTCAGTGCTGATGGGTGGGGAAAGAATCACCTGAAAAGAGCAGAGGATACAAATCCTGGAGCTCATGGGAGTCTGGGAATAGTTCAAGTGTCTCCCAGCCAAAGTGGAAGACCTCGTTTAAGGGGCACTGTGCAGAGAACTCAGAAAAATATTGCTTCAGTAATACAGATAAAAATAAGCCCTAAACTAAAGGCTACTCTGGTCCTAAAGAAAATGTAGAAGTTTGAAAGGATCAAACTGCTTTTATAACTGCATGTGAACAAAACTCAAAAATATTTATGGGAATACAAAAATATCCAGAACCCCCCAAACTTAAAATTTACAGTGAATGGCAGCCAACCAAATTTTATCAGGTATACAAAGAAACAGAAAAATATGATAACTCATAATGAAAAGTTAATCAATAAGAAAATGGACCCAGAAATGATGCATCTACAAATGCTAGAATCAGTAGACAAGGACATTAAAACTATTATTGTAATATGTTCCATATTGTCAAGAAAATAATGTCAAGAAAATAATATTGTCAAGAAAATAATGTCAAGAAAATAATGAAAAGCTTAAGGTGTTTTGTAGAGATTTTGGATACATAAAAATGACCCAAATTCAAATTCTAGAAATAAAAAATACAATGTTTAAATGAAAATTCTATCCATTTGATGGCATCAACAGCACAGTAGACACTGTAAAAGTAAGGATTAGTTAATTTGAAGATAGCAATAGAAACTCTTCTAAATGAAATTGAAAAAAACAATTAAGAAAATGAACAGAATAACCTCAAGCAGTCTAGTGTAGATATAATTGGCATAACCTCAAGCAGTCTAGTGTAGATATAATTGGAGTTACCAAAGCATGAGAGGGGACAGAAAAAAATCTTTTAAAAAATAATGGCTGGGTAGGGCACTGGCCCCATACATGGAGGGTCACAGATTTGAACCCAGCCCCGGCCAAACTACAACAAAAAAATAGCCAGGTGTTGTGGTGGGTGCCTGTGGTCCCAGCTACTCAGAAGGCTGAGGCAAGAGAATCATCTAAGCCCAAGAGCTGGAGGTTGCTGTGAGCTGTGCCACTACAGCACTCTACCGAGGGTGACAAAGTGAGACTCTGTCTCTAAAAAAAATAAATAAATAAATAAAAAATAATGGCTAAAAAAAAATTTACAAATTGGGTGAAAACCATATCTAAGAAACTCAACAAACACCAAAGACATAAAGGCATCTTACTGCACAAAACAAACATTAGAATGGAATGATTACACGACCATAAAAGTTGCTAAGATAAGAAGAAAAGCCCCAAATGGTATTTAAAACAAATAATTAAGAGCTCTGATGCAGGATGTCAGGTGAAGTGGGAAATCTCCATCCAATCTGTTTTAAAACATATGAAGTTATGTAAAAGGAGGGAGCAATTGAAAGAGTCAAAGAGATAAAAAGTTTACGTACCAGACCTAAGTGTAGAATAAAGCCAAGACGAAGTCCACCAAAAAGCATGCCCTGAATACCTCACATGATGGTGATGGTGAAACTACCTCATAAGGAAATGGCGGCAATTTGGTAGGTATCTCTATCCCTAACCTATCTCTAAATTACAGATTGTTACTTCCACCAGCTCTCAGGCATATTCCTACTCCCAAAGTTTCTTAACTCTATGCAGAGTTAAGAATTATTATTTTTCTACTTCCTCTATCACCCCACCTCACTCCTCATCTCAAAGTCCTTCATTGCTTAATTTTGTCAACCTCCATCAATGCTGTCACCACCTTTCACCAGCCCACCTTGTTCTCATCTCTAACTCCCTGGCTTCCTCAATACCAGTCAATCCTCAAATCCCAGAGAATTTACCTCTGAAAATATTCTAGCAGTTTTCTCTTGGTAGCCATCTCTCTATTTCAACTTCTTCAGGCCTTCATTATTTTTTTTATTTTAACTTAAGCTTTTTATTGAAATAATCATACATATAAAAGTGCACGAATTTTAAGTATAACAAAAATTTTTATAAAATGAATGTACCTAGATGATAAATACCATCTATATAAATATATAGATTTTGTCCAATATCCCAGAGAACCTCTGGTGTCATCTTCCAGTAATTCCCTGTGCCTCTAGAAGACAAACATTGTTCTGAAACCAAACCCCAGAGGTGAGTTTTGCTTGACTAAACCCTATAGATTGTCTTTGGAACTTTAAGTAGAATTACACAATACGCAGTCTTGTGTTTGCCTTCCTCAGCCCTACGTTATTTTTTTGCAAAATCAATTCCTGTTATTAGGAGTAGAAATAATGTACACATTTCATTGCCATGAGTGACGTATGTAATGTATGTGTCCATTTTACTACTGCTAGACATATTTGGAGACATTCTCAGTGAAGTTACTGTGAATATACTTGCAATGTTTTCTGGTGAATGTATGTTCATATTGTACTGGACATAAACTAGGAATGGGATTACTAGACGTAAGGGTATGCACAGTTGATACTGCCCATGGAGGTCTACAGTTTCAGTTGATCGTCTAGAGAGGTATCAGTCATTAGTAACATTAAGGGTGTCTTGATTGGGGTTAGGTAGGAGAATGTAGATTCCCAGGAGCAAATGGTTAAAAAGCAAGAAAGCATTTTTCAGGCATGTTGTCCAATGTATGGGTATTCTACAGTTCTCCATATTTCAATTGGATCTTTCTTAGCATCAGATAACGACTTTAAAATATCATCTACTGAGAGTTCACTCAATTCCATCTACAGTTCTTCAGGTGCCTTAGTGACATCAATAAGTTGAGGCTGAGATGCTAATTTTATTTATTTCCTAGAAATTGAATAAACAGCTATTTTCTGTTCATGAGTGGAATTTTTTACATTTCATTTTTATAGATGGAGAAGGTATAAATGTTTTTTTTGTTGTTGTTGCATTGATATATTGTCTAGTGAAGATGTCCAGGTTTTTAGTGTACCCATTGCATCCGTTGTATTCACTGTGCTCAATAGGTAATTTTTCATCTCACACGCCTCCTGCCCTCCCACTTCTGTGTCCCCAGTGTCCATTACGTCACCTGGTAGCACCATGCATACTAATTGCTTAGGTCCTGCTTATAACTGGGAACAGGTGATGTTTTGTTTTTTGTTCCTGGGTTACTTCACTTAAGATAATGGCCTCCAGTTCCATCCAAGCTGCTTGCAAAATACATTCTTTCATTCTTTTTCATAGATGAGTAACATTCCATGGTGTTCATATACCACATTCTCTTTTTCCACTCATCAGTTGATGGGCACTTGGGTTGGTTTCATGTCTTTATATGTTTGAATTGTGCAATGATAAACTATTTTATTTTGGTTTATTCAAGAGACAGGGTCTCTCTCTCTAACCCACACTGGAGTGCAGTGGTCTGATCATAGCTCACTGTAAACTCAAATTCCTGGGCTCAAGCAATCTTCCCACCTTACCCTCAAGAGTACCTGGGAGTACAGGTGCACACACCCATACCTGGCTAATTTTTTATTGATTGCTTGTATTTTATAACTGACTTTGAAGAGTTCTTCATGTATTCAGCACACCAGATGCATGCACATACACACACAGAGGGAAAGACCACAGCAAGAGCAGAAGAGACAATATTTTATTCTTGTCTGATCTCTTTCATTTTGTTAGTGATTTATTGTTCATCAGTTATCAATTTTTCTTTTCATACTTAATATTTTTATGTTTTACTGTCTAGAAATCTATGCCAATATCAAGATCTCAAAGATAACCTCATAGGCTTTTTCCTTAAGTTTTTAATCATTTTAGCTTTTATACTGAGGTCTATTTTCCATTTCTAGATAGGAGGCAAATCAATTTTTCTGGGATAGAGATAAAGTTTAAATTTTTCCCCCATGTTGATATATAGATGTTCCATGTGTTGAAATTGTTCTTTTTTTCCCACTGATTTATACTTTACCAAATGTTAATTACCATGTAAATATAGAACAACTTCTGGACTCTCTTCTTTTCCTGGGACCTAATTGTCTATAACTACCCTGATGCCATATTATCTCAATTATGGTAACTTTAAAAGTATGTCTTCAAACCAGGTATGTAAAATCTCCAATATTTTTCTTCCTTTTAAGATTTTTGGCTATTCTAGGTTCTTTACTTTCCAAAACATTTCAGAATTAGCTCTAAAAAAATTTTTTAAAAGCATGTTGAAATTTTATTTGCAATTCTGTTGGCTATATTTGGATGAGAATTGATATCTTAACAGTCTTGAATCTTCCTATGTATAAACGTGGTATCTTTCATCGTTTATTTAGATGTACTTCATTTTTCTCTGTAACATTTTGTAGTTTGCACTGTACTGATGGTTAGTAGTTCAGTAAAGCAAAAGTACATTTTAAAAAAGAATAAAAAAAGGGCAGAAGACTGTACATTAACAGTTGATAATCTTTTATGTAGAAAAATCATAAAATATTTAAAAACTCATGGGAATTAATAAGTGAATTTAATGAGGTCATAGAATACAAGGCTAATATGCAAAAATCAATTGCCCAGCATACATCTGCCAAATTTGTTCTTTTTTTTTTTTTTTTGTGGTTTTTGGCTGGGGCCAGGTTTGAACCCACCACCTCTGGTATGTGGGGCCGGCACCCCACTCCTTGAGCCAGAGGCACCACTGCCAAATTTATTCTTAACATGTCAGTTGTAAATAGTGTTGTTTTTAAGTTTTATTTTTTAGCTGTCTGTTGTTAATGTAGAGGAAGTCAGTACTGTACTTTTCCACTTACTGTCTTCTCACTCTGAATGACATTGTACCCAAAGCCTCTTCTTTACTGATTACTTGCTTTCAAGACCCAATTCAAAATTAATTCATCTCCTGATTAAAACCTTCACCAACGTCTCCAGGAAACCCTAATGGCCCGGTGCTACATACTTCTGAAAATATCCAACATTTAAAACAAACATGGTACAGTCATTAGAGCTCACTTAACATAAACTTATAATTAAGTCACATTTGAAATTTTTTATTTATCATTACTTTAAATTCAATAAAGAAAAACTGAAGAAAATAATGAGAATTTAACACCTCTCAAAAGGAAGGTGACAAAAAGATAAGGGAGAGCTGGAACTGCTTTTTACATTTAAATTTTCACTGTCCTGATTTTTGTTAAAGTCATGTTAACAGACTCAATCTTTAGAAATTATATCATGACTGTCAGCAAATTATAACATTCAATAGAGTTACACATTTTGTTTTAAATGGAAGCATTCAATTTAGGAAAATACAAATTATTAAGAGCAATAAAACATAGTAATTTAAATTTCAGGGGATAGAGTCATCTTTTATAATTCTTATTACCATAATAAAGTCATTCATTCACTGGCTTAGCATTTATTACCAAGCTTTAGATATACTATCTACTATCCTAAAAGCTTAAGCTTTTACTACATATTAAAAATTATTAACATTCTAAAGCCATTTCCAAATTCCTTATTATGAAGATGAAATACATTTTAAATTAAATGTACTAAAATGAAAAAATGTTGAGTGTTTCAATTAAAAGTGAAATATAAAGCAAAAAGAAATATGTTTTTTGCGGGGGAGGTTTGATAGAGCGAAGGTCAATGGTGGGACCACACCTATGGAGCATGTTGCAAGGGTACAAGTCAAATCTGTCAAATGTAGAACATAAATGTCTTAACACAATAATCAAGTAAAGGAGATGAAAGCTATGTTGATTGGTTTGATGTAACCACATCAGATTGTATAAAGAAAAAAATCAACAATTGTACCCCACATATGCATAAATGTATTAATGATCTATGTGTATATGACTTAAAAAAAAGTATGCAGAGAGCCAGAGGGGCAGAGATTCCCTCTCCCTGCTTCCTGGTGCCCCAGAAGCCAGTGCCTGTGATGCCCATGCAGTCATCCTCATTGAGGCTTTCAATCCTCGGAGATGTAAAGGGATGCAAAGCTGTGCGGGCCAAAGAGTAGCCCCAGCAGCTCAGAGAGATCATCCAGTGGGGGTAACACCAGCAGGGCCACTCTTACCAAACCATTTCTGTTACACAACTCAGGCAGTATTTTTTGGCTTCCTGACCCTTTTAATGCCTGTTTATTTTCCAAGCTCAGATCCCCTAACCTGTCTGTTGCTTCCATGGAGTACCTACTGGTTTTCCAATAAATTTCCTCTCTGTAGTCAAAAAAAAAAAAGAAAAGAAAAGAAAGAAAGATATTTTAATAAAGCACTATGAATGCTTTTCAAAGAACCATCAAAAATAAGGAAAACATGTCTTTCTACACTTGTCCAAACCCATAGAATGTATAACACCAAGGGTGAACCCAGATGTAAACTGTAGACTTGAGTGATAATGATGTGTCAAGGTGGGATCATCAATTATGAGAAATGTACCACTCAGGGGTGTGTTGATAATGGGGGAGGCGGTGCATATGTGGGGTGGGTGGCATGTGGGAACTCTCTGTACGTATCACCCAATTTTGCTCCAAAACTAAAACTGCTCTAAAAAAAAATGAAGTCAGCTGTGGCCCATTGCCCACTGCCCATGGCCCAGTACCAATGTGATCCTGCCCAGGGAGTCATCATGCCTTGTGCTCCCAGGACGACGATGGTCTGTGCTCCTGGCTCTTGGCGCTAGGCATGGCCATGGATCAAGTGAACGCGCTGTGTGAGCAGCTGTTGAAAGCGATGGTGACGGTCATGATGGACCCCAGCTCCACCCAGTGCTACTGGCTGGAAGCCCTCAAATTTTGTGAAGAGTTTAAAGAAAAGTGCCCTGTGTCCCTTGTGGCTTGAAGTTGGCTGAAAAAACACAAATTGCCATCGTCAGACATTTCAACCTTGATATCCTGGAACCCGTTGTCAAGTTTTGATGGAACAGCATGTCTTGATTGGAGAAGGTCTTTCTGAAGAACAGTGTCCATTGATGTGTCTGTATATGACACATGAATAATAGTTTCTATTACTCAGTTTTAGGAAAATTAAATAAAATCAGAATTGCTAATATTTTCTTTATTTACCTCATTTTTGAAGCTCTGTGACCCAGAGGATAATGAAAGGTAATATCCATTTTTCTCCTTTGCTTTTCTTTTCTCTCAAAGAGGCTATGCCCCAGTATTAGAAAGTAAAGAAGGTAGCTATGGTAATTTCTATTTTTCTTTGCCAAATATATGTTGTATCCATTTGATTATTGAATTAACATTTTCTACTCTTTCATTTTGTTAAATTTTAACTACTTGGCGGGGGTTGGGGTTGCTGAACATAACGATAGCAAAATAAGGTATAATATTGTGTTCGCAATTCTGTGAGAGTTATGTTGAAACTCATTTTTTAAAAGTTAATCTTTAGTGACCTAGAGTGGCAGTTCCCAGCCTTTTTGGCACCAGAGGCAGATTTCATGGAAGATAATGTTTCCATAGACAGGGCATGGGGGTGGGGGGGAGAATGAATTTGATATGAGCCTTCAAGCAATTGATTTATTATGGTTGGTCTCTGTTCAGTCAAAGCTCTCTGCTAATGATAATCTGGATATTTAACTGAGATTTCCTTTTTCTTCTTCTTCTTTTTTTTTTTTTGCTAATGATAACCTGTATTTGCAGTCACTCCCCAGCACTATCATCACCACCTCAGCCCCCCCCTTAGGTCATCAGGGATTCGATTCTTTTTATTTATTTATTTTTTATTAAATCATAGCTGTGTACATTAGTATGATCATGGGGCACCATACCCTTGGTTCATAGACTGTTTGACACATTTTCATCACACTAGTTAACATAGCTTTCATGGCATTTTCTTAGTTATTTTGCTAAGACCTTTACATTCCACATTTACTAGGATTCACATATACCCTTGTAAGAGGCACCGCAGGTGTAATCCCATTAATTCCCCTCCCTCCACCTACCTCCCCCCTCCCTCCCTCCCTTTCCCCTTCCCCCTATTCTTAGGTCATAACTGGGTTATAGCTTTCATGTGAAGGTCCTACATTAGTTTCATAATAAGGGTGAGTACATTGGGTACATTTTCTTCCATTCTTGAGACACTTTACTAAGAAGAGGGGATTCGATTCTTATGCAGAGCAGCAACCGAGATCCCTCACATGCCCAGTTCAGAGTAGGGGTCCTGATCCTGTGAGAATCTAATGTGGCCACTGATGTGACAGGAGCTGGAGCCCAGGTGGTGATGTGAGCAATGGCGGACAGCTGTAAATAGGGATGAAGGTTTGCTAGCTTGCCTTCTACTCCCTCCTCAGTATACTGGTTCCTAACAGGTTATGGACAGATACCAGTCAGGGGCCCGGGGTCTCCAGACCTAGAACGACCAACCATTCAGTTTTCCAGGAACTGAAAATTGGGATTTTCAGTGCTAAGCAGGGAAAGTCCTTGGCAAAGCAGGATGATTGGTCACCCCATGTGACGAGTGTTCTGCTGGCTCTCAAAGGGCTTGGGTACTTTGCCACTTCCTTTTTCTGCCCAGTGGCTTTTGTTTGACCTTTTCTATACAAGAGTTCTGAGGAAACTGAAGGCTGGGCCATGCAAAGTAGACAAGTGTTGTGTAGTTTCTAGTTTTCTAAGTGTCTTTAGCAAGAAAAGTGCCACAAACCTTTAGTGAAATAACACCCTACTACTCTAAGTAGCAGTATCTTAAAATTCTAAAGTAATTCCAGTTGTTCTGAATGTTACTTGGTAGAGGGAACTATCCTCAGCCAAAAGGGTTATATGAACTTACAGAAAATTAGGTGATTTTTATAATGTGGCCTGGACAATTGTGATTTTTGTTCTTCAAAATTCAAATGTGGTAATTTAATTAAATGTTTAAACAATGCTTACAATTGGCATACTAATTTAGAACAAATTTACATTGAAGTCATATCTACATACATATTTGGTAGTAAATTTAAGTTCTTTATGTACTTTACAGTATATTTTTATTCATTTTATTGGATAGAACGGAAACATTACATTTTATATTTTAAAAGGATATATAGAAATTTTATTTATAGCTTTACTTTTATGATGTTTTTAGTCAGAGCTATGAATCACTTTATGTTGAATCACCCAATTATGTCATTAGGCATATGACAAAATACTATTTGAAATGATGATGTTTTTGAGAATGTACTGCAAATAAAATTAGGAATGTTTTTATGTTACAATATGGTATTTTTAAATGCGAAGTCCACATTTTCCACTTATCGTATACTCAAGAAAGAGGGTCTGTGTGTAAATGGGAGGCAGAAAGAAAGAATGAATCTTGGCCGCAAGCCACAGAAACTGGCCCTGTGCTGTTCAGTGCTTCTCAGACCTTAATATATGTGTGAATCAACTGGGGAGCTTGTTAAAATGCAGATTTTGATTCTGAGGTAGGTTTTAGATGGTTCTCCACATTTTTTTATGTTGTTTTTGTGTGTGTACATTTGACATAGGCGTAGAGCAGAGTCCAATGGTGTCATCATAGCTCACAGCAACCTCAAATTCCTGGGCTCAAGTAATTCTCCTGCCTCAGCCTCCCAGGAGGCTGGAACTACAGGAGCACGCCGTAACACCTGGCTAATTTTTCTATTTTTTATAAGGACAGAGGGTCTCACTCTTGCTCAGGCTGTTCTTAAATTACTGACCCCAAGGTGATCCTCCTGCTTTGGTCTCCCAGAGTGCTAAAATAACAGGCGTGAGCCACCACACCCCACCCAACATTCTTTGTTTCTAACAGAGCTCTCAAGCAACACTGATCTTTGCAGGATGCTGAGTACCCTTTGAACACCAAGGTTCTCACAAGCCCCCTCCCCCACCCTAGTAATTCCTCTGGCTTCATTGTGTTGTGCATTCTTTTTTTTTGAATTACTTTTTATTTCAGGTTATTGTGAGGGTACAAACAACCAGGTCACAATATTTGAATTTGTTAGGTAGAGTCCCTCTTGTAGTTACGTCTTGCACCCAAAAGGTGTACGATGCCTCCTACCCGTGTCCCTTAAGTGGGAGCACACCAATCCTCCCTTTCTCCTCTTTATTCCCCCTCCCCCCAAACTTCAACAGAATTAAGTTTATCTCCTATGTGGGCATGTATTAGATCATCTCCTGGCTTAATAATAAACTTGGATACTTGCTTTTCCATTCTTGTGATACTTTACTAAGAAGAATGTGTTTCAGCATTGTCCAGGGTAATACAAAAGATGTCAAGTCACCATCTTTTCTTACAGCTGAATAGCACTCCATGGTACCTAGATACCACAACTGTTAATCCATTCCTGAGTTGATGGGCATTTAGGTCCGTTGTGATGTTAATTGCATCCTTCCCTGTGTGCACCACCTTAATTCTTTGCTTGTTTATAGGTATAGTGTCTGTCTCCCCACCATGGTGTTCACTTCTATACCTCTGGTATCTGCAATGTGATGAGCCATTACAACCAAAGATCTATTGGTTACATAATGTATGTGCACAGAGGCGTGCGTGGTGTATGTGTGGTGCAGGTTACCGATACATACCACGTGTACATCAGGCAGGGTATCACTGGCTGAGAACATCAGCTCAGCTGTGTGACTGGCAAGTGACATCAAGCCTCCTGCTTCAGTGTCTTCATCCATAAAACGGAGGTCGTAATACCTGCACTCACAATACTGTTTTGTGAAGACTGAACCAGTCACTATGTGTGTCATGGAAATGTGCCCGAGACATAATAAACACAGTGTAAATGGGAGCTCATGAGCTATAATATTTTAAACACTGGTAGGTATTTTATTTATGAAACCTAGAAGCTTCACACGGCATCAGGCATATGCTTTGCTCTATCTGGAAGAGATCAAGACCAGATGGGTAGTTTCCAAACTGTGCTTCTCAGAGATACCAGGGGGTCTGTGCAAATCTCTAAGGGCTATCTCTGAGGGGAAGGTGGGAAAGTGGACGGAACCCAGCAATCAGGGTTCTGACCCCACCACCACCACGCAAAGCAGCCCACCCTCTCTGTCATTACCTGCTGACTTTTCAAGTGAGCATCCCAAATAGAGGGATGTGTTGCTTCAAATATAGTTCATTTGAGAACCACAGGATGAGGTAATCTCCAAACCTTTAATCAGCCCTGTAATCTTATCGGTTCCTAATGAGGATGACCTTAAGTAGCCCCTCTCAAGACCCATAGCCGTCTCTGGGTAGCTCTTCAATCTACATTAATATTATAGATTAATTATAAATTACATGTGGAGATTGATTAGGTGAATTACCGATTGAGGCTGGATGAGATCTGCTTCAGGAGGATGCAGAGCGTGACCCCTGGTTTGGGATAGGTAGAGGAAATAGAAACGTCAAGTAGCCTGTACTCTTTAGAGACAAGTATCCCTGAAGGAAGAAGAGAGCATCCGAGGGAGCTTCAAGATAAAAGGAAGATTGTTTAATGGATGCTAGACAGGCACACACATTGATTTTTTATTTTTTTGATCCCTGTGTACTTAATGCATTTCAGAAAGTATTTATCGTTCTGTCTGTGTGCACGGTGTATATCAGGAGATGGAAAGAAGAAAGGAATTACGTAATTATAAAGTAGGCTCAGGTTTGTTTCAGACTTCTTAGCATAGCAGAGTCAGGAGTCCACCTTACTGCCTAATGTAAAACTGTGTAAATAGTACATGGAGTGTAACAACACACAATTTCAAAACTAAGCTCCACATCTACACAGCCAGGTACACTGCGAGCCCTTGTAGTATATGAAAATATCTGTCACAAATTGTGATGTTTATAAAATGGAGTTATGTTTTCTTCCTTGATAGGCTTGGCTTTGTAAAGATAGCGCATGTAAGGGAAGGTGGAGGCACCCTTTAAATTACAGGCATGCCTTCCTTTCTTACACTTTGCTTTCTTGCACTTCACAGATATTTTTTTTTTTTTACCAATTGAAAGTTGTGGTAACCCCGCATCGAGCAAGTCTTTTGGCACCATTTTTCTAACAGCATGTGCTCATTCTGTGTGTCCATACAACAGCTTGGTAATTCTCACAATCTTCCAAACTTTCTCCTTTTTACTGTACCTGTTACAGTGATACATGAATGGTGGTCTTTGATATTATTGTTGTATGTAGTGACTGTGCGTGGGGGCCACAAACCACGTCCATGTAAGATGATGGGCTTAATCAATCTGTGTGTTCTTATTGCTGCACTGACAAAAAATCTCTGTCTCCTCTGGCCTTTCTAGTCCCTGAGACACACATTATTGAAATTGTGCCAGTTAATAACCCTACAGTGCCCTCTAAGTGTTGGAGTGAAAGGAAGAGTCACAAATCTCTCACTTTAAAACAAAAGCTAGACATGATTCTTAAGCTTAGTAAGGAAAGCACGCTGAAAGCTGAGATGACTGAAAGCTAAGCTGCTTGACCAAATAATCAGCCAAGTTGTGAATGCAAAGGAAAAGTTCTTGAAGGAAATTAAAAGTGCTACTCCAGTGAACAGAGAAATGAAAAGAAAGTAAAACTACATCATTGATGATAGGGAGAACGTTTGAGCAGTCTGGATAGACCAAAACAGCCACACCATTTCCTTAAGCCAAAGCCTAACTCAGAGCAAGGCCTTACCTCTCTTCAATTCTATAAAGACTGAAAGAGATGTGGAAGCTGCAAAAAAAAATTGAAGAGGTTGATTCACGAGATTATGGAAAGAAGCCATCTTTATAATGTGAAAGTGCCAGACAAAGCCACAAGTTCTAATAGAGAAGCTGTAGCAAGTTATCCAAAAGATCCAGCTAGGATCACTGATGAAAGCGACTACGCTGAACAACAGATTTCCAAGGTAGATGAAACAGTCTTCTGTCGGAAGTTGTCATCCAGGATGTTCATAGCTAGAGAGTGGTCAATGCCCAGCTTTAAGCTGCAAAGGACAGATAGGCTGACTCTCTTGCTGGGAGAGAATTTAAGTAGTGAATTTAAGTAGAAGCCAATGCTCATTTGCCATTTGGAAAATCCTATAGCCCTTAAGAATTATGCTGAATCAACTTGGCCTGTGTTCTATAAATAGAACAAAAAAACCTGCTGATAGCCCATCTATTTCCAGGGATGTCCAACCTGCAGCCCATGGACCACACGCTGATTTTATGAGGACTTTTTTCCTTAGCTGTGGTGTCAGACACCACAAAAAGTATGCACAGACCTTTTTGTTGCTAATCAGCTTTCATTAGTATCTGTGTATTTAATGTGTGGCTCTTATTCTATCACTGTTTAGCAGGGAAAAAAAAAAAGGTCAGGCACCCTTGGTTTATACCATGGTTTCCTGAATATTTTAAGCCCATAGCCTACTGTTGAGATGTAAGGCTCAGAAAAGTTTCCTTTCAAAATATCACTGCACATTGACAATGTACCTGGTCACCCCAGACCTCTGACGGATATGTGAAAGAGGTTAAGTTGTTTTCATGCCTACGAACACGACTTTCATTGTGCCACTTATGAATCTAGGAGTACTTTGAACTTCTCAAATTTTATTATTGAGAAATACAGATCATAAGGCTATAGCACCATAGATAGTGATTTCTCTGATGGATCTGGGCAAAGTCAATTAAAAACCTTCTGGAAAGAATTCAAGATTTTAGATACTGTTAAGAAAATTTGTGATTTACAGCAGGAGGTCAAAATATCAGCTTTAACAGAAAATTGTTAGAAGTTGAACCCTCATGGATGACTTTGAAGGGTTTAAGACTTTGGGGGAGGAAGTAACTGCGAATTAGAAGTAGTTTGATATGACTAAAGATGTGACTGAATTGCTGCAATCTCATGATAAAACCTGAATGGATGACGAGTTGCTTCTTATGGATGAGTAAAGAAAGTGGTTTGGTTTCTTAAGATAGAGTCCACTCCTGGTGAAGAAGCTGTAAACATTGTTGAAATCACGACTAAGGACTTAAAAAACATTACATCAGCCTCAGTGCCTGTAGCTCCACGGCTTGGGCACCAGCCACGTACACTGGAGCTGGCAGGTTCAAACTCAGGCAGGGCCTGCCAAACAACAATGTCAACTACAACCAAAAAGTAGCCGGGCATTATGGCGGGTGCCTGTAGTCCCAGCTACGTGGGAGGCTGAGGCAAGAGAATCGCTTAAGCCCGAGTGAGGGTTTGAGGTTGCTGTGAGCTGTGACAACACAGCACTCTACCGAGGGCGACATAATGAGATTCTGTCTCAAAAAAAAAAAAAAAAAATTAAATCAATGTAGTTGGTAAAGCAGCTGGAGGGTTTGAGAGGATTGACTCCGATTTTGAGAGAAGTTCTACCGTGGGTGAAATGCTACACAACAGCTCTGCAAGCTACCGAGAAACCTTTCGTGAAAGGAAGAGTCAAGGCAGCAAGTTTCCCTGTTGTCTTAGTTTACAAAATGAACACAGCCTCACCTTCAGCAACCACCACCCTGATCTGCCAGCACATGCCAACTCTGAAGCAAGACCCTCCGCCTGCAAAAAAGGTTCTGACTGGCTGGAGGCTCAGGCGATTATTAACATTTTTCAGCAATAAAGTGCTTTTAAATTATGGTATGTATACTATTTACACATAATTCTATTGCACACTTCAGAGACTGTGGTATAGTATAAATGTAACTATTACATGCACTGAGAAATGAAAACATTTATGTGATTTGCTTCATTACAATATTCGCTTTACTGTAGTGGTCTGGACCCAAACCAGCGATATCTGCAAAGGCTGCCTGTGCTGACTTGCAGGAGGTTCCAGGCCCAGGCCTCTGACTCAAGCTGCACTGCCTGAAGTCATGGGCAGAAACTCTTACTTGTTAACTCCTGTAGCCAGTACGACACTGAACACTGCCTCTTTGTCCAAAAGGTCATTTCCTAAAGGCAGAAAATATAACATAGTATGGTTTTCATTTAGTTATTGTTATTTTTCTAAAATAATAAAAATGTAAATTTGAAAGATTACACTCAAATTTTCAGGATCATGTATGTTAGTGACTGTGTATGATTATCTCAGTTCCTAACCTCTAAGATTTCTGAATCACTGTTAAATCTGATCCAGACTCTCCCCTTCCCCACCATTTAACTGACTCTAATTCATGCTGAATCTCTTCGTTTGGAGAATATACTTCCCAGAGTTTATCTGGCTTCTCAGCATCTTTGTGTCCAAAGACCATGTAAGTACTTTCATTCAAACTTTGATTTCTTTAAAAATCATGATATATAGCTATCCCCTGCAATTTATGATGGAAAATATTCCTTCCAAATATCTATCTCTCTCTCCCCTTCCCCCATTTCTACACCCAGATAAAAAATATATATGTTAATCACACCATCACTGTTGGCTCAAGTCAAACATGATCTTTCTTTAATTTCTGAGCTTTCTTATAGCTATCTTCTAAGTCTTGAATCAGTGTTTTCTATTTTAAAAATTCTATAGCTTCCTTTCCCACTCTCTTAAATATATTTTAGACAACAAACTTCATCATGGATTCCCTTCTGTCATCAAGACTGTGTTACTGAAAATTCAGGCTATTAGGGATCATAATTCCTTGAAACATACCTAACCAGTACATGTTACAATTTTCAAGCAAAGATGTATCTTCTCCATATGTGAAATATTAAATTATAACTAGAATGTCTCTCTTATATGTTACTGCTAAACTCATTTACAGCATTGTTGTGGAAATCCTGTGTTTTAAAAGTCAATTCTTGTGAATTTCTTATAGAGCAAAGAGTAGACAATTCCTAGTAGGCCTTGCCAAATGCTGTGCCTCTACTTTGTCTATGAAGTTTATAGATGAATATTTAGGTGCTAATAATAATAGCCGACACTTAATGAGACTGTAACATATGTAGGGGCGATTCTATTGGTTTATATCTATTAACATTTAATCAATATAATAATCTGATGAGATGTTACTACTATTATTTCCTTGTTACAGATTAAGAAACTGAGATGAAGGAACTTGCCAGAAGTCACACACCAGTTAGACACAAAGCTAGGATCCAGACCTGAGCCATCTCGGTCCAGCTTCCTTAACCATTGGACAACGTGGCCTCAAGACATCTTCATCCATCGCTCACTCACTTTACAAATATTTATCGAGTGCCTCCCTTCTCAGGCAGGGCCCCTGTCCTGATAGGACAGTCAAATAATTTGAAGAGTATGGTATCCGGATAGCACATTGACTAGGAGTAATACAGGACACAAAACCAGTCTAGGGACGTTGGAGAAGGCTCCCAGGAAGAAGTCAAGCCAAAGTTGGACCCTGCTAGGATTTGAATATTGGTCTTGTCTAAAATTCATTCAATTAAATGATTCAATTGCTATTTAAATGCCATCATAATAGTATTAAGAGGCGAGACTGTTAAAAGGTGATTAGGCTGTGAAGACTTCCCCCTCATGAGTGGATTAATGAATGCGGGTTTTGCACCAGTGTGTTCATGATAGAAGGGTCAGTTCAGCCTCTTCTGCCCCCTTTCTCTCTTTTTCTTTCCCTCTCTCTGTCTCTGTCTTGTTCTTCCGCCTTCAACTAGGTGAGGATGCAGGAAAAGGCCTTCACCAGATGCTGACAGTTGACCTTGGAATTTCCTAGCCTCCAGCTATGTGAGAAACCAGTTTCTGTTTGTTATGAATTACCCTGTCTGTAGTATTCTATTACGCAGCACATAACAAAAACAGGTCCTAAAGGAGACTGGGAATTAAAGAGTTCTAAAGAAGCCATGGGGTTTGGATGAGCTTCCTGAGGCAGAGACGATAACAAGTGCAGAGGGCAGGAGGGGAGGGAGAGAAGCAGCTCGCTCTCCAGGTAACTGTGACGTGGGCCGTGTGGCTGGGGCGCAGAGTAGGGTGGGAACACCTGACAGGGTCCGGAGGGACGGGTAAAGGCCACATCGTTCTCCGCCCAGTCCGATGATGCTCTTAAAATATACACTTAATATAAGTGTATATTATCATATTTTCTCTTCAGAAAAATATTTCTCCAGCTTTCACATGTGGAAGTCTGGAAGGTGAGCAAGTCCAGGGCTAGAATGACCAGACAAGAGGCTAATCTGATGACCGAGAAATTAAACTGAGCTGACCATCCCCTGAGCAGTGGGGATAGCCAGAAGCATCAGGGTTTTATCTTATGACATAAAGCTGTGATACACAAAAATAATGAAACACAAATACCATATGTATTGTGAAACACATACAAGTGTATTTTATATGTATCATGTCATATGTATGGAGATGTCTTCTAGAATAAAGCACTTGGAAATGATTTTAGAAAGAAGACATAAAAGCTGCCGCTACTTTTTTAGTCAAGAGAAAAACAAAGTAATGTTTTAAAAATTGAAAAACAAAAGAAATACATTTAAAAATTGAAAAAAAATAGAAGACAATTAAGGACAAAATCCTCAAGAATTCATTAGATTGGTAAATAATTGTGTACAGAGGAAATCTCAAGGGATGTGTTTTTTTCTGCCAGAGATAAATGGTAGGAAATCTTTACAAAAACAAACAAGAAAGGATTGCACAGTTTGCTCTAAGTTAAAAAAGAGATATAACTGATGTGTGGTATGCAACACGCAAAGTCATGTAGGCACAGCCTCCAGAAATTGGAAGCAAAGTGAGAACACATGCCAGGAAGCTGCACCCAAATTCCAACTCCTTTCATTACACAGTATTTTCCCACTGTTCTGTGGCTGATTCCAGCAGAAATCAGAATTCCTGCATTTGGTCCTGAGTGAGTCCTGCATTTGTCCCATTCTCTATCATCTGTTTCTTCAGGTACCTTCCTTCCTGAATTTTGGGGGTTGTATGTTAAATATCCACTGAGTCATGCTGATCTGAAGGATCTGTGTGTGTGTCATTACACAGCATCACTTTATGTAGAAAGGTCAAATCATCTCAAAACAGGACTAGCTCCTCTCATCTTTCCTATCTTTCCATACTCAGTCTCACTTGAAGATCTTGCTGTTTGAAATAATCATGGCTATAACAGGAAAAGGAGGGGAGAAGGACCGACAATCTTTGAGTATCTCCTACAAAGTAGGCGCCGACACCTACGCCCATCATATGTTATTGTTTTAATTATCACATTTCACTAAGTAGGTGATAAATATCTCCATTTTACACATAAGGGCACTGTCTAGACACTTCTCTTAAAGTACTCAGAGCTTTAGCCTTAAAGTCAGGAATAGAGCGTCGGACTGACTCCAAAGTTTACACTTTTTCTACTATGTCACATTCTTTTTTTTTTTTTTTGACTTTTTTTTTTTTTATTAAATCATAGCTGTGTACATTAATGCAATCATGGGGAACCATACACTGGTTCTATAGACCATTTGACATATTTTCATCACACTGGTTAGTTAACATGGCCTTCCTGGCGTTTCTTAGTTATTGTGTTAAGACATTTACATTCTAGGGTGGCGCCTGTGGCTCAGTGAGTAGGGTGCCGGCCCCATATGCCGAGGGTGGCGGGTTCAAACCCAGCCCCGGCCAAACTGCAACAAAAAAAATAGCCGGGCGTTGTGGCGGGCGCCTGTAGTCCCAGCTGCTCCGGAGGCTGAGGCAAGAGAATCGCCTAAGCCCAAGAGTTAGAGGTTGCTGTGAGCCATGTGACGCCACGGCACTCTACAGAGGGTGGTACAGTGAGACTCTGTCTCTACAAAAAAAAAAAAAAAAGACATTTACATTCTACATTTACTAAGTTTCACATATACCTTGTAAGATGCACCGCAGGCGTAATCCCATCAATCACCCTCCCTCCGCCCACCTCCCCCCTCCCTCTGCTCCCTTTCCCCCTTCCCCCTATTCTTAGGTTATAACTGGGTTATAGCTTTCATGTGAAAGCCATAAATTAGTTTCATAGTAGGGCTGAGTACATTGGATACTTTTTTACTATGTCACATTCTAAAGTCCTTTAGTCTAAAGTCTTTTGGAAAAGAGAATGTTGTTTTCTTCCTTTATACTTCATAAGGACATTGTGAGGACTAAAGAGATATTTAAAAGAAATTGACCCCGAGAAAAATATCAAAGTAGGAAACATTCAATGAAGATTACTTCCTTTGAAAATTCAATGAACTCTGTTCTGTGTCCACTTTAGTAACAAAGCATTTTTAAAAAACACTTCCATTGCCCATTTCAGAGCAACATTCTTAAGCAAAGAGGCAGATGGTGTAGAGAAATGACAATGGATTCCATGATTCGACGGAAATCCTGCAATCCTGACTTTGCCACTTGGATAAGTTATACAACCTAGACCAGTGGTTCTCAACCTTCCTAATGCCGCAGCTTTTAATACAGTTGCTACAACCCACAAGTTAAGAACTGCTGTCCTGGATCATCAGTGTCCTTGTCTCAAAGATATAGGTAAAATAATTTGCTTTATATGCTTGTTATTAAGACTAGTCAAGGTATGGGTGGCGCCTGTGGCTCAAGGAGTAGGGCGCCGGTCCCATATGCCGGAGGTGGCGGGTTCAAACCCGGCCCCGGCCAAAAACCCAAAAAAAAAAAAAAAAAGATTAGTCAAGGTAAAGAGCCTAGAATATTGCCTCCGCTCCCATCAAGATGTGAAACATTTCCATCACACCAAAAAGTGTCTTCTAGCCTCTGTGCAATCAATTCCCTATTCTGCATGGCTTAGGCAACAGCTAAACATGATTGCTTTTCACTATAGATTTGTTTTCTTGGACATTCACATAAATAAACTTGCATAATATGTATTTTTTCACATCTAGCTTCTTTTGCTTAGCATAAAGTTTTTCAGATTCATCCATGTTTTTCCTTATATCAATAGTGTATCCCTTTTCATTGGTAAGCAGCATCCTACAGCAGATATTTACCACAGTTTGTTTATTCATTCATCTATTCATGGACATTTGGGTAACTATTAAGACTACAGCTGCTGTGAACCCTTGTTCCACATCTTTTGTGAACACAGAAGTCTTTCAGGCTGTGGGTGTTGTGTCCCAGGAGCGATGACTTCTCTCGTTCCTCCTCCCTCCCAGCCTGGCCTCCACCACATTGTGTACACACACCCCACTGGGTGTAGTTGCAATCACCTGTTTGATCCCTCACTGGAGCCTGATGTTCAGGGGAGAGTCAGGTCCCCTTCACACGGGTTGTGGTTCTTCCCACACACTTGACTGAAATTGTTGTGGCCTATCATCTCTTCTAGTAGGGCAAGGTGCAGAGAAATTAGAGTGGATAATGCCGTGTCCTAGGACTAGAAAGGCTACGAAAGGAATCGACATCAAAGCAGGAGCAGGATCCTGAGAGAGAAAGGAAGCTTACCGGAGGAAGCTAGCCTCCCAGGAGCAGCCAGGAAGAGAGCCTGGGGAATGAATGAGACAACCTCTCCTTACTTCCTCTTTCTGATTTCCTGCAGCTGCTTCCATTGGTTGAACCCAGTGGAAAGCTGGACTAGTGGGGGAAAGACCCCAAGACATCTCTGTGGTCCACATGAAGACCAGCTTCCTAAGGAGCAGACAGAGGTGGAGAAAGGTGGGCCTAGGGGGGCCATGGCTGACATCCTTCTCAGAAGAGTTTCATTTTTTCATCCACAGGAAGGCATCACAGAGTTGGCAGTTACCTTGGTATCCACATTTTATAATTGCAAGAAAACAGAAATAATTTAAATGCTCATCAGTAGAGGACTACACACTCCCTATACTGAATTAATATATGTGATATCAGGACAATAGAACACAACTGAGCTACTGAAACAAATGAGAATTATTTATATAGACTGACATGAAAAAGAAACCACTGAGACATTTTATTAAGGAAAGATACATGATTTTTTCAAAGTATGTGTGTACACAAAGATCAGTTACACAGTGTGTGGAAATATTCAGTTATCTATGAACATACTTTTATATGCTGGAAACTTCTGGGAAGTAATAAGTAGGAAACTTAATATTTTCATTTTATATTACTCATAATAACAAAACCAAAGTAATGTAAAAGACATTACTTTGGCAAAAAATGTTTTTAACCTTGTTTACCAAAGGTGATATGTTGTGGAAAATATGTGTAATATTAAGGCATGACAAGATTGTATGAGCAATATAATTATCAAAATGTTTTTAAAAACATGTATGGAAAGAAAACTTCAAAAAAGGAAAATAATTACTGGATTGCCACAGTGGTGCACGTAGTTAAGATTATTGGCGTATTTCAAACTCTTTGCAAGGTTCTAAATATTTTAGATAAGAATATGGAACTTTTATGGTGGAAAAAGGAAGTTTTCTAAGTGATGGTTTCAAACTTTTAAAGAAGTGGAAATGATTTTCAAATGAATTCTTATATTGAACCCAATAATAAAGAAGACAGGTAAGTATATTTTGAATGGAATGGATTTTGAATGTTTAAAGTTAAAAATATTTGGGGCTGGGTGCAGTAGCTCACATCTGTAATCCTAGTACTTTAGGAAGCCAACACAGGATTGCTCGAGGCCAAGAATTTGATACTAGCCTGAGCAACATAGCAAGACTCCATCTCTACAAAAAAAATAGAAAAATCATCTGGGTGTGGTGGTGCATACCTGTAGTCTCAGCTACTGAGGGGGCTGAAGCAGGAGGATCATTTGAGCACAGGAGCTTGAGGTTACAGTGAGCTATGATGATGCCACTGCACTCTAGCCTGGAAAAAAGAGCAAGAACCTCTCTCAAATAATAATCATAATAATAATAATTTAGAAACACCAATTATAGGAAGCACCAATTATAGGAATAATAATAATTTAGAAACACCAATTATAGGAAGCATTGAAACTTCTTCAATCTCACGATAAGAAAACTACAGCAAAACATATATTGTTACCAGCCACCCCTGACTGTCTCTTTAAAAGTACATACGAATACTTACTTAAAAAAAAGTTCTGATTTGCTAGTTTTATTCTTCACCTGACAATGAATCAGATTATAGAAACAATTTGAAAGCTGACTTTAAACATGAAAATAAAAATTTACTCCTAGAGCAAGCTAAACTGGGAAACAGATTCTATAAATCTCTGCCTGTCACCTTATCAGGAGAGGAGAGATGTATGTAAATTACATGACTTCCAGAGTTTGGATAGAACCCCAGATTTCCAGAATCTGGGACAGAAGATAGACAAAGAAGTATTTGTCTTTTTTTTTTTTTTTAAGCATTTCTGACTCCCACCCACACAGCTCTCCATGCAGAATGAAAGCTGTGTTGTAATCAATTCTTTCTCATTTGTGACTCAAGGAGACATCAGAACACTTGCTGTACGGTAAAACTTTTAAAGGAAGATTAGCCAATGTTCTTCTTGGAAGAAGAAATGAAATCATCCAAAAAAAGCACTTTGGGAACTATAATGAAAATGCGGAAATAAGCCCTTCCTCTTGTGAGTAAAGATTCACTGTCTCTGTATCTAATAGTGAATAAACTGAAAATAGGAAACGTTTAATAGAGAGCTTAATGTTTCTTAATGAAAGAAAAATAAATAAGCTTATTAAAGATAAATAAATTGAAAAGAGATACATTAAATAATTAAATATTCTGAATGTCCAGATTGGAAATTCATATGACTTCATTACATATTGTATGCATGTATCGAAATATCACGTGTACAATTATTACATATCAATTAAAAAAGGAAGTTTGTGTGACCTAAAACAAAATTCTATTAGAAAAAAAATTATTTAACATTATGTATTCCACATTTTCTTAACTATTTTCTAGATGTGAACAAGAATGTATAGTTATGAAATGGCAATTGGGTACTGTATGAAATAACATTAAAGAATTATCTTCGATTAACTCAAGAAATGTAGAGATGTAGGGCATAAACCAGGTATCCCAGTTTGAGAAATGATGAAACACACTTTCTTACCAGAGTTCAAATCAAAGTTCATTGCCTATGTTTCTTACCTTGTTTATTATAAGAATTGTGAAGTACAAGAAATTTTCATGTAGACACTCTTAAGACAGATGAAATGTTTTCCATTTTTCACCTTGTACAATCATTTTAAAATCAGAATTTTAAATGTAAAATGTGTAAATGTGACTGCAATTGCCTGTGTAATTTCCTGATGGAAAAAAATTTGCAGAATTTGCATTCAAGTGCATTCATTCTTTTTTTTTTTTTTTAAATCGTAGCTGTGTACATTAATGCAATCATAGGGCACCATACACTGGTTTTATATACCATATTTTCATCACACTGGTTAACAGCCTTCCTGGCATTTTCTTAGTTATTGTGTTAAGACATTTATATTCTACATTTACTAAGTTTCACATGTATCCTTGTAAGATGTACCATAGATGTAATCCCACCAATCACCCTCCATCCGCCCATCCTCCCCTCTCCCTCCCCTCCCTCTCCCCTTTCCCCATATTCTTAGGTTATAACTGGGTTATAGCTTTCATATGAAAGCCATAAATTAGTTTCATAGTAGGGCTGAGTACATTGGATACTTTTTCTTCCATTCTTGAGATACTTTACTAGGAAGAATATGTTCTAGCTCCATCCATGTCAAGTCCTCTTGTGTGGAAGCATACCCCTAAGAGTAGCTATGCTTTAAAGCCAACTTCAAATTAATTCCCCTGCACATACTTTGCAAAGCTTCCAGGTGGAAGAATTATTTTCTTTAGAGGAATCTAGGTTTTGCTGGAAGCAGCAAAAATGCTCTTGCTATCAGAATATTTGAGTTTCAGACTCAGTTCTCCCTTCCATTTGAGCAAGACATCACTTCTTTTTGCTTCAGTAGCTCCGTTTTTTTAAATCAACAGGTTCCAAATAGCTGTGACATCCTATGATTCCCACTGGAATAATTATGTAATCACTTACTCTGATAAATGCAGGTTCTAGGGAAGATGCTCTACAACTTGGCTATTTATTGTCAATGTTTTTCCTCTCGACATCATTTATTTAAACATTTTAGCTTGCTCAAGATAATGGCCTTTGATAAACACATAAAGTGATTATTTCTCTCATAATCAAGCATGCTAATGAGCAGGTATCCTTTAGCTAGCAAAGTAGCCTACATACAGTTCAGTTCTTAATAATAAGCATTTGCCAAATGGATTTAAGACTGTAGTCTTTACATTCTTCTCATGTCATTTGTCTTCAGAATCATTTAAAAGCATCAAATGAAGACATGTGGTGTATTTTCTCTTCCTTAAACTATTTCTCATAAACACAAAATTTTAACTAGGTAGATATCATGAATTTTAGGCATATTCATGGCCCATTTCTCAGAATCACTAACAAGCCATATCTTATCTTTATAGCATACAGTCAAATAGTATGTTTAAGAGTAGTGGCATTCTCATTATAAAATTTCAGTAAATTAACATCAACAAGATAACTCAAAATTCTAGGATGAAAATAAAACATATGAGGAAATAAATTTTTGTGCTGGCTTTTGACATTTGACTGATAATACAATGAAAGAGCAAAACATTGATGGGCCAGTTCTACCACCGTCAAGTTGTAACTTTGCAGTGGATTTGAACCTTGGCTTACTCATCTATAAAATGGGTGAGATGCCCTCCTATCCACCACACAGTGTGTGGAGAGTGGAAAGAATCCATATAGCACCCACTTGAGGATTCAGATGTTAGTGCTGATGGCACAAGAAGCTTGGTTCTTTTGTTCCAGCTAGCTTGATGGCTCTGAGAAACAGCCTGGGGATGACATCGAACCACTGAAATTTGTTCTGTTGTTTTGGTTGTAAGGTGGTTGTGGGTTCAGTAGTTGAGTTTGCAGAGAGTGTCAAGAGAGCTGAAAGTGCATGGAAATGTGTCTGACCAAGAGCTCCCAGAGACAAGAGTGTGGAGCTTCTCTGTGCGCTTGCGAAAGCAAGATAAATTGCAAAGACATAGTTGAGTCAGGTCTGCGCTTACCGTGGTGGATACTTCGGTTGTTTACAGAAACATATGCCGAAAATGAGTTCTCCCTCTTCAGCCGCCAGGACTAATGGCCCCGTGGAGCAGGTCTGAGCTGGTTTTTAGGGGCCTGACATGGCCAAGCTGTTGAGAAATGTGGCCTGGTGTGCACAGGATTCCCAGCACGGGTAATTAGGGCTGATGGTCCAGTTTCCAGAACTATCCAAAATTACAGAGGAGGCTCCTGTGGGGTCTGGGCATGCCCAGCTTTGCCACCCTTGTTTCCTGTCTCTCTAGTAAAGGTCCTGGGGAGACTCTTGCCAAGACAAGCACGTGGACAGACCAACTTGTCTTAGTAGATGGCAGTTCAGAAACAGATAACTTCATCGCCTGAATTTAAATACAGTGTATTTCTCAACCACACTTGGGAAACCATCGCTATTTTATTTTTATTTTTTTTTTTATTAAATCATAGCTGTGTACATCAATATGATCATGGGGCACCATACACTTGCTTCATAGAATATTTGACACATTTTCATCTCATTAGTTGACATAGCCCTCCTGGCATTTTCCTAGCTACTTTGCCAAGACATTTACATTCCGCATTCCATCGCTATTTTAACCATTGGCTATGAAATATCCCAGCTCTCTAGCTGGACAGAGGACACATCACAACAGTGCTCTTTGTCACATGCTCTGCTTTGTGAGCAATCTGTGACCACAGACTCATTTGGGGGCTTCTCATTTGGCTTCTTTTGATTGCAAACACTCACATGAAAGTTCCTGAGCAACTATGTATTGAAATGCGTGAATTATTCCAGGCCTTATCTTCCTAATCTTAATACGCATCTTTCACAAAACTGATTGGTAGTTTTCACCTATGAAAGTATAGGAATTCAATGCTGTGTGTTCTGGAAACCATCCTTCTTATAAGTGCTTACATTTTTACCTATTTTATTTTATTTTTTGAGTAGTTCAAAAACAAGTGCTTGCCTCCAAATCTTGAATAATCAGCACTGGGATACTCCCCTGTGCTCCAGGCTTTCTTGCTTCTTCATCCATGAACCATCCTTCACGGTTAAGGGAAGAATCACTTAACTTTATAATATTTTATTAACAAAGCATAAGAGAATTTCTGACCTTAATGATAAATCCAACCTCCCCCCCACCAAAAAAGGTAGAAATACAGGCAGATACATAAAAACATGAGGGAGAAATGGCACTCCTTCACATTCCCAAGTTCAAAGGGATGCATATGGAGTGAACCACATAAGGTCAAAGGATGAGGGACTTCACGAAACATTTGTCCCCAATTCCTTGTTTTATACTTAAGGAGGCAGCTTGGCCCATGTCAGAAGGCGTTTTGTGGCTGGTATAGAACCAAAATATAGATTTCCCATCTCTCCCCATTAAACGATACCTCCATTGCTTAGCTCCATTGTGCTTAAGTCAGTGGTGCTCTAAAAGACAATCTGCATTCGGGCAGCGCCTGTGGCTCAGTGGTTAGGGCACCAGCCGCATATACGGAGGGTGGCAGGTTTAAACCCAGCCCTGGCCAAACTGCAACAAAAAATAGCCAGGTGTCCCAGGTACTCGGGAGGCTGAGGCAAGAGAATCACCTAAGCCCAGGAGCTGGAGGTTGCTGTGAGCTGGGATGCCACAGCACTCTACTGAGGGTGACCAAATGAGACTCTGTCTCTACAAAAAAAAAAAAAATCTGTGTTCTCGTCCAGCTTTTTGTTGATAGCATTCCATCATGGCCTCTGCGTCACAAGGTAGAAAGAACAAAGGGGAGATAAAACAAGGGAGACAGCTGAGCTATCAGGAAGTGGCTACTTTTTCATTGCAGTAAGGCCTATAAAAATACAGTGTGTCCCATAAAATCAGGAAACACAGGATAAACTCATTTTTCAACAGTATGTCAATTACATTTTTGCACAACATCCTCCATCTCTATTTCTTCAACTTCTAGACCCCTTAAAAAGTTTAATGGATATACTAAGTTCCCTGTGCTTCCAGGATTTTCAGATAGTCAGTAAGGTTTTATAAGCATTGTGCCTAAGTAATAACATGGAAAAAGAAAGCCTACAATGCTAAAAAAAAAAAAATTATCAAAATCAATTTTTGGAACGTGTTGTTTTGATTACTAACACCGAGATGTAAACTCCCCAAGGGCAGGGCACATGTCCAATTTGTTCACTGGTAATTTCCCACACTTGGAAATGTATCTGGCATATAGAAAGTATAAGTATTATGCTAATACATATATTAAGAATTTACTTAATTCACTAAGTAAATTTTTTATTTGTCCAAATTCCTGGGGCACGTGTGGAATTTTGTTACATACATAGATTGCACAGTTCTTGAATCAGGGATTTTAGGGCATCCATCACCCAAATAATGTCCATTATACCCAGTAAGCAATCTCTAATTGTCTAGCTTCTCCACTCTCAATAAATAGTTTTAAATAAATGCTGCCATACAAGAAAGAGGGTTAACTTGACTCAGCTCCCTAATCAGCTAATCATTTGAACAAAGTTCTCAGTGCTTCTTGCTCAAGGCTGGGTTTCGTAATGAGACTCTCTGTCCGACCATGTAAATTACTTGGGACTTATGTCACATGTGTCAGCTCAACAGAGACACCTCAGTGAGTTATCTTGGGAATCCATCATCTTCTGTACGTCTAAGGAAAGACAGTACATTTTGACAGAGAGCCACAATTCATGATTTCATGACATAATTGACATAATTACATCACTTAACATAGGCTTCTTGCTTCTGGATAGACCTTGCCATGTCCATTGGTAAGGTTTTTAACAAGAGGACATAACCAGTGAAGAACCAGTGATGAACAAGGGCATCATAGTTCCCAGCATAGTTCATTTTAGAGAAAAGCATCCTCATTATGAGTAGTTATTGTCCACATGTGTTTCTATTGTAAAATCTTAATTCTAAGAGACAACTCTTTTCCTTGATAGGGTGGAAGTAAGGCACTGAGGAATCTAAGTGATTCATAGAGAAACTAATAAAGTGGAAAGTATCAGGAATTAAGATGAGGGAGACCAGCCAAGCTTTGGGTTTCTGTGGACCCCAAACCACTGTTCTGCAGTTAAGGGGGAAACTCCAGATACCTGACATACTTTTTGGAAGAGCCTAGGCTGGAGGGGGTAAGTGGCAAGCAGTGTGAACATCAGGAAAAAAAAAAAAAAAAAACCCTTATAAAGAAGAGCTGTGTTCATTTTGAAACAAAGCTGTGTATGGACACTAAGGGCCAGGGCAGAAAACTCAGCCAACTTTACTGCCAAAGGTCCACCCAACAATGGCTGCAAAGCAGCTCACTAGGTGTTAAATAAAGGGAATTTTGTGCTAAATTAATTTATTTGGTGCCCAAACTAGAATTATATTACTTAGCAATATCTGCTTTTTCAAAGTATGGGCTATGTGATTAAATAGCCATTGTTCTCATACCAAGCCTCACCACTGACCATCCAGGGGTCGAAGGACAAGGGATAACTTTCTCCAGACCTTGCATCTGTCTCTAGATTCCACATCTCCAAAGTGAAAAAAATGTCTATGTCTGCAGAAACCTTTGCATGGGAACTGGCATACAGGAAAATGTCAGTAAGTGGTAACTGCTACTTATAATTTCTTACATGGAGAAAGTGGAGGGCGGCGCCTGTGGCTCAGTCGGTAAGGCGCTGGCCCCATATACCGAGGGTGGCGGGTTCAAACCCCGCCCCGGCTGAACTGCAACCAAAAAATAGCCAGGCATTGTGGCAGGTGCCTGTAGTCCCAGCTACTCGGGAGGCTGAGGCAAGAGAATCGCTTAAGCCCAGGAGTTGGAGGTTGCTGAGCTGTGTGATGCCACGGCACTCTACCAAGGGCCGTAAAGTGAAACTCTGTCTCTACAAAAAAAAAAAAAAAAGAAAGTGGAGTTGTTTTTAATTTCTTTTTACATTTTCTCTTGGTATTTTAGTCAAGTTCTTTGGGTTCCAACCAGGAGTGCTAACATGGGGTAAGAAAGCATGGTATTGTCTGTGCATGGATTTGGAAGAGAGCCCCCCGAGCCAGGAGTCCTAGTAGAGCTACCACTACAGGTGAGATAGCTCTGCTCAGACTGCAGAAAGGTCCAGGAAAGCAGCTTGGGAGTCTGGGCCAGTCCTTCCCCCCTCTATTGATTGCCTGGTCTTCATTAGATGTTCTTTTCTTTTCTGGAGCAAGATCATGTATTTTAGTCAGTTGTTTGCTCAGTTATTCATTCCATTCAACACAACTGCCAGGCATTGTGAAAAACGTGGGCAAAGGAGACAGAAAATGCCTGGGAATGTCAACTTTTCTCAAACCCTAAGTTCCTAGAGGATTGGACAAAGAGACTGACAAATGCGATCCTGGATGGTGAAGGGGGAAGGCTTAAGGAAATGTTCTCATGCAATTTTATTTCTGATAACAACTTTGGTTTTGGTGCCAATAAGCATGTGAAGATGGTAGGGTATTTTAATGACATTATGTACCACAATATTTATTTATTCTTTTACAAACAACCCAATTAAAAAAAATAATTACAGGAGGGTTTATTTTACTTCCTTATCAAAGATGTTTTACGTACACTGAAAGTCATTTGAATTTCTGGGAAAAGAAGGAATTTCCTGATTATTCTACACCAAAATTAGATTTTTTTCCTATTTCATATTAGTGTAAAAATTCAGTGTCGTCACAGATCAGAAACATCCATTCTTTTAAACTTTTGAGACAATCTAAAAGTCAAGAAAAGTAGTTTCACCATCTAAGCTCATGTTCCATGAAAAATGCTCATTACTAAAATGGCAAGATCATCCAAGAAAGAAAAAACATGCCTGTAGAAAGTGAGCAAAAAATGTTAAGTTTCATAGTCCCTTTAAAATTAGGGAAATAGATATATGTATTCTTATGTCTAGCTCCTCTTTTGCCATCTTCTACTTCCTGAATCTGTCCTGGAACCAGCAAGCCTAGATCTCTGCCTCTGCTGAGTCTATGTCTTTTGGCCTTGCTCCAAACCACAGTGATTTTGCATCTGCAAAGGCATCATTACAGAGTCAGCTGAGAGAAGAGCAAAGTAGACATTTGTAAGCACCAAAGCCATCACAGTCAATCAAAAGATTAAGCCAAACAAATTGAAGCTACTCGCAGGAAGGAGGTATAGTAGAGCCCTTGGTCCCTGCCTTCTTTATATGACAGCCTTGAGTGACAGGAAAGATAGATCTATGAGTCAGGGGCTTCTGTGCAGGGAGGGCCTTGACTTTGTCATGAAAGTCGTTCTCATTACCTGTCTAGCATGCCAGCCTGACCCGATGGAGGGTGCTGTCACTCCCCGTATTGCCTTTCTTCCATGCAAGGTGATTGATTATACAGCGCAGCCTATTTCTGAGTGACTTGCAGTGCCTCTCTGTGGGGGAGGATACTTCTCTGCCACATGGTCAGAGCTGGCCATCTGATTTGTCTGGGCCAATGAAATATAAGTAGAGGTATCCATGTGCCACTTCTAAGCAAGCACTTTTAAACATGGCATATTCCAACCAATTCTCTGTTTTTGTCTTGGCCACAAAAATAACGTGTTGCATAACTTAATATATGCTGTGGCATTTTTGGCTCCAGGAAGAGAAGACCCTTGGAGCACAATGACAGCACCACGGCATAACCACCGTTACACAGCATGAGTGGGAAATGAAAATCTATTCGTGTGAGCCCCAGAGATGTGAGGACTGTGTATTATTGCAGCTAAGCTGATGAATACATCTGATGCCAGAAAGCAGTAACACATTAGAACAAGCATCTCATCACTGAGAACATCCCATTTCATAGGGGCTTGGATTTTATTCTAAAGATGAACTAAAAGAGATTAGATGGCTCAAGCTCTATATTATCTGTCATCAGAAGGTACCAGGGTTAAAAATTCCATCCTAGAAGATCTGGATTGCTATAAGACAAGCTGTAGTTATCCCAGCGGTCACTGGCTCCGCAATTCTGAAAGTGGCCATGACACAGATCTGCCTTGAAGGACAGGGTCACAGAACAGGTTTATACTGGCCCCAGTACAACCCATTCCTTAGAGTGCATAGCAATTTAATTTGTCCTCCAGTCCAGGAATCCAGGGAATAAATACCCACAGTGAGGGCGACCAGAGAGTCACAAAAACAGAAAGTGCTTCCTTTGGCTCAAAGGAACTGTCTCTGTGGCCTCATCTCTTTCTTTTAATTTATTTATGGCTCTTTGACAACTCTACTTCTAAGCCAGTGGCCTTGGGGTATAAATACAAATATTTAAAACTCAAAGTTAGCATGTTTTTCAAATGAATTAAAATCATTTAAAAATAGGTGGAGAAGCCAAGAGCAAACAAAATCCTAATCGTCTGGTCAGGGTCACAGGGACTCCGCAGGGCTGGGCAAACTCAACCTTGCCAGAACCAGCACGGAGGGGACAAGAGCTACAAGATTCAGAAAATGAGTTGGAAGGCAGAGAAGCA
The DNA here is from genome assembly GCF_027406575.1 of Nycticebus coucang. Classification (NCBI taxonomy): domain Eukaryota; kingdom Metazoa; phylum Chordata; class Mammalia; order Primates; family Lorisidae; genus Nycticebus; species Nycticebus coucang. The sequence continues at coordinate 16,116,180 of NC_069795.1, forward strand.
TGGCTAAGCAGAAGAGATTTGTTCCTAGAATGCTGCTGCCTAATCCAGGCAGGGCAGACAGGGCTGGGAAGCAGACATCAAGCACACACGTGGAGGCAACGCCCCGTTCCTCAGCAAGCTGTCTTGATGGTGGGGCCTGGGGCTCCTTGGGATAGCCAGTGACACGCTGACTGGCACAACTGGAGATGGTTTCTGATGTGTGTTGTGTTTTCTTGAGAAGATGACTCATTCTTTGGCTAGATTTACCCTGTGGAATCCAGGAAAGGATGAGATGGAACTCACTGGCAATCCCGGTTCAGTGGGAGCAAAACAAGGATTGTCCAGTAAAGAGGTGCTCTGAGGGAGCAGCCTGGGCTGGGAAGGATGCTCGAGCTCCCGACACAGCAGTCCTCTTCTTTCAAGGATGAGAAAACTGAGCCTAGAGCAGAGGCAAAGTGACCATCTAAGGCCGCGCTGTCAGGGAGGGCATGGCAGAGGCAGGGCTTGGGACCGAATTCCCTGACTGATGGTGAAAACCCTTCCGTGGGCTCTACACCAGCCTACTCTGAAATAAACACAAGGAGGCCTGTAAAGTCCAGTGTGGGTCAGCAGAGAGGTGTGCCTGCAACAGGAAGGGCTTCTGAATCCAAAACACTGCTGTGCCTGACAACAGATCTGCCTGAGACATCCGCCAAAAGTTTTCATAAAGAATAGGGCTATGAGATACTGTTGTATAAACATTATTTACTTGTTGGGATAACAAACATGTCATGTCCAAACCACTGAAACTTCCTACTTGAGAATTCCACCAGTCAACCATCTCTGTCAGTGGCAAGAATCCTCCTTAATGGCAAATTCATAATCTATAAGTAAAAGGCATCACAGCCCATTTGGGGGCTGGGGTAGGGAAGGCAAAAGAATGGAGCAGAAGGAGCCCAGAGAGGAAGGAAAACGAGGGATGTGCTTTACAGACACACTTGCTGACAAGTAATGAAAACAAAAACTTGCCTATGGTGGGTGCAGCTAAATTAAGTTTTCGTGTGAGAAACAGGGTAAAGGACTCATCGACAACACTTGCAGACAGACCCAAAGTTATTTTAAAACTCTGCATTGACCTAAAGATCTTAGAAGGATAGAGAAAATGCCAATGTCTGTAGATCTTCCTCATCCTTGCCTGTGTCTTGCTTTCATTTCCTCCCAAGTCCAAGTACCCAACTAGCCATCAGAAAAACAGAATACGTGAGGTCATAAACAGACATCTCAGCCACCAGAATAGCACCTTTGTTTCACTCTACACATATCGCCAGGCCCCGCTTGGAGGGCTCCTTCCTCTCTCTACACCATGTTTGCATTTGGGTTTCACAACATGATGAATTTCCCAGGAGAAAATTCTTCTCCAACACTTTGCTGGGTTCATTTCATCACTTTGCCCTTCATCAGATCCATTATTGCTAATCGGGGCAAACTATAACAAGTTTCTCTTGGCTAAAACTACACTAATCATGACCTTTACATGGTGCACCCCTGTAATCCTAGCGCTCTTAGGAGGGCAAAGAGAGAGGATTGCTTGAGGCTAGGAGGTTGAGACCAGCCAGAGCAAGAGTAAAACCCTGTCTCTACTAAAAATAGAAAAATTAGGCAGTTGTGATGGTGCACATCTGTAGCCCTAACTATTCAGGAGGCTGAGGCAGGAGGGTCGCTTAAGCCAGGAGTTGAAGGCTGCAGTGAGCTATGATGATGCCACTGCACTCTAAAGCAGGTAATAGAGCAATTCTCAGTCTCAAAATAAATAAATAACCAACTATGACCTCAGAATAGCTTTCAGAGCTAACTAACCTCTGACAACACTCAACTGTGTGAGCGAAAGGGTTTCAAAAATCCTGAAGCACCTGGACACTTCTGAAAATGATTCTGTCAGCTGGCTGCCTGACAGGGACAAAAACAAGCTTGAAAATTAAGAGCAAACAAGGAACTAGGTAAGCAACGTGATTCCATGTCACTTGGGCTCTCCTGCGGAGTAAAGGCAAAGCAGTCCCAAGTGCTTGAGCTCATACTCATTTTGAAGGAAAACTCCTAGTGACTCCCCCCTACCTCCCCCCCCCCAATCTCAGACCCTAAACTTGATTCCTGAAATAATTAAAATCCCCTTCTAGGAAGAGGAATTACAAAGTGGGTTGACTTTTAAACTTCACACAACATTGCATCATATATCAGGGCAACATCAGTGTTAGGATTGATATTAGGATAGGAATTTGGTCTTGGCCAGAATAGTGACTTTATAACCAACTCTGTGACACACAGCATGGTAGGAGTCAGAAAGAGAACATAGCTCACACATAATTGAAAATTCTTTTCTAGGTTCTAGTTTCAAAATCACCCTCCCCAAGAAGGGAGAGCAAAGCTCTTGTCAGAGAAACCAAGCTGGCCCATTGGAGTTTCATTTCCCTCCCCTGAGAAACAATGATGAAACACCAGGCGCTTTGAAAACCACCTGGATTCCCCAGGTTCTTTTAGATTACCTCATGGAAATAACAGAGAAGACAAGTTTAAGGCAACTCTAGTTTGGCTTTTTGTTTGTTTATTTGTTGCCAGTTAACACCTTAGGTACATAGAAGCTATGGGCTAAATTGTTCCTACATCTCCCCCAAATTTGTATGTTGAAATCAGAACTTCTACTGTGTAATATTCTGGAATTAAAAAAAAAAATTTTTTTAAATGAATTCCAAACCTCCAGTACTTCAGAATGCTGCTGTGTCTGAACACAGCCTCATGCAGAGAGAAGGCAAGTGAGAACTTACCAGGGATGGGTAGCCATTTATGAGCCAAGGACAGAAGCCTCAGAGGTCAACCTTGCTGACTCCTTCACCTTAGACTTGTAGCCTCTGGAATTGGGAGAAAATAAATTTTTGTCATCTGAGTCACCTGGTCTTTGGCAGCTGGTTCTGCAGCCCTAGCAAACTAAGACAGTATATTAACTTCTCCACCGTTTAAGTGCATATTAAAAATTCATCACTAGGGAGTCACGTAAAACCAGTATAATCTGTCTCTCACTTTAATGCTTTGTTAATGCCCACATTTCATCAGAGCCATGTCAGGATAACTGAAGTGATGGCACAGCCGGCCTGCCAGCAGGTTTGGACTGTCAGATTTGTAACACTTGATCCAGCTCTACAGACATCAACGTTTATATTTTGTTACTGTCATCGCCAATTTATAGCTGTGAAAAATGAGGCTTTAAAAGGCTAAACAACTTGTTCAAGTTGCACAACTGGAGAAGGGAAGGGCTGGGATTAGAACCTGATGGCTTGAGTCAGAAGTTGGACTCTTAATATTTATGGGGTGCTGTGCCTCCCCAGGCAGGGAGGAGAGTGGCCGTGATACATCCTGAGTTTTCATGACTAATAGAAAAGTTGAATCACTGGCAGAAACAGAGAAGATCTCGAAGACTTGTTTTGAGGAGAAAGATAATGAGTTGGATGTTAGACCTGTTAACTCCGATGCAGGGCCCTAACGCAGAGCTGGGAGAGCCAGGGCAGGGCAGGGTGGAGACTGGGACTTCTCCCCGCCAGGCCTAGAAGTAGACAAGACCTCTAAGTGGAAAACATAAAGTGAGAAAAGAATTGTAAAGACTTCACTGGATGGGAAGGGGCACAATTTAGATGAGAACAAGGCGGAAGAGGCTGCTGTGAGAAGCCTGAGGCAGAGAGGATAACCCTGAAAACACAGGCGCCTGAGTTCAAGGGCAAAATAATGTTAGGGGATGTGGTGGTAAATGCCCAGAATAGCAAACTGCTGACTTGTGCTGTTAGCAAATTGAAATAAATGTTACATTGAGGGCAGCAAATTGGTTTGACTCAAACTTACTCAGTTTTTCATTATCGAGATATTTTGGGTGCTGTATAATAAAAACTAGCACTTTCAAAAACAAAAACCCTTTTAATTCTCTGCGTTCATTTAAATATGAAAGAGACTGTAAAATACCAGAAACAGAAACATATTATTGGCATTCCAAAGCATCATAATTATCTGAATGTGAAAGAATGCCATAAAATCACTTCTTAAATTCAGAAAAATATTTAAAGGTTTAAAAAAACAACAGAAGCCACCTGTAGTCTCAGCTACACGTTTGCTGAGGTAGAAGAATCACTTAAGCCCAGGAGTCTAAGGCTGGAGAGCACCATAGTTACACCTGTGAATAGCCAATGCACTCCAGCCTGGGCAACAGAGTGAGAACACCACCCCCCTACCATCTCTCAACAAAAATAATTAAAAGAAAGCAAACAGAGAGATAGCTTCATTTTGAAAAAATAATGGACATACAGAAAATACAAATACCTACTGTTCCCTAACTTGGGACGAATTGTAAAAGAAAAATAAAATAAAATTTTACTCTAATTAAAAAAAGAAGTAGAAACTCTCCTGTTTGGCTTACTCAGTGAAAAGATAAGGTGTTAGGGCTTTTAATGAAATGTTGTCATTGGTGAAAAAGTGCTCATATCCCACACATTAATTATTTTTTACATTAGACTCTAGCTACTTAATATAGAATCTTAGAGTTGGAAAGGACATCCAAGTATACTGGCATGTAAATCACCATACAAAATATATGGGCAGGAATTCTCTCCACAACATGCCTAACAAATGGTTGTCCAATAGTCCACATTGTTCTATTAATTATAGAAAGTTCTTAATATAGGTTTAAAGCTTCCTTTGTATACCATCAGTCACAATTCTTTCCTGATAAAGGATAAAACCAGTCCTGACCCCCCACTCCTGCCCGCCAAAATAGCTTGCCTCTCATTCATCCTCTCTTCTGCCCACTCCTAATTCTTCCATTGGACTTCGAGTACATGGTTTGCATACCCTCCTTGTTCAGCCATCATTATTTGTGTACACTCCAAGTTAACAACTGACGTTCACAATGTGACAGACATATTTTAGTGCAATACTCCAGCTATCCTGAGCATCTTAGTTGTAATTCAACAAATAATAACTAAGAATCTACAGAGGGGGGTGGAGCAAGATGGGTGAACAGAAAATTCCAAGAGTTGTCCCTCTGCACAGACCCAAAATTCAACAATTATCCACATAGGAAAGCACCCTCAGAACCAAAAATCAAGTGGGCAATCACAGTCCCTGGATTAAACCTTTTATCAAGGTAAGTCCCCTGAAGGGACTGAGGAAAGTGGAAAAGACAGTGTTGCCCTGCCTATGCCCTCTTTCCCTGTCACCTGGCAGTGCTGTGCCAGTGTGCTGGGTGAGGGGAGAATCTGTATGCCTGGGGGACAGAGAGAAACGATTATGGGACTTTGCATTGGAACACAGGACTGCCTTGTCACCGGGAAACACAGCACAGGTAAAATTCTACCAGCACCCATGGAGGGAGCATTTAGATCAGCCCAGCCAAAAAGAAATCCTTTGCCCCAGTATAGAAACCTGAGTTACAGTTAACCTCACCACTGGCTGACAAAAGTGGCTCAGGGCCCACAATGAATTCATAAGGCAGTCAAAGCACAAACACTGCAGTCCCAGGGCAAGTCCTGTGGCTGTGCTGGCTCAGATCCAGTGAACTTGGGGTACACATGACTCAGTGAGATACCAGTGGTGGCAGCCAAGCCAGTGCCTGTGTCACACCTCCCCCAATTCCAGGCAGTGCAGTTCAGGGAGAGTCTTCTGCTTGGGGAAAGGATGTCTTGCAACTTGGGTCCTAGCCCAGCCACAGTAAAAATAAAGTACCAAACAGCCTCCTGAAACCCCTAATTCCAGGCTGTAGTTCCTGGATAGCATTTCTAGACTTACCTTGGGCCAGAAGGAAACCCACTGACAATTCTGGCAGGATTCATTACCTCCTAACAAAGAGACCTTGGGCATTGAATAAATATCAGGAGCAGCGTGGCAGTTGTCACTATAGGCTTTGGGTGAGAATGGGCTGGCTTCAGTTGTGACCTGTCACAGTCCTAGCTGTAGTGGCCACCAAGGAGTGCCCATGTCAGTTCTCTACCAACTCAGCCCAGCACAGAGACAGAGGGAAGAGAGTGAGAGACTTTGTTAACCCAGAGAATTCTCCAGTATCTTACTGGAGGTACCACAGGAGCGTCCAAAAGTCACTGTGCTACTAAGCAGGGGACACCACTCAGCTGCAGGGAACACAGACTCAGATTACAACCCTCAATTCCCTTGGAATACCTATAAAGTCTTCTCAAGCAGGACGGGTTCAAACAAGCCCAGACTGCAAAGATTAGAATAAACACCTAACTCTTTGATGCCCAGACATTGATGAGCACCCACAAGCATCAAGAACATCCAGGCAAACATGACCTCACCAAGGAACTAAATAAAGCACCAGTGACCAATCCTGGATGGGTGGAGAGAGGTGACATTTCAAAGAAAGAATTCAAAATAGCCATTTTTGAGAAGCTCAACAAACTCTAAGACAACACAGAGAAGGAATTTGGAAGCCCATCAGAGAAACTTAACAAGAATATTGAAATAATTCTTTAAAATGCAGAAATGTGGGGACTGGAAAATTCAATTGACATACTGAAAAATGCGTCAGTCTCCCAACAGCAGAATTGACCAACTAGAAAAAAGAATTAGGGAGCTTTAAGACAGGCTATTTGAAAATAAACAATCAGAAGAGAAAAAAAGAGAAAAGAATAAAAAAGAAAAGAATGAAGAACACATGTAAGGTCCAGAAAATAGATTCCACAGGGCAAATCCAGGACTCATGGGCCTTAAGAGGAGGTAGAGAGAGAGACTGGGGTAGAAAGTTTATTCAAAGAAATAATAACAGAGAACTTCCCAAACCTATAGAAAGATACTGGTATTCAGGTACAAGGTCATAGAGCATGAAGGGCATTTAATAATCAAGCACCCAAAGGTCATAGATTTAAGAAAAAAAAAAAAAGGTTGTAAAGGAAGCAAGAAAGAAAAAACAAGTAACAAATGAAGGCAGCCCAGGCCAAGCACCGTGGCTCAGACCTGTAATCCTACATCCTAGCAGTCTAGGGAGCTGAGGTGGGTGAGGTGGGTGAGCTGGGTGCATTGCCTGAGCAAGAGTGAGACCTGTCTACCCTAAAAACAGAAAAATAAGCCAAGAGTTGTGGCAAGCGTCTATAGTCCCAGCTATTTGGGGGACTAAGGCTAGAGGATCACTGGAGCTTAAGAGTTTGAGATTATTGTGAGCTATGGCACTGGGACCTCTACCTGGGAAACAGAGTGAGACTCTGTCTCAAAGAAAAAAAAAAAAAAGGAAAGGAAGTCTAATACATCTGGCAGCGGACTTTTTAGTCAAAATCTTCCAGGCCAGAAGTGGTTGGCAAGACATATTCAAATTGCTGAAGTAAAAAAAACCTTAACCCTGGGATGTTGTACCCTGAAAAAAAATATCCTTCAAACATAAAGGAGAAATAAAAACTTTCCAAGACAAACAAAAGCTGAAGGACGTCATCAACACTAGGTCTGCCCTATAGATGTGCTGAATGGAGTCCTTCAATCTGAAAGAAAAGCCCTTAATGAACAGGAAAAAAAACATCTGGAGACGCAAAACTCACTAGTAAAAGTAAGCACACAAGTACAAAATACTCTGTTTGCTAAAATTGTGTTGTATGTCACTTATACCTTGAGTAGAAAAGACAAACCTATCAAAAATAATAACTATAACTTTTTAAGACTAGATAGTATAAAAAGATATAAATGAAAATATCAAAAGGTTAAAAACCGAGCAGTGGGTGCAGTATAAAAAGATGTAAATGAGAACAACAAAAAGTCAAAAAGTTTAAGGTGGGTAAAGTGCTAAGACATTTACATTCCACATTTACTAAATTTTGCATATAACCTTGTAAGATGCACCACAGGTGTAATCCCACTAATCCCCTCCCTCTATCCACCTTCCCCCTCCCTCCCCTCCCTTTCCCCCTGCCCCCTATTCTTGGGTTGTAACTGGGTTATAGTTTTCATGTGAAAGCCCTAAATTAGTCTCATAGTAGGGCTGAGTACATTGGGTATTTTTTCTTCCATTCTTGAGATACTTTACTAAGAAGAATATGTTCCAGCTCCATCCATGTAAACATGAAAGAGGTAAAGTCTCCATCTTTCTTTAGGGCTGCATAATGCCAGGAAGGTTATGTTAACCATTCTGATAAAAATGTGTCAAACGGTCTATGAAACTAGTGTATGATGCCCCATGATCATATCAATGTACACAGCTATGATTTAATAATAAAAAAAAAAAGATGGGTAAAGCGTGGAGTTCTGTTAGATTTCTCTTTCCTTGTTTGTGTTTTGCAAACAGAGTTAGGATGTTATCTGTTTAAAATAATTGGTTATAAAATGTTTTTTTTGCAAGCCTCATGGAACCTCATAAGAGATGCACAAAAATAAAAAGCAAGAAATTAAAACATACTACCAGAGAAAATCCCTTCTACACAAAGGAAGAGAGGAAGGAAGGAAAGAAGAGAAGACCACAAAACAACCAGAAATCAAAGAAACAAGACCTTACCATTGAGGAAAGAAATTGAAGAGGACACAAAAAAAGGAAAGACATTCCATGCTCATGGATTGAAAGAATCAATACTGCTAACATGCCCATACTAACTCAAAGAAATGTACAGATTTGGTGCAATCTCCATCAAACTACCCATGATATTCATTACAGAAATAGAAAAATAATCCTAAAATTTATATAGAACTATAAAAGACCCAGAATAGCCATGCCATCCTGAGCAAAAAGAACAAAACTAGAGGAATCACATCACCTAACTTCAAATTATTCTACAGAGCTGTGGTAATCAAAATATCATGGTACTGGCATAAAAACAGACACACAGACCCATGGAACAAAATAGAGAACACAGAAATAAATCAATACATCTGCAGTGAGCCTATCTTTGACAAAGTAGCCAAGAACATACACTGGGGAAAGGACCATATCCTCAGTCAATGGTGCTAGGAAAACTTGATATCCACGTGCAGAAGAATGTTCCTGGATCCTTATCTCTGTTCATATAAAAATTAAATCAAATGGATAAAATACCCAAATCTAAGACCTGAAACTGTGGAACTGCTTAAAGAAAACAACTAAAGGGTTGCGGGGGAAGCTGCAGCCTTGGGGCCACATATGGCCTTCTGGATCCTTGAGTGCACCCTTTTGACTGAATCAAATTTTACAGAAAGAACAAAATCATGTAATAAAGGGATTTGTCTTGTGAAATTTGGATTTGGGTGAGGGGCTGCCCTTGGGATCTGGAGGACCACTCGCAGCCCTGAAGCTGCAGGTCCCCCATCCCAACACAAAGAGCTAAAAGGATTCTGCACAGCAAAGGAAGCAATCAACAAAGTGAAAAGACACCCCACAGAATGGGGGAAAATATTTGAAAACTTCCCATTTGACAAGGAAGGAATAACTAGAATATATAAGGGGCTCCAATTCAATAGAAAAAAATCAAATAATGCAATTTAAAAATAGGCAAAGGATCTGATTGGCTATTTCACAAAAGAAGTCATACAAATGACCAACAGGTAAATGCCAAAATGCTCAACATCATTAGTCACCAGAGAAATGCAAATCAAAACTACACTGGAGGACCATCTGACCCCAACTGGAGTGATTTTTATCAAAATGGCAGGTGATAACCAAGAATGTGGAGAAAGGGGAAACCTTGTCCACTGTTGGTGGGGATGTAAATTAGTACAACCACGATGGAGAAGAGTATGAAGATTTCTAATTAAACCAGAAATAGAGCTCCCACATAATTTGTAATCCCACTACTAGGTATTTATCCAAAAGAAAGGAAATTGGTATATTGAAAAGATATCTGCTGTCCCATGCTTATTACAGCATTATTCACAATAGCAAAGATTTGGAATCAACCTAAGTACGTCTTAGTTAGGAATACTTAGGTGAAGAAATTGTGGTGTACATTTACATGCATGTACACAATGGGATATTATATAGCCATAACAAGCACATGAAATCCTGTCATTTGCAACAAGATGGATGGAACTGGAGAACATTATTTTAAGCAAAATAAGCCAAGCACAGAAAGACAAATCTCACATGTTCTTATTCCTATATGGTAGCTAAACATTAAAACAATTGCAAGAGGGACTTTACCTAACAAATGCAAGCAGTGTAACCTGGCTTATTGTACCCTCCATGAATCCCCAACAATAAAAAAGTAAATAAATAGGGGCAGCACCTGTGGCTCAAGGGGGTAGGGCGCTGGCCCCATATGCCGGAGGTGGTGAGTTCAAACCCATTCCCAGCCAAAAACTGCAAATAAATAAACAAACAAACAAACAAACTGATCTCAAGGAGATAGAGAGTGCAATGATGGTTACCAGAGGCTGGGAAGGGTAGTGGGCAGTGAAGGATGAAGTGGAGATAGTTAACGGGTTCAAAAGTACAGTTACATAGGTAAATGAACTATATTTGATAACAAAGTGACTATAGTCAATAATAAGTTATAGTATATTTTAAAATGACTTAGAAGAGTGGAATAGGAGTGCTCCTAAAAAAAAAAAAAAAAAAAAAAGATAAATGCTTGAGGTGACGGATACCCCAATTACCCTAATTTGATTAAGACACATTATATGCTTGTATTATAATATTACATGTACCCTATATTTATATGATTGTATATAACTATATACAACTATTATGTATCCATAATAATTAAAAATTAAAATTTATTTTAAAAATTCAAAATAAATCTACTAAGCATAATACATTGAGCTGAACATTTTGGATATAAAGAGACATAAAACATGTGTTTAGACATCAGATCTTCTGAGCAACATGTGCCGTGTAAGACTATATGAGTACTGGGCATGGTGGTTCATACCTTTAATCCCAACAGTCTGGGAGGCTGAGGCAGGAGGATCACTTGAATTCAGGAGTGAATTGGCTCAGTAGTTCAAGACTAGCCTGAGCCAGAGCGAGACCCCATCTCTAAAAATAGCCAGACGTTGTGGTGGGCACCTATAGTTCTAGCTACTTGGGAGGCTGAGGCAAGAGGATCACTTGAGCCCCACAGTCTGAGGTTGCTGTGAGCTATGATGCCATAGCACTGTACCCAGGGTGACTGAATAAGAATCTGTCTTCAAAAGAAAAACAAAAATAGACTATAAGACTATATCGTGTTTTTGGTGGCCATGTGGTATATTATCTTGATCTCCCAGTAAATTCATCAGTAATTGATTTGTTCATGTCTGATTTCTGTTTTCACAACAACTGCTGTCAAAAAGGTTTTCAGGCTAGACATGGTAGCTATGCCAGTCACCGTAGCACTTTGGAAGGCAAAGGTGGGAGGATTTCTTGGAGCCAGGATTTCAAGACCAGCCTAAGCAAGAGCAAGATCCTATCTCTAAAAAAAAAATAGAAAAATTAGCTGGGGGTTATGGCATGGACCTCTAGTCCTAGCTCCTCAGGAGACTGAGGCAAGAGGCTCACTAGAGCCAGGAGTTTGAACTTGCAGTGAACTATATTGGCACCACTGCACTGTAGCTCTGGCAACAGAGTGAGATTCTGTTTCAAAAAATAAAAATAAAAAAAAAAGGTTTTCAGATCTTATATCTTATGATTGTAGAATTGCCCTTTCACAACTGACAATCCCAATATATTTCCCATCATTTCATAGCCAATTGTTCAAACTGGTGAGATCCTTTAGCACCTTTCTTCTTTAACTGGCAGCTTTTAAGTTGTAAATTTCTAAACTATAATTTTTTTAATTTGATAAATGTGGCCTTCACCTTTATGTTCAAGTCACTGATAAAAAATTTTACAGGAAAAGTTCAAGGACAAAGAATGACACACCTGGAGAGATCTCCTTCGCAGTTGCCCTCCCTCAATTTATTCCTTTTATGTGTGATTATCTAACTACCTGAAAGTCAATCTGTTCGCAACATCAGCCATCCCATATCCCTCTATCTTGTTCATGAAATTAGTCAAATAGCTTTAACTGGATAGAATACAATAACGAAGTTTTCCAAGGGTTCATTTGTTCATTTCCAAGGGTTTCATTACTTCTGTAGAAAGAAGAAAAAGAAGAACAGCGCAGATGTCTATCTGATAAGAACACAAAAGGAGGAACCAGGCACAAGACAATAGCAGAAACTGTCTGTCAAGAAACCACAGGGCTCTGATAGCGGGGCACACTACCAACTTATATGCAAGAGGTCATGAGAATATGAGATCTCCATGTTTCTAAGAAATATGCCTCTTCACTCCCCTAGAATATTAAGGAATAATTTAGGATGTTTGAAATATTAATATATTACAGGATATGGTAGATACTGTGCAAGGATTACAGAGACAGAGGACACCTGCCTGGGTCTTGACTTTCACTTGAGATCTGATCGTTCTTTCTGTAGACAGTTGGAGACAGGTCCTCACTGGTAATCAGTGTTACTTTTCATTTGATTGTGTGTTATTTTTTCTTCTTCCACGTGAATATCAGCCCAACGGTGATGCGCGGCAAGGAGGGGTGATTCCCAGACCAAATAAGTGTACATTCTGTCTGCTATTTTATTGTGATTCACACAACTGAGCAAATCTATGATAAAAAGAAAATTAAAGTTTACTTTGCCTGATGTACTCATAAGAAAAGTATGCTGATCCTTATTGATGGCCATCTTCTATTCCAAGTATTCAACAACCATCTGTCTACTAAAAGATTCTGAGAAAATAATTTATCAGATATATTTTTTAAATACTTACCTATCACCAGACTTCTTTTGTCTCTCCCAACAAACAATGCAGACCCCCATGAGACTTGGGTTTTGTTGAGCACGATTCTTTACCAAGGGTTGCTTTCATAGACTGATTAGTAAAATTTTATTCCTCATTGTCTGTTGGGTTTAGCCCAGGTGTTTTTCTTCTCTTTTTTGTTTTATTTCTGTGTTATCCATTTGCCGTGACAAATTGCAGAGCTTGCTGAGTCTTTATTTGAAAATAGCCTGAATTTTAATTCTTAAAATAAATTATATAATACCATTTGTTGACAGGTCCAGTGTCTGCATAAAAATGTACCAATTCTAGAACTTTAGAAATGGCAGCTTTCTTCTAATGCAGCCCATGAAAACAGACTTTTCTCCTTTTCCTGATGCCTTCCGGCAGTATGGTCTTAGAGACTATCTTAGTGAGTTGGCGCTGCTGCAAAAAAGTACCATAGCTGGAGTGGCTTATAAACAACAAATTTTCTCACAGTTATAGAGGCTAGAAGTCCAAGATAAGGGTCCTGGCATAATTAGGTTCATCTAAACATGGCAGAAAGGGAGTGAGAGAGCTCTCTGGGGTCCCTTTTATAAGGACACGAATCCCCTTCATGAAGACTCCACCTCCACCACTTAATTCCCTCTCTCAGGCCCCACCTCCTAATGTTATCACAGTGAGGGTTAGAATTTCAAAAGATTAATTTGGGAGGAATCTTAACATGTACTCCAAAACAGAACTATCTCCCTGACTTTTAGAGAGGAGAAAATAATAACTGAATTGGAAACTATCTCAAAAATCTTCTGCAAGAGTGTAAATGCTCTCTGTCTCTCTCCCCAACCCCCACTTGAGAAAAAGAGATTACTGTTTAAAGTGAAGGAATGTAGCTGCCATATAATATCTTTTGTTTAATATCTAACCAAAAAAGGTAGCTATTTTTGGGGACTTCAAAAGAAAAAGTTTACCATCAGATTCCAAAGAAACTGAAAGATAGAACCCGAGGTCATTAACTTTAGTTAAGTATAAATAAAGGAGGTGAGAGACTATGTACCACAGCAGAATCACTCCTATTCCCCAGGAAGCCACATGGGACCATCAACAAAATCCTGAGAATTCTCACTAACACACACACACACACACACACACACACACACATCTCTGAAAGGAAGCGAATATGTATTCTTATCTTTTCCCTCTTTTGACCGGGAAGGGTGAAAAATAGCAATAAAGCAAAGCAGGAGGTGCAAGCAGCATGGCTGATTCTGTGTGATGGAAATAAAGTCCCAGAAATGCTCATGATTTGAAGACCAACGTGAATCCAAGGTCTAGGGATGGAATAAACCCCAAGCATGTAGAGAGAATCCAGGCGCCTTACACTGAAAACAGCCAGGCATGGTGGCTGTACACCTGTAATCCTAGCACTCTGGGAAGCCAAAGAAGGTAGATCACTTGAGCTTAGGAGTTCGAGACCAGCCTGAGCAAGAGTGAGACCCTGTCTCTAAAACTAGCCGGGCATTGTAGCAGGAACCTGTAGTCCCAGCTACCTAGGAGGCTGACACAAGAGGATCTCTTGAGCCCAAGAGTTTGAAGTTGCTATAATCTATGACTCCAGGGCACTCTACCCAGGGCAACAGAGTGAGACTCTGTCTCCAAAAAAAAAGAGAGAGAGCCTCAAAAGTGAAAGCAGAGTCCAGCCACATGTGTACACACCTGTGTGAACACGTGCATTCCCCCATGCCCTCAGCCTATGGGACAGTGAACCATACACTGGCATTTGAGCTGGTGGTTGTGATGGGTGGGGTAGCAGTTGAAGCTGGACACAAAGGTCCTGTTCAGATTTATATACTTGTGAGAATGACTGTTCAAGCTCTGCATAAGTTACTTTCACTTGTTACTATCAAAACAACAAACAGTGCAGAAGAGTAAGGTTTGGGGTGTGGGGAGGTGGGTTCCAATGCCCATCTTTGCTCCTGAGAGTGCATCACCTAAAGTCCAGTGGGTCAGTACCCCAAAGTGAGAAGTCCACTGGCCAGCAAAGCAAAGAACTCTGGCTGATGGTCAGCATGAATGAGATAAAAAATAAAGGGCAAAGTAACCATGAAAAGAAACTATGAAATAAAGAAAATACCAGGGGTGACAACAAAGATGTACACATATTTTAAGAGATCTTGTTGGAAGTAAATTCATTCATTCCCAAGAAGTGTATGAATGTCAGGCAAAATGGATGAGTGTAACACGTCTAGGTATACTTGATCAGTAAGCTTCAGCTTCAGAAAATAATAATACATAGGCAACATCTCTTAAAATATGTACACATTTTGGCACCCTTTGTATAAATATTAACAATAAAGAACCCAATGAGAAAAAAGGAACAAACAAGGAACAGAAGAAAATTTTTTAGAAGAGCTTTGAGTAATAGGACAAGTTGACAAGAACTGCTTGAATTTGACAAAGTAAGAGCAAAAAGAATATTAAAAACATTATCCTCCGAAAAGGAAAAATACTATTCTTAGAAAACAAAATGAAAACCAAAATATCATTAAAAATAAGCCTGTAATCCTAGCACTCTGGGTGGCCAAGGTGAGTGGATTGCTTAAGCTCAGGGGTTCAAGACCAGGTTGAGTAAGAGCGAGACCCCACATCTACTAAAACTAGAAAAATTAGCAGGTGTGTTGCAGGTGCCTGTAGTCCCAGCTACTAGGAGGCTGAGGCAAGAGGATCGATTGCTTGAGCCCAAGAGTTTGAGTTTGCTGTGAGCTATGATGGCATGATGGCATTCTGCCCAGATGACAGAGTGAGATCTGTCATCAAAAAAAACTTAAAAAATAAATAAGCAAGCTAAAAACAAGTTATAAACAAAAAGATTGAAAGGGACAAGAAACAAACAAAATCAATTTACTTATATTGAGAAGAAGACTGTAATAAACATGGTACTGCAAATGAACATGTGCTTAAAGAATCACAGAGAAACTTCCAACATGGAAGACAAAAATCAGAAACCCAAGAAATGTTAAACTGGTGTAAAAATACAAGTAAAAATAGTATAACAGTGAGACAAGAAAAGTATTACGAGGATATATTATGAAATAACATCCCTGAAATAAGAACTCCAGTGGCATAGTAAATGAACCTGAAAATTAGGTATGGAACTTTCACATTATTCTATGTCTTTGTTACTGAATTTCAAGAATGAAAAGACTAATCTTTCAGACATCACAAAACTAATCGTCTACATACAGCGTTTCTCAACCTGTGGGTCACGACCCCTAAGACCATCGGATAACACATCCTGCATATCAGATATTTACATTATGATTCATAACAGTAGCAAAATTATAGTTACAGAGCAGCAACGAAAATAATTTTATGGTTGGGGGTCACCACAACATGAGGAACTGTATTAAAGGGTTGTGGCATTAGGAAGGTGGAGAACCACTGACAAGGAGAAACAAAAATCATACAGACATCAGACTTCTGCCAAGCAACATGCCCAAATACAAATGGAAATTGTCTTTAGGGCTTTGTTCAATATGATGGCTACTAGCTATGTGTGGCTTCTGAGCACTTGAAGTGTTGAAGTATTCAGATATGTTGAATTAAGTAAAATATTATTAGTAAAATAATTTTACCTGTTCCTACACATTATTTTTAGTATGGCTACCAGAAAATTTAAAATTACACATGTGGTTCACATTATATTTCTATCACACCACAATGATCTATATAGTTCTTAAGAAAGAATGTAATAGCCACCAAGGATGTTTTAAAGTAAATTTGTAAAAACACACATTTGTGAATATAAAAAAAAAGATTCATTTCAGTCGTAGAAATCTACTTCGTGAAAATAAAAACAATAAAAATGAAGGACCCATAAATACATTTAAAAAAGAAAAAAATTGCCAGTGTGATTTGGTGTTATAGAAAAAATTAAATATTTAAATACTAGAAAAAAGGATTTATAATTGGAGAATTTATAGTAAAGAAAGCTAGCTATTAATGGCAAGCATTTTAGTATAATGAGACAAAAAATGTTACAGAAGTTACAAATCTTGATAATATAAAAAGTAACAATATAGTACAGGGGTTAGCAAACTTATTTTTGAGAAGAGCCAGATAGTAAATATTTTAGGCTTTATGTGGGCCACAAGGTCTCTGTCAAGGCTGTTTAATTTCACAGCTGTAACTCAAAAGCAGGAATAGACCACACATAACCAAAAGGACCTGGCATGTTACACTAAGACTTCACTTATGAGAACAGGGGTGTATTTTCTTTTTCAAGACAACTACGTTTCGTCATTATAGCACAAAAGCAGTACAGACAATACCTGAGCAAATGGATTAGGGAAGACATAGCAAATGGACATGGGCAAATGAGCAAGTTACAATAAATCTTTATTTATAAAAACACGCAGCAGGTTTGTAGTTTCCTAACTTTATAAGAGAAATGTGATATGATAAAAGCTCCATCTTTATGGTGGTTATTCAAAAAATACTATCTAAAATTGAAATATACTGTTTCTTAAAATACAAAAAATTCATTTCCAAATTTATTTAATACATTGTCTTTTCAAGAAAGCTTTTTTCAGAAAATAATATTTTGTGATTAATACTCCTCAGTATAAAATTCAATTTTTCCTCAATTTTGTCTAAGTATATTTTCTCTCTCAGTTAAATTAAAATAACATTGAAAAAATGTTTCAGTTAAAAAAATTACTCATAGATTATTTTCTATGGCACAGTATTAATAATATTTCTTCACCCTTGTTCTTTAACACTTCTGTAACCATGTGCCAAAAAAATAAAAAATGGGTATGATGACATTTATTTTAAATGGTCATTGAAAAAATATTCTTACCCATCAAGATTTCATTTGGAACTGAAAAACTTAAAGGTATAAAATAAGAAATTGTGTTACAATTAATAAAATCTGTCATGTGAGGTTTGATCTTCTCCAGATTTGAACCTAAACTTGCCCCCTCTTTTTCCATGAGTTCTTTCCTGCTTTTCTCTATGTTGTTAGCTACCTTTTAAAATAAGCTAGTATTTTTTGTATTTTCAGCTTAGGGTCCTTTGGTCAATTCAGGTCAACTATCCTGATACCGTGTGACGCCCTCCCCTATTGTCTGATCCTAAAAGTATATCCCTTCAAAGTTACAGATTGTGTTTCTCTTTCTGAGTCATTTTGCAGAAGTTCAGGTGCAGAAAGCAGAGGGAAGAGAAAATCTTTTTGTCAACGTCCCTGTATCTATCGCCATTTCTGTTCCAGTCTTTCTTCCAGAGTTAGATCAGGTAGTCTAGTCTTGGAGGTAAAGTGCTGCCAACAAAATGCAACCAAAATCCCAGGGGACTTCCCAGTTCTCTGAGAAAAGCAACAACTGGTGCTTTATAAGAAAGTGCCAGCAACTCATAAACAACTCAGATTATCTTTCACAAGGGAGATTAATTTCCAAAATAATAAATCTGTTGCCTGATACTGGTTCGAGCATAAACACAAGTCATCTGAGCTCTTACCAGATACTCTTTCAGTATCATTTCTTTTTAAATACTTTAAAAATCTTACTACAATTCTATGCACGTTAAGCAAGGTTGCCATTCATTAATTAAATCCTAACCATTTAAATTTTAATATTCTTAATAAATTCTGCCATGTCTTTGTACATTAATGTAAATATAATAGTTTCAGTCTATAAAGAAAATCTTTTTCGCCCAAATCATTCATATCATGCTTCACAAGTAATCTCATCTGACTAGCCATCCATGTTCTGAAATTCAAATCACTGTAATAAACTAGTTTATTGCAAAACAGAAAAAGAAAAATGACATGCCCTGTACTCTACTAAATATATCAATTTCCTTCTGATCTCAGCATGGTTCTTAGGCTTTGTCATCTTGGTGTCATAGCAAATTAATTGTTAGAAAATTTTTATGATAGATTTTACTCAAAGTCCATTCAAATGCTTAAAAAATTAATTTTTATCTTGAAGAGAAAAATCTATTCTGGACTTCAGATAAGATAATTTTTCAGCAGTCCTTAAATAGTAAGGTGTGTCATCGAACCCAAAGCACCACACACTCAGAGTCCCTACAGAAATAGTCATTTTGTTTGTTCAGCTGCACATAAGCCCACATATCTTAGCCCCATGCATACTTGGTATATTTCGTAATTGCTTAAGTTGCTTATCTTTCTTTAGCATATTCTTTAATAATCCTGAGTAAGAAACTTCTGTTGCTCTAAAATTTATTCCCATTTTTGCTTATAGTTAATGAGTCTTGTGGTTTGAGATTCTTTCGCCTACTCTTACTCAGAGGAGGTTGTCTCTACAGAATTCCATTAAAGGAGTTTAGATAAGAGATGAGGTCATATTGGAGATACAGGAATTGCCCAGCTTCTACATCCTCTGGTATATGCATTGTGGTAACCACCTGCAGACGGTGAATCAGAATGGCTGGGGGGACGGAGGCTGCAGCTCTGCTCCAACG
Organism: Nycticebus coucang; assembly: GCF_027406575.1. NCBI lineage: Eukaryota > Metazoa > Chordata > Mammalia > Primates > Lorisidae > Nycticebus > Nycticebus coucang. The sequence goes on from NC_069795.1 coordinate 16,135,351, forward strand.
TGTGTTGGTTCTTCTTGTTTCGTGGTAAGAGTAAGGATAAGTGAGAAGAATGAGTGATTTTGCATCAGTATACTCAAAATATTGACAGGTACTTTCTAGAATCAAAGGAAAAAGAGAGGTACCACCACATGATTCACATTTTTCCAGGAAGATAAGGAGGAGGTTGTTGTGTTTGTTTTTTGTTTTGTTTTTACATTAATAAAAAAGGAAAATGAAAAGGAAAGAAAGTGCCTAAACAGCAACATCTGAGATATAAATTCAATTTCAGAAGGATTTTTAGACCTATCGGTTAAACAGAGAGATGTTTCACTGGGTGAGGCTATTATGGTCCTTGAGTAATCATTAGAAAGCCATGTGCTTTGGACTCACATATAATTGCTTTTTTTTTTTTTTTTTTTTTGCAGTTTTTGGCCAGGGCTGGGTTTGAACCTGCCACCTCTGGTATATGGGGCCAGCGCCCTACTCCTTGAACCACAGGCACTGCCCTATAATTGCTTTTTTAAAAAATCATGGGCTCAGAAACTTCCATCCATCTCCTTCACTATATTAAGAGGCTATCTAAAGTTATGGTCGTAAATACAGACTCTAGGCCTAGACCACCTGGGATCAAATCCTAGGTCTTCCATTTATGACCTTTGTCAAAATAATTAACCCTATGTGACCCAATTTTTCCCCTGTAAAGTGGACATTCATAGTATCTACCTCAAAAGATTAGTGTAAAAATTAAATATGTTAGTTTAATGTGCTTGGCACATGGTGGGCACCACATGTGATTGCTGCTGTTATTTCCAATAAACATCTCTTATCAGGTTAAGGTATTTTGTTTAAATTTGACTTTTTAATGTCTTTATAGATACGAAACTCTGATGAGAACCTGGCAGAAAGGCAGAGACATAACTATTAAATTCTAATTTTCCTTAATATTCACTTATTTTATGTATTCACACATTCATTATTTGGCAACTATTATAGACCCTGTGAAGTGTGGGACACTGTGGATACAACAGTAAGAAAAATGTAATCTTCAGGGAGGATAAAAGAGTCACCAACACAATGTGAACAGGTCAGCATCACAGGTCTATGGTTGAAAACTGAGCAGTGCACAGCAGAAGCAGCAGTGAAGGAGAGACAAATTATAGTCTGGTTAGGGAACGCTCTACCAGGGAAGGGAGTCCACGCTGAGTACTGGGAGATGAGAAAGTTTCCCCTGGGGTCTGGCTTGGTCTGAGGACAGAGTGTTTTATGTTAAAGAGAATGTGAGTACGATAGCAGATAACACAGAGGCTCTCCAGCAACCCGTCAGATGACTGACACAGATTCTCCCATGTGCTAAATAAAACAGCAGAAGGAAAAGTAGCCAAGCTTGAAAGGAGGAAAAGGAAATAAACCTACAGGTTGAAGAAATGAAGACAGAAATTAAATACAAACTGGTAAACATAGCAGATGCAGCAGCCTCTCGAGGTGTTGTCAGTCCTCCTTGGCAATAGGGCTGAGTGTTAACGCCCAAACAGGAAGAGGATAAGGACGCTGGCCCATGTGAGGTGGATAGCTGGAACTGAGACCTCTGCACTTAGCCAGGCCCCTCTTTGCAAAGGACACCAGAAGTATACCACCCACTAGCCTAGAAAGCAGCAAGGAAGCTATCTGCCTGGGACTCACACTGGGGAAAATAATGGGAAACCCCAAGCCTACAGCACACAAGTGTGTGAGGGTCTATTTTATATTATCCCCATGGTATAAAAATCCCCAGCTAAGACATTAACACGGAGCTGCTCTAGGACTCACCTAGCCACTAAGAAACTGGCAGAACCAGGGCTTCCTCACAACCTAGGGTCGGGGAGCCCTGCTAACGGTTATCTCACGATAAAATCAGCAAATGAAATAAAACCCACCAATGCACAGGCACACCAGGAAACAATCTACCACCATGAGAGGGTTAGTAAATGTAACACATGGAGAGTTTATATCACAAAAACTAGAAATGATAGATCTCCTCAAAACTCTAAAATATATATAGTTTAAATAATCAAGGAGACAAAAGAAAGAATGGGAAAATGATGAAAGAAGACAGAAGATTTTCAGTTTAATGAAGTCCCATTTGTTTATTTTTGTTGTTGTTGCAATTGCCATGGCAGTCTTCTTCATGAAGTCTTTCCCCAGGCCAATATCTTCCAGTGTTTTTCCTATGCTTTCTTGGAGGGTTTTTATTGTTTCATGCCTTAAGTTTAAGTCCTTTATCCATCTTGAATCAATTTTTGTGAGTGGGGAAAGGTGTGGGTCCAGTTTCAGTCTTTTACATGTAGACATCCAGTTCTCCCAACACCATTTATTGAATAGGGAGTCTTTCCCCCAAGGTATGTTCTTGTTTGGTTTATCAAAGATTAGGTGGTTGTAAGATGTTAGTTTCATTTCTTGGTTTTCCATTCGATTCCAAGTGTCTATGTCTCTGTTTTTGTGCCAGTACCATGCTGTCTTGAGCACTATGGCTTTGTAGTACAGACTAAAATCTGGTATGCTGATGCCCCCAGCTAAGGAGACAATAACCAAAGCAAAGAGACAACCTACACAATGGGAAAGGATATTTGCATATTTTCAATCAGACAAAAGCTTGATAACTAGGATCTATAGAGAACTCAAATTAATCCACATGAAAAAAGCCAACAATCCCTTATATCAATGGGCAAGAGACATGAATAGAACTTTCTCTAAAGACGACAGACGAATGGCTAACAAACACATGAAAAAATGTTCATCATCTCTATATATTAGAGAAATGCAAATCAAAACAACCCTGAGATATCATCTAACCCCAGTGAGAATGGCCCACATCACAAAATCTCAAAACTGCAGATGCTGGCGTGGATGTGGAGAGAAGGGAACACTTTTACACTGCTGGTGGGACTGCAAACTAGTACAACCTTTCTGGAAGGAAGTATGGAGAATCCTCAAAGCACTCAAGCTAGACCTCCCATTTGATCCTGCAATCCCATTACTGGGCATCTACCCAGAAGGAAAGAAATCCTTTTATCATAAGGACACTTGTACTAGACTGTTTATTGCAGCTCAATTTACAGTCGCCAAAATGTGGAAACAGCCTAAATGCCCACCAACCCAGGAATGGATTAACAAGCTGTGGTATATGTATACCATGGAATACTATTCAGCCATTAAAAAAAATGGAGACTTTACATCCTTCGTATTAACCTGGATGGACGTGGAAGATATTATTCTTAGTAAAGCATCACAAGAATGGAGAAGCATGAATCCTATGTACTCAATTTTGATATGAGGACAATTAATGACAATTATGGTTATGGGGGGGGAAACAGAAAGAGGGAAGGAGGGAGGTGGGTGGGGCCTTGGTGTGTGTCACACTTTATGGGGGCAAGACATGATTGCAAGAGGGACTTTACCTAACAATTGCAATCAGTGTAACCTGGCTTATTGTACCCTCAATGAATCCCCAACAATAAAAAAAAAAAAAAAAAAAAAGAAAGAAGACAGAAGAGAGATTAATGCAGCATTGTCCATTCAGAATACAGGTGGGAAGTGCATAGGTGTGCAGGTAGTTGTGCGTATTGGTGAAGACTGAGGAGAGACCGGAGGAAGTGCATCCAGAGGTGAGTCATGAAAGGTAGACACAATCACAGTTTGGAGGGTCTGTGATGCCACCCCCAAAAGTTTAACTTTATCCCTTAGGAAGAGGAAAATTTTGAAAAATTCTAAGGCAGTAATGAGCAGATTTGTTTTAGTATATAATCTTTGGCAGGAATTGGAGGATGGAAAAAGGAAACATGAATGGAGGAATGGAGACCACGCAGAAAAGGTAGAACTAATGTCTTTAGTTCCAAGCTGAATTTATAAGCCTAAGGAACATTCAGACACACTTTACTTAAAATTCTAAACTTGGATTTCCCTTCAAACTCCAGCAAAATTCCAAAGCTGCAGGGCTACTCCCAACTTTCCAGTTAGGGACATTTAACACACATGGAGCACTTGTGCTGTCAGACAGTACCCACTGTCGGACATTCAACTATGAACAACACCTGAGATTAGTGTTTTCTGAGATGTGGATAAGAGAATGAAAACAGAACACTGGGGAGCCTGGAGAAAGTGGAGTGTTAGACAAAGATGAATTGAATCTTGAAGGAAGAATAACATTCTATGCAGGAGGAAATCTGTCACTGGCAAAAGCTTGTAAATATGACATCAATATGATATAATTTCAGGAAAATCTCCCCTTAAACTACATCTTAATGATAAATTATCATATAAGTCAGCAGTTCTCAACCTGTGGGTTGCAACCCACAGGAACTGTATTAAAGGGCCGCAGCATTAGAAAGGTTGAGAACCACTGATATAAGGCATCATGGGATATAAGAGAAGAATAAAACTTGGTCCTCAGAGAGACTTTAATGTAATAATTCTTTATTTGGGGACATCATAATAATTTTATAGGCATTGCATATTCTTTTATTTTGTTCCCATGGTTACATTGCAAGTGTGGTCTTATTTGTTACAGAAAATAATTAAAAACAAGACTAACTCACAAGAAATAATAGACATTTTGAAGCCAAGCAGTGTGTTTCACAGTAGTCATGGGTCCAAAGTTACTCCATCTCACTGGGGAATTTCCAACTGTTCTGATCAGTTTCTTTGGGCGCAGAAGACCAGTACATCTTCCTACCCTGATAAGGTAACCCCACCTTCTGTTCAGGGCATGAATAAGGACCCAGCACTTTTGGATGATGGGCTGTACATGGGCAATGAATTGCTGAGGGGAAGGTTGATCTCAAGCATAATGTGGCATGGATTCCTTCTACATCTGAACCTTCCTTCCACTTTCTGGTCCCACTCTGAAAATTATATTGCCTTCACGCCTTCCTCTCATATCCTAGTAACACTTCTGCCATCTTTTATTCATGGTCTCAGCCCCAGACTTAGGCTGTCTTTCCCAGCAGGCATCTGGTAGCTGTTTGATTAGACTGTGGGGGTGCCTCTGGGTTCAAGTGAAGATAAGACACAGAAGGAAAGGGAAATATACAGAAATCAGATTAATAGTCAAAATTATCCTTATTAGCAGGAGAACTGGAGAACAGAGCAGGAACAGCTAATTTGACCTAAGAAAATGTTCCAAGGCCAGAGTGGGCTGAGATGGAGAGGATGTATTTGGAATGGAGACAAAAACTTATAAATTTGAGGTCTTGGAATCTGTCCTCCTAATACCCCCACATCCTGGTGGGAAGAGCCAGATAAGCAAAGATCCCACTTGGACCACATGGAGCCCCCCTGAGGAGATAGACCTTCCAGAAGAAGTTATTAATATAAAGAAATGGTGGAGGTAAACAGGCATTGACTCAGGAGGACTCAGACAGATATAAATCTGTTAATAATAAGCACTTCCTTTGATAGGCAGAGCCAGTATCACAATTTTATTATTCACATAATTCTTGTCCATTAAGGAATCCATCCTCTTGATGACCTAGGAGACCCTAAGGGAACAGATTGTTCTTAAGAACATACTATTTTGTTGAACAGTTGATATTAATTGTCTCTAACCACTCACAAGTACATTAGTGAGACTTAAATTTCTTTCTCTTAGTGAGGATGCTACCTCTAGTTGTAATTATACATCTTTGATTAAAGATCAAATCTGTAGGCCACAAGCAAACTACTGACAAGATTCCACAATAATATACTACCTTTCGAAAGTATAAAAATACTTTGAGTTTTGCCAGATATGGAATTAAGGTAGTAAACCACCCTTAGTTTAGTGCAGGAGCTGGAAAACTGGAGCCCTAAGACCAAATCTGTGTTCCATCTATTTCTGTAAATAAAGTGCCATTGGAACACAGCCCACACAAAGTCACTTACACATCGTCTATGACTATCGTCCTGCTACAACTGCAGAGTGGGGTCGTTGAGAAGGAGATGGGATGGCAAACAAAGCATGAACTATTCACTCTCTGTCCCGATTATAAGCAAATAACCATTTGCGTATTCCTGGTTAGTCTAAGTTTTTTTTATTTTCTTTTTCCTGAAAATAATAAAATTAGAAATATATCCTGATGGAGGGGCAAGATGGCCAACTGGATGCAGCCTCTGACATAGGCTCCTGTCCAGAGAGAAGGATAATGTCCAGAGGGTATCCAATTGAGTTGAAGACAGGAGCCCAGCAGAGAGAGAAGAGAGATAACAACAGGTCACCCTTGCTGAGGCAAGCTGCAATTCCAAGACAACAATCTCCAGGTATAAAAGTCAACCAAAAGGAAAAATACCTGAACCCTACCCCAAGAAAGCTGCGGGTTCTTTTTTTCCTTTTCCTTTCGTTCTTCGTTTGCTCCTGTGGGATTTCTAGAGGCAAGTAGTGAACTGAGGATCTCTTGTCTTAACCCATGGGTAAGAGCAGTAAGAAGTAGGGACTTCTTCTTCCAGAGGGACCCTACGGTGACTCTGATCATTCTCTTACTAAGTAGAAAAATTGAACTTACATTTTCCCTGCCATTCTGAACTTTCAGTCCACCCTCCCCCCCGCATCGGATAAACCAGTTCCCTAACTGCTGCACTGAGGGAGGAGGCTCATGAGCAGTGCCCCCCCCCAGCCTGCCTGACCGAGTACCCCACCCCCTGCCTGGTCAGTCCCCAGCTCCTTTCCTGTCTCCAAGCTGCACCGTGCTCTCAAGCTGCACCGTGCCCCCCGTGCCCTCCTTGCCTCTGCACAGCGCCCTGCCTGCCCAGAGACCTCTTAGGCTGGCACAGCGCCCCACCCACAGAGAGACTGCCAAGGCCTCGCAACGTGCCCCACCCACCCTGAGACTACCGAGGCTGTGCCGTGCCCCACCCTGGACTGCCAAGGCTACACACTGTGCTCTGCCAAGGCTGCACACCATGATGCCAGGAGACCCCTGAGGCTGTGCGTGCTGTGCCCCACCTATCTGGAGACCACTGAAGCTGTGCGCAGTGCCTGCCCTACCTCCACACCAGGCCCCTGCCCGATCAGAATCGCCAGTGGAGTAGTGTTCTTGCTGATGTCACCAGGCACTTGATACTGCCAGAATCCATGCAGTGTACCCAGCCCTGCTGCCAGATCTGTGTGCAGCATGCTCCTAAAGCTGCTCCTACAGCCAGAATTATCTGGCTTTGGCAGTGGTAGTGTAACTCTGCAGGGGCATTTCCCACAAAGATCCAGCAACAATAGAATGATCGTGCCAGGGTCCAATCTTGGAGAAACATCCCCCCAACTCTGTGCACTGCCAGAGGAAACCAGAAGTCACTCTATAGGGATACTGGTGCTGCAGAGCGGCAGGGACAAAGGTGTGGTGGCTGAGGGAGATAAGCATTTTCAGGCCTGGTACCCTCAGGATTAGACTGAGCCCAAGTGGAACACTCGCCAGTGGAAATTGAACACCAGAGGCAGGCAGGCCTCGGCTCCCACAGCTGGCCCTTCCTTTGACTCTGACAGGTGCTAAGCCCTGGCACTTCGCATTATTGGAGGAAACAGGACTGCAGCCCTGTGGGGTCACCAGTGATTAGGTGTGAAAAAGGAACTGAGTGGAAAAAGAGACTCAGCCCCCTGATCATACCAGGAGGGCCTTTCTGACTCCATAGAGCACCGGAGAGAGCCAAATCTGAGCAGCCAGTAGACCTCTGCTATCTAGCTGCTGGAGACCTTTCAAACTCTCCCACCTGAGAGTTTGTACTGATAGGGTCAATTGGTTCAGAACCCCTAACTTGGGACAATCACCCAAGGACCCTCTAGGGGGATACCCTGGTTGTGTAGTAACAAGAAGGATCGATTTTCACATTCCAGTTGTTGTCTGGGGATGTGGGGTTTCTTAATTGCTAGTATTTCTTCACAGGTAACACTTCACCAGAGTCACTAATCCACCAGGATCAGACAAGAACCAGTTGAATACAAGACTGAGCCACCTAACCCCACCACACCAAGCAGGTTTCCCCAGCCTCAAACTATAATACTGTACAGGTCCTTTGCAAAGCTAAAGGGGAAAAAGCTGCAGTCATCAGTCCCAGATCCTCAAAAAAGGGCTGGTTAACCACAACCCCAGGAAACCCCAATCCAATCTCACCTTACTAGACCACCTAGCCAACAGTGAAAAACAATCATGAGGTGGAATCAGCGGAAAAACTCTGGCAACATGAACAATCAGAGTAGATCAACTTCCCCAAGAAATGTTAAAGCAGATACAGCACAAGATCCTATTCCCAAACAAATGGCTGAGATGTCAGAAATCGAGTTCAGAATTTGGATAGCAAATAGAATCAACAAAATGGAGGAAATGATGAGATTAGAATTTAAAGGAGAAATTCAAAAGATGTCTCAAGAATTTAACGAATTTAAAGACAAAATGACCAAAGATTGTGACACATTAAAGCAAGAATTTGCAGCTCTCAAAGATCTAAAAAATACAGTAGAATCCCTCAGTAACAGAATGGAGCAGGCAGAAGAAAGAAAATCCGATATTGAAGACAAAGCTTTTGAACGCTCCCAAACACTCAAAGAAAAAAAGTGGAGAACAAAAATGGATCATTCTCTCAGAGAGCTCTGGGATAATTTGAATAAGTCTAATATTCACCTTATAGGAATACCTGAAAATGATGAGGTTGCTGCAAAGAATACAGATGCTTTGCTTCATGAAATAATTAAAGAGAATTTTCCAGACATACCCAGAGATTCTGAAATTCAGATAGCATACAGTTTCAGAACACCGGCACAACTCAACCCGAATAAAAATTCACATTATGATTAATTTTGCTAAAGTTAATATGAAGGAGAAAATTCTGAAAGCTGTAAGAAGTAAGAAAATCATTACATACAAGGGGAAGAGCATTAGAATGACTGCAGATCTCTCCACTGAAAACTTTCAAGCTAGAAGAGGGTGGTCATCAACCTTTAATCTCCTTAAACAAAATAACTTTCAACCCAGAATCCTGTATCCAGCTAAATTGAGTTTCATCTATGATGGAGAAATTAAATACTTTAATGACATTCACATGTTGAAGAAATTTGCCATAACTAAACCAGCTCTTCAGGAAATTCTCAGATCTATCCTCCATAATGAACAACACAATCCTCCACCACCAAAGTAAAATCACTCAGAAACTTTTGATCAAATTCTAACTTCTATAGTGTCAAAAGGATGAAGAATGTCCACTGGACCCTCAAAAAACTCGATACTCAAAACTCTGTCGGGTTTATCATTACTTTCAATTAATGTGAATGTCTTAAATTGCCCTCTAAAGAGACACAGGTTGGCTGACTGGATACAAAAACTCAGGCCAGACATCTGCTGCATTCAAGAATCTCACCTTACCTTAAAAGATAAACATAGACTTAGGGTGAAGGGATGGTCATCTACAATTCAGGCAAATGGAAATCAGAAAAAAGCAGGTGTTGCGATTTTATTCACAGTACAATAGGCTTTAAACCAATCAAAGTAAGAAAAGACAATGATGGTCACTTCTTATTTGTTAAGGGCAACACGCAACATGATGAGATTTCAATTATCAACATCTATGCAGCCAACCAGAATGCACCTCAATTTATAAGAGAAACTCCAACTGACATGAGCAATTTGATTTCCCCCAGCACCATAATTGTTGGAGACTTTAACACTCCTTTGGCAGTGTTGGATAGATCCTCAAAAAAGAAGCTAAGCAAAGAAATTTTAGAATTAAACTTAACCATTCAACATTTGCATCTAATAGACATCTATAGAACATTCCATCATAACAAAACCGAATACACATTCTTCTCATCAGCCCATGGATCATCCTCCAAAATTGATCACATCTTAGGTCACAAGTCTAACCTCAGCAAATTTAAAAGAATAGAAATCATTCCTTGTATTTTCTTGGACCAACACGGAATAAAAGTTGAACTCAGTAACAACAGGAATCTTGACACACATACAAAAACATGGAAACGAAATAACCTCACACTGAATGATAGCTGGGTCATAGACAAGATTAAGAAGGAAATTACCAAATTTTTGGAACAAAACAATAACGAAGAGACAAACTATCAGAATCTCTGGGATACAGCAAAGGCAGTTCTAAAAGGAAAATTTATAGCATTGCAAGCCTTCTTCAAGAGAACGAAAAGAGAGGAAGTCAATAACTTAATGGGTCATCTCAAGCAACTGGAAAAGGAAGAACTTTCCAACCCTAAACCCAGCAGAAGAAAATAAATAAATAAAATTAGAGCAGAACTTAATGAAATTGAAAACAAAAGAATCATACAACAGATTAACCAATCGAAGAGTTGGTTTTTTGAAAAGGTCAATAAAATAAACCATTAGGTAACCTAGCCAGAAGTAGAAGAGTAAAATCCCTAATTTCATCAATCAGAAATTATAAAGGCCAAATAACAATGGACTCCTCAGAAATTCAGCAAATCCTTAATGAATACTATATAAAATTCTACTCTCAGAAGTATGAAAATCTGAAGGAAATAGATCAATACTTGGAAACATGTCACCCTCCCAGACTTAGCCAGAAAGAAGTGGAAATGTTGAACAAGCCTACAACAAGCCCTGAAATAGCATCAACTATAAAAAATCACCCCAAAAAGAAAAGTCCAGGACCAGATGGCTTCACATCAGAATTCTTCCAAACCTTTAAAGAGGAATTAGTACCTATATTACTCAAACTGTTCCAAAATGTAGAAAAAGAAGGAAGACTCCACAACTCATTCTATGAAGCAAATATCACCCTGATACCCAAACCAGGAAAAGACCCAATAAGAAAAGAAAATTATAGACCAATATCTCTAATGAATATTGATGCAAAAATATTCAATAAGATCCTAGCAAACAGAATCCAACAACACATGAAACAACTTATACACCACAACCAGGTGGGTTTCATCCCAGGGTCCCAACAATGGTTCAATATACATAAATCCATAAATATAATATATCACATAAACAAATTAAAAAACAAAGACCATATGATTCTCTCAATTGATGCAGAAAAAGCTTTTGACAATATCTTGCATCCTTTCTTGATCAGAACGCTTAAGAAAATAGGTATAGAAGGAACATTTCTTAAACTGATAGAGGCCATCTACAGCAAACCCACAGCCAATATCATAGTGAATGGAATAAAATTGAAATCATTTCCACTCAGATCAGGAACCAGGCAAGGATGCCCACTGTCTCCACTGCTTTTTAACATTGTAATGGAAGTCTTAGCCACCACAATCAGGCAAGAGAAGGCAATCAAGGGGATCCAAATAGGACCAGAGGAGATCAAATTGTCACTCTTCACAGACAATATGATTATATATCTGGAAAACCCCAGGGAATCAACTACAAAACTCCTAGAAGTGATCAAGGAAATAGTAACATCTCAGGATACAAAATTAACACTCATAAATCTATAGCCTTTATATACACCAACAATAGTCAAGGGGAAAAAAAAAATCAAAGATTCTATTCCCTTTACAATAGTGCCAAAGAAGATGAAATATCTGGGAGTGTATCTAACTAAGGACGTGAAAGATCTCTATAAAGAGAACTATGAAACGCTGAGAAAAGAAATAGCTGAGGATGTTAACAAATGGAAAAATATACCATGCTCATGGCTGGGAAAAATCAACATTGTTAAAATGTTTATACTACCTAAAGCAATTTACAGATTTAATGCGATCCCTATTAAAGCACCTCTCTCATATTTTAAAGACCTGGAAAAATTAGTACTTCGTTTTATATGGAAACAGAAAAAAACCTCGAATAGCCAAAACATTACTCAGAAATAAAAACAAATCAGGAGGAATCACACTTCCAGACTTGAGACTTTATTATAAATCAATAGTGATCAAAACAGCATGGTACTGGCACAAAAACAGAGAGGTAGAAGTATGGAACAGAATTGAAGACCAAGAGGTGAACCCAGACACTTATCGTCATTTGATTTTCGATAAGCCTATTAAAAATATAAATTGGGAGAAAGATTCCCTATTCAATAAATGGTGCTGGATGCATTGGCTGGCAACTTGTAGAATACTGAAACTGGACCCACACCTTTCTCCTCTTAACAAAAATTGACTCTCACTGGTTAAAGGACTTAAACTTAAGACATGAAACTATAAATATTCTTAGGGAGAGTGCAGGGGAAACACTTGAGAAAATTGGCCTGGGAGAATACTTCATGAGGAACATACCCCGGGCAACTGAAGCAATATCAAAAATACATTACTGGGATCTGATCAAATTAAAAAGCTTCTGCACTGCCAAGAACACATTAACTACAGCAAATAGCCCTCAGAATTGGAGAGGATTTTTGCAAGTTATGTTACTGACAAAGGTCTAATACCCAGAATCCACAGAGAACTCAAACTTATTACTAAGCAAAAAACAAGTGACCCCATTTCATTGTGGGCAAGAGACATGAACAGAAGCTTCTCTGAAGAAGACAGGTGCATGGCCTACAGACACATGAAAAATGCTCATCATCTTTAATCATCAGAGAAATGCAAACCGAAACTACTCTGAGATACCATCTAACTCCAGTAAAAGTAGCCCACATCACAAAATCCCAAAACAACAGACGTTGGTGTGGATGTGGAGAAAAGGGAACACTTCTGCACTGCTGGTGGGAATGCAAGCTAGTACGTTCCTTTTGGAAGGAAGTTTGGAGAAAACTCAGGGATCTAAATGGAGACCTGCCATTTGATCCTGCAATTCCTCTACTAGGTGTATACCCAAAGGACCAAAAATCATTTGGCAATAAAGATATTTGCACCAGATTGTTCATTGCAGCTCAATGCATAATTGCCAAGTCATGGAAGAAGCCCAAGTGCCCATTGAACCATGAATGGGCCTGAGCAACAGTGAGACCCCGACTCATGAAAAAAATGGAAAAACCCAGCTGGGCGCCGTGGCGAGCGCCTGTAATCCCAGTGGCTTCTGGAGGCTGAGGCAGCGGGGTGCCGGCAGCCCAAGTCTGAGGTTGTGGTGAGCTACCACACCCACTGCACTCTGCTCAGGGGCATAGGGTGGGACCCTGTCTCAACAAAAATAAATAAATAAATACATTGTGTATATGTATACCATGGAATATTATGCAGCAATAAAAAAAAATGGAGACTTTACCTCCTTTATGTTTACATGGATGGAGCTGGAAAATATTCTTCTTAGCAAAGTATCTCAGGAATGAAAAAAAAAGTATCCAATGTACTCAGCACTACTGTGAAACCAATTTATAATAACTCACACTTACATATGAAAAATGAAACACAACTTCAGGCTACGATGAAGGAGGGAAGGGGAGGGTGAAGGATGGGGAGGGAGTGGGAGGGATAGTAGGGGGACCACAACTATGAGCACATTGCAAGTACAAGTTGGTTCTATCATGTGTAGAACACAAATGTCCTAATGCTATAATTGGGTAAATGAGATGAAATCTATGCCGATTAGTATGATGTAAGCACTCCAATTTGTACAAATAATCAACACACTGAAATGGGCATAAATGTATTTATGATCTATGTACAAAAGGCTTAATAAAAAAATTAAAAAAAAAAAGAAATATATCCTGATCTTACCTATTTCCTTCTATTCAATAAATGTTTACTGAGCCCCTGTGCAGTAGGCACTTAAGAAGGCTCTATAGGAAAGGGACACAAAGGAGAATAAGACCTGCCACAAACACTGCAAGGACTGAGAAAAAGGTCACCTGGATGATTTCAAGGTATATTCTAAGTACTGAGAAGGAAGGAGGCATTGACCTACAAGGACAAAATAGGAGAATTTTCCAGAAACTGTAGAAGGCACTAAGGAGTGATGATACCAAAGCTAAGTGACAAAAGATGAGCAGTACTTCTTATGTTGCACAACCTGACAATACTGTATTGTATACTTTAAAAGTTACCAAGAAGGTAGGTTCTGTGTAAGGATCTTCATCTCCAAAATATGTAATAATGATAATAAATAAGAAGGATGGGAAGAAACTTTAGGAGGTGATGGACAGGCTTATGGAATAGATTGACATGATGGTTTCAGGGCTATCTATTCATCTTCCAACTTATCAGGTTGTCTACATTAACTATGCACAACTTTTGCATGGCAATCATATCTCAATAAAACAACTAAAATAAGTAGGAGTTATCTAGGGAAAATGCTAAAAAAGAAACTGGAAGGATTCAAGACCCTATTTTGGCAGAGAAAAGCAAAAATGTAACTCTACTTTGCATTAGATGGTAAAGTTATCATCGCTACTGAGCTGTGGATGCCTGGGGCTGGAAGTGGGTAGGAGGAGTGCCTCGTATATTACATGGTTTGCATAGTTTACTTCATGATGATAACTTGTTCCATCTTTAAAGACTTTAAAGTAAATTTTATATATAAAATTATATTTTTATAAAATGAAGCTTTAATCTCCATGAAACTAGTCATGATTTAAAAGCCATTTAGAACCTTCTGATAAAACTCCCCTTGCAAAGAATAGAAACACCATATATTAATCTGTACACTACCTACTATATAAGAGTGTATTTCTCTTGTCACGTTTTTGCCTGAGCCCTTCCCCCCAAACCAATTCGATAGATGTCAAATAACCTTCCAGCAGGAATTCTTTGTAAACTTGTCTACAAGGTGTGAACTGAAGAAAACAAAGTCCTCCCAAAGTGTGTCTTCTACTGGCTGCCATAGTGTCATTAGAGGCACACCTGTGGATTAATTTCCAAAAGCCATTTACCTGTCAGGCATGTACACATTTGGTATCTGAGAGGTATCAGTTGAATAGCTTTTTTCCCACCAAGACATTAGGAGGAATTAATTTTTGGTAATTAGTGAATACAAAATAAAGCCCAAGGGACTAGGATAAAAGACACAAATTCTATCAGGGCTTAGAAAGAGAAAAATATCCAGAGCCTAAGAAATAGCACTGGAAGGCTTCAATACATTATAGTTACAGAAAGAAGGCCAAGGAACAAATAAGAAGGGTACAGACTGAGAGCCTGTTTTCCATATGAAGTGTCTCTGAATCTGTGCACATGTGGGCTCAAGTCTGTGTCTGGGCAGGGGCATGGGATCCAGAGGATCACTGAGGACAGGGAGGGCATCGCCAGAGAGGATGAAGCTCAGGTGGACAGAGTTCACTGGAGATCAACTTTCCCACTTTTCAATTTCTGCTTACCTATTTTTTTTTAAATATCTTAATTCTATAATTGGAATAAAGTATAGGAATATCTTAAAACCTGCGGAGGTAGTTTCAGGCATGTGTGTGCATTGTGAACTCTTCTGAGGTGATTCATGATTAAGAAGAGATGAATATGGGTATTTTTCCAACTTAATGTCATCTCCCAAGGGTTGGTAAAGTATTTTCTAAATGTATTTATATCACATGTTCTTTATAAGTCTCATTCCTCACAATTTTTAGATCAGTTCAACCAAAGACCAAGTAATTTTTTTCAGTTCAGTGAGGGTTATCCCAGCGCACCATGTTAGGAGTCCTAAAGAGAGTTTTAGAATGTCTGTGCATGACTGGCCAAGAGGTGACTCGAAACTCATCTGCCCCACTTTCCTTCAGCTTTCTCCCATTTTTACATTATCCTACTGTGGACTACTATAAAAAAACTATCATGGACTGGGTGGCTTAAACAACAGAAATTTATTTCTCACAGCTCTAGAGGTTGGGAAGTCCAAGATAAAAGTATGAGCTGAATTGATTCCTGGTGACTAAGCCATCTGTAGTGGAGGGAGGGAGAGAGATAGCATGAGATTTCTCAGGTATCTTCTTATAAAGAGCACTCATCCCACCATTTGGGCATCACCTAATTACCTAATTACCTTCCAAAGACTTCATCTCCTAATCCCATCACGTTCAGGAGTAGGGTTTCAGCACATAAATTTGGGGGAATTCATATACATTCAGTCCAAAGCACACTGTACTCATTAAACAATAACTCATTTTTCTCTTTCCCCAGCAGCTGGGAACCACCACCCTCCTGCCTGTCTTTATGATTTTGCCTATTCAAGGCACCTTGTATAAATGGAATTGTGCAATACTTGTCTACTTATGATTGTTTTATTTCCTTGACCATACTGTCCTCAAGGTTTATCCATCTTATAGCATATGTCAGAATTTCCTTCTTTTGCAAGGCTGAATAATATTCTTTTGTGTGTTTACCATGTTTTGCTTATCTATCCATCAATGGAGGAAGATTGGGTTGTTTCCACATATTAGCTTCTGTGAATACAATGCTGCTGCCTTAATCAATTTTTAGCTGTGGGGGGTATATTCTCAGACATGAACTGCTAGATCATATGGTAATTATATTTTTAATATTTTGAGGAACCACATTCCCACCAATGGTCCACAAGAGTTTCAATTTTTCTACATTCTTGTCAACATGTGTTATTTTCTCCGGGTTTTTTATAGTAGCCATTTTAATGAGTGCAAGGTTAGACTCACTGTAGTTAGGTTTATATCTCCCTGATGACTAGTGATGTTGAGCATCTTTACATGTGCTCACTGTCCACTGCAGATCTTCTTTGGAGGAACATCTGTTCAAGCCTTTGCCCATTTATTTGCATTTTAGGAGTTCCCTATATATTCTGAAATTAATTAATCCCTTATATGATTTGGAAATATTTTCTCCTCTTCTGTGAGAAAACATTAAAACAATAATGTCCTAAATGTGTCCCTTTTATTGTTTTTATTGTTTTGATATACAATTTTAAAAATTTTTATGAAGTTCAATATTTCTGTTTTTTCTTTTGTTGCCTGTGCCTTTACTGTAATAACCAAACAGTCATTGCTAAATCCAATGTTGTGAAATTTCTGTACTGTGTCTTACATTTGGGTCTTTGATCCACCTTGAGTTAATTTTTATATATGGTGTTAGGTAACTCCACCTACCTCCACTTTCAAAAGTGAATATCCAGTTTTCCCCTGGGCAGAACATTTAGTATCTGAAAGAAAATCTCAGAGCGGGGTTGAAACAAGATTGTTTTCTACTTTTCCTCATAAGTCCAGGCCACTCAAAAACTGGGTTATATGTCCAGTGCAAAATTATCAAGTAATGAAACTGGTTTCCTGTGTGGCATATAAACCTCTCCTGAAGGAATTCCAGGAGAAAAAATACATAATGTTTTAAGAAACACTATTAGTAAAAAAAAAAAAGAAAGAAAGAAAGACTATTAGCATGACATTTATAGTAAGGAAAGAGCTCAAAGGAAGTGTCTTTAGAGGTTATCAAATGTATTAGTTCATTATCTAAAAGCTTCATCAGTGACAACATGAGGTGGTCATTGTATACATCTAAAAAATGGGTCTAATTTGAGATTTAGTCTAATCTCAAATTTTGAACATCACCCAGAAGAGGATAAAATATGTAATCCTTGTATTTGTCACAAAATAAATCAAAGCACTCACCAGAGTGATTCTAAAGGTCTGTAAACCACAACCGAAGGAAACAGAAGATGCAGACCCCAGTATCAGCAATGACTTCACCTTCTTCCCCATATCCATTTTTCCTCAATCCTTTTACTAATTGTAAATAGGCAAGCCTGCCCCACTGCAGGTGCGCGGGTGTTTTGGACTTTATGTCTACCTTTTCTATAACTTACATGTCATCATAATAGCGTCTAATGGGCAACTGATGTCATTACTTCCAAAAAAATATTTCTAAGGAATGGCACTAAAAATATTTAAAAATCTATTCTCTTCTGAGGTATAAAGATTTTTTTGTTATATACACAAACTATAAAAGAACATTAAAACAATAATGTCCTAAATGTGTTTAAAAAAATGAAGAAAATACCCATAGAATTGCATTGTCTAGCCACTGGCCACATGTAGATATTCAAATTTTTTTTTTTAGAGATGTGGTCTATGTTGCCCAGCCTGGCCTTGAACTCCTGGGCTCAAGGGAGCCTCTTGTCCCACACTCCAAATAGCTGGAACTACAGGAGCCTCCCACTACACCTTGCTTTAAATGTTAATTTTAATTAATCAAAGCTTAAAAACATAAAATATGATTACCATATTAGACAGCGTATATATTGAAAACTTTCACCATTACAGAACATTCCTTTGGACAATTTCAGAGCCAGTCACTTTTAAAACTGAAAATACCATTCTTGTTTTTCTGCATGACAAGGTTCTTAACATTTTAATCCTCAGTGCATTTGAGCTGTTGTAAAGTAATTAAGTATATGATGTCAGAGGCTTGTAAAATGAGAATATTATTCCTCATTTTAGAGACAGGCTAAATTCCCTTAATACTTTATTTTTAAACAGCTTATTAGGAATAAGAGACAGGTGGAAATCCAGAGTTGCAAAACTTCTTCCTAGAAGCCTCAATACCCTTCAGATTGCTGGCAA
Source organism: Nycticebus coucang (assembly GCF_027406575.1). Lineage (NCBI taxonomy): Eukaryota > Metazoa > Chordata > Mammalia > Primates > Lorisidae > Nycticebus > Nycticebus coucang. The sequence continues at coordinate 16,153,702 of NC_069795.1, forward strand.
ACCATGAAAATTTAGCACAGGGGATTTAAAATGTTGAGTTAGTGACCTTGTTCACTTTGCTTTACAGAAGTTTTCATGGTTTCTCTGCTAAACACACAATGCGCTTCTGTGTATCACATTCTTTTCCTATATTTGTCGTTTTCATTTCCCAATTACATGATTCATAGTTTAATTTATTAAGGCCACATTATTTGCTGACATGGATTGTACGTGTAAGGATTGAAGAAGAGAGAACTTACAGGAAAACTTTTGAAATGTGCCATCTAGAGAGATTCATTAGTTGCTTGGAACAAGAAAAATTATAAGTTTTGCATACTTGAAATTTTACTATGCAGCTCCTCTTCCCCACCAAAGAACAGGCTGAATAAATCTTTGTCATAATTTAAATATTTCTCTAACTACTTCCTCCAGAAACATGCAGAGTATTGGGTCATCAAAAACCACATTCATTGTCTAGTGAAGACATGTTCAAGTCTTAGAGACTTTAGCTAATGTCTAGTCAGAACGTGTTATTTTAATCTTCCCACAGTGTAAAAATTCATATTTAGCCTGTAGATTCTCGTCACAATATCTTTTTTAAATTTTCACTGGATCACAGAGTGACTGGAAGGACAAAGTCCCTTCATAAGCAAAGCTGTTACCAGCGTGGAAAAATACTTCAGCCCCATCCTGAAGCTGTGGAGCCAGTGAGAAAGCATCTTGACAGAGATTTCTAACCACGGGCCTTTTGGTGTTTCTTGTGGTACCACTATATCGCTCCGATCGTCAGACTTCTGAAAAAAACTATTGTGAGTTTACAGCCATGCCACCCTGAACGCGTTCATTTTCATTTGAAGTTAAACTACTGTGATAAATAATGTTGTTCTTAATTTATGCAAAGCTTCCATTTTTGACTCCTAGAAACCTTTATTAAGTGGATAAGGATCATTAATATGTGGGTCACTACAAAAGTTTTGAGACAGACTGTGTTATAATCCATTATTTCACTTCTAAGAAACACAGTCGATGGTGTCCTTTCTGATTCATCTGTGCAGATTTCAACTTGCTCACCTTATCAGTGTTGCTGGGAGGGCTTCATTTCTTTCCATCCAAGCAGATTTTGCATTTCTTGATTTTCGTATATCTCAAAACGTTCATAATAACCTATGCACACCCAGCGCCGCCTTTTGCCCCTATCTACAATTGAAGAAAGCCTTAGGGAGACTGACTTTGGAAAACTCACGGACAGTTGCTATGGTTTGAATATCTTCACTAAAACTCATGCTGAAATTTAATTGCCATGGTAACAGTATTGGGAAGTGGAACTTTTTTTTTTTTTTTTGTAGAGACAGAGTCTCACTTTACTGCCCTTGGTAGAGTGCTGTGGCGTCACACAGCTCACAGCAACCTCCAGCTCTCGGGCTTACGCGATTCTCTTGCCTCAGCCTCCCAAGCAGCTGGGACTACAGGCGCCCGCCACAGCACCCGGCTATTTTTTGGTTGCAGTTTGGCCAGGGCTGGGCTTGAACCCGCCACCCTCGGCATATGGGGCCGGCGCCCCACTCACTGAGCCACAGGCGCCGCCCAGGGAAGTGGAACTTTTAAGAGGTGATTAGGTCATGAGGACTCTGCCCTACTGAATAGATTAATGCTGATATCTTGGGATTGAGCTAGTAATTACAGGAGTGGGCTCCTGATAAAAGTATAAATTTAACCCTGATTTCTACTTCTGTTTCCTGAGCTCACTTCTGCCTTCTACCCTTCCTCCCTGGGATGACTCTCACTAGAGGCCAGTGCCAAGCTCTTGGATTTCCAGCTTTCAGAACCATGATCCAAATAAGCTGCTTCTTTTTTTTTTTTTTTTTTAACAAATTACCCAGTCTGTGGTATTCTTTTATAGCATATAAAACGTATTAAGACAACGATGTTGGACAGTTTACACAATTATTAAAATTTTCTACAGTTTACTGTAGTTCAGCTAAAATTTTCCCAGGCCCAGCCATAATATTGGCACAAAATCAACCATATCTAAAACTATAATTCAGAGGAAAAAAAGAGGAACACAGGTTTAGATTGAAATGAGTGGTTAAGCTTTTGAATTTCTAGGAAGATAGGTATTGCAAAGAAGTCCAGATGGGATAGGCAGCAAGAGAAAGGAGAGAGAAAGAATGAGCTTAAGATCAGATCGCTCAGGAAGAGTAAGAAGGCAAAATGTTAACATGCATAGAAATCTCATTTTGCCACAATGCAACTTTTTGATAAAATAAATCTGGATTGGGGCCTGAGATTCTCCATTTCTAACAGGATCCCAGGTAATGCTAATGCTATGTTCTCACGGCCACATTTTGAACAGTAAGGTAGTGATAGACTCAGTTAACATTATCAGCAAATAACTCACATTTATATAGGTACATTGTTGTCCAGGACGGACCCATGTATTTTACCACTTTGTGGACATTACATGACTGAAACAGAGGTCTGTGAAATATCCAGTCTTATTTTACTTATATTGCAGAAACACATTTAGAGAGGCTTTGAGGGCTCAGCATCACACCACACTTCTGGCTTTTTCAGAAACTCTCCTTTTAATGAGTTCTGAAGATCACTTCAAATCTTCTCCACTTACCTTTCCCAAAGTGGATGATTAGCTGTGCCAGCAATAAAAATGTTTCACACTCAAAGAAGTTTTAAAATGTTAAGTAAAATACAGATACGTTTTTCCACAAGAGTCTCAGAATGTTCGACATAAGTGCATATTGGAAATCTATAAGAGAGAGATTTGATCACAGATACAATACTTCCTTTGTAGTAAACTTTATTAACACCTGCTAAAGGAACTTCTCTGCACTGTGAACAGTGAGGTTTTGACTAGTTCTGGAGCCTCCTTGTTCTTAAGTTCATAGATAACTATTTATACAAGGGTAATTGGTGACCTAATTATGCTTAAGAGTAAGTCACTGCTAAGAGAGATTGCAAAGACAGCCAGGGGATCAGGTTGGAAACAATGATCACTTTTGCACCAGTTGATCAGATGGGGTTCAGGAGAGACCAGCAACTGTAGAAAACACTGGAAACAGCATCATGCTGACAATGTACAAAAGACACGTCATAGAACTAGGATGATGAAAACCATTGTTTCACGTGGTGTACAGCATAGCTGTAATGTATGAGGAAGTGAATGATAGTTGCAAACAAAATCAATCTTTTGTGTACCAAACAGAATAAGAATGGCTCATCATATGTAAGTGAGGTGCTCAGCCCAGGGACTGAAGTTTATTCAGAAGGTTTCTAATCATGACTCATAGTGGCTTGGCCCATTGCCCTTGAAAATGAAGAAAAACACCAAATACTTTTTAGCATAAGACTTGAGAAGTCTGGTCTCACTCTTACCCACTATGATGACTAGGAAAAAAGCCTCTAATATATAAAGTATGTAAAACTCACAGCTGCAAGAAATACTTCTCTGACTTTTCTTTGGACTGGTTATACTGAAATAAATTGTAGGCTGAGTTTTCACCTACAGCAAATGGGCATAGTGCATCGATGAGCCACTGACTAAAATGAATTCTGAGAAAACAGATAATGAGCACCTTTCTTTTTTTTTTTTATTTTTTTTTTAATTTTTTTATTAAATCATAACTGTATACAATGATATGATTATGGGGCATCATACACTCACTTCATAAACCATTTGACACATTTTTATCACAGTGGTTAACATATCCTTTCCGGCGTTATCTCAGTTACTGTGCCAAAACATTTACATTCTTTTAGTATAAAAAATGAAAAGAGCTTTAACCAAACTGGCTTTCTCCTTTTACATTTAGATAGAATTTTATGCTTTCAAAGTTTGGGAGGAAGTTTTAAATAATGCTCTCATGATACTAATAAGTTTCCTTGAGATCAAAATTCCATCTCATATAAAACTGATAGGCCATGGTTCTCAAAATTTGATTGCATGAAAATCAACTCAAGAGCTTGCAGGGACCCTCCCTTGAGTTTCTGATTCAGGAGGATGTGGGTGAGGCCTGAGAATTTGCATTTTGAATAACTTTTCCACTGATGCTGATGCTGCTAGTTGGAGGGGCACAGTTTAAAGAACACAGCTGATCAAAGAAAGGAGTCTCAGCAATAAGTTCGTCCATATTCTTTACCTGAAGAAAGCCAAGATGCAGGCCAGTAACAGTCCCCTTGACCATTTCTGCACTTTCCTGTGTCCTCCCCCACTGTTTCCGTCACCTGTCCAGCATCTGTGAAAGTATGCAGCATCTCCCTACACTTGCAGCATCTCCCTACACTGTCCTCTCCATTCCCCTAATAGGAAAAATTGTGAACTATTGATATGTGCAAAAAAAAGATTACTGGGGTCCTGTCTATCTACCCTATCTACTCTTCTATTGTTTCTTTGCCTTTTGCTGGGTTTTATCAGCTATTTTACAACTCTGGAAGTTGTTAAAACCGATAATAATGCAAACAAATCTTATCAGAAGAAATGAAAATGAATTTGTCCCTATAAAATAAGACTGAATACTAGACTGTAGATATTAACAAAATATGCATCTGTTTATAAAATTGTTTCAGCATTCTCAATTTCCTGCATGTGTGTTTAATCTTTTTTTAATTTATAATATTTTAATGTGTCCCACAGTAACAATGAGTTAAATAAAGTCTTTGGCATATGATCATTTAATATGTTTATCATATTTATACAGTTTTTAAAAAGTTATCTTTCAACATCCTAAAAGGGAGAGAAGTTCTTAAATGGAAGATTAAGGATCTCCACAAATCTGTTCATACATAATAGCAATGATAGCTGTGACAAAAATTATCAAAATCAACTTTTTCAGAATTTAGAAAATTAACTAAAGGTTGCAATATTCCAAAGAGTGTTTAATTCCAAAATTCCTAGAAAACTGGCTGAATCTTGGTAAGAACGGTGAGCTGCATTGTGGCATTTTAACTTGATGTAATCTCATCCCCCTCTTCCCAGTTGCATGGTAACATTGAACCCAATAGCCTCACAACTATAGTAGCTTGAAAACCAGCAGCCTGGCAGCCACTGCAGGGGATAGAATGGGTTTGTGACTTCCCCCAAATTCCTATAATTGTTAAGACTTGCCCTGTGTAATAGTTCGTTGAAAATCTCTATTCTCAAGTCTTTATTTGACCTAACTCAGAATTTGCTCTGTGTCAAAAGCCTTACTCCTAGGTTATTTGTTTAAAAATAAGGAAGGAAGGAAGGAAGGAAGGAAGGAAGGAAGGAAGGAAGGAAGGAAGGAAGGAAGGAAGGAAGGAAGGAAGGAAGGAAGGAAGGAAGGAAGGAAGGAAGGAAGGAAGGAAGGAAGGAAGGAAGGAAGGAAGGAAGGAAGGAAGGAAGGAAGGAAGGAAGGAAGGAAGGAAGGAAGGAAGGAAGGAAGGAAGGAAGGAAGGAAGGAAGGAAGGAAGGAAGGAAGGAAGGAAGGAAGGAAGGAAGGAAGGAAGGAAGGAAGGAAGGAAGGAAGGAAGGAAGGAAGGAAGGAAGGAAGGAAGGAAGGAAGGAAGGAAGGAAGGAAGGAAGGAAGGAAGGAAGGAAGGAAGGAAGGAAGGAAGGAAGGAAGGGCAATTGTTTAACATTATAGCTGCCTGAGACAATCAGTGTTACTTGTTGAGGCTAACAGGACACTGACCAAAGCACAACAACCAGAGAATAAAATGTCCATAAGAGACTTTGAAAAGTAAACGCATATTCCTGGGAATGCAAAAGGCCATTCACACATAGGGAGCTGTGTGTATGCACAGGAAAGACCTGGGAAGATCTAATCTCTCACCTCTGGTTTGCCTTGAAGCTGTGCACAACAGGGAGAAAGGAGAAGGCAGAGTTGTAAAAGGCCTGTAGGATGTATGTATATCTCATCATAAGGCATTTAAGGAAATCTCTGTCCAGTTATTAGCTGACTGCTAGGCAGAGACTTCAATGGCTGCACATAAAAAAAAAAAATGTGGTTTATAGAATTAGTACAAGAAAGTCACCAAATTCATAAACAAACAACAACAATAATAATAGTGGACAAAACAGCAACAACAACAAACCTTGGAAAAAGGAGAATGTCTGAATTCCAAAGTATGAATATTATTTAAAATGTCCAGTTTTTAACAACAAAAAGAGAGATGGCATAAAGAAATAGGAATATATGTCCCGAGCAAAAGAAAATGAGCAGTAAATTCTCCCTGATAAAGCTCATACTTTGGATTTAGTAAAAAGGACTTAAAATCATTTATTGAACTAAAGGAAACTGTCTAAAGAATTAAAGAAAAGTATGAGGATGATGTCTTGTAAAACATAGAATGTCTATTAAGAGAGGATTTAAAAAAATAGAAGTTCTGAAGTTGAAAAGTATAATAACTGAAATTAAAAATTCACTAGATGGAATTAACAACAAATCTCAAATAGACTAGTAGAAAAAAAGAATCAGTGAACTTGAAGATAGGCCAATTGGGATTATTCAGGACCAAAAGGGAAAAGAATAATGAAAAATTAACAGGAGTTAGAGACCTATGGTACACTATCAAGCACACAAACATGCATAATGGGGGTCTAAGAGGAGAACTGATTGACAAAAAGACACAAAAATAACTTTTGAGAAAATAATTAGCCCCAAATTTTAGAAATACAATGAAACACAACTGAGTACACATTCAATAACCTCAATGAATTCAAACAGGATAAACTCAAAGAGATCCACAGTGAGACAGATTGTAAGCAGACTGTCCAAAGTCCAAAATAGAGTGAGAATCTTGAAAGTAGCAAGAGAGTACTGACTCATCACATTCAAAGGATCCTCAGTTAAAGTAACAGCTGCTTCCTCATCATAAACCATTGAGGCCAGAAGGAAATGGGGGTAATATATTCAATGTGCTGAAAGAAAAACTATTAGCCAAGAATTTTATATCAAGCAAAGTATCTTTCAAGAATTAAGGAGAAAGTATGATATTCTCAGAAAAACAAAAGCTACTAGCAGACTTGCCTTATAAGACATACAAATTACTCTAATTAATAAAATCAGGAATGAGATAGGACATCATTAAGACCCTTACAGAAATAAAAGGATTGTAAGGGAATGCTATAAACAACTGTATGCTTACAAATTAGATTACCTAGATGAAGTAGCCAAATTCCTAGAAATACACAAAATACCAAAACTGACTCTGGAAAAAATTGTATATCCAAATAGACCCATAACAAGTAAAGAGATTGAATTAGTAATCTAAAAATTTCCCACAAAAAGCTGAGGCCCAGGTTATTTTAGTGGTGAATTCGACCAAATGTTTAAAAAAGAATTAAGATGAATCGGCCACAAACTTTTCCAAAAAGTAGAAGAGAAAGGCATGCTTCCCAACTCATTCTATGAGGCCACAGAATCATAATACCAAAACAAGATACCAACATGAAAATAGATATTTTTTTAAAAAGCACAGGCTAATATCCTTTGAAAAAATCCTTTTATGGATGAAAAAAATCCTCAACAAAACTGGAGCAAGCCAAATCAAACAACATATAAAACTGATTATATGCCATGACTAAGTGAGATTATCCCAGCAATACAAGATTGGTACAACATAAAAAATCTATTAATGTAATATATCAGATTAGTAGAATAAAAGAGAAACTTAAAATATTATGTCAATAGATTTTAAAAATCATTTGACAAAATCCAACACACTTTCATGATAAATACACACACATAACACAAAACAAACTAAGCATAGAAGGGAATTTCCTCAACCTGATAAAGGTCATTTGTGAAAAACCCATAGGTAACATGAATTGTGAAGGATTAAATGCTTTCTGTTACATTCTGGGACAAGACAAGAATGTCTACTCTCACCACTCCTGTTCCACATTGTGTTGGAGGTTCTTGCCAGAGCAAGTAGGCAAGAAGAAAGAAATGAAAGACACACACATATATAACCCATCAGCAAAGACTGACTCAAGGCATTCAAGGAAATCTCTGTCTAATCCTTAGCTGACACTAATCTAACCACACAGACTTCAACAAGTGCACGAAAAAAATACAGACTTTGTACATTACAACGGAATAAGTAAAATTATTTCTATTTGCAGATGAGGTAATGTTAAATATATATAACATTCCTTATTAACTTTCCTTAAAGTCTAAGGAAAGTCTACCAAAAATATGAAAAACTAATAAGTTTGGTAAGGGTACAGAATACAAGATTGATATACAAAATGAATTTTATTTCTGTACCCCAGCAATAATCAAGTTAAAAATGCAATTTTAAAATTCCATTCAAGAGATCACAAAAAGTTACTAAGGACTAAAGTAACTAAATCTACAAAGTTACTAAGGACTAAAGTAACTAAATCTACAAAGCATCATTGAAAGAAAATAAATGGAAAGATATCTCATCTTCGTAGATTAGAAGACTTATTCTTCTTAAAATGAGAATCTTCCACAAATTGCTACATTTTCTTTTTTTTTGTAGAGACAGAGTCTCACTATACCACCCTCGGGTAGAGTGCCGTGGCGTCACACGGCTCACAGCAACCTCTAACTCTTGGGCTTACGCGATTCTCTTGCCTCAGCCTCCTGAGCAGCTGGGACTACAGGCACCTGCCACAATGCCCGGCTATTTTTTTGGTTGCAGTTTGGCCGGGGCTGGGTTTGAACCCGCCACCCTCGGCATATGGGGCCGGTGCCCTACTCACTGAGCCACAGGCGCCGCCCCAAATTGCTACATTTTCAATTCTATCGCTCTCAAAGTCTCAGCTATATTTCTTTGCATAAATTGACAAGCTATTCCTAAAATTTAGATAATGACTAATAGGAAGAAGACCAACCAAAATAATCTTGAAAAAGATGAACAAAGTTGTAACGCTTAGACTTCAAATTTCAAAACTTATTATAAAACTGCAGTGATTAAGACAATGTGGTATTGGAATAAGGACAGACATATAGATCAATGGAACAGAACTAAGTTCAGAAATATATCCTTGATTTTTGGGTCAACTGAGTTTTGGCAAGGACGCCAAGAGAAGCAATAGTCTTTAAGAAAGGAGCAAACACTTGAATGTTTATAGCAGCTCAATTCACAATCACAAAGATGTGGAAACAAACCAATTGCCCATCAGTTCATAAATGGATCAATAAACATGTATACATGGAATACTATCCAGCCATAAAAAGATAGAGATTTTGCACCTTTTGTATTTACCTGGATGGATATAGAGAACATTCTCCTAAGTAAAGTATCTCAAGAATGGAAAAGCAATTATCCAATGTATTCACTACTAAGCTGAAACTGGTAGATCAACAACTATAGGCCCACATGGGAGAAAAACACAATTAAATTCCAGAGGGGTCAGTAAGATCCCGCCTAACAGGTATAATGTGGGGTATATGGCATACCTCCCAGGTGAAGGACTCAACTGCATCTTGGACTTTACCTTACAAATGCAAACAATTTAACCTAATCGCATGTACCCTTATTAACCCAAAATAAAATAATAAATGTATTTATTGAAAATTTTTTAAAAGGAGAATGAATTTGATAGACATTTTTTCAAACATATACAAATGGACATAAGTACATTGAAAAATGTTGATCAGTCATTAGGAAAATGCAAACAAAAATCACAGCGTAATACCATTTCTTATCCACTAGTGAGGACAGCAAGCCAATCCTCACATTCCCAGCAGGTCTGAACTCTAGAATCCCTTTCACCCTGTTCATCACCAAGACCAACTCTCCAACATTTTTTCCTGCCTCTTTTCTAGATTCCTATCCCTAGTGACAGAGGCCACCTTGTCAGGTACCCCAGATCACTTTACTCTCCTCCACAAAAGGTCTTCCCTTCTCCCTTCCCAGACTTATCTCTGTGCTAAGTATTGTCATCTCCAGCAGAAGCCCTATTCTCATTAACTAGAGCCCATTGACTAGTGTTAGCACCACAGTGAAGGGTAGGAAAATGTGTCCCTGGTAACCAAATTGGAAAGGTACACGTAACTATGCACAGAAACAAAACTATGCACACACGTAGCCACTTGAGTGTTACTAGGAGTCCTAGTAACAACAATGGGGCATATATATGTAAGACCATTTTCAAATTACCAGCTCATAAATAAATGTTTAGATAAGACTCATTCCTCTGTTCTTCACAGATTTTATTTATATCTGACTTTCTATTGTTATTGTTGTCAATCAAATTAACACTGCCTTCCTACCAAGAAACAAACAAACAAACAAACAAAAACTAGTATATATTCTGAAAATTTAGCTTCTGTGACCCAGGACCTTGCCTACAAAGAGTCACCATCATGGCTTAAGAGGAAGATGGAGCAGGGGTTTTCCTGAGGGTGTGGCAATAGCAATGACTCATGCTACTTCCTTGTTCTAACCCTTTCCATTCAGGGGGTGGAGCAAGCCCACAGCCAGGGGTGGGGGAGGCTGCATTTATTTAGAGGATGCCCTTGCTGTGATGATTGCTTTTTGTTTTCTTCTTGCCACCATGCAAAACAAAGAAATAAAAATGCAGAGTAGGATAGTGAGAGTTTGAACTTTCACTACAGGGCAACAACAAAAGAGTCATCTAAAAGTAACTCAGCATAGGCTGAAATTAGTTCCATAGTGCATGCAAAAAAGAAAGTCAAACTCAGCACATTTCTTTTTGTGTAGTCAGGTACTAAATGACTCTTTAAACACACAAGTTGGAAAAAAAAAAAAAAGAAAACAGAAACCAAGAAGAAAGGAGGGTGAGGAAGGCACAGCAAAAAATAAGTGTGAACATAAATTAGCTTTCCAGTGTGGGTAGTCTAGATACTATCTCAGTTCCCCAAACAATGTTTGTTTTGTAATTTCATTGCATGACTCTTTCAGATGTTTTCTCTCTGAATGGCTGCAAGTCAACAGTTCCAGATCCTAAATCTCTCCGTTAAGGCAAAGCACTCTCTAGTCCTTTTCAAGTCTCTCTGCTTACAAGAGGAGGAATAATTGAGGTTTTTATATACCTTGTGAGATTTTCAAAGCATAGCACAGAAATTAAACATCAGCAATTAATAAAGTTATCCAGAATTTAAAACTAAAAGGAGCCAAGTTGTTGAGGAAACTGGAGCCAAAGAATTGCTGCTTAGTTTACTGAACCATTCTGCTTTGGAAATACTTTCAATATAATTCAGATAATTCAATGAAACTTACTTAAGATTTCTTCTTTTTTATTGACAAGAGGAGCCGAGAATCAGAAAGGTATAAATTGCTATTTCATTAAGTGGGAATAATTATACTCACTATAAATGATATTATGAAAATTAAGTTTAAATAATTATTGGTAAAACACCTCACACAGTGTCTGACACATGTTAAGGGATCAATAAAACTTGGGAGTCATAGTTTTTATTATGATTGCTGTTATTACCACCATTATCATCATAGAGAGGGATCTGTGAGTTATAAGGAGATGGCTGGTAGTTGGATAACTGATCAGAATCATCCAGAATGCTTGCGTTGTTCTTCATGGTCCATGCACAGAAGGTAAAATAACTTTTCAGATTGTGTGTCAAATTATTAGTTAATGCCATACCCTCAAAGGAAACTTTGGTTTCTCTTATATCCAAAACAAATTGCAATTACAAATTTCTAATGTTAATATCTTTGACCTTCAGCAAATGAGAATATGCCATCCCTAAATGCAACCATAGGAGACTGGACTATATCATCCCAAAATACACCTCTTTGGCATGAAGATTATCTTCAGAAACTGGAGACACAAGATTAACTCTGAAGACAGAGTAAAATGTAGCCCAAGTTTATAGACAAAATTTATATCTATAAAGGAAATCTCTATCTGTAAGAATGTCTTCCTCTCTGTACCAAAAGAGAAGGATGACTGAATCTCCAGAGACTCAGTGAAAAAGGTACCAACTTAAATCTGCATAACAAACCTTACCTTTGTCTTTTGTGCTTTTCCTGCTCATCATCCCTGTTCAGAAAGCCTGGAGTTGGGCCTGGACATTGTCGCTCACACCTGTGAGGCCACGGCAGATGCATTGCCTGAATTCACAGGTTCAAGACCAGCCTGAGCCAAAGCGAGACCCCCATCTCTAAAAATAGCAGGCATTGTGGCAGACACCTGTAGTTCCAGCTACTTGGGAGACTTAGGTAAGAGAATTGTTTGAGCCCAAGTGTTAGAGGTTGCTGTGAGCTATGATGCCACAGTACTCTACCAACGGGGACAAAGTAAGACTATCTCAAAAAAAAGAAAGAAAGAAAGCCTGAATAGAAAGAAAGCCTGAATTTGAAGATACTCTTTAAGATTTTTCTTATTTCTCTGAGTATTGCCTATCTAGACAGACATTATTAAATTTGTGTTTGTTTTTCTCTGGTTAATTTGTCTTTTGTTACAGGGGTCTTTCCCAGCTAAGAACTGTGAAAGATAGAGATAAATTTTTTTTTCCCCTATAGACCTAAACAACTAATTTTATTCACTAGCCAATTTCTAGATCTTGACTTATTTATCATTACAAACATGTTTGATCCACCCAAAGCACCCTATAAAGAAAGAATAGACAAGAAAAAAATTGTGAAAGAATTGAAATTTACTATGTGTTCTGTCTAACTCATCCATCTGGGTTATTGTGCTTGTGTTTGCCTCTAACTAGGCTATTTCACGATCCTATAAACATAGAAGTTAGCCTGGAGAAAATTAATTAGAATCCAAATAATTCATGTCCATAAAAATATAAATTGTGTTTGTGTGGATAGTGACCATTTTGCCAATTTTGCATTATTTGCAAATTCATCTCATGTTCTCTATCAGGCGATAAATGTACTGTTCTTTTGAAGGGATTGCAGCATCTATTGGTCCCCTCATTAATTCCTGAGTTAACTAAAATCTTTAACACATGTTCATTTTATGTTTATCATCATTTAAAATTGATCCTTCTATAAAGATACAGAATATTATGTATCTATAATAATTAAAAATAAAAATTAAAAAATTTAAATTAATCTTTTAATGACTATAAACATCAAACTTACATGACTCATTAAGGAACACATCTAAACTTAAAACATGCTATTTTCCTTCCAAAGTTTGTCTCCAAGGATAGAATTATACCCTTCTTCCTGTGGCTTCTCATCATTGTCAGAGAATCTGTCAATCAAAGATGGCTGTCTAAGCTTACTTACTGAGTTAAGAACCACAGCCTGGGCATATTTCAATATGATTTTCTATTTTTAAAAAAGAAAAAACCTACAAAGTTTCTAAAGCAACATAACAAATAAGTCACTGAGGTACACTGGGAAGGCAGAGGAACCAATAAGTCTTGAAATAAGATCTGTCAGGCGATCTTCTTGTAGAGAAAATTTGGAAGCCAGATTTGATTTAAAGGAGGACAGTAATACTTGCTTACTTAGCAAATGTATATTCAAGACAAGCTTTTCAATGTTTTTAATAAAAATCTAGAAAATGTCTTTTGAGAAAGCATAATATTGAAAAACAATTTTAATTTTTATCATAATAGTTGTATTTAAAAATTATAGGAACAGAACTACTCAGCAGCTTTTCTCTATAAAATATGTTACTAAAATTTTAGGCCTTTCTTTTTACTGCCTTTAATCTTTTGTTTTTTTCCCCTGTGGGAAAGGAAGGTTTATTTCATAGCTACTAACTTTATTCTTATGTAATTACAAAACCTAATATTTCATAGCTATAATACCTGTGCAGTTATGTAAGTAACATTTTATGTAATTGAAATAATTATATGAGAGGAATTTAGTCAACCTAACTCTATAACCTATAATTCTGTTTGGTTAGAGAATTGTAAAGGAGTTTAAAACATATTTTATGTTAATGTGTAGTGTTTCTGAAAATAATGGCACCAAAGTAGCTGAAGATTTTTTTTTTTTTTTTTTGGCCTGGGCTGGGTTTGAACCTGCCACCTCTGGCATATAGGGCCGGCACCCTACTCCTCTGAGCCACAGGCACCACCCATAGCTGAAGATTTTAAATAATGACCATTTAATGAGTGTGGCTAATGAGGTTAGTGGGTATTTAATAGAAAAGGGAGCAAGTATAAGAATTTGTGCATGTTCCCATATCACAAAATCCCCAAACCAGAGATGTTGGCATGGATGTGGAGAAAAGGGAACACTTCTACACTGCTGGTGGCAATGCAAACTAATACATTCCTTTGGAAAGATGTTTGGAGAACACTTAGAGATCTAAAACTAGACCTGCCATTTGATCCTAAAATTCCTCTACTAGGTATAGAGCCAGAGGACCAAAAATCACATTATAACAAAGATATTTGTACCAGAATGTTTATTGCAGCCCAATTCATAATTGCTAAATCATGGAAGAAGCCCAAGTGTCCATAGACTCACGAATGGATCAATAAAATGTGGTATATGTACACCATGGAATATTATGCAGCCTTAAAGAAAGATGGAGACTTTACCTCTTTCATGTTTACATGGATGGAGCTGGAACATATTCTTCTTAGCAAAGTATCTCAAGAAAGGAAGAAAAAGTATCCAATGTACTCAACCCTACTATGAAACTAATTTATAGCTTTCATATGACAACTATAACCCAATTATAACCTAAGAATATGGGGAAAGGGGAAAGAGAGGGGAGGGGAGGAGGGAGGGGGGAGGATAGGTAGAGGGTGGGTGATTGATGGGAAAAAAAAAGAATTTGTGCATGTCATTAACATGGAACATTTAATACAGCAGTTCTCAACCTGTGGATCGAGACCCCTTTGTAACAATGAAAATACATCATGCATATCAGGTATTTACATTACAATTTAATAAAGATTACAGAAACCTAATAGGAGAATTTTTGAATGAAATATGATATCTTTTTTAAAACTATAAATATTTGTTTACTTGTGTTTTTTATATGTTGTCTGTTACTACCTGGTTAGGAGGTGAGATCATTTTGTCAATCATCACTCCATCACTTCCCTGCACAGCCATCCTTGATGTCCATAAGACAGAATTAGATACTCCCTCCTGTCTGATGCCACAGTGTATCTGCCATAAGTGCCAAATAATTGTTAGTAATCTGTGAGTACCTATCTATAAATGTGGTATAATGGAAACAAAATAGTTGTTGGAGTGAAACCAAGTTGGAATTCCAAAATAACCAATTGCTATTTGCGTGATCACAGATGAGCAAATAAACATTGTGAGACTCAGCAAGATACATATTAAAATTGTTATGGCATTATTGCATAAACACATATACAGTAGTGTTATAGTATTACTGTAAAGATTAAAGGCAATAATATGTTACCACCTGGACATAGTAGATGCTCAATTTAAGGTTTTATACAAGCATTACCCTTCTTTTTTAGAACATAAATAAGCTATTTTTATCTGTTTCATTACTATATTTACTATAAAAGGCCAAACAGATTTTTAACAGAAAATGGAAAAATTACAAATGCCAAAGTTAGGATTTCCCACACTGTCACATCTTGTTTTGATAAGTCATCATTAGTATTCACTTTTTCTTCAACTTTGCTAGAGATGCTGTTTTGACATCAGTATTTGAAAAAATGCAAACATTGAGCAATTTATGACCCTTGCAAAATGTTCCTGGTGTTTTTTCTTCACTATTTACAGAGATAGACTAATGTTCCAGCCTAATTAATGAGATAAGGCTGAAGCATTTACCCAGGCAGAAAAATCTGCCTGTTCACACTTTACAAAGGGGTGAGGGTGCCCAGGAGGCTGAGTCTTTCGTACATGTGGAGGCACAGGCCCTGCCCAATCATCTAACTGGGTTTCTCACCACCCTTCAGCACACTGGTCAAACCAGATTTCAGCCAGTCTCTGATCCTGTCTCTGTCCCACCTTGTCATCTGAATTTTCTTCTACCAGACTGCATTTTCTCACATTTTATCTTGAAATCTTTGCAACTCTACTCAGTTCTCATATTTTTCAAAAAATATTTCCCAAATCATCTACCTTACTCCAATATCCCTGTCCATCCCTAAAGAGAACAGAAGCAATCTCTTCTCTTCTTTTCTTTAAGGGCCCACTTAAAGAAATAGAGAAGGTCCACTGATTAAAATTAAAAAGCTACTAAACAGTCAAGGAGACAATCAATAGAGTAAATAAACATCCTACAGAATGGGGAAAAAAAAAGTGCATGCTGTACATCTGACAAAGGGCTTCAGAGTCTGTAAAGAACTCATGCAAATTGGGCGGCGCCTGTGGCTCAGTGAGTAAGATGCCGGCCCCATACACCGAGGGTGGCGGGTTCAAACCCAGCCCCGGCCAAACTGCAACAAAAAAAATAGCCGGGCGTTGTGGCGGGCGCCTGTAGTCCCAGCTGCTCGGGAGGCTGAGGCAAGAGAATCGCATAAGCCCAAGAGTTAGAGGTTGCTGTGAGCCGTGTGACGCCACGGCACTCTACCCAAGGGCAGTACAGTGAGACTCTGTCTCTACAAAAAAAAAAAAAAAAAAGAACTCATGCAAATTAGCCAGAAAAACAATCAAACAACCCATTAAAAAGTGGGTAAAAGACATGAACAGAAGCTTGTCAAAAGAATTAGATTAAATAGCCAATAAATACATGAAAAAAATTCTTGATGGCTCTAATCATCAGGAAAATACAGATCAAAGCCACCATGAGGTATTGCCTAACTCCAGAGAGAATGGATTTTATTAAAAAAAAAAAAATCCCAGAAGAACAGAAGCTGCCATGGATCTAAGAGCATGGAACACTATAATGTGTTGGTGGGAATGAAAATTAATGCAACCTCTACGGAAAGTCATGTGAAGGTACCTCAAGGAACTAAAAGTAGACATGACATTTGATCCAGCAGTCCCGTTATTGGGTATTTACCCAAAGGGGGAAAAAATAGTCTACTTACCCATACAAAACAAAAAAAAAATAGTGAACTAAAATCTTTTGTAACAACCTGGATGGAACTGGAGGCCATTCTTCTAAGTGAAGCATTGCAAGGAGGGAAAAACAAATACCACATGTACTCAGTATTAAGTTGGAATTCACTGATCAACAGAATCAATGGACAGATTCATAAAAATTGGTATGGGTATATGTGGGAACAGAGGTAATCAAGACCCTGTGACATTTCTAAGATTCAGCTGACAACTTTTACCAGCCATGTGCACATTTGGTAGTAAAACTCAATAGACAATCAGGTAGGAGGGAGCTCTCAGGTATAATGGGTATAAAGCGCATTAACCAGGTGAAGGGCACACCTAGAACTTTGACTCAAACTGTACAAAAACAATTCATGTAACCAAAATATTTGTACCTTTGTAATATTCTGAAAAAAAAAGAAAAATATTTTAAAAGAGCAGTAAGAAAAAATAGAGATGGTCTAGTCAAATTTGAATTTTAATAAACAATGAATAATTTTTAGAATTGGTATGTGCCCAGTATGCCATATACTATTTGTGGATGATCTGAAATTCTAATATAACTGGACACCCTGTATTGACATTTGCTAACTCTGGCAATCCCACTCTCTTGCGGTACAGTATTACGTCACTTACCTTGTATCACACCACTATTCACAAGGGTCACCAGACAATAGCCTCTTTGTGGCCAGGAATAGCGTCTAACTCATTTGTTTCACTACCACCTCTACCTCACCACTCCTGGCTTCTTCACCAAACACCCAGTACAGCACCCTAGATGTCCTTGAGGGGCAGGAATAGGGCCCATACTCATTCTTCCAATCCTTCCTTCAGTTATCCAATATCTCCTAAATTCCTACCAGGCTCCAGGCAATGAAGCAAGTTCTGGAAATGCAGTTTTAATCAAGACACAGCTATTGTCATTGTCAAGTAGTTTAGTTAGACATGAGCAGGGTGGATGGTGGATGCAGTTAGGCTGTTGTAGCTATTTTGGACTGGTTTGGGTCAGATTGGCCTAAGTTGTTATGGGAACAGGACTATTTGAAACCTTACAGGTGGATTGTTTTGGGAAGCTGGTTGCTTTGGGAGACAGATTAATGTCCATGGGACTTTCTGACATGGACAGATAGATACAAGTTGGTATGGGTATATGTGGAAACAGGTAATCAAGACCCTGGTAAATTTCCAAGATGCAGCTGACAACTCAAAAGTTGTATATAAAATCCAGTACTGCACTCTCCATGATACCTGCAGTCCTTAGGATGAGACCTGGCCTGCTGTCCAGGTTGTTAAAATGAACATTTCCTTTCTTGCTAAAACTTTACTTGTTCTTGTTCTTTTCAATTATTTTGGCAACTATGTTGAGGCATCACCCCGCCCTAACATCATCAAGGAACTCCCAGCTCATTCAGGAAAACAGATAAGTCGGAAAGCACTTTCATCAGTGTAGTATGTTCTAAAACAGAGTGAGAAGAAAATAGGGGGACAGCATTAAATCCAGGCTTCAGAAGAAAACAACAGTGAGACTGAGACCTAATAATTCAATGTATACATGTTGCAGAATTCACCTTTTACCTCCTAAATCTATTTAAATGAAACAAAGTAATTTTTAAAATGTAATAATAATAATAATAATAGCAGCAGACAGAAGCCGTTCTACACACAGAGAACAGCAGGAACCAAAGCTTAAAGCAAGAGAGACAGTGACATTAATGTGTAGTTAATTCATCAAATCTTCCTTTGGTTCAAGTTTGTTCTGACCCATGGATGCTGCTGTCTTTGAGGCCTCATGACTTTTCTTCACAGGTTTTTCTCAAGGACTTCAGCTCTTTTTCCCTGGCCACGTCTGCCTCCCCTGAACTCCAGGCTATCTTTTTTTTTTTTTTTTTTTCTGCATGGTGAAGTCTGAGCTTCTTCTTCAGGAATAGAGAGCAGGGTGTGACCAGCTGTTGCTAGGCACCTTGCCTTTCTGCCATTCAGACTTACTTCCTGCTGTATCCAAGGTTCTTTCTTAATTTTTCCCTCCATTTGCTCCTTCTAACTCCTGTTGTCCCACTGAGGCTGACTCCCATGAGCACTACTTTCTGATTCACTTCTGAGTGATCCACTCACACTCCCTCCTGCATTTCCTATGTAACAAATCACATGCTGTGCAGTTGTGATGACAATAAAAGTGCCATCGTGTCTCTGGTAAGATGGGTAAAAAGTGAAGAATGGTGTTCTCAGGTAAAACCCACTTAATAGTTTAATAATAAATAATTTAATACAGCTACTTTTTTTTTTTTTTTTAAGACAGAGTCTCACTGTTACCTCGGCAGAATGTCGTGGCATCATAATTCACAGTAACCTCAAATTCTTGGGCTCAAGCAATCCTTTTTGCCTCAGCCTCCTGAGTGGCTGGGACTAATCATAGGCACCTACCACCACGCCCTGCTAGTTTTTCTATTTTTAGTAGAGATGAGGTCTCTCTCCTGCTCAGCCTGGTCTTGAACTTCTAAGCTCAGGTAATCTACCCTCTTTGGCCTCACAGAGTATTAGGATTACAGGGCCTTTGTGGCCCTAACTTACGCCTCACAAAAAAGCAAGCACTCAGTAAACAGGTAAAGTAAGGGTTTACATCTAATTAAATCTTCAGTTCTGATTAAATTTTGTTGTAATTAATCTTCAGTTATGGCCATGTATTAGAATTAAACAAATGATGAACCCTCCTTAACTTTTTGTACCAAGTGTGAAACCAGGAATTTTAAATGTTATGCAGGGATTGTGACAATAGGGTGTTCTGTGATACCGTGATTTTTTGCATCAACTTGACTGGACCAGGGAGGTGTCGTCTCAAGACCTTTGGTCAAACACTTTTCTGGGGCTTTCCTTGGGGGTGGTTTTGGAAGAGATTGACAATTAAACATACTAGATAGACCAAATAAAGCAAATTGTTCTTCCTAGTGTGAGTGGGCTTCATCCGATCATTTGAAGTTCTGAATAAAACAAAAAGGCTGACATTCCCATTAGTAAGAGAGAATTCTTGCTGCCTGGCTGTCTTCAGACTGAAATATCATCTTGTCCTGGGTCTTGAGCCTTCCAGCCTTTAAACAGGAACTACACTGTTGGCTTTCCTGGGTCTCTAACTTGCTCACTCACCCCACAGGGTGGAGGACTTGCATGTGGTCATAATCATGTGAGCCAATGCCTTATAATAAATTTATTTACATACACTATGTATGAATAAGATACACATATGCGTGTGTGTGTATATATATACACACATATATCCTATTGGTCCTGTTTCTCTGGATAACTCTAACACAATATCACAGGAGAAGATAGATACAAGTTATTTTGAAAGTTATTTTAATTAGAATACATGCCTTTAATTTGCCTTATAAATCTACCATAATCCAGATACTTCCAATCTCCCTTGATAATTAGTTCACCTGTAGTACATCTGGATGACTTAATTCTTACAGGTCATTTTCCAAATTCATTGTCAAGAACTTTTGAAGAATATTCCTCATTTATTTGATAGTGATTGATCCCCTAAAAATGGCCACACAAATGTTCACCATATATATATGTGTGTGTGTGTATACATATATGTGTGTATACACACACACATGCACAGGATATAATGCTAACAGGATCTACTTCCTAGATGTCCTGCTTGGGCAGATACACTCAGAAGGACCCTGAATGGGGCTGAATATCTTGTCCCTATTTTGAGATTCTTAATCATTTTGAAAACAAGAGACACAAAATTTTCATGTAGCGCTGGGCCGTGAAAATTATGTAATTAGTATTGCTGCCAAGTAAAACTTTCTTAGGTTTAATAACCCAGTAAAAGTCAAAAGTAAATATTTATCCAACTTTCTGCCTTATGATTAATTTAAGTTCCTAATAATAGCAAAGCAACCGGAGGTTCCAAACTCTCAATGCTCCCCACATGGATGGAAAGAACCACAGGCAAAAAGTGGCTGAGCAACAACCCTCTGGAGCTGTGAGCAATCAGTTCTTGTGCAGAGCTTGAGAAGAGAGACAGATTTCTATTATATTATTAATTCTTGCAAAAGTTTGGACAATTGTTTCTAAAATTAAAGACTAGTCCTCTAATCATGGGGTGACATCTGTCCTTTCCAGTGAAATCCCCAATCTAGGATCTGAGTAAGGTAACTTGGCATTATTGTCAAAACTTTTCTGGGTTGTCCTTCACCGCTGCCTTCACAAAGTATAGGAAAAAGGAAATGCCAACAACTTGTGAGTTTATTAGTTGCTATACAAAACTAATCACTCTTATTTCCATTTCAGTCATCAAGACTGATTAAATAAACTATAATCTCTGTAAATTGACCACCTAAAGGACTGTAACAAACTGGTCAACATACAGAGATGGTCAACACCAGGAACTAAATCTACTGTACTGGTATGTACACGTGGTACATGTCTGGTCTATGAAAATTAGGTCAACTTAAGGAGGTGGTAGTTGTAAGGAGGTGGTCAACTATTGAGGTTCTATTGTATTTTATTTTCATATTAACACACACACACCAATCACATAAATCATATAAACTCAAACATACATAAATGGGCAAAATCACAAAGCTTTATATTTGTAGACCTATTTGTATTCAAAATAATCTGGATATATATTAAAAAATAAAGGAGTTTGAATATGATTGATTCATTTCGTGAACTTTCATCCTGTAGGACAGAGGAGGGCACTGCTAAACAATTTGATAAATGAAAGGCCTGAACTGCTAAAAGTGAAAGTACTCTTAACCTGCTCCAGAAATAAAATATTGAACCAATATCACTGCTGACTCACAACTTCCCCAAAGAATTTGAGCTTCCCTCCAGTGGAAGAGTCTCAGAGTTGACCCCCACACATTTCATTCCATACGCCCTCTCTCTCACTTTCCTTCCAGTCTAAGTTCCAGGCAATAGGATTATGTTAGTCAGGGTTCTCCAGAGAAACAGAACAAATAGGAAAGAGAAGGAAGAGAGAGAGAGGGAAATTATTATAAGGAATTAGCTCATGAGATTATAAAGGCTGATAGGCCCCCAAATCTGTAGGAGACCCCAGCAAGCTGGTGGTAATAGCGCCAGTCTATAGGCAAGCAGTCTCAAGACCTAGGAAGAGGCCAATATTTCAGTTTAAGACTAAGAGCAAGAAAGAACTCATGTCCCAGTTCAAGACAGTCAGGCAGGAGCAGTTACCTCTTACTCAAAGGAAGGTTGGGCTTTTGTTCTATTCAAGTCTTCAGCTGATTGGATGAGGTCCACCCACATTAGGGAGGGCAATCTCTCCTTGTTCAGTTCATTGAGTCAATTGTTAATCTCATTCAAAAATACCCTCATGGATACATGAAGAATACTGTTTGACTAAATATCTGGGAACCCTGTGGCCTAGTCAAGTTGACACATAAAATTAACCATCTCAAGACTGTAACTGGTGGGAGGGGCCAAGATGATGGACGAGAAGCAGCCTGCACACACACACTCATGAAAGGATCAAAAGGGGCAAGAAGATATTCACCTTCAGATCATCTAGGACGGAGCATTGGGAATCAACAGAGAGGTGACGGGAGGCTCCCAAAGTGAGGGAGAGGAAAGTGGGGTGACCTGTCTGGCAGGATCAGAGGTACGCAAGGAAGGTGCCCACACATGGGGAAGGGATAGAGGAGAAAACCCCAGGACTCCAATGTCCCCATGGACTTTGCTATTAGAGCTGTGGGAAGGCCCTGCCACCACCACAGGCCTCTGGACTGACACGGGGAGCTCACTGGAGACTATGCAGTGACAATTGCTCTGAAGAGAAAGCACGGCAGGGTCCTGTTGGCTTATGAACCCCAGAGCACTGTGGCTAGAACCATTTTGAGGTCCCTGCCCCAAAGTATTGTGTTCATGCAGGGATTAAATGAGTTGTTGCTGTCTCCTCATGATTCATGCCAGGCCAGGGAAGGAGCAAGGATGCTGGTTGCTACCATATGCCATGTGAGAGAGTGCTGCACACACACAACCCACCACCAGGGGACCCAGGCTGGGTGGGCATCCATGAACCCAGCTCCTGCTGCTGCTACCTTGGCAGCCCCACCCAGCCACTGCTGTCATGGGACCAAAACAAAGAGAGCATGGATGGCCCCAGACACTCGCTACTGCTATCTAAGTGGTACAGCCACAGCCACCATCACCTCAGTAACATACTTTGGTGGGATAAATGCCTGTGCTGCTGCACACTGATGCCCACATGTGATTGACAGACCTGGGCAGAGTGAATGCTCATGCCATATACCTACCACCCATGACAACCACAGGGGAGACACAGGAGAGCATCAGTGTTAAAGGCTCATAGGATACTCAACCATCTCCTGCCTGGTCAATCTTTTTTTTTTTTTAATTACTCAACAATTATTTATTTTTATTAATTAATCTGCTGTGTGCCAGACACAATCTCATCTCTTTCAGTCCTCACAAAACCATGGCCTGCCTGGTCAATCTTCCAGAATAAGACTCAAACACACTATCCAGGGACCTCTCCTTAATTGAGCAAGAGAGATCCCAACAGAGTACAACAGCAAAGCTGTCTGTCTTGAACTGAGAGAAGAGGTGTCAGATGAGAAGGCAGCAGCATGAGAACTCTAACAACAAGAAGAAAACAACGCATATTGACACCCCCCAAAGGATCATAATAGTTCTCCACCAATGGACACCAACAAGAACTAAATGTCATATATGGAATTCACAGTATGGATGGCAAGTAAGAGCAATGGAAATGGCAAGAAAGTTGAAAACCAACACAAAGAAATAAAAAAAAAATTCAGGATATAAATGAAAAATTCACTAAAAAACAGAATTATAAGAAAATATACAACAGAACTTCTAGAAATGTAAGAGTTATTTATGAAATTTGAAAATAAAGTAGAAATTTTAATAACACACTAGTCCAAGAAGAAGAAAGAATTTGAAGACAAGGCTTTCAAATTAACCCAGTCAAAGATATTGAAGAAAGAAACAAAGAGAGGCTGAGATGACAGATAGAAATAGCCTGTGCATGCCACTCTCAAAGAGAGGATCGAAAGTTGCAAGGAGATGACTATCTATGAATGGAGCATTGTAAATAATCAAAAAAGCAATAGAAAACAAAAAATGAAAAGGGTAATGAGATGACCCACTCAGCAAGATCGGAAGGTATATGGGGGAGGCATCCACATGTGGGGAAGAATAGGAATAGACAACCCTGGGACTCCACCGTCACCTTAAGGTCACTATGGCCCAATCACAGGTTGGGCCCATAATCTGTGGTGGGCCCCACACCACCGCACACTTCCAGACGGATCCAGGAGCTGCTTGGAGTTTGTGTGGTGACATTGCACCAAAATGCAGGCACAGCAGGGACCCAGTGGCTTCCATTTGTTGTTTGTTATAATTTATGCAGTCTGAGCTCTTGAGTCCAGAGCACCTGGTCTACAAAGGGCTATATTTGCTGTAACCACTTCTATATCACCTAAGCTAAGCTGGAAGGGGAGCAGGGGAACAGATGCTTTTGTGCACCCCATGACTGAGAGCCAAGCACCCCTTCTCCACACAGGGGATCCAAATAGAACAGGCACAACCAATGCTGCCGGAGAAGCCCCATGGCAACTGCCTCAGTGAGGTATGGCAGGGATATAGCTACAATTACCTGGAAGCCTGGCCTTGTGCTGCCGCCTGGCCATCCATCCCCTGCGGCCTCCACACACCAACTGGCAGGAATCATCCCTGTAGTCTGTATCTTCATTGCAGACCTGCTAGCAGCATAATGTCATTGCAACTGTACCAGGAAGATAAAATGCCCTCAACCCTAATACATATGACCACTGCCTAGATAGCCTCAACAAGATGCCACTGCCACTGTAATAGAGAGACCCAGAAAGAGCAATCCTACAAAACCAGCTCTGCAAAGAGGGACTCACCAAGCCTTCTAACCAAGTTTCTGACAGCAGCCTTGGGAACAACTTGCCATTCTGCATGAAGATCATCCAGCACCAGCTTGAACTATGGCAACCACAGGAGAACAGGATAATACAGAACAGCTGCACTACATGATCTCAGTTATCCACCCTTGTCCTGCTGGCTCAATCTTCTTTAGCAAGACACAAAAGCACCATCTAGGGACCTCTCCTTCTTCTCACTAAGCAGGAGAATTCCCAGCAAAAGAGAACCTGTGTGTCACAAATCTATCTATCCTGAGCTGAGAGATGAAATTTCAAATAAGAACAAAACAAAACAAAGCACAGAAAAACATGAGAAAACAAGATAGTTTGACACCTCCAAAGAATCACAATAGTTATTCAGCAACGGACCCCAACCAAAAGGAAATTGTTGACATATGAGGAATAAAATTCAGAATATGAATGGCAAATAAATAGTATTAGAGAAAAAACTGAAAATCAACACAAAAAAGTAAAAAAAAAAAATCTTTCAGGACATGAATGAAATTTAAAAGTTGTTAAAGAGATAGACAAAATAAGAAATGATACAACGGAACTTAGAGAAATGAAAAAATTATTTAGGAAATTTCAAAATACAGCAGAAAGCTTCAACAACAGGCTAGACCAAGCAGAAAGAAAGAATCTTAGAACTCAAAGACAAGGCTTTCAAATGAACACAATCAGTCACCGATGCAAAAAAAAAAAATAATAATGGTGAATAAATAATCATCTAGAGAAATACGGGACTATGTTTAGTGAGCTAACATATGAATTATAGGTATCCTTAAGGGAGAAGAAAAAGCAAAAAACATGGAAAATCTATTTGAAGAAAGTATTGAAATGCACAGAAGTACCCTGTACATGGAACAGCATCATTCATACCCACCAGTGTAAAAAAAAACAAGAAAATTAAAGCTCACAACTCTTATAAAACAATGGCATTAGAAGGAAAATAAAACAAAATATCATCCAACACAATGAGCAGGACAATATTTTATATGTCAATACTAACACTAAACATTAATGGTCTTCATAAGCCACTTAAAAGATATGGACTGGCTAAACAGATGAAAAACCAAAGGCCAGTATATTCTGTCTCCAAGAAATCAATCCATCTAACTCACAAAGACTCTCAGAGACACAAGGTAAAAGGATGGAAAATAGTATTACATCAAAGTGTAAACCAAAAGTAAGCAGGTGTAGCCATTCTCATACCAGATAAAATAGACTTTAAATCAGCAATGGTAAAAAATAAAACAAAGATGGTAAAGGGAGCAATTCAATGAGACATAAAAATCCTAATTATATATGCATTTAACACAGGAACTTCTAGATTCTTAAAACAGATTCTTTCAGCTCTCAGGTAAGTAATAAACACTAACATCATAACTTCTATGGACATCAATACCCCACTGACAGGACAGATCATTGAGGTAGAAAAATCAATAAAAAAATTACACTTAAATAGGACTGTGGAGCAAACAGACCTAACTGACAAGCACAGAACATTTTACCCAAAAAACTACTGAATGTACATTCATCTTGGTAGCACCTGGAACATTTTTCAAGATTGATTGTATCTTAGTCCACAAAACAAGCCTCAGCAAATTCAAAGAAAATCAAAATCATACCATGTATCTTCTCAGACAAGGGTAAAATAAAACTAGAAATCAATTCTAAGAGAAACTCTCAAATCTATACAAAGTCATAGAAATTAAATAACCTGCTGCTCAAGTATCTTTGGGTCAATGAGGAGATTACAATGGAAATCAAAAGATTCCTTGAACTAAAAAACAAAGGAGACACAAGCTATCAAAAATCTATGGGATCCACCAAAACCAGTACAAAGGGATAAAGTTCATAGTTGTAAATGCCTAAGTTAAGAAGACAAAGAGATCACAAATTATAAACCTAATGTTTTATCTCAAGGAACTAAAGAAAGAAGAACAAACCAAACTCAAACCAGTAGAAGAAGAGAAATAGCAAAGATCAGAGCAGAACTAAAAATAATAGAAACCAGTTATACCGTGAATTCAGCCATTTAAAAAAATGGAGATTTTACATCTTTTGTATTAACCTGGATGGAGTTGGAACACATTCTTCTTAATAAAGCATCACAAGAACAGAGAAGCAAGAATCCAATGTCCTCAATTCTAATATGAACGCAGTAGATGAACTAATATAAGGGACGGGGTAGGGAAATGAGACAGCGGGGAGAGGAGAGGTAGGAGGGGAAGCGGGGTCACAGTGTATGTCACCTCTTGGGGCAGGACACAAATATAAGAGGGACTTTATCTAACAAATGCTATCAGTATAACCTAATTCTTTGTACCCTTAATTAATCCCAAACAATAAAAATAAATAAATAAAATAAAAATAATGGAAACCACACACACACAATACAAAGGATCAATGAAACAAAAAGTTAATTCTTTGAAAACATAACCAAAATCTATAGACCACTAGCTAGATTAACCAGAAACAGAAAAGAAAGAACCCAAATAAGCTCAACCAGAAATGAAAAAGGAAACTTTATACGGATACCAGCAATACAAACTATCATCTAGGACTACCATGAAAACTTCTATTCACACAAACTAGAAATGTAGAATAAATAGATAAATTTTTGGAAGCACACAACCTCCCAAGCCTGAATCAGGAAGAAATAGGAATCTCAAGCAGCCAATAATGAGTAGCAAGATCAAAACAGTAATCTCCCTACAAAAATAAACCCAAGACCAGACAGATTTACAGCTGAATTCTACCACATCTACAAAAAGGAACAGGTGCTTATGCTACTAAAACTGTTTCGTAACATAGAAAAGCCAGGTATCTTCTCTTATGTATTCTACAAAGCCAATACCTTTGGATACCAAAGCCAGGAAAGGATATAAAAAGAAGAGGAAACTATTGACCAACATTCCTCATAAACATACATGCAAAAATTCTCAACAAAATATAAGCAAACCACAGCATTCAAAACATACACAGTCCCTTACAAGAGAAAAACACAATTAAACTCATGTAGAAGGAAGAGGGAAGGGGAAAGGTGTTCAATAAGTTCGGGTGCTACCTAACAAACACAAACAATGTAACCTAATTGTACCCTTGTCACATGCCACTCCTGACACCACTTGTCAGGGCCCAAGACTGGCCAGGTCTTGGGCCTGGTTTAACTAGGTTCTGGAGGCAGAACCACTAAGTTACCTTGCTCAGGTCTCTTAGGTGCCTGAGTGCTATCTACTTTAGCTGGAGAGAAAAAGTGTCTTAGAGAGAGTAAAGCAGTCTTCTTAGAAAGATAGATCTTAGTCTTTAGCACAGCTTGGTAATCTTCAACAGATAGACACCATGCTGGTGTTCTGCAGGCAGGAGAGGAGTCAGAGTCAGAGTAAGCGAGTCTGTGATAGAATGAGCATGCTCCCGACTGCCTTCTCCTCCAGTGTAATATAAGACTGATCTCATGCCTCTCAACACAACAGCTGTAGAGACTGCCAATTCACCACTGCTCTCATCTCGTGAGTTCTCATCCTTGTTAGGAGAGCTAAATCCCTCTCTCCATGCCCTGCCCTGTCCACCAAGATGTTCCATTATTGAGCTATACAGGTATTTCTTATAACTCTCACTCCTCCTAGCCATAGGCTATACAGGCTGCTACATACCCTTATATTAATCTGAAAATTAAAAAAAAGATAATACATCATGATCAAGTGGACTTCATTCCAGAGATGTAAGGATGATTCAACATATGTAAATCAATAGGTATCATTCACTACATAAACAGAATTGAAAACAAAATTCATATCATCATCTCAATAGATGCAAAAAAAGCATTCAATAAAATCTATCACCCCTTCATGATAAAAACCCTCAACAAAGTAGGCATAGAACATACCTCAAAATCATGTATGACAAACTCACAGCAAATGTCATACTGAATGTGGAAAAGTTGAAAGCATTTCTCCTAAGAACTGGAACAAAACAATTGTGGCCTCTGTCACCACTTCTATTCAACATAATACTGGAATTCCCAGCCAGGGCAATTAGGTAATAGAAAAAAATTAAGAGTATTGAAATTGAGAAAGAGAAAGTCAACCTATCCCTGTTTTCTGATGATATGATCTTATATCTATAAAACCCTAAAGATTCCATCAAAATACTCATTAAATTGATAAATTCAATAAAATCTCAGATTACAAAATTATTATACACCAATGACTAGATCTCTACATATTAATAACAAATATGCTGAGAGTTAAATCAAGAATTCAATTCCATTTTTAATAGCTACAAACTAAAGAAAATATCTAGGAATATACTTAACCAAAGAGGTGAATGATCTCTACAAGGAGAACTATAAAATACTGGTGAAAGGAATCATAGATGACAGAGCAAATGGAAAAACATGCCATGTGCATGGATTGAAAGAATCAACATTGTTAAAATGTTCAAAGTGCCTAATGTGATTTATAAATTCTGTGCAATTCCTTTAAAATTACCATCATTTTTTATGGATCTGGAAAAAAAAATTTGATCTTTATAGGGAACCAAAAAAGGACACAAATAGTCAAGGCAATCCTAAGCAAAAAGAACAAATCTGGAGGCATCACATCACCTTATTTCAAATTACACTTCAAACCTATAGTAACCAAAACAGCATGGTACTGGAATAAAGATAAACACACAGATTAATGGAACAAACGCCCAGAAATAAGGCCATATAGCTACAACCAACTGATTTATGACAAAGCATAAAAAAGTACATACTAGGGAAAGGATCCTCTAATTAATAAATAGTGCTGGAAAAATTGAATAGCTTCATGAAGAAGAATGAAACTGGATGCCTATCTCTCACTACATACAGAAACTAACTCAAGATGGATTAAAGACTTAAATGTTAAGATTTGAAACTATAAAAGATCTAGAAGAAAATGTTAAAAACTCTTCTAGACAAAGAATTTATGAGTAAGAACCCCAAAGCAAATTCTTCAATAATAAAATTCAGTAAACGGGACTTAATTAAGCTAAAAAGATTCTTCACAGCAAAGGAAATAATCAACATAGTAAATAGACAACATATAGAATGGAGGAAAATATTTGCAAACTACACATCCAACAAAAAGCTAATATCCAGAATTTACAAAGAACTCAAACAAATCAGCAAGACAAAAAAAAAAAAAACCTCATATAAATCTATTAAAAAAATTGTTCAAATTTTTTAAAAGTAAAATATTTTGTTTTCTTTAAAGGGACTGTAACTGGAAGCCTCTGTGCCAGCTTCTAGGACAACCAGTCCACTGGCTGCTGCTGCTTTGTTCCTTCCTTCTCTGTCTGCCTGAAACATACATGCTGTTATCTGGACCATGAGAATGAAGGATATACCTCAATAATGGCCAAGGAATTTGAGGCCCTCAGCATTTTGTGGAGCAGAGCCTCCATACAAGCCCAAGACAACACATCCCCATCTTCTCCACAAGAGAAAGAAAAAACCTCCACCTTGCTTAAGCCACTGTGGCTTTGCAGGCTTCTGCCTTTCACAGGCAATTCTAACCCTAACAGGTGCACCACCCTTTTACTCCCATTGCACAAGATAGAATAGAATTGTAGACTGCACAATAATTTAGATAAAATACCTGTGATGAGGAAGAGAGAAAACCACAGGACCTGTGTCCCACCAACTCGTGTCCAGTGAGGAAAATTTATAAAGCACAGTAATGTTTGCACAGCCTGTCACAGCATCACTTCATTTCTTTCCAAAAATAACCTTGAAAAGCAGAGAAAGGTGATGTTTTTATCCTCATTTTTCTCTCTGAATAATCTAGGGTTGTCCCTGCTTAGATGATAATTTTATTTTAATTGATTCTTCATATTAAGCTAAGCAAACACATTCAGAAACAAGCAAACAATGTAATAGCTTATTAAATAGAATGCTATTTCTTTGCAAACATTTATGGAGAGCTTTAAAACATTCTTATAAATGCAAATTTAGCCTTAAAGCAAGATTATGAGATAATGATAAAATTCTGCATTAGCTTGATAGACACTAAAATGACCTTGTTAAGTTTAAACTGCTTTTCAATGGAAACCAGTGGGCACAAAAAATACCAAGCCTATTATTTGCTTGTTAAGATGGTTTTTAAATAAAACAAGGAAATACTATGATTGGTGTCATGATACATGACACCATAGAATCATGGAGTTCTGAGAAATCTTCAACCTTTTTTCAGTACAGTTTCTCTAACTTACTTGACTATGAAACATTGTTTTCTTTTTGGTTGTTTTGGGAAATACTTGTTAAGATTTCAAACATTGGTGTTAATGCTATACCATATTCTACTTCCAGGGCCTCTTCTTCTCACTCGATATACTAGTGAAGCACAGTATGGGGTGTGGGGTTACACAAATACACTTGCAGAGCTTTCTCTACATGGCCTCCCTCCTTAGGGTCACCTGTATTTATGTAAATACAAAATTGGACTTCAGATGAAGAACAAATTTTTAAATATAAATATATTCTGTGCAATATTTGGGATATACTACCGAGTTATTTATGTTTTATCTACTTACTGAAATTCAATTTTAACCGTATTTTCTCTGGCAACCCTACTGTCTTAGTCCACTGTGCCCTGCTATCACAAAATACCTGAGACTGGGTAATTCATGAAGAGAAGAGGTTTGCTGAGCTTAAAGTTCTTGTAGGCTGCATAAGTTTGAGGGCCTGGCCCTGCCTTCTGGAGAGGACTTTTGTGCTGTGTCATAACATGGCCAAGAAAGTTGAAGGGGAAATGGATGAGTGAGAGGAGACAGGACAAAACAGGTCAGAAAACTCACTTTATACGTGTATAATGACCCACTCTTGAGGGAACTAAGCCATTCCCTGAGAACTAACTCAGTCTCATGAGAGCGAGAACTGACTACCACAGACCAATCCATTCATAAGGGATCCGCCCCCATCACCCAAACACTTCCAGTAGGCCCCACCTCTCAACATTGCCACATGGAGGATGGTATATATTTCAACATGAGTTTTGGTAGGAACAAACTATATCCAAGCCACAGCACCTGTCTTTGATCTTCTCCCAGTGATGAGCAGTGGCTGGTCCTCCTGGTTCAGATTTCCACACATTTAATGAAGCTTTACTACCAGGCATGGTCTCAGGATAAAAACCCCAAGCCCAGCATCCTGCTTTCATCATGAGCTTCTGAGGCTTATCAACCCCTTTAGCTTGTCAGTGGTCTGTGCTGGAGACGCTCCATGTTCCCCTGCAGATCTACTCTCCACCCTTCCCCTCTGCTCCATGCCCTGGGAGACTGGTTATCTGGACCACAGCGACCAGGCTTCTGTCTTCTTGTTGGGCTTGGCCAACGGGAGCCACTAAGAGAGGCTAGAAGGATAAAAGAAGAAAGATACTCCCTGCCAAGTCCCAGTTAGGCTGTGGCCTGGCTCTCCCAAAGACCCATGTCCTTGAGGACAAGTTCTTGAGAAAAGTCAATGGTCATTTTTTTTGCCCTTGAAAGCCTAGGGAAGACTTTCTAGGAGTGGCCGGTTCCCTTCTGATTTCCTTCAACTGCCCCTTTATAACTTAATCTCTTCCTTAAATTCTTCTTTATCACCCATTTTTGAATATGACCTTTTTCCCTGTTAGGAACCTGATTAATCCAAGGTAAGAGTGAGATGCTGGGTAAACGGAGATTTCCTGCTTGAACTTAATTCCTAAATTTCAGACTTATACCAAGTTTTGACCAGAAAGTCCTACTTTGGCAGTTTTAGCACTTGGCTGACAATACAGAAGTCCTTTGTTTCCTAGTTGTCAGCTAGGTAAGGATAAACAAATGCCATTTGGAAAGCTTAATCAAAGTTTATTACAAAGCTTGTTATTACTACCACTGCTTTCATCTGGGATGGGGTGGTCAGCATATTCAAGTGTTGTCAGCATCTCTCTATAATTTACAGAAAAGGAGATTCACATGCAGACCACAGTGAAGCTGTGCTGAGTCTTGCATCTTGTTTTTTTTTTTTTTTTTTTGTCTGGGATTTGAGATCTGCCCAGTGAGTTCATGCTGTTAGTTTCCAGAAATCACAACTAAGATTGGTTGGCAAACTAGATATTCTCAGAACACTCAAGGTGAGACACACATTATAAAAATTTAAATGATAAACAAAAAGAAACCACCCCAGTTTAGCTGATTTCTTGCTTTCTTTTTCCCCAGCTATTTTTAACTTATCAAATCACCATAATATCTATGACATTTTGGAGATTGTGGAGTTCATGAGTCATATCCTTAGTTACAGGAATGGTGGGAGAAAGTCAGCATGCTCAGCATTCACTCCATTTATGAGAAGTGACCAGGCAATTAAGACGTTGGGTGGGAAAAGCAGTTTCACATACAATTTGCCTCGTCCCACCAGCCTTTTATCTTACTCTTTTTGGGATTCAGACCTGAGAAAACAGTCACTGCCCAGACCTGTTGTATTTGTAACAGGAGTTGCAAATACAAACTCCTCCTGGTCCCTCCTCTATACACCTGAACCCTAAAATGGTCCTAAACCCCTTAGTCCAAAGCAGCCAATAAAAAGTTTGTAAAGATCCAACTCTTTAGGGAAAACCCGTTTCCTAGCTTCTGTGATTTAGGCCATTGATTCAATAATCTGCAATCCTAAAAGCTGCCCCTTTTATCTATCTGCCTTCAGAGGTGCCTGGGAACTTCACACACACACACGGATTGAACATGGGTATTTTTAAAGTTCCAGAAAGAAAAATGAAATGGATAGTATTTTAACACTGTAATTGAAAACTCTCTTGAGTATAAATTTTTCTTCCAGCGAGTGTGTGTTTTTAACTATGAGAAATTAAAGAATGTATTCCCAGTTAATTAAAATATAGGATGTTCAAGCTAGAAGGGTATTCGGGGAATCTGAAGATTAACGCTATTATGTTTGGGAGTTATTCAATCTCTGTGCATTTTCCTTTCTATGTTAGTGTTTGGTATGATCTGCATTCCCAGCTCAAATCATTCTCATGCTTTAAAAATAAAAAGACAGGTGAAACTATTAAGAGTTCTAATTATTTAAGAATGCTCTGTTAACACTCTGAGTTTGGCAACTCCGAAACGTGACATAAGCAGTAAAAACAGGTGGATTGCAGAAATTTTCATAAAAAGCAAGATTACTGGTGTCACTAAATTAAATATGTTAATGGTAACAGCAGATGCAGGCTCAATCTGTCTTTTATTCTGCCAGGCCACTTGATATTGCTAAGGGTTTACTTCATTATATTTTATATTTCTCTAAGAAAAAATATTCATTAAAATGACATGGTAAGTAAAATATATTTAAGAATTCTATCTTAAAAACCCTATCATCAATCTGTGTAAATATGTATAGAATAAACAATCTTTTATAGCAAGACAAGCAACTTAAATGAGGTAATTTATTAAGTAAAAACTCTTAAAACGTGTTATCCTGGAAGAAAATATGCTACCCCTGTAGCATGCTTAAAATTCCCCAATACCTTCTCTTTGCTCTTAGGATTAAGGCCAAAATATTTCATGTGATTACAACCCCCTGCTTTACCCCACAACGTCATCTTCCATCATATCCTCCTTACCTCTTCTGCTGAGCCACACTGGCCTTCCCCCAGGATCCAGGACCAGGAGCAGTGTGCAGGGTGGTTCTGGCTCCTTGTCTCTCTGTGAGGTTGCGTTCCGTGTGCCAGCCAGACTCAGCCATTTAAAGCCTTGCTTGGGACTGGAGGATCTGCTTCCAAGTCACTTACGTGACTGTTAGCTGAAGGCATTGGTTCCTTACCTTCTCCAGAGGTGTCTCCTCACAGCATGGCAGCTGGCTCCCCCAGAGCAAGTGTTCTGAGAGAGCGCAGGTGAAAAGGAAGCTACGACCTGGTCTTGACCTCACAGGCTGCCATGGCTGTCTGAATCTATTTGTTAGAAGCCAGTCTTTAAGCCCAACTCATAAAAAAGGGGAAAGAAATTAGGTTCCACCTTTTGAGGTAATTTTTGGATACACTATATTAAAACTGCCCCATGTGGGTATTTAAATCAAAGTTTACCACCTTTACTAGACTAAGGGCTGCTTCAAAATGTGTCCCTGTGTCTCTTTTTCTCTTTTGTATACCGGGCACCTTCCTGGTGGAACTTAGTCATTCAATAAACATCGAATGGATGAATGAAATTTTGTACTTGAATCCCGGCTCTGGGAACTTTGTACAAATTACATGACCTTAGTTTCTGGTTTTGGAGAACGGGGATGATCACTGCTCTCAGGATGTTGTAAGAATAATACAACCTGTATAAAGCACCTGGTGGGGTCTGGCACAGACGGGACTCATTAAATGCTATTTCTCTTCACCTGCCTTGCCTCATTTACACATACTAGCCATCCTAAGCCATGTGGATTCTACTTTTCATTGTGTCTTTGCCATCCTTCCTTGTCTTTTACTCCATTTCAATCACTACTACCCTAAGACTCTTCCTCTCTATTAGCCTCATAACCATGTCCTGTGCCTCTGTTCTCTATTGAGTGCAACCCATCCCACACATGGCAACCAGATTAGTTATCTTTAAGTCGTCATTTTTTTTTTTTTTTATTGTTGGGGATTCATTGAGGGTACAATAAGCCAGGTTACACTGATTGCAATTGTTAGGTAAAGTCCCTCTTGCAATCATGTCTTGCCCCCATAAAGTGAGACACACACCAAGGCCCCACCCCCCTCCCTCCTTCCCTCTTTCTGCTCCCCCCCCATAACCATAGTTGTCATTAATTGTCCTCATATCAGAATTGAGTACATAGGATTCATGCTTCTCCATTCTTGTGATGCTTTACTAAGAATAATGTCTTCCAAGTCGTCATTTTTACATCGTCTATTGCTTTTGCTCTGCCTTGCGCTTGGAA
Source organism: Nycticebus coucang (assembly GCF_027406575.1). Taxonomy (NCBI): domain Eukaryota; kingdom Metazoa; phylum Chordata; class Mammalia; order Primates; family Lorisidae; genus Nycticebus; species Nycticebus coucang. The sequence continues at coordinate 16,189,444 of NC_069795.1, forward strand.
AGTGTTGAATTTTTGCTGAAATGAATTTGAGTTCCAGATCTCTTTTAGATGCTTATTTGTACTGAGTTAATACGTGTACAAGCCCAGGTACCAGGATGAGATAAAGAAACCCACTCTGCCAACGCTAAGGTATAAATTTGACTTTGAGCCACGTGTAATCACGGTCAATTATGACTACATAACCTAAATGGCTCACAAGCAGCAAATTCCTGAGTAGAGCAATTGCAGAATATAGCATGAGTCACATGTTCCTTTAATTTCAGCTCTAAAACAAGCACTTTCACCCTAATACTAATGGAACATCTGAGCTGGTTTTTGACATTATCTTTATTTCCAACAGCATGAATATGGTAAATATATTTGAAGATGAGAGTTCTTAAATGATTTGTGCTACACAGATAATGTGCAGTGGTCAAAAAGATTTATGGAAGCTTGTCAAATGGATGACAAGATGAGCCTGAAAATATAGAAATTCTACCTTTAGATTTTCTAAAGTAGACGATGCTACAAAAGTAGATGATGTTTTATGTTTTCATGAATAAAAATCTGCTTAAAAACATACACACCAAGGGAAATACTTGCTTTTAAGTCATAAAGAGATATCTTTTGGAAACATGTAGTAAAATTTCAGGTTGAGACTAGCAAAGATATGAGAACTATTTACTCAGCTATCCTTAATATACCAGTGATGTTCAAATATTTCCACATTGTTAAATTATTTTCATTCTGGTAGAGCAAAGAGACTTTGAAATTATATTTCCCCATTCACCATGGCCTACAAAGGGCAATGACTGCTTGAATTCCATAAATCTATGCAACCCTCTTCAGATGAGCAGTGGCAAAAAAAACTAGTCCTTATATTTAAATGTCAGCGTCTGGCCAGGTGTATTGGCTCACACCTGTGATCCTAGCTCTCTGAAAAACCCAGATAGAGGATTGCTTGAGCTCAAGAGTTCAAGACCAGCCTGAGTAAGAGTGAAACCCCATCTCTACTAAAACTAGAAAAATTAGCGAGGAGTTGTGGTGGGCCCCTGTGTTCCCAACTACTCAGGAGACTGAGGAAGGAGGAGCTCTTGAGCCTAGGAGTTTGGGGTTGCTGTGAGCTAGGCTGACACCACAGCATCCTAGCCTGTGCAATAGAGGGAGGGGGGAGGTGGGTGGAGGGAAGGGGATTGGTGGGATTACACCAGCGGTGCATCTTACAAGGGTATATGTGAAACTTGGTAAATGGTGTGTGAAGCTAGTGAATGATGCCCCATGAATATATCAATGTACACAGCTATGATTTAATAAAAAAATAAATAAATAAAAATTAAAATATATATATATATATATATATAAAGGTAGTAAATTACCTTTCTTACTCCTATTCCATTAACTTTGGATGTGCATAACATGGTTACTAAAACAGGGTTCTGCCAGGAAAAGGGGGAGTTTTACCTTTGGTTGCATGTTGAAGCAGCTTAAGGTTGAATAGGCTCAGATAACATTAAAATTTGAGACTTACCAGAAAACTTCATTTTTCAAATGAGGAAAACACACTTAAGGATCTTACAACACAGCACCACATGCCAGGAAACCTGTGGCCCCACAGTGTGCTTCCCCTGGGCATTTGCCCAGACTGTCCAGTGATGAATCTACCCCAGGGTGTACCAATCTTGGTGCTACTGTCACTTTGGGCTCCCACAATTCTTTGTTGTGAAGCACTGTCCTGTGCACCGTAAGATGGTAAGCAGCATCCCTGGCCTCTGCCCTCTAGATACCAGTAGAGCCCCTTATACTAGTTGTGACGACAAAAACAGTGTTTCCAGACAAAGTTGAATGTCCACTGGGGGCAACATAATCCCCAATTGAGAACCACTGTCTGTCTGAGGCCACCTTTCTGTGTTAATAAACTATTCTCTTGGATGTGTTTTGAGCAAACACCTAAGGCACAAATATATCATGTTTAAGTTTATGGTTCAAAGCTGTTTATATGAGAAATCACATCATTTCTTTCCAAGGAAAGAGGCTGCACTTCTTTCTTGGAATAGGTAAATACAGCTAAGAACAGATTCTGACTAGGGCTAGGCCATCCCAACTTTTAGTATAAAAGGTGTTAACTAAAGGAAAGTAAGTCATTGAATAAAAAGCACCTGCACCCAAATATTCAGTGTAGCAGAAATCACAATTGCAAGGATTTGAATTGCAGAAATCACAATTGCAAGGAATCAACCTAAGTGCCCATCAGCTGACAAATGGATCTCACACACACACACACACACACACACACACACTGTCTCTTTCTCTCTCTCTCCTTGGAGTACTAATCATCCCTAAGAAGAAATAAAATGTCTTATGCAGCAACATGGAGGAACTGGAGAGCATTATCCTAAGTGAAGTAGCTCAGGAATGAAAAAATAAATACCATATGTTCTCACTTATAAGTAAGAGCTATATGATGGGCCTACATGGTCATACAACGGTGTGTGATAGACACTGAAAACTGAGGAGGCGGAGCATGGTGGGGGCGGGGTCAGAGATAAAGCTCTACCTATCAGGTAGACTGTGCACTATTTTAGCGGCTGCTACACTAAAAGCCCTTACTTCAACATTACATAATTCATCCATGTAACAAAAAACACTTATACACCCTAGGTCAATTGAAATGTTTAAAAACGTTTGATTATTTTCAAATAAGTACATGGAGTTGAGAAAGGAACAAAATATGAACTTGCAGTTTTGATCCATGTTTAATGAAAAAGAAGTTACATGAATAGAAATGGACATATAACGCAGAGATCAGTCTAGGAATATATGGTGATAGGTAGAACAGGGAAAGATCATTTTAATTCTGAATTTACGCACATATTCCTATTAGTTGTTACTGACCTAAAACATCTCCTTAAATCCAAAACAAAGTAATAGGTATCATTTCACTGATGTTTTCATGGGAACGCACCCAAGTAATGACCAAACAATACCTTTCCGTGTCTCTCCCTCTGCGTAGAACACACAGACAAAGGCAGAGATGTTTTCTGGGAGGTAACAGAGTGTGAAGAAAATACAACCTTATCTGTTTTTATTATAATAGCAACTTAGCACTGGCGAACCTGCATTGGGCACAAACATGATATCTGCTAATATTTTCATGAGGAAGCTTTTATGATAGGCAGCCATTTATTCTTAGTACAATCGATCCCGAAGGGATGAAGTCTGACTGGTGCACGTAAATATATGCAGAGAAGTTTCTGATGGTTTAGATTTGAGCCCATTTGAAATATTAAAGGCATGAAATTTAAAAACACACAGATAGGGAACTACAAGGAGCATTTACTGGTGTGTTGCATGGATGTAACTCAGCTCATGATTCTCAATGGGGCCAATATTCTGTTTTTTATCATTTTTACTTTGATATACACCATGATCATATTAAAATATATATATATGTGGAAAAGAATTCTGATCTCTGAAAACATATACTGGGAATAGCTTTGCATTAATGATCTTACTTGTAGTAAAATATCCCTTCTGTCAAGCTAGAAGCTGACAAGCATTAAACTCACTATGTTTGCCATGTGGGTAATACAGAGTAGCAATCGCTGCGACTCACTATTCTTTTAAAATAAAAATCATGTGGCCAGCGCAAAGCAGTTGCCAACTTCATATGTGTACATTGCATAATAATTTAAAGTTAGGACGACCCCTGCCTCTTCTGATACTGTATTCGAAGTTTCTCTAGTTGTTCCACACACTGGGCCTGGGCCAGCTCCAACGTCCGATTCTCCTCCGTCAGAGCCTCGAATTCCCGAACCAGCTGAGCAGCATCCACCTTCTCCTTTTCTGCCTGATCCAACTTGGCAATGAGCTCCTTTCTGAAGATCCAGGGCACAGAGCAGGAACAAGAACAGAATTCAATGCAGAAAAATTATTCAGCAATGGCACAATGAAAGCAGATTGTTTCATTCTGCTCTTCTAGATTTCTCCCCACCTCTGCTTGCCTCCAATGATTTACTTTGATTCTTCTGGCTCTGTAAACTTTAGAACTTTTTATTTGATTCCTGCACCTCTAGTAGACACAGCCAAAATACTAAACATACACAAAAAGCCCCACAGTTCCTTCCAGAGTCCAAAAAAGGGATTTTTATAAGAGTATACCAAATCATAAAAATTATAACTAATTTAGGAAAAAACACATAAGAGTCAGTTATAATTTCTAATAGTATACGATGCTGCCTATTGTCTTGTCGTTTGTCCCTTACCCAGTCTCTGTTCTCCAAATTCAATTGTCATCTTCCTTTGTTTCCTATATCCAAGGTTACGAAATCTTCACTGGCTTCTTTGAACTAAAGAATGCCCGCTCTATCCTTGCAGATATTTTTTTTTTTTTAAGAGACAGAGTCTCACTTTATTACCCTCGGTAGAGTGCCGTGGCCTCACACAGCTCACAGCAACCTCCAATTCCTGGGCCCAAGCGATTCTCCTGCCTCAGCCTCCCGAGTAGCTGGGACTACAGGCACCCGCCACAATGCCCAGCTATTTTTTGGTTGCAGTTTGGCCGGGGCCGGGTTTGAACCCGCCATCCTCGGTATATGGGGCCGGCGCCCTACCCACTGAGCCACAGGCGCCACCCTCTTGCAGATATTTTTTTCCCATGTCTTTCCCTAGTCCTTAAATATATATTTTGGTCCTAATTAACAAAACAATGTGTCTCCTTTGGTACTGGCCTGACTCTACAATTGAGGAAGCAGGCTGAGGGTACAGGAGGAAATTTATAGTGACAGTGCCTTAAGCAAATTCAGTTCTCAGTAAATATTTGTAAATAATTCATTGATGTGAATCTACCTTATAAGGAGCTAAATATCTAAGCCCATGTTTAGATCTAATAAGCATGACAGCCCAAAAGGATGCCAGGTCTGCTCCCCAAACAGGGTCAGTTAATTCTCACCTAGACTAGATCTAATCACATTCTTTGTCTCACATCTCTTCCTCCTCTGCAGGGCACAGAACAGTTGGTTCTTCAGATACATGGTTCCTAGATGGGCTTCCTAATGGGCTTTGTACTGCTGGTGTGAACATCAGATGACTATAGATTGTATCTAGGCAGAGTTTTCAGACTTTTAAATTTATTCAATATGTATTTATAAATATAAACCAACACATGGAACACATAATTACAAAGATCATATGCCCTAAAAGTTGGCTAATTAAAAAAAATGTAAAGGTAAGTTAAAGAAAAGTATTGAGTAAATAATAGTGTGACTATGGCATAATTCATAGAAATCGTACCCAATTGACGAAAGCTTAGGACACACTGCCACCCATCTCGGTCCTAAACCCTCACTTCTTGGCCTCCTCCTGCCCTGCAAAGCCCCTGAGGTTCTTTGGGTGTGTTTTCAGGGAACAATTTTGAACCCCTGTTCTAAAGTAGTAATCTCTCCTTGATATGTAACAAGGGCAAATATTCTCTTCCTTATGTCCATTCATTACTACTGTTGCCCACATTTCTAAGAGCCTCTCTTCTTCCTTCTTCCACTGATCAGATACTGATCTAATACTACATAATATGATAAGAAAAAATGAAAACAGATTTTCTTAGAAAGCAAAAATATTCAAGTTTATATTGGAAACAAGTCCATCACCACTGGGAGTAAGGGAGAGTTTCCTGATTAAAAATAAGACCTCTTGTGTTCCAATAATCCAGAACAAATAAATAGCCTGACCATCTCATGTATTTACATCTCCAAACATTGTTTATTATATAATACTGCAAGTTTTAAAAAGACCAAAACTTTGAATATAAGCCCAAACTATTTTTACATGAATGTATATTCATTTGTAAATTATATATGCACTAATACGGACCTTACAAAGCATACCCAAATGTAGATATGTAATGAGGTAAGATTGTATGCTAACACTCATGAGTGAAAGGCTGATGAGAAGTAAGGTATTTACATCATCTCAAAATGTACTCCCACAATTTGCTTATTAACTGCAAAGGGGAAAAGTGTGGGGAAACCTGGAAGACAGTGACCAAAGGTGACACCAGTAGTGAGATGAGAGGAACAGATACAACATGCACTGCAGGAGACACCTTGTCATTCGTGTGGTGTCCCTGCCAAAAATGCATAATCTGAATTTAATCGTGAGGAATACCAGAGAACATCAAATTGAGGAAAATTCTACAAAATTGCTAGCATGTGTCTTCAAAAATGTTAAACATCAAGAACTATTCCATATTTAAGGAACCCAAAGAGAAAAGACAACTAAGTACAATCTGATTCTGGTCTGGGGAAAAATAGCTTTGAAGAAAATTACAGAAACATTGATGCAATTGGCATATGGTCAATAAATGAAATAGTTAATACTATTGTATCAATGCCAAATTTCTTGATTTTAGTTATTATGCCAAGGTTAAGTAGAGAATGTCCTTATTCTTAGAAAATACTCACTGAAGTATTTAGGGCAATAGAGTAGGATGGTGTATGCATGTACATGTACAAATATACATATGCATACATATATTTATATATCAGATATTTATGTACACACATATAAATACATACATATATTTATATACATATGTACATACATACATACACACCCATATCTATCTACCTATCTATCTATATATATATAGTGTGTGTGTGTGTGTGTGCGTGTGTGTGTGTGTGTGTGTGTAGGTGAGAAAGAAAGAAAGAGAACCCCAGTAATATTTGGGGAGGAAAAATAGGCACAACTGGGGAAAGAGTTGGTGAATCCAGTAAAGGCTATATGGACATTCTTTATACTACTTTTGAAACTATTCTGTAAGTTTGAAACTAACAAAGTTATGAAAAAAAGAACAAAAAGCAAATCAGAACATAAATTCTAATATTTTCTTCCTGCACCCAGTGAAGCCCCTTTTGTAGCCAATTTGGTATTCAGTGAGCCAAACTAAGTGCCCAACCAGGGACGAATGAAAGATAATCTGGAATACTGATAAGCACACATGCAAAGTTCCCTTGGGCTATTACCAATCTTTGGATCTTCTGTTGCGCTTAGAATAGACTGCCAATAAATACCTGCTGAATGAATCATAGAAGAAAAAAAGGTAGCTCAATGGTAAATATAGTAATTTATAGTTTAAAGTTAAGTAAAGAGAAACTGGACATGTTCCATTTAATTAAAAAAGTCACACGGCTATTAGGAGCCAAAAACCAAGCCTATTCTAATTAAATGTTTAGAGCTCTGCACCCTTAAGTGTACTTTAAGCAGTAAATTTTGATAATTAAACATTTATAAGTAAAAGTATTCATGTGACTATCTTAAGGAATATTAATAAGTAAAACCTATATAAGCAAAAAGAAATGCTCTAAATTCTTTATCCATCAGATCTTCTGTTTTTGCTCTATATTTTCTCTTTTAAATTACTTGTGTCATAAAGATAATTTAGGTGGAAATAGAGTTTCACCTTCAAATCATGGCCTGGGAGTTTGTAGTACTGGGAATAACAATAGCTATCTTCCTGGTTCCATGTCTGACCTTGTTTAAAACTCCTGGAGCCATCTGTTATTATTTTTGACTGGTAGAGACAATAAATCACAACACCACAGATTTTACAACAAAGAAGAATGGTCAAGATTGTCTAGTCCAATCTTCTTACATTGGAGAAAATCAATAATAATTTCCCCTTTACTGGCATCAAGAAGACTCAACTGATAGGTTTCCAAATTAGTTTCATGCATTTGATAAGCAATTATACAGCTATTCAATGAATACTGTCAAACCATCTGTTATCTCCCATGCAGGGCCTATTAATATAGACACATTTTGCTCACCTATTAGCAATTCATGATTAAATCCTGGCATCAAGCTACAGAAACCATCCTATAAACAGATGATCTGAAGACCAAATCAATATTTCTAATTGATTAGACTATGGTCCTGCCTTTGATTTCTCAGTTATCATTTCTATTATTCCCCTCAATGTAATGTGATATGAAGATAGAAGATCATAATCACAGAAATATTATTTCTGAAGTCAAAACCTGTAACCCAGCTTTTCATATAATGTAGTTCAAGAGTCTAAAGGCCATAACCTTGGGGTCCACCATAGATCTTCTATTCCCATCCTAACCCACATGCCTGGAAAATTTTTTGTTTGCTAAAAGAAATAGAAGGGAAAGTTCAAGTGACTTGTTAAAGAAAACTTTAAAACCTTGTGGAAATTAATTCCAAAATTAAGGAGTTTCTTTATGTTGCAGGAGCTTAAGATGTGGATTCATCATTGGGACAAGTATTTCTCTGATCTGGGAAGACCACTACCATAGTTCCTGGCACTCTGAAAGTTGGCGAAGAGCTTTCATTTGGAAAAGGCAAAATTCTATACTACTTAGCCCCAAGGAGCTAAAGACTTTTGGATAATAATGTAAAAATATAAGGTCATTACTATAGAGAGAATTTTATTTTAAAATACAGATGTAGATTGTACTCTTGGTGGCTCTTCAGAGACTTATGTGTAAAATACAAGCATTTATTCACAGGAGTGGAGAAGATGCCTTAAGATGACAAAAAGGATGTGAGCATCTACCTTCATCTTATACAGGTGGAGTAATAGTAAATGGCATTGAACTGGAACTTCCAGAACTCAGTCTAAACTATGATGTTGAAGCCCTATGTATGAACAAGACATGAACAAATATACTTCTGTCTTCTGGGAAGCAAAGGGCAATACTGCACCCTTGAAGGAGGAAGTGGCACTTGCTCAGATCCAGGGTTTCTCAAGCTTGACACAACTGATGTTTGGGTCAAACAATTCTTTGTTATTGGAGGCAGTCTATACGTGGAGATTGTAGAACGTTTAGCAAAATCCTTGGCCTCTACTCACTAGATGCCAGAAGCAAAACCACTCCCCCTCCCAGTGATTACAACCAAATTGTAGACTTTGCCATAGTAGGGATGGGGCAAGGGGTAGAATGGGTAGAGAATTGACTCTTTGAGAACCACTCCTCTAAAGGAAATGGACGTTCTGCTTACCAACAGAGTCAATCCTGGGATACAAATAAGGTGACAAGCAAAGTTTCCTAGCTTGGCTCCCCTAGAGATTGGATTGGAGCCTGTTTCCTCAACAAGAGAAACCTAGCTAAAGGCATTCTCACTGAGAAGTGGTAAATGTTTCTATCCTTTTTTGATAGGTGTTCAGGAAGATAATTAAGTGGAGGGATACCTGGAAATGAGATTCCAGCAAAATGACTGGACTGCATGTGACTAGGTGGTATAAAAGGTTCAAATCATGACAATAGAGGGAGGCATAGTAGAAAGTGTAATCTCAAGCTTCATGAAATCTGGGATATTGGGATAAAACTAACAGCTAAAATGTGAGCTTCCCTTTGGCTATTCCTCTACCTCTTAAGCAAGTGAAGAGTGGAGACAGTTCCTGGACTCTTATATTCATTCTCTTAACGAGTATTTATTGAAAACATTGTGCAAGCCAGGTACTGTCCTTTATTCTTGCAAACCAAGTCAGTCTTGGGAAGTACATTTCCATTGTTAGAAAATGAACTCAAATCCCATGCCTTACCTTAACCAGAAGGCATCTTACCTGTATTAGACATCACAGGAAAAAGAGGATTGGACTTTTCCCTCATGTGGTATATACCCTACAAGCACTTGTGGAGAATTATTTCTATTTACTGTTTATGATAATGAAAACAATTGAGGGAGCTGAGTAAATATTTAAGAAAAATACGGTTGTACATATAAGTGAGGTTTGATTTGCAGTGTTTTCTTGCGGTGCAATACTTTTTCAAAGAAAATAATACAAAGGGAAGCAAATAAAACTGATAAAATTAAACCATCTCAGCCAGGCATAGTGACTCACACCTGTGATCCCGTGATTTGGGAAGCTGAGGCAAAAGGATTGCTTGAGGCCAAGAGTTTAAGACCAGCCTGGGCAACATAGTGAGACCTCATCTCTAGGTAAAATTTTAAAATTACCTGAATGTAGTGGCATGCATCTGCAGTCCCAGCTATTTGGGAGGCTAAGGCAGGAGGATCACTGAGGCAGTTCTTTGCAGCCCAAGAGCTTGAGGCATCAGTGAGCTGTGATCGTGCTATTGTACTCTAGCCTGGCTGACAGAGGGAGACCCTGTCTATGAAAAAAAAGATTAAAACTTCTCTGACTAACCTTGTCAGCCTCTTGCCTGACATCCTCTCCATCTCCAATCTTTAAGAGACTCCCTGGAACATGCTTTAAAAACCTTTGCATTTGGGAAATAAATGCTTCTGGTTAAACATAAAAATCTCTTGTTATTGGCTAGGTGCACTGGCTCACATTTATAATCCCAGCACTCTGAGAGGCCAAGGTGGGAGGATCCCTTGAGCTCAGGAGTTTGAGACCAGCCTCAGCAAGAATGAGACCTCATCTCTACTAAAAACAGAAAAATTAATGGGGCATCATGGCAGGGCCTATATTCCTAGCTACTCAGGAGACTGAGGCAGGGTGATCGCTTGAACTCAGTTATTTGTGGTAGCATGAGATAGGCTGACACCACGGCACTGTAGCCTGGGTAACAGACTGAGACTTTGTCTCCCCCCCCAAAAAAAAAAGAAAGAAAGAAAAAAGAAAAGAAAAGTATATACACAATTTTCTGTTTTCATTTTCACATAAAAATTCTTATGTTGTAATATTTATGGAAAAAGATATGGCATACATTCCAGGTTACTATATATTCAATTACATGAAAATACCTGTTCATATGCAAAAGGCCTAGAAAGAAATAGCTGAAAATGATAACAGGAATTCTTTAGAGATGCAAGAATTCTTGGTAATTTTTTTTAAGATTTCAATAAAATTCCGTCCCCCACAGCCTCTTTTTGTTTTACATTGATTCTTTAAATTGTATTTTTCCATGTTAATTTTATAATCCTAGAAAATGTTTTATTATCTTTATCCATCCAATGGACGTGACTTAAAATAATAGTTACATCAACTCTTCTCTCATTGCTCCTTTGTAAATTCTTCCAAACTTGACCCAGGGAGACCTCCGCTGGAGATGAGAGAGAAGTTCAGTTTAGAGTTCAAAGCTTAATCTGTGCTTGAATGACCCAGTAAAGAACTCTCTTTAAAAATGCTTTACTTAGCATCTTTTTTTTGCATCTCGCTAAGGCAACATAATCAAGCGCACTTTATGAAATGATGGGGAAGAAATTCTCATCAGAATCGTCAAAAAATGAAGAGCTAATTACCTGGGTCAAATCCATTTGGCCCAAATTATCTTGCTTAAAAACAAAGACTATTTAAGAAAAGATCTGTTGCAAAATGAATTTCTGCTTTAATAAAGTCTTAATGAAAACAGTGATCACCAACAACCCCTGAAAGACCAAGTTTATTTATAAATATATATAAGATATAACCATATTTCTCAATTTAACAATTTATCTTAGCAGCCTTTTATTGCTGATCTTGGCTTTATATTTTAAATATAGACCACACAAATTACAAATAAAACATATATACTCATACTATATTACTAAAACCTACAATGACCACCCTAAATCACATCCCTCATATTTGGCCCTATTCTCAGCACCTATGGCAGGTGATTAGGAAACAAAGAGATGTCTGAAAGTATTGTTGGACATGGTGGTTCATGCCTGTAATCCTAGCACTCTGAGAGGCTGAAGCAGGAGGATACTTTGAGCTCAGGAGTTTGAGACCAGCCTGAGCAAGAGTGAGACCTCGTCTCTACCAAAAATAGAAAATATTGGCCAGGCATGGTGGTGGGCACCTGCAATCCCAGCTGCTTGGGAGGTGGAAGCAGGAGAATTGGCTGACTCAGGAGTTTGAGGTTGCTGTCACCTTGGTTGAGGCCACAGCACTCTAGCCTGGGCAACAGAATGAGAATATGCCTCAAAACAAAAAAGGTCTTCATGTCTATGGGAACTATACAGTCAAAAAGGGTAACTTTTTAAATGGGTAACTATTGGTTACACTAGCCTATAAAACAATCATTACAGTGAATTTCCCTTTGCTCATAAAAATTGCTGGTCATTGATGGTTGGGGCAGGTATGTGGTTTGAGCCTTCCTCAAGGGAGAGTAGCATCTAGGCAGCACAAAGGAAGAAAGGGACACTTTAGGCCAAGAGGTGGTGTGAGAAGGACCCACCTCCTGCCCTGGGGAATGTGAAAAAGCCAATGTAGATGAAGATAAGAGATGAGATGGGAAGGTCTAGAGAGGTGCTCAGGCAAACAGGAGCAGGTCTTGAAAGCCAGGCCAAGAACTGGCTTGCATTTTCTAGAAATGAGAAACCATAGTCAGGGAAACCAGTTTTGGTATTACACCAACCAAGACATGAATAAATCCTGAACCCAAATAGTAGAAGTAGCAATGGAGAAAAAGGAAGTTAATAGATGTCATGAAAAAGAAAGAAAAATAATAATAAAAGAATTTGGCTTTGGACCCACATTTAGCCAATTATTCAGGGATAAACTCCAAACAGGTTTGAGAAGGAAAGAAGATGAGTTCTGTAGGAGCACACACAGGCATTTGAGTACCTAAGTAGGGGCTCTGGCACACTTCTTTGCAGTTCTGGAAGGCTGTACAAACTCTGCTAGCCATCTTATTTCTACAAGTCAACTTTGCCTTTTCTTATATTACTATTTTGCTGATGTTAGAGAATGAGAGTAGGAAACAAGGCTAAGGCCAGATATAGGACCTTGAAGACTGGGTTGCAGGTGTTAAAGTAAACAACTTTTTTTTTTTTTTTTGAGACAGAGTCTCACTCTGTCACTCTGGGTAGAGTGCTGTAGTTGTCATAGCTCACAGCAACCTCAAACTCTTGGGCTTGAGCAATCCTCTCACCTCAGCCTCCCGAGTAGCTAGAACTATAGGCATGAGCCACAGCACGTGACTAGTTTCTCTATTTTTTCAGTAGACACAGGGTCTCATTCTTTCTCAGGTTGGTCTCAAACTCCTGAGTTCAAGCAATCCACCCACCTTGGCCTCCCAAGTACTAGGATTACAGGCGTGAGCCTAAAAAGTAAACAACTTTAAACAAAAGGGGCTGATAACTGCAGGCAAGAACTGGTTTCAGCTGGATTGTCAGCTATCCCTGACACCTTACATGAACTTTGCCTAATTCCAATATCATTTACATTGTTGTTTTAACATTTCTCTGTCCATGAACTCAGCATAACTGTTCTAAGAAAGTCATATAAAATATGAAAATGCAAGGGAACTCAATTCTAGAAATTACTATCCAAATTCTTAGTAAAAGCCAACCCCTTGACCTTGAGGATTCCCCCTCTCAATTAATAAAACTACGAAAGATCTAAAACCACTTCCTCCCAGTGCAGCTTCCCTGATTTGCACCTGCCTGCTCACTTTCCTGAGAGTGTACTTTTGCTTTCAATAAAAGCTGTCAGTTGCTTGATTTATGTGGCTCATCCTGAAACTTTTTTCCTGATTATCACCAAGAACTTGGAAAAAGTTCCATTTGGGAGTTAGTGACACCTTTATGGAGAGACAGCCCGGTGATATCACCTGAGCCTTGACGTGACTGCCTTATTATACTTTGAGGTAAGCATATTCTTATGTCTCACCACTTTCACAGTAAGTGACAGGTGCAAACTTTACTCCATATTATAGAACATGGGTACCTCTGAGCAGGTACGAGGGTAACTCCTCAGGCCATGCAGATTCTAATGGTTGCCAGACATTGGGAGACAATAGCTAGGGAAGTGTCTAGTGCCATGTAGAAGCGCAAATACTCCCTCACTAAGCCATGGGAACCTCATGCTTAGCCTCTACTGCTAGACTTCATTCTTACTTCTCTGTACCACTTCCTAGGATTTGAGGATAAGCCACTTGCAATTTAATATACCACCTTGCAAGGTGGGGATCCCCTTATCCTGCTTGCCCTTGTAATAGTAGCCAATCTCCCCCATTTTCTGTGTTTGTACTATGTTTTTGTGGAAGGATTACAGGAATAGACAGGGTGACCTGAGGCAAAGGGAGCTTGGACCATGGTCTCATTTGATCAGACAATTGATTGAATGCCACAGAGTAGAGGTGGTTTTGTCCAAAGAACTCCTGTGGAGGTCAGTTCCATCTGCACAGGAAGAAAACTTTAAGATAGCAAATGTTACATAAAGAATGGAAGAGGAGCCTTCCAGACACAGAAAGCTCCAATCCCTTTAACCACCTTGTCAGGGCTAAAAGTGCTCTATCAGATCTGGGAAAGAGGATGGCAGGATTATCAGAGGTCTTGGAACTTGAGAGATCCCAATTCTAGAGCAATACACCCCAACATAGAGCCACTAACAATTGAGTATGGCTCATACTTCAAGCTGCTGGACAATTCCTCACCCCAGCTCTCGAGTTTTTGAATGCCAGGGTGGGAAGGTATCCTCCTTCAGGGCTGCTGTCCACTGGAGCAAGGAGGTCCTCCTACCCGGGAGATGAGGAGGGTGCTGGGATGCCCAAACTTCACAAGGTTGCACACATATGGCTACCCCATATATGGCTATTACTGACAGATGACCATGAATGCTGTTGCAACAGGCAACAAACAGGGAAGAGGATGGGGAAGCCCACAGTGCTACCCCCCACCTGTGAGCCCACAAAGGATCTACTATTACCCCTAGGACCCTTGAGGAGACTCCATATTATCCATCCCTTTTCATTCACTTCTTTGAGATCTTGTCCAGAAAGCCAGAGGAATTGGGTGATATTCCTTCCATCTTGAAGAATTCTCCACTCAATGTAAATGAAGCCAGATAGTTCTTGGCCTGGCTTTCAAGATCTGCTCCAGTATGCCTGAGTATCTCTGTAGAACTTCCCATCTCATCTCTTATCTCATATCCCTATGTAACACTGCCTAGCCCCAATATGACCTGGGTGACAGAGAAGTCCGGCCAGTCAGTATGACTCTAAACTGTCATCCTATCCTCAATTAGACCTCTTTTGTAAATGACAGAAGAAATGATCTGAAGTCCCTTATGTTCAGGCATTGATAGCCTTTGGGAGAAATCCAGAGGCATAAGGCCATATAAAACTGGGCTCGTGAGACCCTTGACCTAACTCTCATGCCCTATTTTGACCCCAGTTCAGAAAATTCTGAAACCCTTTGGAGACTCCAAAGTAGGGACTGGGACCCCTTGAAGCAATTGTAGCCTCTGCCCCTGAATCCCACCTCACCTAAGATATATCCTTAACTACCCCCAGCCCTAAACCAGGCCTTGGACTCCTATGTCCTTTATAGGAGGCAGCCACAGACCAAGGGGCCACCACCAGAATGCATGTTCCTTTTTCTATATCAGACCTTAAAGGAGACCAGACAAGCCTTGGCCGGTTCTCTGAGGACACAGGAAAGTTTACTGAAGAGTTCTAGAGCCTGACTTTTCTTTGATCTCTCGCTGAAAGACCTTAATGTGATTCTCTCTCACTGTAGCACCCCAGAGGAAAATAATGTGAATTTGGGCCCTAGCTTGCTTGAGCTTTGGCTGGTGCTTTAAATGATGCCCAAACTCTCCAATACCCTACGGAAATGAAAGCTGTCCCCTTCACGATCCCAACTGGAACTTTCAACAAGGCTAACAGGGAGTAAAACTCAGAGCCTCCCAGAGGCCCATGGTCTTTTCTTGGCCTTTGAAACCACACAAGACGTAACTCCAGTTTCAGTATCCCCCAGGAGACCCTAGACCAAGTAGATCCCCAAGTCTTGGATAAAGGATTCTAGGAAAGGCTAATGGAGCAACTCTAGTCAAAGTTATTTTGAAAAGTCCCTCATCCCATCCTCAGAAAAAAAGTAGTATCCTCTAAAGGGCACTTAAGACCGTGATACAAAAAATTTTAAGCCATAGGCTATTGACACCCTGCCCCTGCAATTCCCCATCTTATCTGTTTTAAAACCTAATAGAGAGTGCCGCCTAGCCCAAGACATAAGGACCATTAATGAGGCTGTTGTGCCTGTCCATCCTATAGTTACAAATCAATATTCTATATCAGTTCAAGTTCCAGGAGAATCTAAGTGGCTTACCATTCTGGACCTGAAAAATGCCCTCTTTTATATCCTTCCCTATCAAGGTTCCCAATTTTTGTTTGCTTTCAAATGGACTGATCTAGATACAGATTCTCACAACAGCAAACCTAAACAGTTCTCCTGTAGAGGTTTAGAGATAGTCCTCACCTTTCTTGGAAATACCTTGGCTAAGAAATTACAAAAGTTGTCCCTTTATAAGGGACTATTCTTCATTGGCCTTTGTAAGGGGCTATTCTTCAATATACAGATGATGTTCTTATCTGTAGCCCCACCAAGGAATCCTCTACTGACAATACAGCCCAGGGGAACTGTCTTGATTTGAGGGAGGACAGAAGATATAGGGCCTCTAAAGCAAAAGCCCAAATAGCCTCACAAGTTGAATACTCAGGATACATTGAAACCTCAAAATAACATTCCCTGTACACAAGAAGGAAAGAGAGGCCACTTCACAACTTGCCCCTCCACAAATATGAAAACAACTTAGGACATTTGGGGGAGTGGCTGGATTTTTCAAGATTTGGATTCCTAGCTTCCATGTCATGGGGCACCATACACTGGTTTTATAGACCGTTTGACACATTTTCATCACAATGGTTAACATAGCCTTCCTGGCATTTTCTTAGTTATTGTGTTAAGACATTTATATTCTACATTTACTAAGTTTCACATGTACCCTTGTATGATGCTTTATGAAATTTTTTAAGGACTCATATTTTATGTAAATATATATTCTGAGTATTCCAAAGAATTTATCAAAATTCTTAGACCAAAAAGAAAGTCTCAGATATATGAGGGAAAAGCTATGTTTCTGATCTCCTAGTAAACATTTTCTAATTCCCTATAACCAAAAATCCACATACTAAAGCAAGTAATTAAAAAGGGTTTGTTAATACACACGATCTTACAGAAGTGTGACCCCCAAATCTGTACTGGCCACCACCATGTTATATTGTCCAACCAGTACCCTGAGATTCTCAAAAGTTTTAAGAATTTCATGTCTTAAGAAAAAAATATATTTCACCTGCTCTCATTTAAATAATAAGTAAGAAATACATATCCTATGTTATTCTAATAAACGCAAGGGAAGAAGAAATAGAAAGATGAGGAGTCCCAACAAGTTTGGGTTATGTTTCATGCATTCAACAATAACTTATTCAGGCTGGGAGCAGTGGCTCATGTCTATATTCCTAGTATTTAGAGAAGCCAAGGCAGGAGGATTGCTTGAGGTCAGGAGTTCACTACTCTCCTGAGCAAGGGCAAGATCCCATCCCTATGAAAAACAGAAAAAATTAGCTGAATATGTTAGTGCACCCCTGTAGTCCCAGCTACTCCTGAGGCTGAGGCAGGAGGTTTACTTAAGCCCAGGAATTTGAGGTTGAAATGAACTATGATCACACCACTGAACTCTAGTTGGGACAACAGAGTAAGACTATGTCTCAAAAAAAAATATTATTTCACCTTTAGCTGCCATGTCTTGTACCAGGCTTCAGGAACTAGATGGTGAGCACCTGACTATCTGTGCTTTTATGGCACATACTACTTGGTAGAAGATGCAAATAGTAACCAAAAGGTCTCCCTGATACCCTTGTAACTACAAACTAGCCAGTACTGTGAAGGAAAAGGCTCTTATCTGGTGCTTAGAAAGTATAAAAGAATGGGAGTCACTAGGGTAGCCATCAGCAGAAACAAACGCAATTAAATAGAAGGATTCTGCAACAAAAAGTTATGAGTAAAATTAAAGTGCTTTAATTAATAGAACTGTATAATTCCCTACAGCAGAACTGTAATGGTAATAGACCCTATCAAGTTAAAAATTACTCAGACTATAAAATGCAGTTAGTCAACTAACACACTGACATTATCCCAAAGAGCTATCCCAATGGCTTTCTCTCTTCATGGAGGAACTCCATCATTGAAGCGTTAATTAAAATTCACCCCAAGCCAAAGTGCTCTGAGGCCTCTGGGCACATTCACAGAGAACACAGTGTGGCTCTGGGTGGTATTTCGGCACTTTTAATTTCCTAAACTAAAATCTCTTATTCCAAAAATTAAGTTTTTAGGAAGAAGCACTTCTGCTATTTCTTTCACTATTCCATAAAGCAAAGCACTTAATGTCCGCAGCATTTCTATAATCATTTCTATGCTCTCCTTCCTTCCCCCGCCCCCTGCTCCCTACTCAGGCTCTCCCCTGCCCGCCACCCCTGTCCTTGTCCAGCGGCCAGGGCTCAGAGGTGAGAGTGCTGGGGGTGGGGGAAGTACTTACTTCCTTTCCTCAAGCAGGGCAATTTCCTTTTTGACCTCATGGTATTCTTCTGCTATTTGGCAGTGCTGTTTGAACACCTGCATGGATTCCACGGAGTCATGACAAGGCGGCAGAGGCTTCACAAACAACAAGAAGAAATCAGTCCATTTCTTTGTATCAGAATAAATCATCAACCATTTTGCTCTGTTGATGTTCTTTAGAGGAATATTTTTTTACATGAGAACAGCTTTGTCGATCAACCTTCAACAGAGTTCTGCTGCTTCTATTCGACTAGAAACAGAAATGTGGATGGGTCTTCTCCACATCCATCTCCTACTATCATTCCTGGGCATTTCAGGCCTGACCCAGAGCCCTGGAACCCATCACATATCAGTTACTTGCCACACACTGGAGTAAAATGAGTCTCCTGGGGATTCTGAAGTTCTCCCCAGATAGCTTAAACTCTGCATTAGAGAAGGGCAGTGGTGGGGAAATATTTTAGTGGTCTAATCATCCCTTCCTTTCTGTGCCTGTAGCCCAGAAGCATAATCTTATCTTATAGAGTGGAGAAGAAAGGCTTTCTTTTGAGAAATACATCCAACCTGAAGATACTAAACCAGAAATAATGCTTGCAAGGATTAAAGAAAACCTACCTGAAAGATCAGACCCCAAATGAAACAGTGCTTGAAATAGAGGCCAGAGGCCAGCATGCCAAACCCTTCTGACCACAGCATGGTGAAAATCCTACTTCTGGGAATTATTTTTAAAGTATTACTTTTCCCTGAGTTTATTATTCTGCCCAGTTCAGAAAAAAATTATAAAATCTGAGAAATATCAGGTCATTGTTCAACAAGCTCTTCAGTCTAATCCTTTCCTCACCACAGTCTCTATAAACCACATATTTGATTAGGTCATACTCTCACTAACTGTATGTTTGAAAATTTAGAACTAGTGAATTCCTTTACTATTTGTTCCCCTCATTCTACTCTGTGGGTGTCACATTTACTAATCCTACTTAGGGTGTAATAGAAATGTAATAAAGTTTGTGCTTTCATTAATAGATAAGAGGACCCTTCTTATTTATCATGAGTCCCCTAAATGTTCTAAAGGGAATACAATTCTAAATAGATTCAAATTAAATTTACCTTCATGTTCAACATCTGTTTCTTCCCAATTCATGAAAAATCGAATATGATCCTACTGCCCTGTGAACACATTCACGGCATAAATGCAGCCTGTTGGAACCACTATCCTTTTCTATATGAAATTAAATTAAAAAATAGTGCACAGTAGTATAATAATACAACTCACCCCATGCAATAAAACTGTAGCCAAAGGAATTCAGAATTCCTGGCTCTTCCAGTCTGTGTCCCAGAAATCGTCACCCACTCAACAGTTTTCACCTGTTACACTGGCAAAGTACCAGTATAACAGTAAGGGGGATGGAAGCACTTTATCCTGGGCACTGAAGCCAAGCTGTTAAATTCTCTGGGCCCTGTTAAAGGATTTGCTTCCTGGAAGGCTCTAAGACTTTGTGAATCCTATCCTGTCCTTATGAACACCACACAGGCTATACTCCATTTAAACAAGAGCTCAGTACGTAACTTATCACCTGTGCCACAAATTTAGCACAAAGTATATGATAGCCAAAGAGATTGCAGAACTCTGCTTAAAGGATGTGCATGCTTCAGACAGTATAGATTAGGACAGCCATGTACAGGCAGAAATGTGCTTTGCTGCTAGAATTAAAAAGAGAAATAGAAAACTGCATATGTAATTTTCTTAAGAAGTGAGTGGCCCCTTTTCTTGCCACCCTGAGGTGTTTTTTATTAAGCAGAAAATTTTTTCACATGTTCTTTTTTTATGGACACTTTTTAATTGTGGGAAATTTGAGGACATGGTGTGATTCTGCTGCTAAGGATACATGGGGGGAGGCAGCATGTATTTCAGGATGTATTCAGTGGCCTCATATGATCTTAGCAAGAGAAACATGCTCCCTATACATCTATTGTCAAGATTCCCCATAATAAAAAAGGGCCACTTAAAAAAAGAATAACCCACTGGGCCTGGTGGCTTAAGCCTGTAATCCTAACACTATGGGAGGCTGAGGCATGAATATCATTTGAGCTCAAGAGTCTGAGATCACCCTGAACAAGAGCGAGACCACATGTCTGCTAAAAATAGAAAAATGAGCTGGGCGTTTTTCTCAGGTTCAGGCTCAGGCTCCCACCTACTCAGGGAGGCTGAGGCAGGAGGATCACTTGAACCCAGGAGGCTGAGGCTTCTATGGGCGAGGCTGGCGCCATGGCACTCTGGCCTGGGCAACAGAGTGAGACTCTGTCTCAGAATAATAATAATGTTAATAATAGTAATACTTAGTGTACAGTATTTCATGGAGTACAAAGATTCGAAATGTCATTTCAGCCTCCAGATCCTGAAAGCTCTTTTTCACCTCAAACTGACGTACAACTCAACACTACTTCAAATTCTCCGAATTTGCATGAAACATTAAAAAGCAATACAGATTTCTCTTTCTTAAGCAAGAAGGGAGGTTATATTGTACAACTCAGAATAATGTTATAAAATTATCACATTTAGTCACCTGAGGGTGAAGGAAGAGGTAACTGTGGGGTTCTTTAATGGGTGAGGAGCTTCTGTTTTGCCAGATGACAAAGCAATGTGAATATATATGTATTACTGAAATGTACACTCTGAAATGATTCAGATGGAAGTTAATGCAATAAAAATTAGCTCATTAGACATTTCTAACACCTGAGCCTGTCTTCTAAGCACTCCTACCAGGGCTATCAGAGGCTCACTTCATGTGGACCCAACTTTCTGTCTTTCCCCAATTTCTCTCCAGGGAACATCAACTGTCTTACCCCTTCATAATCCTGAGCCAATTATGGCTAACCCCAAACATCGCTGGACCAATCAAAGTGCCTTCTCATCAGCAAAATCTACTGTTCTTATAGAAGGCCATTGACATCATTAGACATTTACTCCAGCCCAGGAAACTGATCAGAGAACTTGCTTAAATACATATGGTTCTCATCTCAACAACAATTCTGATGAATAAAAGTATTAAAGAATTTAGGTTTTATACCTAATATAAAAGTGGAATTATGGGAAAACGAGATGTGTCATTCTGCCTGACACATGTGGCGTGTATAGTGTCATCAGATCCTCGCCAAGTGAGGTGACTCTCTCTTCCCTTCTTATAACCCCCCAGAATAAGAGACAACATGTGACCAGCAATGTTCATTGAATAAAAGCTTCTGCCTGAGGAAATAGATTCGTAAAATTCAAGCACAAGAATCAGGTTTCCAGTTTAAAAATGGAACGACCAGCAAGTTTCAGTAATGTGACATCTAAAAAACACTGGCAATCGTGAATTAATCAACTATGCGTGGGTTTCTGTAACACATCTTCAAATTAAAAACAGAAAAATAACTTAAAAGAATTCCTGCCATAACCAGACGAAAAATGTCTATTAACTTCTTGGCATAAAGGTAGCCCTATTTCAATTCTCATGGATTGATTTTTACTATTCCTGTCAAAGAGGTTTTTGTAGTTATAAGCTGGGAATGAATGAGCAAAAAATAAATTCTCTGAGTTGATAGTTAATTTCTTTTCACATCAAGAGGAGAAAATCCTCTTGTTACTTCTCCAAAATTATGCTGCATCCTCCCACACTTTGGATACATTTATCCTACATTCTTGCTTAAAGAATGAAATACTGCATTCCAAAAAGAAAGGGAATCCAAAGATAGTTGAGTTAAAGAATGAAAAGTATTCTTAATGTCCTGAAGCACAAGTTCCGTGGGATCACAGAATCAGCTTTCCAGTTGCACACGCTGGGGTCATATCTGCTCTACCACACAACACAGCCCGATCTAAGGAGGCTACATCAGGACATTCTCCTAACCCCAAGCCAACTTTGAAACACATTCTTCCAAGACACACCTTGAGTCTGGGATGAGATCAGAGACCAAGAGGGGACACTTCCTCCTCACCCTCTTTCCTCCACCTCCGCCTCTTCCCCCGCCGCCTGAGGATGGAGTTTGCAAGGGTTTAAGTTACGCCGCAGGGTGAGAGAGCCGCTACTATCTCCGGGGTCCACCGAACCATCAGGACGGATTTAACAAGATGAAGTAAGAGAGAAACCGCAGGGTCTCGTTCCAGGAATGCCAGCCAGAGCCACACCGTGCCATCTCTGCGCTCTGCCCGAGCCATGGTTCACAGCAAGCTCCTCCCGAAGTGGATCCCATCCTCAGGGAAGGCCCGTGGGAAAGGACCCGGCCAGGCGTCCCTCAGCAAGGGGCAGAGCCGGCTTAAGCGTTTCCGTTTTCTACTTGGCTTCTTCAAACACTGAGGGCCCCATCCACTTCAAAAATGTAAGAATTAAATTTTCCTATCCCAGCTTCCCACACAAAAGCTATATTTGGGAAGCTAAACATTCTACAGTCGCTGAGCAGACCTGTATTTATTCCTTGATTCCCAGCTCTACCTATTTTGGGGGGAGAATGGGAACATCGATTAAATTTATGTTGCAATTTGACGTCTTAAAATTAACAGGGACAATTGGCTAAAACTGAGAGGAAAAATATAGTCCAGGGTAATTCTGATATTTAGAAAATCCTTTGTTGCAGAATTTTTAATATTTTTAAAATATTTTTTAAGAACTGACATTTCTATAGTGTCTGTATAATGGTCCAGATAAGGGCTAGAAATTTTACAACATAACTTATACATCATCTCTCACTGGAGTAAAGTATATTTAAGTCATTTCTGTTGATGGAAGCAAAAGAAAGGGAATAAGAAATCAAGAGCATGCCAAGGTTTTCTAACAACCCATATCTTAATAACCATTGAGCTTCTAAAAAAATAAAATTAAAGGTCCTGTACTATAAAGCTTCAAAGCACGTATATATGTTTTCTGTGTGGTCACAGCAGCCATGTAGTATCAGCTACTTTCCAACATGTACATGGCAGAGGATGTCAGCCATTTTCAGCACTTTCTATGAGACTATTTTGTCTTAATCTCACTTCCAGGTGTTAAAAACCAGTGTAGCAGAATCCTGGAATGCTAACACTTCATTTTCTACCATTCTCCTTTCCTAGATATCAAACAATATATTGATACAAAACTTAGAAGAAGTTTCTGGAGAGACCACTCAGATAACAAGGTATTATGGTACACAAGCAAAGCTACGGAACTGTTTATTTGTGGAGGTGACATCAGTTTCTGGACTTATCAGACTCTGAGAAAAGGCGAGTTCAGTTTGTACCACAGAGACACCTGTCACTGCCATCTCAGATTAGATGGGAGGACTTTAGGAAGGATTTAAGCTATTGCTCAATTTGTTTTTTTTTTTTTTAAAAAAAGCAAATCATATTGTTTTCTAAGTACCTTGCCTTAATGAAAAGAAAAGGGCATCCAAAATTCTATCCCTGGCTCAAAAATCCAAGGAAATTCTTCTTTCATTTCATTTACACAAATAAAGATAAATTACTTGTTCTTAAATATATCATTCAATAGTTTTACCAGGGAAGGAAATTTATATTAATTGATTATTTTGCCAAATAGTCGTGCCAAATCTACTCATTACTGTATTTAATTCCTACATAAGACTGATATTTTCTCTACTTTGAGGCTGAGAAAAGCGAGGCTTAGAGAGAATAAATAACATGCCTAAAATCACAAAACGAGCTGAGGTCCAAACCAGGCCAATCTAATGCGATGCCCATGGGCTAGTCATTATAATTCCTATTAGGATATTTATTATGAGCTGCTTGTCACCACGTCCTCTACCCGAATGTAAAAACATCATAGTTCGGGCGGTACCTGTGGCTCAGTGAGTAGGGCGCCGGCCCCATATGCCGATGGTGGCGGGTTCAAACCCAGCCCCGGCCAAACTGCAACAAAAAAATAGCCGGACATTGTGGCGGGCGCCTGTAGTCCCAGCTGCTCGGGAGGCTGAGGCAAGAGAATCGCGTAAGCCCAAGAGTTAGAGGTTGCTGTGAGCCGTGTGACGCCACGGCACTCTACCCCAGGGCGATACAGTGAGACTCGGTCTCTACAAAAAATAAATAAATAAATAAATAAAAATAAAAAAATAAAAAATCATAGTTCTCATTCCAGTGCAGTTAAGACCACATTGTAGCATAGCTTTGAATCATATATAAGTCAAACCATAGTGCCCAGAACATAACAACATGCTTAAGCTGTAAGAAAGGCTGGGTCTTGACCCAAATCCAGGGACAACGATAGGATTCCATTGCTCTTTCAGAACAGAGAGAAGAGGGAATCATTACTTCTTTTTCAGACAGAAGGAAGCTGAGCCTGAAGATGATGATTTTTCATTAGGTCTTAGAAGTAGATGTAGAATTGGGCCTCTCTTCTTCTGACTGTGGTCTAAACTAGCTTTACCAAAATACTACCTCAGATGGGCATGAGGAATTTGGAAACAGTCCCAAGAAAGGAATTTGTACAAAATAGCATTAACCTTCCACCCACCCCGGGTGGAGCGCCAAGGCCTACCAATGAACTTTATAAAGAGATGCTCATTTTCACACCTAAGTTACCCTGAGGTCTTGCCCAACATTTTGCATTAATAGAGACATCAAGAGAAATGTTTGTCACAGCTATTCTTGCACGAGGCTTTTTTTGGCTTCTGGTAGAAATAGAAACACCATGAATTACATGCTCAAACATGTCCACATTCCTAGCAAAGCAACAGAATAATCTTCAGGGTCAAATCAGTAATAGAGTGTCTACCAAACAGATACTTTATAGCTGTGTTTTATAAACTACCAGAGAATGTGTAATGGATATCAGAAAGTTAGAACAGATTTTATAAGGTTGTTCTATCACTACATTATAGCAACCTTGCAAACCAGAAACAAACAAAAAAAACTACCTATCAAAGCAATTTAAACAATGCATGCATTCCACAAAAAGATGAAATAGTCTCACTAGAGTGAAATAATTAAATAGATCATTTGCAATATATGTCAAATGAGAATTAAAGCTATAAAATTCAAATGGACCTAGCAATGCTGTAACATAAAACTTATTTGGATAATTGCCAGAGGTGCTGTGAATTCTGCAGGAAAAACAGTAAAATGATCCCAAGTCAGGGAAGACCATTAAAGTTCCTAAAGGAAAAAAAAAAACAAATTTTGTTTTTTTGATTTGTTTTTTCTAATACAAAACAGTAGAATTAATGAGCCATAATTTGATGGGGGAACAAGAGCCTGAATATGCTTTTCACTGCTCTATTTTCAAAACATGCTTACTCCTTATTTTCATCTAATTTCTGCGACAATAAAACAGCTTGGAGGTAACAATAAAATAAAGGGGAAAAGAACTGAGACTGGAAGAAAACAGTTCCTATTTCACAATCCCAGCTACAACAGCAGCAGCACACGGACAAGCCCTCTGTGAGGACAGAACCGGAGAAAGAACAATGACATGCAGGGCCAGCAGGCCACAGGGCAGTGCCAAGGGCAGGCTGAACAGTTCTCCATGCTGAGAAGAGATACTCATGGGGACAGGGCAGGGGCAGAGGATGTTTAGACATCATGAAGCAGGCAGTGGTTGAAGACCCTACACGAGGGATAAGAGAAAGAGAGATAAGAAGGCTGACAGCCAGAGAAGAAATTTTAGGGGACGACAGAGCTGTCTTTTGACAACCATGTAGGGATGGGTACAACCCACCTCCTACACAACCTTCTGAAATATCTACATGAACCACGGCTCTGTGGAGTGGGCTTCCCAATGGAGAGCTGTGACGATGCCCAGGACAGCTGCAGAGGTAAGAATGAGGCCTCCTCCAAAAGGCCAGGTCCCACCTGAGCTGCCCTGGATTGATTTCTAGAGACCACTCCAGCAACAGAGCACCTGCTCCTCAAACCTGATCTACCTGCTTCCAGGTTTTTAACCCAGTGACTGAAATAAGGAGCTGAAGCAAACAAACAGGAACACCATCTTGGGTTGCCCAAGGGAACGTTCTTGGCTCTCCCCACCTCTGTTGAGGGCTATCCAGGAACAGGAATCCCAAACTCAGATGACGTTAGCGCACCAGGCACACCCACAAATGGGAAAAAAGAAAAAACCCTCTGGTTATAGGACAACAGGGAATGTCAGGGCCTGTTGGGAACTGGAAGTTGAGAACCCTTCCCATAAGATTTCAAAATCAATATTTAGCAGGGGGAAAGACGTACCTAAGCAAAAGGTCTACGTACAAGATTCAAGACCCCTATTAGACTTATGTAAAATGACCTCAAAGTTAAGTACTCAAGGGAACGGTGGACCCAAGGCCAGTACTCAGGTATTTTAGACAGACCTTCCTCCTAAAACCTTCTTTGTCTGGAATCACCATATGTCATCTAAAGAAAATTAAAATGTCATAAATTAGCTCCATTCAAATAGTTCTGGTGTGTTAAAATAGGATATGTTTTGGTTGATCATTCAGGAATTATATATACAAAATATTTTTTCTCATGGGTTAAACCAGACAGTTTTTCATAAGGTTTAACTTAAAATAATTATACTCTATTAAAAGTTATCAGAGGGCGGCGCCTGTGGCTCAGTGAGCAGGGCGCCGGCCCCATATGCCGAGGGTGGCGGGTTCAAACCCAGCCCCCGCCAAACTGCAATAACAAAATAGCCGGGCGTTGTGGCGGGCGCCTGTAGTCCCAGCTGCTCAGGAGGCTGAGGCAAGAGAATCCTGTAAGCCCAAGAGTTAGAGGTTGCTGTGAGCCGTGTGACACCACGGTGCTCTACCCGAGGGTGGTACAGTGAGACTCTGTCTCTACAAAAAAAAAAAGAAAAAAAAAAAGTTATCAGAATTGGGGAAGGGACAGGGGATAGAAAAATGAAGATCATTCCAAAGTCTTGCTACATATGACAAGTTTTTCTCTGCAGAGTTTATCACTAAATCACTACCCCAAAACAGAGCCAGAATTGCAATGGCCAGGGAAGCAGAGACCAGTTCCAGGTTCCAAAACTCCTTAAAAAGAGAAACAAATTGTGTCCTGGCGTCAGCCTGACTTTGGAGCTCTAGATGATTTAAAAGCCCCTCCCTCTATGTTGAAGTCAGTCTCTCTCAGGCCACTCCCCAGCTTGCTGTATTTTGTGACACTAAAGAGGAAAGAAGAGAGACTTTAGAAAAATCCTTACCTGTAACTGCTGGTCTAATTCCGGAAAGATGGAAGGAATGGAGTCTTCGGGAGGTGTATCATCTAAAACATGAAAAAAAAAAAATGAGTCTTCACTGTGGAGCCCTTTCTCTCATCAGAGTTCCCCTTTTGGGACCATGCTGAAACTCACATAGTTAAACCTTCAGGGTCTATTGCCTCAGGTATTTTCATCACTTTAGTTGGGGACAGACAGGATGGATCCGACAATTTTGCTAGTTTTCTGTCCACACAGGAGCATGGAGAGCTTAGTTGGCTTGACCAAAATTTTGCAAACAAATAGTAGAATCCTCAAATTTCCAGTCTGGTAGTTTTCCTATTTAGAAGGACAGCTTTGTCTTGGCCTCCTGCATTGGCCCAAACCAAAAAATATGATATTCAGGAAAATATATACCAAGGCCCTAATGAATTAGCCAGAAGAACCTTGAAGGGACAGAAGAACCAATTAGGGAAAAATAGAAGCATTCATTCTGCTCTGAATGACTCCACCTGCTCCAAGTTTTGATGGTTTTGCCCTCTGCTCTTACCCACAAACCACTACTAACAGGCAGTTAACCAGAATCTCATTCTGGATTACAGAGGGGGAACAGACAGCAGCCCAAACAGGGCATTTTTGCCCAAGGCACCAGGCAACATTCTCATCCTGAGACAGAATTCTCAGCTTTGTTCCAGGAAAGCCAGAGCCCAGGCAGCCGAAAAGGGCCTCGTGAGCCAGTGCTTAAGTTGACTGATTGGCACGTTGCTCGATCAAAAGATGTGATTCTCAGAAGCATTCAAGGTAACCTGACAGAGATTGGGCCTAAAACAACCAAGTCACCCCAAGTCCCTTCAAGGACATGCTGCTATCCCTGCGTGATGCTCAAGGACAGACCTTTTGAGAGCAGAAGCTCTGTTAGCTCCAGCCAGACTCTGGGCCTGAAGTCTACCCTGGGACCTCAGGTACACACATATGTAGTACATATGCAGCACATATAAAAAGCAAAAGCTAAAAACCAAAAAACAAAGCTATTTTAAACTATCATAAAGCAAGGAAAGATAATGGTTTTATCTTCTCACTGTAATAATCAAATTTAGTGTTAAAAAATGATGTTCTTCTGAACTAAAGGAAGTGATACAGGCCACACACCATGCAGAAATAAGTTTCCTCTCCCATCTCTCTGACAGCACAGCCCAGAATAAAATTCAGTACAGCAAAACCCGCAGCATCTAACTGCAGTGTTGTTCAACCTTTTTTATCTAACAGCACACTTGAACCTATAGTTAAACTTCCATGGTACACTTAAATTATGTTGATCAAAGAAAAGAGTAAAAAAAAAAAAGTTTTAAAAAACATACATACTGCGCTTTGAAATGGTTTTGAAAATAATGTAATTAATGATCTTTAAAAATTTTCATGGCACACCAGTTGAAAATCACTGATCTAAGGTATTGTGTTTCTTTGAAAGCACCAAGACAATCATCAGAAAGATAATTTCAACAAGGGTGGTATTAACCTCTGACAAACACCTCAAGGATCACATCACTTAATAGCCTTTGTTATATTTTAGTCAATAGTAGTATACTAATTCTCCCATTTAAAAGTGGCTTAAATTGACAATATGTCACCAAACTTGAGTCTATTTTATACCTGCGCCTGTGCCAAGCAACAGATGTCCACAAGTTCACTAACACCTCTTAACTTGAGCTTCACAGAGAAAACAGAAACAGAAGTTTCCCAAGACCTTTGCTGCAGGTTGAAAGAAATGAGACTCAATCCCTCCTAATAGGCCCTTTGAATGCTTTCTTCCTACTCAGACTGGAAGTGACAAATTCTGCCAATTACTGCAGCCCCATCATTTGCAAAGAATCGGACGAAAAGTAGAAATATGAACTTGTCACCATGGACCCTTCAGCGGTAGCCTTTGTTATAAAACCTATACTTTGTAAAACTGATTTTGTCTCAAGTGCATTTAAATTTACTTAAGTACAATTTCAATAACTTAGACATCATGATTATTTTAGCTCAA
Source organism: Nycticebus coucang (assembly GCF_027406575.1). Lineage (NCBI taxonomy): Eukaryota > Metazoa > Chordata > Mammalia > Primates > Lorisidae > Nycticebus > Nycticebus coucang. The sequence goes on from NC_069795.1 coordinate 16,218,904, forward strand.
TTGGGTCCAAGGCCAGAATGATTTGGCACAGGTAAATAGGAACATGTTACATTTTGGCATCCCAACCCTAATTAAAGGCAAGCAAGCACCTGTTGGAAGGAGAAGCCCCTCCTATAAAGTATAAGGGTAGTCTGGACATTCTGAGAATCTTAGGAAGCAGCCAGGAATGGAACCCCAGGCTTCCTGAGACTTAATCTGTCTTGCCCCTGTGAAGTCACACTCCTTCCTGCTAAATTATAAAAAAGAAAAATAAAGTTATCCATTTACTTTACTATAGTAATGTAAATAACAAATACCTGGTTATTTGTAAATAACAAATACCCTGAACTAGTGAGGGCTGTTGTGAAAATCGACATTGTTTATAGTCACATCATGACGAGTCATATATATGTGACCATCCCGATAATTTTGCAGATAAATGAAAGCTTAAGATTGGACTCCTTGGGTTAAAATGAAAGTCTAATTGATTAACATAGCTACCGAAACACAGTGGATGTTTTAGAGAGTCGAGCAAAGTTAAAAAGTAAGACTTTTGTTAAAGAACAGATCAAGTTGGATTAAGCCAAGCAGGAAATAGCAGCGGAAACAAGGAAACCAAAGACAGATGTACGGAGACAACCGGGTCTGAAGGCCAGGCCTGCGTTCCACTGCTTGATGCCATCTGGTTTCGCTGGCATCCCAACCAGCCAGAATTTTCAGGGCTTGCAAGGCTGCTTACAAAGCTGCCCCAACTGGATGCGTGGTGTGTTTACTTTTAAACAGTGGCTGCCTTCTTTGACTGGTTTTAAAAATAGGCAAATACTCTAAAAGCAGGATGATGAATCACAGGATTGGGCCAAAAGGAAAGAAGGAAAATGACTCAGGCGGACTAGCAGCACAGCTGTTCCTCAACATTTGGCTGAATTGCTGTAAAACATTTTGACAGTGACACGGGATCAGAGTTGCTGAGGGCAGTTAAGTTTCTTTTGACAATTCCGGAAGCACCAAATAGACTGTACAGTAGCTGTGCAACAAACCCCCTGGCAAATTTACCTTTTTTAAAGAAAAAAGAAGAGTTGCCAGATATATTTATAATGGGACCAAATCATAGTGTTATTACATTTGTGTTAAAATGTATTTACCAAATATTTATGGAATGCCTACCATGTGCAGGGCAGGACTGAAACTCTATGCTAAATTGGCAAATCGCTTGATCTTGTTTTTTAATGCATGAGGAAGTCATTTAAAAGTTTCCTCTTTAATGTGGCTCTGCAGGCTTAATGAACCAAGCAAAATGTATCCTAAGGAATGTTTTAAAGGGTGAGATATGAAGGAAAGAATTAAACAGAATTTTTTTTTAAAATAAACAGATGTTCACTGCCTGTTTGGCAAATGCAATGTGACTAAGCCAAGGGTCCTTAAGATAGAACGTTCCTATTGATATCCCAAGCATCATGACATACCATAGTACATTTCACCATGGGCTCATCTCAGCATTTATTGAGCAGCTGTTGGGTTGTTTTCATGATTATTTTGTTTGCAGCTTCCCTCAAATGTTCTTCTCTATGTTTCAACCTGAGTTGATGAACTAGATAAATGGGACACATGGGGTCTGTAATCCAAATCCTCACTGTTACTTGGTGATGAGAACTATGCAATCAGAGTTATCAGAGGCTGAAAGAGGGGTAAGCAGTTATCTGGTCCAGTTCCCTCAGAGTAGAGCTACAGACCAAGGACCCAAGAAAGATGGGAGCTTCCCAAGACTCCACTATTAGAGGCCATATAGAACTAGGCATGTACCCCAGCCCACGGTTCTCCCCACCATCTCACTCCGCACTTCTTCACCTTCAGGTCCATGGTTCCCAGATTTGTATTTCTTTTTTTCTTTTTTTTTTTGAGACAGAGCCTCAAGCTGTTGCCCTGGGTAGAGTGCCATGGCATCACAGTTCACAGCAACCTCCAACTCCTGGGCTTACGTGCCCAGATTTGTATTTCATGAACCAGATTTTGTTCACAAAATATCAAGGATCATCTTCTTATTTAGCTAGTGAAGATGATTCAAAAACAACTATTGCGCATCATTAATATCTCTTTATGACACAGAAAACATTTTAATACCAAAATCACAGGAGGAACATAATCTTAGAAAAAAAGAGTAGCTGTCATTAATATATTAGATTAACTTTATAGACAAAACTAAACACACACCACGAAACTCTCACTCACATATCTGTATTTCTTTGATTTTTTATAGCAGAGAGGAAAAACTTCATCAAATCCAGACCAGGTCAACAGACTCACATCTGAGAACCACTATTCTAAACAACTTCTTGATGGGACTTTGGAATCAATGATCTCTTTCCCACTGTGTTCACCATCATAAACATAACAGGGTCCAGTCTGGGAAACCCAAATCCTTGCTAGAAAGAGTTTAGCAGGCTGGAGAAGGCCTCAGGAGAGGGAGAAGCCACACTCTGAGGACATTCCCAAGCCTATCCCCTTCCCTATCCAGAACACAAGAGGTAGCCCTGCCCATGAACCATTGAATCTGTCTGTTCTTCCTACAGTCAGAGCTGGCTTCATGAGCAAGTGACTTGTATGGCCACACAGAGTCCAGATAGGCCCCATACTTGCTTTAATGGTGTCTTCAATTTCTTAATAATTTTTGAAAGTGGAGCCCTGTAATTTCATTTTGTGCTATGCACTACAAATTATATAGCTGGTCCTGACCACAGCATGTCTTCTGAGTACTGGTGTCCAGGAGGCTGTCCTGTAGGACACCAGGGACAAACTGACACGAGGTAAGTGAATTCGGGCAGTGGCTTCCATAACTGAGGCTCATACAAAACCTTTCCTGGGAGGTGCTTGCCTGTGAAGGCTCCTAACCAGTAAAGACACAGTGGGTGGGTGTAACATTCAGTGAGACCCAGACTTGCTTTTCAACCTTGAGTTTACTACTTTTTAATTAGTAAACATTAACAATCAGTGCAATGTCTCTGAGAGTCAGCTTTCTCCTCTGCAAAATGGACAGGTATTACCTATCTCAGAAACATGCTATTAATAAAGGAATGCATATGTCAATCACTTAACCTAAAGCCCAACGCCTGGGAAATAGCCAGTAATAGCAATGAATGCTTAATATAATGAAGCTTATTTTTCATTACTTTTCACCATAAACCTGACCACAGGGGTAATATGGAAAGGATACAACTGTGTGTGTGTGTGTGTGTGTGTGTGTGTGTTGTAATAATAGTGGTAATATCCTTTATTTTCATTACTTTTCACCATAAACATGACCACAGGGGTAATATGGAAAGGATATAACTCTGTGTGTGTGTGTGTGTGTGTGTGTGTTGTAATAATAGTGTTAATATTCTTTATCATCTGAATAATACAAAAAGAACACACAATGTCAAAGTCACTGGCTTTAATTACTTAGCCCTACCCCTGACAGTTAAGGGAGATTTTCCTGCTGCAGTCCTAAACCTCAGGTTCAGGAACTTACTCTCTTAGTTTAAAGCTGAACTTAAGAAGAATTTTATCTTTACTTCCCTATCAAAGCAAACACTTTCTAAAAGACTATAAAAAGATTAACATATATGAAAAGTCGGGTGGCGCCTGTGGCTCAGTCGGTAGGGCGCCGGCCCCATATACCGAGGGTGGCGGGTTCAAACCCGGCCCCAGCTGAACTGCAACCAAAAAATAGCTGGGCGTTGTGGCAGGCACCTGTAGTCCCAGCTACTCGGGAGGCTGAGACAAGAGAATCGCTTAAGTTGGAGGAGTTGGAGGTTCTGTGAGCTGTGTGACGCCACGGCACTCTACCGAGGGCCATAAAGTGAGACTCTGTCTCTACAAAAAAAAAAAAAAAAAGTCTTTGAGTATTTTCATTTTAAATCTAAATCACAATATATATTTTATTTTTAGAAATAAAACAAATAGGCCAGGCACAGTGGCTCATGCCTGTAATCCTAGCACTCTGGGAGACCCAAGGCAGGAGGATTGCTTGAGGCTAGGCATTAGAGATCCTGTCTACAAAAAATAGAAAAATTAGGCAGGTGTGGTGGTGCACACCTGCAGTGCCAACTACTCAGGAGGCTGACTCAGGCCACTGCCCTCATGCCCTCGCACTAGGCAACAAAGTGACCCTGTCTCTAAAAAGAAAGAAAAAAAAAGTAAGTGATATAAGCCTGCCAATCCACTTTCCTAATACAGCTTAAAATACCAACTTGTAGATACCTGGGTTTTTGTTAAAGCATCACCTAGTTTTGAGATGCATCAAACACTTTCTTAAACTTTGCTTCTGGCTTATTTTTTTTTTTTTTAAATCATAGCTGTGTACATTGATATGATCATGGGGCATCATTCACTAGCTTCACAGACCGTTTACCAAGTTTCACATATACCCTTGTAAGATGCACCGCTGGCTTCTGGCTTATTAAACATTAGAGATATGAATTCTTTAGTGTACATTGGGTTTTTAGGCTCCATAAAATTAAAAGTATAGCTATAGAGATGGATGTAGATATGAATAAAGATATGGAGAAAGGCAGAGATTTGAAATGACACCTAGCTGATTGTAAATTCTTTATAACTAATGAACACAACGTTACCTTCACCAGTACCTAAAATGATCAGGCAAATAAGATCATGCCTTAATAGACTAAAGGATGTGTCAGAGAGACCTGATTCAGTTTGAGGACAGACTTTATGTTTCTTGGAAACACTCATCTAGCCACTATTACTGTAGCTATCACTTTGTGCATCTTATCAATTTATCCCATCATCAGAATATTTTGACTTACCTAGCTTATCACATCTGCTTCAACAAGAGCTTCTTGGAGGTATATTTATTCCTCAGCACACCACCAAATAAAATTTACCTCTCCTTTCCTTCCTTTCTACCACAACATACCAGAACTAACCCTCCTCTGTCATCCCCATGGCCACTTACTGGGAAGCTCTTAGTTGTCAGGAACTATCATGCTTTACTTATTATTACAGGGTCCTTGCCTCTAAATGGGTAATAATAAAAAATATATATATATACCCCAAAGACCTCACTTTAAAACTCTTTCTACTACTTACTGTCCACTAGATTTGAAGCAAGTTATTTTAGTTCATTTAAGTCAAATTTCCACATCTTTTAAAATGGGTAGAATAGTACCTTCCTACGGGGTTTCTGCCAATGTTGAATTGATGGGAAGATGTATGTAAAAGCTCTTAAAATAGTCAGTAGACATTCACTTCCTTTCTGGCCTTTCTTTGCAGCCTTAGGCAACAACACGCCCAGTGTGTCTCAAAGAATCTTCATCTGACACCAGAATAATGAACTCCAAGTGATCATTGCTATTGTATGATCTACTTTATAAGTAATTGATAGTTAACTTTCTACTATGATTTTCAAATCTGTGCTCCATCAAGAATGCAACACATTGGGCCTTGGTGTGTGTCACACTTTATGGGGGCAAGACATGATTGCAAGAGGGACTTTACCTAACAATTGCAATCAGTGTAACCTGGCTTATTGTACCCTCAATGAATCCCCAACAATAAAAAAAAAAAAAAGAATGCAAACACAGGAGACATCCACCCCACACTCTGCCCTTGAGGAGTTTTCAAGGAATAAATGCTATCACTGCAATGAGGCAGCTTTACCTGTGGTGGGGTCAGATGGGGACAGAGGTGACTTGGCAAAGTTCAGAATGGATGCCTTAGCCACTATTCTCTCCAACCACCATCCTTACCAAGTTGCCTTGGTCTAAAATCCCAGTGACAACTTTACCTTTTGACTTCTTGTTGAGTCTTCCTCCCCCATGAATATGAAGGAAAAAAAAGGACAAGAAATCCTAAAACAAAAGGAAAGAATAGACCTCCCTCCTCATGCACAGCTTAGTGTCGATGAAGCTTTCTGGGCTCGTGCCAGACAACAAGGACTAAGTGTGTGGAGAAAAGAGATCACTAGAGAGACGTCTGGGGCATCTTCCCTAGAATGCAGGAAAATAAATTGTAGAAAGAGAATAATGACAAGAGACACTTCACCTGCATGGTAGTTCTGCTGAGAGCCGGTTTTACATGTGTACACAAAAAGACATTTCCCTACACCCAGCTTTGTTGAATTAGATTCAAAGATGGCTATTTCAGCCACTCTACATAATTCCCATTGCCACACAAAAAGTCCTGATATTTAAAGAGAAAATGACGTCTCTTTTTTTAAAGGAGACACCAATGGAATAGGTCCTGGATTTTTTTTAACTAAACGTCATATGATTAATTCATGTCCCCATATGAGAACTTCTAATAGCTTGAAATAATTTTTTAAAACAAAATGTTAAGAAGATACCAGCTCGAGTTGATACCAGTCTTCTTGACTCTTTCTAAATGAAAACTAAAACCTGAGAGAGAGACAAAGAGAGAGAGGATGAGAATGCCAAAGCCAAGGTCTACATTTACATGACACTGTGCCAGAGTTTAGCTCAGCTGAAGATAAAGAAAACTCTCAAGGAACTAACACAAAATGCTAAGGTCCATCCAACTCTAAATTCTGTCTAATTGGAGAAGGGCCAGTGATTCTCTGATAATCCAAGAAATGACATTCGTATTTGTCTTCTGTACATTTTCTATTAAGAACCAGTTCTGTGAAGGTCCCAGTTTAGAAAGTTAACACTTTGGAATTCCCAGTTTAGAAGTAATACCAATCATACCATTAGCTTGTTAGAGACAAGTATTGCTGCCTCTGGGAAGTACAATTAGTGAAGTATTACTTAATGAAGGGCTCTGAGTAGGCTGAAAATGGTGATTATATTTTAAAAGACTATATAATTTTTTTTTCAAAGACTTTGCTTCCTTTATTTCATCCCCTGGAGGTTCGTAGTCTATGTGCAGTCTTGTGGCTCATTCTACTCTCATTAAACAATTGGCCGACTCCCCATCTACCAGGGCCAATCTGTCACCAAACTCCTTTTACCCATTCCTTTATAATGTACTCTGAATCCAGTCATCCTGTTCCATTCTCTATTCTAGGTTCTCATTGTTTTGTCTCTATACTATTATAAAAAGCATCTCTTATTATCTCATCTCTCTGCATTCCAGACTATTCCACCAGATTTTGCATAGTTCATCTTTTTATTCTGTTGCTTAAGGACATTTGACACTCTACTGCTTTTGATCAAATCCAAACTCTTTTGCTGAACTTTCATGATTTACCTGGTAACTGTAGCCCACTGCTAGCTCAGCAGGTAATCCAGGGAAGACTCCAGTACCATGCCTGGCTCAAAGCAGGGCCCAGAAGACACCATGGTACTATGCCACCCTCCAGACCTCTGCTCCAATGGAGTTTTTAGTATTTTCTGAACACATCATGCTCTGACTTTTATGTTTGGAGGAAAAAGAAAGATAACTGATTAAAAGACATGAATCCCTCTTTTTTGTGTGTGCCTTGTAGAAAAGACACCATTCTTATACAGCCCTTATACACCCAGTTTGACTATCACCTCTTCCTAGAAGCTGCTACCAACTGCTCTGGGCAGCACAGACTTTTCTCCAGCTTTATAAAGCTCTTGGGAGACATGCTGTGCAGACCTGGCACCTTTGGCAGCATGCTGGAAACAGAAACCCAGTAAAGGTCAGCTAATTGATTAGAGGATAACTGGATAACTGGTCCCACTAGTGATAGGTCAGGTACACTGCCGAAGCTACTCCAACATCAAGTAGAAGTATGATACGTAGGTGGGGCACACAAGTCCTTATTCGTTTACATTTGCCTTAATTCTCCACCATCAATTACCATGATTGCAGGAGCAAATTGAATGCTTAATCTGTATCAAGCACTTTGCTAATACTTTAACTATAATGTGTCATTTCACTCTTATTGCAACCCTGTGAGTTACTAATGTACACGTCTTATGGGAAACTGAATTTCAGCAAGACTGAATGCCTCAGCCAAGATCATACAAATAGTGATGGAGAAGGGTTTAGAAATAAGATCTCTCTGACTCCAAAGCCCCATGTCCTTAATCTCTACACTACATCTCAGGAATATATAGTCCTAAAGTGATTAGAGGAAATGAGCCCTAGAGTAGAATTCTAAGAAATGAACATGTCGGCTGGGCACAGTGGCTCACGCCTGTAATCATAGCATTCTAGGAGGCTGAGGCAGATAGATTGCTTGAACTCAGAAGTTTGAGACCAGCCTGGGCAAGAGTGAGATCCCGTCTCTACTAAAAATAGGAAAACTAGCTGGGTGTTGTGACAGGCACCTATAGTCCCAGACAGCTATTTGGCAGGCTGAGGCAAGAGGATTGCTTGAGCCCAGGAGTGTGAGGTTGCTGTGAACTTTTGATGCCACAGCACTCTAGCCTGGGCAACAGAGTGAGACTCTGTCTCAAAAATAAAAGAAGAAAAAAGAAACTTAAGTAATGATCCTGTCAACATTCACAAGCAAAGTTATCTCTTTTCCTTGTGAACTCTACTTATTCATCAACAATAAATCCAACAATGGAGAATTACTTCCCCAAAGCCCATCTTAGTATCCTCATTTACCATGGAAGTCTAGGATGCCTTCCTTTGTTTTCTCCTAAATGCGTGGTCTGCCGGCCACAGGCACTGGAATTCAGAAGGCATGTGCAGCTTTGGTGATGGCAAGTGCTCCTCTGTGTGACACTCCACACGCTCCTCATTCAAGAATCCAGAGGGAGTGTCCCCAAAGAGCTGCAAAGCATCTTTTTGTGTGTACAAAAATACAGAGTCATGGACCCTGACTATTCTTTGAAATCTTGCCTTTGTGATCTTAGAAAAGTAATGGGTCTCCTGAATCAGACGGTTCAGGAGTGGGGCCTTGGAACATGTGTGGGTGCCATCAGATAGTTATTAAAATCAATTAGCTTGATAGACACCAAACTCCAGCTCCTGCCTTAGACTTTCCAGTTGGGTGCCCTTTCTATAAATATATAGACACATTGATAGTAAAACAAAAATAATTTTGGTAGATTTTTTAAAAGCTTTCATTATCATCTTCTTGTGGAGCTAAAGGGTAGGAATTACTTAAATTATAAGCCCTTTGGAAGCTACCTATTAAAAACAATGAATTTTGGCTTGGCACCCATAGCACAGTGGTTACGGTCCCTGCCACATGCACTGAGGGTGGCGAGTTCAAACCCAGCCTGGGGCAACTAAAACAACAATGACAACTGCAACAACAACAACAACAACAAAAAAAAAATAGCAGGACGTTGTGGTGGGCACCTGTAGTCCTAGCTACTTGGGAGGCTGAGGTAAGAGAATTGCCTAAGCCCAAGAGCTGGAGGTTGCTGTGAGCTATGACGCCATTGCACTCTACCAAGGGCAACATAGTGAGACTCTGTCTCAAAAGAATAAAAATAAAAAATGAATTCTGAAGTGAGCATTCATGAGATGTTCAAAAGAGAAGAGGAAGAGAATGGAACAAATCAATCTAAATTGATAGAGGAAAAAGACAGTGAGCTTTCAGCCAGGTACCAAGGGAGTACAAAGTATAGTGACAAACTAATTACAAGTTGTACATCTTGTACTTTCTGAAAGAATCTATTCATGCAGCCCCAAAATGGGGATTCAGCTCTCCATGGCTCTTTTCTATACATAAATTCTGTTAAAATGTTGACAAGGGAGTAGTACATTTGTTTGGTCAAAAATTATGATATACTAATACTGCTTAGGATAAACAACCTTTACATACCGAAATTTTCTTCGTAAGGAGATTGATTATAACCAGACATGTCCTGCTCAAAGCTTTTTTTGAGTTTTCTCTTCCTATTTTCCTGCCCTATTTACAAAAAATTTTTCCGGCTTATTAAAAAAATTGCTTTTTTAATTTGCTCAGAGGGAGCATGAGCAAAAAACAAAAAAGTAAATTATACAGCTTTCTCCCTGGGTTTTGGGTTTACAAGTATATGTCTTGAGAGCTAGTCACTTAAGCACTGAGACTATTCCCTGAAATCTTGCATTTATGGAATGTACAAAAACAGGAAGGCCTTTCCTTTTTCCTTCTAGAGAAGCAGCATTGAATAATAGAGAGAGTTCAGATTTCCAAGTCAAGGCCCTGAGTTTAGATTACAACTCCATTACTTACTAACAGTGTGGTCTCTGAAACTCAATCTCTATCTTTGTACATAAGAAATATAAATGTTTACACTGCATGACTGTTTTAAGGATCAGAATAACATAGGTGAATGCCAAATACCATAAAAAAGTACAATTAATGACAGTTGTCATTTCTATGTTGGGCGAACTGATTTGCCTGTTAGGAGGATTTCCGCTCACTTCCTTCTTTCAGAGTGACCCTGAGTGGTGACACAGTTCAACAGCAAGTCATGGGAAGAGTATTGGAAACATGAAGAATCAAGCTTTCACATCTTCCCACTATAAAATACATCCTCCAATGGGGGCTACACAGTCTGGGAAACTCTAGCCACCTGGTAGAGTAAGCCTAAGCCTGCCTCATCGTGTAACACCGGACTTTGCAGAGTCTAGCTCCTGACTTTCCATTATTTGGGAATGATTCTGTCCCTTTTCAATCATTGCTTTTTAAAGCATAGCTCCTACATAAGCATTGTAGGAGAGCGGGTGAGAGAGAGAGAGACCTCAAAAGACCCAGGGATTAAATGGTAATATGATTTAAGCATGTGAGTTTAACAAACGACGCTAAACTAAGAGCAATGGCCAATGCCAGTGGAAGAGAGCCAAGCCAAGCCTTCCTTTCCTCTCCACTGTGACCTCCCGCCACATGAGGTCCTTTGTTCAAAGGTGGTGTAATTCAATATGTGTGTTAAGAGGTCACTGAGAAGAGCTGTGACGAAAGGCTCCCAGGACGGCAGCCTCACCTCAGACCTTACTATTTTGAGAGGCTCCTCCTCACCTGTCCCATTCATCACTCCTGCTGGACTGTGTTTATTTGCCCAGAATTGTGGGGCACCAGTGAGGAACTAGCTTTCTGAGCTTGGGCTGCTGGAACCAGGACAGCGATATTTTTATATCATCTCACCAACTGTCACCTCTTCATAAATGTTTCCTCATGCCGTTTTAACAATAATACACTTTTCTATTATTAGCAATTGTTAGGGCTCAGTGAGTTTTATTCTAAAAGAAAGCTAAAATTTGGGGTGTAGAAATGAGCTGAAACAATCAAGATAGAAGTGGAAGAAGCATGTTCAGAGGTGTCCTTGGAAGCCACCTCTAACAATGTGTGATCAAATCTCCTCCGCCCCTCGCATCAGGTCATGCAAACATGCAAGCTTAGATTTTATACAGAGGTGTAGAATTAGAAAAGATGGTGGAAAGGTGGGGCACGAAGGCGGCAGCCCTTAGTCCAGAGCAGAGTATACCTGAGGCGTCATTGAGGCTAAAGGCGATGCGTACAGGCTTATCTGCAGGTACCCTGGCTGTGCTGATCATGTGGGCACCTGGGCCTGGGCCTTCTCCTGGGTCTTCCAGCTATAAGGACAAGAGAAAGCCATTGTCACTTCTTCCAGCATCCTCCCTCTGAATACTCAAAGGACCTTGGAAATTATAGTGGAAAGTTAGCAAGCACTGCCTTCTTTTTTTTTTTTTTTTTTTGTAGAGACAGAGTCTCACTTTATGGCCCTCGGCAGAGTGCCATGGCCTCACACAACTCACAACAACCTCCAACTCCTGGACTTAGGCGATTCTCTTGCCTCAGCCTCCGAGTAGCTGGGACTACAGGCGCCCGCCACAACGCCTGGCTATTTTTTGGTTTAGCAGTTTGGCCGGGGCCGGGTCCGAACCCGCCACCCTCGGTACATGGGGCCGGCGCCTTACAGACTGAGCCACAGGCACCGCCCCAGCACTGCCTTCTTATTTTAAAGATACTCCTAGACCAGGCACGGTGGCTCACTCCTATAATCCTAGTACTTTGGGGACTAAGGCAAGAGGATCACTTAAGGGAAAGGAGCATAAGACCAGCCTGGGCAACACAGCAAAACCCATCTCTGCAAAAAATGTAAACATTTTAGCCAGGCATGGCGGTGCACGCTTATAGTCCTAGCTACTCCAGAGGCTGAGTTGGGAGGATCCCTTGAGCCCAGGTGTTCAAGACCCCAGCAAGCTATGATCATGCCACTGCACTCCAGCCTGGGTGGCAGAGCAAGACCCATCTCTTAAAAAATAAAAAAAAATAAAAAATAAAAAAACTTTTTCTGAGTTTTTTTTTCCTATTTACCTGCCCCATTTACAAAATTTGTTTTCTGGCTTATTAAAAAATTGCTTTTTTAATATACATCCAGAATGAATGAAATGTGGCAAAACTCTTCCAACTAGCTTGCTTTCTCAGTATCCTTTCACCCTGACCAGTTCCATCCTGCCTTTCAAGGTTATATATAGTGTTTTATTTTTAATTGAGGAGGATAAAAAGAGACACAGTTTTAATAGGGTAACATATGGCTTCAGATTGAACTAACTTTTCAGGCTCAAAGGCCTAAATTGAATCTGAATTATTGATCTGAAAGTGGTAAAGAATGAATATCATGAAATCACTTAATAGCAAAGACGATTTAAAATACTTTCTGAATACATTATACAGTATGAATATTATGTATGTTAAACATCTGATAAATGCCTGTAAATCAAGCGTTTCTAAAGTTGCACATCTTAACAATGTGTGATATAATCAAAAGACAAAACTCTAAAACAGCCTATTAATATTCTACCATTAAATATTTAATATTTAAATTATCATTTAAATAATTAAAATAGGATGAATGAAAAAAATCCTATGGATTGATGAAATGGGAGAAAATACATGAATGTTTCTTTGTCATAATAGAATTTAGTCCAAATACATTTTAACTGAGATATTTAATAATTTGGTGTTCACAGGGACTAGAAAAAGATTTTGTCATAAATAGATGACATCTTTGTTGTTTAAATACATATGTATATTTAACTTTCCTGATTTTTGTCCTGCCTTCCCTAAACCCTCTACTTTTCTTCTCATCTAGACAGTAAACCAAAAAACCTGAATGATATTTTGAGAGAAATGTCTCTAAAAATGGCAAAATATAAATAATCTGTTTAGCCATCCTTAGGGAGATTCTGGGAACAGCTTTAGCAGGACATTTTCTCATAGCTATGTTTCTCTTTCCCATAACTTTATCTAAAAATAGTGTCCAGAACAGTGAATTTTGTTTCTAAAACTATTTATAGAGCGCAAGTCAATGTATATACACACATGTATTTAGACGTGTATACATATGGAATCATCTTCTCTCGTATATGACAGAGTGCAGGCTTCCATCAAACACCTAGTATAGCTTTGGAGAAAAACCAGCAACTGTTTATCACCCAGTTAGAATCACATTTGGTCCATTCATTTCACACTACAAACAGCAATGAACTGTGAAGCTCTCTCCTACCCAGGTCACGTAATTCTACATTAGCAATAAATAGTAACATGAAATATTTCATTTAAGAAAACAGTAATAATATAAAATTGCTGTTACTTGCCTCAGGATTTGTTTTATCTCAACACTGACACACTTCTGTCTAGTCTCCTCTGCTTGGGATCAAGTATTTTGTTAGCCACCTGTTCCTGGAGACTAGAATGGATTTTCTCAAATCTAACAGCACACACAATTAAAATTCTCTTATAAGTTTTAGCTAAAAGGAAAAGTTTTGCTGTTTTGCATTGTGCAACCACGAAACCACTTCAGCACAGCACCTCAGGATAGAAAGCTACATTCCTTCCTTTTTTTGTTAAATCTTCCTATACTTTCCTGTACCAAGAAATAAAGCACAAGAGATAGAAATTTGCTTCCAGGATTTTGTAAATAAATTCCTGGTGTGGTTCCCAGTTATAGGAAATGGAGCTGATAAACATGGCTAATTGGAGTCCCTCCCTTCCTCGATATGGAGAACATCTGTCTGCCTCCAAGAATAGTGGCAAATTTGGGAGGATTGTAAGTTCCACACAACGTTGACCACAAGAGCCCCTAAACCAACTTGCCTTTTTTTCATCACACCGCCTGGGGAAACAGGTCCCTGAGTCCTCTCGACTGCAGGCTGTAACAGAGCTTTGGTTAAGTTGCTTGTGCTCTGAGCATTAAGTTCAGTTTTCACACCTGTTGGCTTACCTCACTTAGTTGAGTGTCTGCACTTGTGTAACCCAGGGCCAGCCACTGCCTTGGCCGGTCGCTGCCTCTGTGGAGTAAAACTCAGTGAGAGACCAGGCTGCACCTGCCGCATAGCAGCCACTGACAGTCTGAGGAGCAGAGACAGCTGTCGTGATGGCACGCTGCTACCTGCTCTGCCCCAGACCCCAGCGTCCCATGAGACCTCCCTGTTCCGCTTCCCTCCACAACCCCTCTTTCCTTCCCTTGCCTCTCCAACAGCCAGGATGTTGTCATCCTTCTAGAAAAAGCAAGAGCAAAAGAAAACCCTCCTTCTGTCAGAGACATTGATAAACAGCAAGTCGTGGAGAGTCCAAATGTTTTAATTCATTAGTTCTGGCAAACCTAAAATACAAACAGACTTGCTTCACAAGACAGGAATGTCTTCAGCATGACCCAATCGGTCTCTGTGTCTATTCCAGCAAACTGGCAAAGATAGCATGACTCCAGTCAGCAAAAATGTCAGCCGCTCCAATCAGGTCAGCTAGATCCAGCCAACTTGGACAGGACACAAGCCAGTGCGCAGATGATAGCAGTGATGATCCTGGTTAAGAACGTGAGGTTTGAGGTTGAGCCCGTGTTGGACTTGATGACTTGATCCATTCTACAAATGCAACCAACCGCAACAGGAGTCAGTGGTAAATAGGAAGAATGGAGCTTCAGGATTTTTCAACCTTTTTAATAGCTATAAACCTGGATGTCATGAGTACTTAAAAATACTTGCACTGTGATATTGAGGTTTAATAATTAAAATAAATATTAGCAGATTTCCAAGACAAAGCTACTGACTGGAAGGAAATCTTTGCAAAATGCGTCTCAGATAAAAGACTGTTATCCAAAACATATGAAGCACCTTTAGAATGCAACAATAAGAAGACAAATAGCCCAATCAAAAAATGAACAAAAGACCTGAACAGACAGCTCACCAGGGCAAATATACAGATGGCAAGCAAGCATAGGAAAAGATTATCAACACCATGCCATTAGGGAATTACAAATTAAAACAACAATGAGATTCCACTACACGCCAACATTTCAAATACTGACAACATCAAATGTTGATGAAGTTGTAGAGCAACAGGAACTTTCATTTGTTGCTAATGGGAATGAAAATAGCACAGCCACTTTAGAAGATAGTTTGGGGGGTTTTGCAAAATGAAACATACTTTTAACATCTGATCCAGGAGTCATACTCCTTGTTATTTCCCCCAATGAATTGGAAACTTATGTCCACATAAAAACCTGCATACAGACAAACTTGTTTCCAGCAGGTTTTTTCGTAATTGCCAAAACTGGGAGGCCACCATGGTGTCCTTCCTTAGGCAAATAAGTATACAAACTGTGGTACCTCCATACAATGGAATCTTATTCAGGGATAAAAAGAAATGAGCTCTCAAGCCACAAAAATAAATTTTAAGATCATAGTAGAAAATTAAAGAAGCTAATCTGAAAAGGCTACCATGCTTAATGACATTCTGTAAAAAGCAAAACCATGAATGGGTTTAGGGAGAGAGAAGGGAAAGAACAATAGGTGGGGCACAGGGGATTTTTAGGGCAGTGAAACTACTCTGTGTGATACTGTACTGGTGGATGCATGCCATTACACATTTGCTAAAACCCATAGATGTATAATACAAGGAGAAAAGTCAAATATAAACCTCAGTGAATAACAATATGTCAATAGTGGCTCATTGATTTAACATTATACCACATTAACACACATTAATAAAAGGAGAAACTCCCCTTGCACATTAGAGGGGACAGTAAGCAGGCACCACTGTGAACTAGAAAGCAGGCCCTTAACAGACATCAGATTGGCCCACACCTTGGTTATGGACTTCCCAGCCTCCAGAACTAATGCAAAGTATGGAGAAACCCCCTAAACCTTTTCAGAGGAGCAGGATATAGGAGATACACTTGGATGACTGGTAAAGAACCAGTTACGTACTATGACATGAATTTGTCAGCTCAGGATCATCAGACCTTTTTCACCTGTGACACAGACTTTTTACGTCCTTCAGACACAGTTTTGCAGAAGGCATGGAGGGAAAGAAATCCTCCAGCTCGAATCAAAGCAGCCTATCAAGCTTTAGAGTTAAACAATGACTTTACACAGAGGCTCCCATCTAGAAGGAGAGTTAAAAGACAGAAATTTAGCAAGTAATCAGGTGGATTTGAGCTGCACCAAGAGAGAAGGTTGAAGAACGCACATCAACCTGGCTGAGGCGAGCTGAGACCCCAAGGATACAAACAAAAGGTACAAAATTCATCACCAAGCAGATGGGAGTCCCCTCCCCCATGAAAACAGCTCAGAGTGCCCCACAAACAAACGAGCAGAGTTCAAAGGTCCTCCCACTACACTCCATGGGAGAGACCATCTAAAAACTGGACCTACCTCCCCTACGAGGGTGCACAGAGTTCTCCTGCCAGGCATAAAAATGTATAAAACTGTATATATTCTCTACCTGCAATTCCGAGCTCCCAGAACTCCCCTCAACTCTCACTCTGAGGTCTGGAGGCCTGTCCCCCAGGAGTCCAGATTCTTGGGTGATTTCTCGAGGGGTGGGGACAGGGCCTAAACTGCAGCTGGTCAGTGCTGACTCTGGAGCATGGGAGTAAGGAGAGGACAGTCAGCTGAGAGGGAACCACACCAGAGCAGCAGTTCCCTGAGACACAGAGCAGCAGCCATCTTTTAGCAACAATAGGGCTCACTTCTGGATATTCTGAAGCCACACCCCCCGTCTCCCTGGGCAACCAGAGGAGGCCGAGCATCTACTCAGGTGGCAACCACTACGGAACAGATCTGTGATGGAAACGCAGGCCCTGTGAGTAAAGGGTTTGCCTGAGGCAGTACTGGCCTGGATTGAGCATGGGGACTAGAAATGCACACACAGACCCCAGAAGTTCCCAGGGCAGGGCTGACCCACAGGACTGCTTTACTGAGCATAAGACGCACCTGGCCCTCAGGAGATCGTCAGCCTATAGACAAAGGAAGACAGGAGGCTAGAATTGTCAGGAAACCAAATACAAACCTGCAAGAGCAAAGACAGGGCCTGAGGCGCAGGCTCTGGTAACTCAAAACAGCTTCTCTTCTGCAGGGGAATTAAGCAGGGACAGAAACAAATTCCCGCAAAGTTGTTCTGTTCTGTTCTGTCAGTAACATCAATCAGGGGCGGGGCTAGAACTGAGTGAACACCCCCCAGACTCCATCAAGTGCCCAAGGGTGTCAAGCCTCACCTCCCCCTGCTATATAGAGGCAGAGCACAGTGGCCTGGCTGATCAGAAATAGATTTCCTTGTGATTCAGGCAGGTGCAACCCCCTGGAGTATCTATTCACTACAGGCAACTGGGTCAAAGCCCTGCGGGACTATCAGTGACTGGGGATGACAGAAATGCAAGGTGGGGAAGGAGGCATCAACCTTCCCAGACTGATCTATTTGCAGGGTGGGTCCTCCTGACTCCACAGAGAACTGGGGCAATCCATATCAGAGTAGTCAGCAGACCGCTACGTTCCCGTTGCCAGAGACCTTTTAAATTCTCCCACCTGAGACAGGTGTTGACTGAGACAATTATTTTGACCTTTTGAACTGAGCCAATTGCCCGAGGACTACTCAGGTGGTGCCCTGGGTGTGTGGTTGTAGGAAGGTTTGATTTTCCTTTTCCAATTGTTGCCTGTGGAGGGTGGGTGACTTAATTGCTGGTATTTCTCCACAGTTGAGACTTCAACCCAGAGTAACTGTTTCACTAGGGTCGAACAGAGACCAGCTGAAAACAAGACAGAACCACTTAGCCCCACCACACCAAACAGGTCCCCAGTTTCTCGGGCTATAGCACTGTACATGTCCTTGACAAAGCTCCAAGGGGAAAATCAAACAGTGTAAATCAATCATGGGGTGGAATCAGCAGAAAAACTCTGGTAACATGAATAACCAGAATAGATAAACCCCCCCTCAAGGAAAGATATGGCAGATGTAACAGAAGATCCCATTCATAAACAGCTGGCCGAGATGTCAGAAATCGAATTCAGAATTTGTATTGCAAACAAGATTAATAAAATGGAGGAAAATTTGGAATTAGACATTCGAGCAGCAATTCACAAGTCGGAATTACAAATTTGAGGACAAATTCAAAAGTTGTCTCAAGAATTTAACGAATTTAAAGACAAAACCACCAAAGATTTTGATGCACTGAAGGAAGAATTTGCAGCCCTCAAAGATCTGAAAAATACAGTAGAATCCCTCAGTAACAGAGTGGAGCAAGCAGAAGAAAGGATTTCTGACATTGAACACAAAGCCTTTGAAGGCTCCCAAACTCTCAAAGAGGAAGTGAAATGGAGAGCAAAAACGGATCATTCTCTCAGAGAGCTCTGGGATAATTCAAAGAAGGCTCATATCTGCCTCATTGGAATCCCTAAAACTGATGAAGTGGCATTGCTAGGCACAGAGGCCCTTCTCCATGAAATTATGAAAGAGAATATTTCAGGCATGCCAAGAGATTCTGAAATTCAGATATCAGACAGTTTCAGAACTCCAGCACGACTCAATCCCAATAAGACATCCTCCAGGCATATCATAATTAACTTCACTAAAGTGAATATGAAGGAGAAAATTCTGAAGCAGCCTAGATGTAAGAAATCCATTACCTACAAAGGGAAGAATATTAGAATGACTGCAGATCTCTCTGATGAAACCTTTCAAGCCAGAAGAGGGTGGACATCAAATCCACCCTCTTAATCTCCTAAAGCAAAATAACTTTTAACCCTGGATCCTGTATCCAGCTAAACTGAGTTTCATTTATGATGGAGAAATTAAATACTTAATGACATTCTTATGTTGAAGAAATTTGCCATAACCAAACCAGCTCTTCAGGATATTCTCAGACCTATCCTCCATAATGACCAGCCCAATCCTCTACCACAAAAGTAAACTCACTCAGAAACTTCGGATCAAACTTCAACTTCCACAGTGGTGAAAGGATTAAAAATGTCCCCTGGACTTTCAAAAAACTCAATACCCAAAATTTTACCAGACTTATCAATATTCTCCATTAATGTGAACAGCTTACCTGTCCTCCAAAGAGGCACAAGTTAGCTGACTAGCTACAAAAACTCAGGCCAGATATTTGCTACATACAAGAGTCACATCTTACCTTAAAAGACAAATATAGACTCAGGGTGAAAGGATGGTCATCCATATTTCAGGCAAATGGTAATCAGAAAAAAGCAGGTGTTGCAATTCTTTTTGCAGATACGATAGGCTTTAAACCAACAAGAACAGAAAAATAAAAATGGTCACTTCATATTTGTTAAGGGTAATACTCAAATGATGAGATTTCAATTATTAATATCTATGCACCCAACCAGAATGCACCTCAATTTATAAGAGAAACTCTAACAGACATGAGAAACTTGATTTCCTTCAGCTCCATAGATATTTCAACACTCCTTTGGCAGTGCTGGATCGATCCTCCAATAAGAAGCTGAGCAAAGAAATTTTAGATTTAAACCTAACAATCCAACATTTGGATTTAGCAGACATCTACAGAACATTTCATCCCAACAAAACAGAATACAAATACTTCTCATCAGCCCACGGAACAAAATCCAAAATAGATCACATCTTAGGTCACAAGTCTAACCTCAGTAAATTTAAAGGAACAGAAATTATTCCTTGCATCTTCTCGGACCACCATGCAATAAAAGTTGAGCTCAGTAACAACAAGAATATGCATACTCATACAAAAACATGGAAGTTAAATAACCTTATAATGAATGAGGTCAGAGATGAGATTGAGAAGGAAATTGCCAAATTTTTGGAACAAAAAGACAATGAAGACATGAATTATAAGAACCTCTGGGATACTGCAAAGGCAGTCCTAAGAGAGAAATTTATAGCACTGCAAGCCTTCCTCAAGAGAACGGAAAGAGAAGAAGTTAACAACTTAATGGGACATCTCAAGCAACTGGAAAAAGAAGAACATTCCAACCCAAACCCAGTACAAGAAAAGAAATAAACAAAAATTAGAGCAGAATTAAATGAAATTGAAAACAAAAGAATTATACAACATATCAATAAATCAAAAAGTTGGTTTTTTGAAAAGGTCAATAAAATAGATAAACCTTTGGCTAACCTAACCAGGAAAAGAGAGTAAAATCTCTAATCTCATCAATCAGAAATGACAGACGAAATAACAACAGACTTCTCAGAAATTCAAAAAATCCTTAATGAATATTACAAGAAACTATATTCTCAGAAATATGAAAATCTGAAGGAAATTGACTAATACTTGGAAGCATGTCACCTTCCAAGACTTAGCCAGAATCAAGTGGAAATATTGAACAGGCCCATATCAAGTTCTGAAATAGCATCAACCATACAAAACTTCCCTAAAAAAGAAAAGCCCAGACCAGATGGCTTCACGTTAGAATTTTACCAAACCTTTAAAGAGGAATTAGTACCTACCCTGTTTCCCCGAAAATACGACAGTGTCTTATATTTAGGTGTGCTCCCAAAGACGCTCTAGGTCTTATTTTCAGGGGATGTCTTATCTTTCCCATGAGTAGGTCTTATTTTCAGAGTATGTCTTATTTTTGGGGAAACCGGGTATATTACTCAACCTGTTTCAAAATGTAGAAAAAGAAGGAAGACTACCCAACACGTTCTATGAAGCAAACATCACCCTGATCCCCAAACCAGGAAAAGACCCTACAAGAAAAGAAATTTATAGGCCCATATCACTAATGAATATAGATGCAAAAATATTCAACAAGATCCTAACAAACAGAATCCAGCAACACATCAAACAAATTATACATCATGACCAAGTCGGTTTTATCCGAGGGTCTCAAGGCTGGTTAAATACACGTAAATCTATAAGTATAATTCAGCACATAAACAAATTGAAAAACAAAGACCATATGATTCTCTCAATTGATGCAGAAAAAGCTTTTGATAACATACAGCATCCCTTCATCATCAGAGCACTTAAGAAAATTGGTGTAGAAGGGACATTTCTTAAACTGATAGAGGCCATCTACAGCAAACCCACAGCCAATATTGTATTAAATGGAGTTAAATTGAAATCATTTCCACTCAGATCAGACAAGGCTGCCCATTGTCTCCACTGCTCTTTAACATTGTAATGAAAGTTTTAGCCACTGCAATTAGGGAAGAAAAGGTGATCAAGGGTATCCATATTGGGTCAGAAGAGATCAAACTTTCGCTCTTCACAGATGATATGATTGTATATCTGGAAAACACCAGGCATTCTACTACAAAATTCTTAGAAGCGATCAAGGAATACAGCAGCATCTCAGGTTACAAAATCAACATTCATAAATCAGTAGCCTTTATATATACCAACAATAGTCAAGCTGAAGAAACAGTTAAGGACTCTATTCCTTTCACAGTAGTGCCAAAGAAGATGAAATATTTGGGAGTTTATCTAACAAAGGACATGAAAGATCTCTATAAAGAGAACTATGAAACTCTAAGAAAAGAAATGGCTGAAAATATTAACAAATGGAAAAACATACCATGCTCATGGCTGGGAAGCATCAACATTGTTAAAATGTCCATACTACCCAAAGCAATGTACAATTTTAATGCAATCCCTATTAAAGCTCCACTGTCATACTTTAAAGATCTTGAAAAAATAATACTTCGTTTTATATGGAATCAGAAAAAACCTCGAATAGCCAAGACATTACTCAGAAATAAAAACAAAGCAGGAAGAATCACGCTACCAGACCTCACACATACTATAAATTGATAGTGATCAAAACAGTATGGTACTGGCACAAAAACAGAGAAGTAGATGTCTGAAACAGAATAGAGAACCAAGAGATAAATCCAGCTACTGACCATTATTTGATCTTTGACAAGCCAATTAAAAACATTCAGTGGGGAAAAGATTCCCTATTTAACAAATGGTGCTGGGTGAACTGGCTGGCAACCTGTAGAAGACTGAAACTGGACCCACACCTTTCACCATTAACTGAGATAGACTCTCACTGGATTAAAGATTTAAACTTCAGACATGAAACTATAAAAATACTAGAGGAGAGTGCAGGGAAAGCCCTCGAAGAAATTGGTCTGGGCGAGTATTTTATGAGGAGGACCCCCCGGGCAATTGAAGCAGCTTCAAAAATACACTACTGGGACCTGATCAAAGTAAAAAGCTTCTGCCCAGCCAAGAACACAGTAAGCAGAGCAAGCAAACAGCCCTCAGAATGGGAGAGGATATTTGCAGGTTATGTCTCCGACAAAGGTTTAATAACCAGAATTCACAGAGAACTCAAACGTATAAGCAAGAAAAGAACAAATGATCCCATCGCAGGCTGGGCAAGGGACTTGAAGAGAAACTTCTCTGAAGAAGACAGGTGCACGGCCTTCAGACATATGAAAAAATGCTCATCATCTTTAATCATCAGAGAAACGCAAATCAAAACTACTTTGAGATATCATCTAACTCCAGTAAGATTAGCCTATATCACAAAATCCCAAGACCAGAGATGTTTGTGTGGATGTGGAGAAAAGGGAACACTTCTACACTGCTGGTGGGAATGCAAATTAATACATTCCTTTTGGAAAGATGTTTGGAGAACACTTAGAGATCTAAAAATAGATCTGCCATTCAATCCTATAATTCCTCTACTAGGCATATACCTAGAAAACCAAAAATCACATCATAACAAAGATATTTGTGCCAGAATGTTTATTGCAGCCCAATTCATAATTGCTAATCCATGAATGGATTAATAAATTGTGGTATATGTACACCATGGAATATTATGCAGCCTTAAAGAAAGATCTGGAGACTTTACCTCTTTCATGTTTACATGGATGGAGCTGGAACATATTCTTCTTAGTAAAGTATCTCAAGAACAGAAGAAAAAGTATCCAATGTACTGAGCCCTACTATGAAACTAATTCATGGCTTTCACATGAAAGCTATGACCCAGTTATAACCTAAGAATATGGGGAAGGGAGAAAGGGAGAGGAGGGAGGGAGGAGGTGGGCGGAGGGAGGGTGATTGGTGAGATTACACCTGCGGTGCATCTTACAAGGGTCCATGTGAAACTTAGTAAATGTAGAATGTAAATGTCTTAACACAATAACTAAGAAAATGCCAGGAAGGCTTGTTAACCAGTGTGATGAAAATGTGTCAAACGGTCTATAAAACCGGTGTATGGTGCCCCATGATTGCATTAATGTACACAGCTATGATTTAATAAAATAAATAAATAAATAAAAAGATGTGGGCAAAAGATAGGAATACACATTTTTATATGAAGACGTACAAATGGAGAACAAGTATATGAAAAATGCTCAACATCATTAATCATCAGAGAAATGCAAATCAAAACTACAATGAGATGTTATCTTTCCCCAGTCAGCCGGCTATTATTAAAAAAGACAAAAAATAACAGATGCTGGCAAGGATGTGGAAAAAAGGGGACTCCAATATGCTGTGAAAGGGAATGTAAATTAGTAGAGTCACTGTGGAAAACAGTATGGTTATTTCTCAAAAAACTAAAAACAGAACTATCAAATAATCCATCAATCTTACTACTAAGTATTTATCCAAAGGAAAGGAATTCAGTATATTAAAAAGATACCTGCACTTAGATGCTTGTGGAGCACTATTTCCAATAGCCAAGGTATGGAATCAACCTAAATGCCCATCAACAGATGAATAAAGAAAATGTGAGAGATATATGTATGTACACACATTATATATACACACGAGGAAATACTTGTGGCCTAATGCCACAAGAAAAGAAGGAACGTCTTTTGTGGCAACCTGGATGGAACTAGAGGTCATTGTCTTAAGTGAAATAAACCAGCCACAAAGTCTAATGTTGTATGTTCTCACTCCTAAGTGAGTGCTGAAATTTGTACATATAGCTGTGGACAGTAGAATGCTGGAAAATGGAGACTGGAAAGGGTGAGGTGGTAGGGGGAGGATGAGGATGACGAGATATTACTTAATGGGTACAATGTATGTTATTTGGGCAATGGATGCCCTAAAAGCCTTGACTTTCATGTACACATATGATAAAATGGCACACATACCCCATAAATTTGTACAAATAAAAAATGGTACAGATCGATAGGTCAGTGATTAAAAACTAAACAAGCAGATTCAGAGTGATCAAGGGACTTCCAACCCTTAGCGTACCTAAAAAAAATAAATAAATGAAAGGAGAAACTGGAGGAGGAAAGGGTGAGGAAATACATGAAAATTCTGTAACTTTCACTCACTTTTTTCTGGAAACCTAGAACTGCACAAAAAATATTGAACAAATAAGTAAAAGAACTTAGTTACCCTTAATCTAATCAAGTAGAAGGCTTCTTTTTTGTGGTATATGCAGCAATGAAGTCATACAGATTCAGATAATTAGAACATTCACATATAACTCTATTCTGTCCAGGAATTATTATTACTATTTTGACGTTATTTTATGGTGCATACTGTCACCCTATATAATGTATTAGAATTTCTCAAATGAATCTCATATCCACTCTGATGATCAGTAAGTGTTGTCATCCATGTTTGACACGTGAGCAAACTGACGTGCAGACAATTTAAACAGCAATCTTAGGGCTGGGTGATCATTACAGAATAAGGGACACAGACAGGATTCAGACTTTCTAATTTCATGTTATTTTGACTACATTGAGATATACTCTACATTAAAGACTTAATTGAATTTTTATTTTTATTTTTCATTTTTTTTTTTAGAGACAGTCTTACTCTGTCACCCTCAGTAGAGTGCTGTGACATCACAGCTCACAGCAACCTCCAGGTCTTGGGCTTAGGTGATTCTCTTGCCTCCGCCTCCCTAGTAGCTGGGACTACAGGCACCCACCACAACACCAGGCTATTTTTTTGTTGCAGTTTGGCTGGGGCTGGGTTCAAACCTGCCACCCTCCGTATATGGGGCCAGCGCCCTATTCACTGAGCCACAGGTGCCACCCATTACTTGAATTTTTAATTAAGTATGAATCTGACTCTCAGTGTTTGGCTCAAAGAGACAAAGGTCTGATTTTCGTCAGTGGTCCAGCAACCGGGTTCATTCACCTTTCCAGGGCACCCAAGTTTAACCACAAGGAAATCAAAGCTGAGTATCTTGTGTGTGCCAGTTGGGAAGTAGATACCACATCCACACTGACTCCCATGTCAGCCCCCTGGGTCAGCCTTCAGAAAAACTGGTAGCGATGTGGATGTTGCCAAGGCAATCAGCGACTGTAAGCAGTGAAACTGACACTTCCAAGTGGAAAACCCCAGAATGAGGTAACACCTTCCTTTTCTGTACTGATAATCAAAGCTCTTGAGGAATCAGGCAGAGACAGAAAGGGACCGTTACGCACTAAACACAACGGAAATATGGTGGTATTTTGTGATACTGTTAGCAGTATATGACCCATGCAACATAGATCTTCATCCAGAGAACTCTTGGCATCATCTAAGCAATCCTAGGGACTGCCCAGTGCATATGTTACAATGTTGACATGTCATCAACAGGCGTGTGGTGGATTCCCAGTTGATAAACAACTACAAAGGAAAAGATGTCATTAAAGAATGAGTTAACAACAATGAGAAAGGAAGAAAGAGAAGACAGTCTTAACTGTTCTGTGTCTGAAGCTGATAATATAAATCCAAGGTTTTCACAAACATAATTAATATTTACCAACTCTTCTATTCCCATAGGAGCAACAATGTATTTCTTGGTTCTTTATCCAAATCTGAAGATTAATCTGAAACCCAAGGGAAATCCCTTCCCACAACTGAAACACAAAATAACTACACAGTATTTTAAGAATTCAATAGAATTATATTAATTTAATCAGAAAGAATATGTCTGTGCATCAAGATATGAACAGATTAACAATATGTTTCAAAGTGTTAACAGTATGTGTTATTTTATATTCTTTTCAACAATAAATGCTTTTACTGTTATCAGTAAGGTTATTTTTAATAATATTCAGGGATCTTTTCACTTAATGAACTCTAGGTTTGCTTCTGAGTTATGACCAATATTACACTCCGGTATAGAGTATTGTCACAATTATGTGATATCAATTTCTCAATATAACTCAATGAAATTTTTGTGAAAACTTGGTATGTTCTAGGCTAGTGTTTCCCAAGTTTGCTTGATTATTAGTTATCTTTTAAAAGTACCCATTCCCAGGGCAAGTGCAGTGGCTCACACCGCAATCCTAGGACTTTGGGAGGCCAAGATGGGAATATAGCTTAAAGCCAGGAGTTCAAGACCAGCCTGAGAAACACAACAAGGCCTTATAACTACAGAATATTTTTAAAAAATTAGCTTAGGGCAGCACCATGCACCAATCCCAGATACTAAGGAGGCTGAGGCAGGAGGATCCCTTAAGCTCAGGAGTTTGATGGTACAATGAGCTATGATGATGTCACTGCACTCTACGTAGCCCAGGCAACAGAGGGAGACCTTGTCTTAAAAAAAAAAAGCATTCCTAGATTCCCACAGTCACTCAGTAGGTTTGGGTAGGGACCTCCTTCTGTAAATTTTAAAAAAGAAATTCTAAGGGCTATTCACAGCATTTAGAGAGTTATTTAAAAGATGTTTTTGCCGACACTTGACGTTAGCTCTCTATTGCAACGTGACATATGAAGTCTGTATTCACCAATGAAGAAATATTCCATAATGGTGAGGAAATCAATCATCCATTATATCCAGGAGTCAACAATTTTTTTTTCTGTAAAGAGCCAGGTTTAATTAATTCTCTTTCAAGCTCCTTACAATTCTAAATTCTGTAATATTAGGAGGAGGAGCCAGCTCCTGAATGAAAAACATAATTAACAGAATTTCTTCCTTAGTTTTGACTCAGTAGAGAGGCAACTGGCTTGTCATAAACCAAAAATACATTTTATAGTAATCAAGAAAAGAATGAAGATAGTCCCTCTTCCTTTTCCTGTTGAAGCCTGTTACTGATACGACCTGAATTTTACTGCCAAACCCATTTAGTCATCCGATATTTGGTACACAAGTGAAATCCATTCAGTCCCTGATTATACTGTGAAACTTGAAGACGTCCAGGAAAGTGTCAAGAAGGAGATTATGTTTTGTTCATAAAAACATTTTTCAAATTAAGCCATCACATCCTAAAATAGTGGATTAGAATCACCCACCAGGACTTCTTCCTGAAAGCACGCAAATGCACACTCCTCATTCAGAAGGGGAGTGTCCATTACGTGTGCAGATACAAAAATGACTAATAGCTAAGGCCTAATAAGACACCTGTTGATTTCCCTTTTTTAGCTTAGCTGCTTTCAACTCATAGGAGTTGCCCAACACAAACAGCATTTTGCTGACAGTTTTGTGTGTGCTTGAGCAGTGATGGCATTTAAACTAAAATGGAGTTTCAGATATTTCCATCCACCTCTTAAAAATACGTCATTCACTTCTTAAAAATACATTTTAAGAATTGCAGTATTAACAATGAATGACTGTCCACCCCCTCGAATGAGATACAAAAATAGCATTGTTAAGTCTATGAGAGAAGAAACAGCTTTCCATCACCACTTGGGCTACATGGGAATGAAGAAGATTTACTAGAAGAGTCCACAAATAGAAAATGACGTTTTCTTGGAACAGAAAAATGCCAGGGAAGGACAGGAAATGAACTTCTTATGAGATTTTAGTATTGCAAATCTCATTGCTTATGTTTATATTGACTATATTAAATAGAAGACACATATCAAAAGTTAACACAGATTTTGCAGATGCTTTTGTGTTTGAATAAGAGTATGCCTTATTAAACATCACAAAGACTTGTTCAGGGTGAGTGTGACCACAACAAGAACCAAAGTGATATTTCACGGGTAGCCAAATTAAACCAAACAATTCCAGTTAGACAGGTATGGGCCATGGAACCCCTTATGGTCTGAGTACCATTAACAATGGAAGTTATTGGCAGTGCCTGTGGCTCAGTGAGTAGGGCGCCAGTCCCAGGTGCTGAGGGTGGTGAGTTTGAGCCCGACCCCAGTCCTGGCCAAACTACAACGAAAAAATAGCTGGGCATTGTGTCAGGCACCTGTGGTCCCAGCTACTTGGGAGGCAGAGGCAAGAGAATCACCTAAGCCCAAGAGCTGGAGGTTGCTGTGACCTGTGATGCCACAGCACTCTACTGAGGGTGACAGGGTGAGACTCTGTCTCTAAAAAAACAAAAAAGGAAGTTATTTATACGTCAGGAAATCATTCCTGAACACAAAAAACATGTATTGCTTTAAAAAGCCTTCCGGACTAACTATAGCTGATTCACACCCTGAATGGTAAAATTATTTATATATTCAGACTTTTAAAGTACTCTCTGCAGAACCTAATTAGCATGCCGTTAGAATTTCCTTTACAAATTTAGATTCTGAGATTCACAATGAACAAGAATGATGCTCCCTTTTTACCAAGAAAAAGTAAATGAAAATGAATCAGAAGCCAGATGGAAACGTACTCTGTACTCCATTTGGGTTTTTTAAAGGAAAGCTTTTAAGAAAATTTTATCTGCCATTGATCTGAGATGTTTTTAATAATTTTCTTGGGCAGTGCCTGTGGCTCAAGGAGTAGGGTGCCGGCCCCATATACTGGAGGTGGTGGCTTCAAACCTGGCCCTGGCCAAAAAACTACAAAAAATAATAATAATGATAATAATTTTCTTTAAGGACACATTAAGAACAAAAAAACTAGTCAATTTAATGTCTTTTCACTTGTGACTACATAGGCAGTAGAAAAGACCTGAGCCAATGTGATTCTATCACTAACATTAGAGCTGGAAGACGTCTCCAGATCATCTAAATCAGCCTTTGCTTTAACATATGAGAAAGCTCACTCACCATTTATGTTTACATTTATATATTTAGAATGTTATGTTTATATTTTTAAGTTTTCTTCATATTTTGATGCCAAGATCCCAATGTCATTTATTTAATTCTTCTAAATTTATGTGACTTAATAAGGTAAGAATTCTATGGCCTGTTCAGTGACAAAATTAGCATATCTTGAGGTTTACTCTAGCACACTACAGTACTACCAGTAAAAAAACAAACAACAAAGGCAAAACTCACAAATTACATATTGCCATTGTCTGCTACTGTGCATGGAATATAGAAAAGCTTTCAAAAATACTAACAGAATGAGTGAACTTCACTGCAGAGTTATCCTGAGCCAGCAATAATCTCTCTGGTTCCCAGGTTACTCCATGGTCATTTTCAAGATTTAACAACATTTACATACATTTGCATACATGTCAGGAACTATGTTAAAGGCTTTAGATACAATAATTTATGTAGTCCTCACAACAACCCTATAAGCAGAGCCAGCAACCTGTGGCACAGGGCCCATGCTCTGAGGGGTCCCACACTTGGTTCAATACTATGCTGCCACCACCATGAAATCTGAACAAGGAACCCAGCATTTTCACTTCATTGAAGTTCAAACAAAGGGCTCTGCAACTTAGGTCGCCAGCCCTATGAGGTAGAACTGAGGCAAAAAAGGTTAAGTAACTTGCCAAACATCCAGAAGGTAGTCATTATTGGATCAGGTTTCACACCCAGGCCACTCTGTGGCCTCCCTGCTCCTCTGCAGTTAGGAGTGGCATTAGAAACTATTATTGCTAAGCTCCCTGAGAGCGCTCCAATTCCAACTAAGGCCCTTTATGTTGATTTCGCTCTTTCCTCCGTCCAGCAATGCTTTTTATAGATGCAGAATTGTAATGGATAAAGAAAAAAGAAATGTTGTGTTCACAAGAAAGCCGAATTTGAAAAAAGAACTGCTTAGCTAAATGAAAGGTGAGAGGGTTTTAAATGGTTGTGGCAAGGACTTAGCTTTTGAAATAACAAGCTAAACAGGGTACCTTTGGGGCTATTTCAGACTCTGATCCCCAAATTAGAGCTTTTAGGAGTGGGATCCAGAGCCCTACATGGGGAAGACCAAGTTAGCCAGGAGCCCACAGCAGAGGCAGACACATCAAAGGAAGCTCTCTGCACTGCCTTTTATAGATGTGAAAACAGCCGAACTACCCTGCTGTCCAATGGGCAAACATAAATAAATCCTCCACTTGCATCAGCGGAGGATCAAATACTAGAGAAAAGAGTCAAGGTTTCCTGAGGGCTCTGAGTCAAAGGTCAAGTCCCTATGGAGAGAAGAATTTGGCCTCCTCTAGCTCTCAAGAATTTCCTGCCCTCTACAAAGAACTCAAGCAAATCAGCAAGAAACGAACAAACACCATTAAAAAGTGGGCAAAAGATGTGAAGAGAAGTTTTTCAAAAGAAGATGAGAGAAGGCCAATGATCATATAAAAAAATGCCCAGTATCAATAATTATCAAGGAAATTGCAAACTAAAACAACAAGGAGATGTCACTCTACCCCTGTCGGAATGGCCATCAGTAAAAAGTCAAGAAACATTGGATGCTGGCATGGATGTAGAGAGAAAGGAATGCTTATACACTGTTTGTGGGACTGCAAACTAGTACAACTTCTATGAAAAATAGTATGGAGATTCCTCAAAGAAATAAAAACAGACCTACTATTCTACCCACCAATCCTACTACTGAGGATCTATCCAAAGGAAAAGAAGTCATTTCATCAAAGAGATACCTGAACTCTAATGTTTTTGACAGCATAATTCATAATCACAAAGATGTGCCATCACCCTAAGTACTCTTCAGTTGGTGAGTATATTGACAAAGCATGATATAGGTATAACACAGAGTACTACTCAGCCATAAATAATGTCTTTTGCATCAATATGATGAAACTGGAGACCGTTATCCTAAGTGAAGTATCTCTGGAACAAAAAAGGAGACACACGTATTCTCTAATAAGTTGGAATTAATTGATGGGCACACATGTGTACAGAGGGAAGTAAGTCATTAGAAATCAAGAAAAGAGAGGGACTAGGAAAATAGGGGTAAAAACCTACCTACCAGGAACAATAAACACTATTTGGGTGATGGGCACAATAATAGCCCTGACTTGAGCATTGTAAAAGCTATTTGTGTAACAAAAACAATTGTACCATCCTCACAGTTTGAAATTTTTTTAAAAAGTGTTCTGTCCAACCCTCTCCAGGCCCACCTTTATGTAAGGTAACCCTGGGTGATTTACTTTGACTAAAATCTTTGCGTTCAAGAGAATGGAATGTGTAGCTGGGCAGGGTACAGTGGTGCACACCTGTAGTCTCAGCTACTTGGGAGGACGAGGCAGGAGGATTGCTTCAGCCTAGGATTTGGAGGTTATAGTGAACTATGATTAGGCTACTGAACTCCAACCTCAATAACTTAAAAAAAAAAAAGTACAGAATGATGTAGAAATCTTCCCTTAATCCAGGGCCTGATCTACTCTATATACTCTCTGAGTTATTATTATTTTCATTATTTTTTGTCATTCGGGTTTCCATCTTCACTTTGCTTTTGATTTTTAACAATTAGAATAAAACTTTTTGTTTCATTTATTGCAAAATTAACCTCCAGATGTAGGTCAATGAAAAGGGCCCCAGATTTGGAATGAAGTGATGCCTCCAAAGAGAACCATGGACATTGCTATCCAAACCAACCACACTTCTCATTACCAGATATCCTTGCCCAGTGTGGACCAGAACCATATAAGCAACAGTGAACAGACCCGGTAATTGATGCTGAAGTAGGCATTATAGGGAAATGAATGATTTTGAAGAATCTTAGAATCCTGTGATAAAATAGCATAGTATTTCATTGCAGCTCAATTTACAATCGCCACAATGTGGAAACAACCTAAATGCCCATCAACCCAGGAATGGATTAACAAACTGTGGAATATGTATACCATGGAATACTATTCAGCCATAAAAAAGACAATGACTTTATATCTTTTGTATTAACCTGGATGGAGAGAAACACATTCTTCTTAGTAAAGTATCGTAAGAATGGAAAAGCAACTATCCAATGTACTCAATTCTAATATGAAGCCCGCAGATAATCTAATACATATGCACATAAGAGAAAAACTCAATTCAATTCAAGATGGAGGAAGGGGAATGTGGAAGGGAGAAGAAAAAAGAGAGAAGGGGATTTCTGTGTTCCCACTTAATGGGCATAATATAAAGGTATCTGGTACACCTCTTGGGTATGGGACACAATTACAAGATGGACTCTACCTAAAAAATGCAAATATTGTAATCTAGTTGTTTGTGCCCACACATTAACCTTAAATTAAAAAAAAAAAAGCATAGTATTTTTGATTGAATTAAGTAAAGCCAACAGTATCCTGTAGTTTTTAGACGGTTATGATTTTCTGACCAACCTATCAGGGCTTCTATGTCTTTACATATTTAAGCAATTAGACAATCTCTGTCTACTGAGGAAGTCTCCAACCTGTCTTCTGGCTCAGAACTACCAGAGACCAGGTGAGGATTCCGAAAAGCCTTCCCTTGTCTCTTACAGGACAATCTTTCCCTGCAGTCTGGGCTGGAATTCCTTGTAATGGCATCATTGCTCTGTGTCAGACATATCAACCATATAAGAGCAAAGTAGAAAGCGCCCAGTGGAACCCCTGATTGGCAACAGAGGAGCAGGGAAGGATATTGTTTCACCTTGAATTCTAAACATTGACACCATATACAACTACACAGCTCAATGTCTGCATAAGCATCACTACCCTATTGCCTTGATCAGAAAAATGTAGTTGCAAATACCTTGAATGTTTTAGGAAATTCTCACAGACTTACTTATCCAAACATTAGACTCCTCGCTCATCCTTACTGGATTAAATAGCACTCTTTCAGAAAAACAGATACCTCAAGTAGGCTCATCCAATGATTATTTATGTTTCATGACTGTTTGTACAAGTCTCACTATGCCCCAATCCTGAACTATTACCCTGTTTCCCCGAAAATAAGACAGTGTCTTATTTTAAGGTGTGCTCCCAAAGATGCACTAGGTCTTATTTTCAGGGGGATGTCTTATCTTTCCTGTAAGTAGGTCTTATTTTCAGAGGATGTCTTATTTTCAGGGAAACGGGATATATAGCACGATTTTCCCAACCCAAATCCACCACTGCCACAACTGAAAGCCCCACCTTCATAAACAAGCCACCTTTGCTGTCCTGCCCACAAGAAGCTGCTCTGACTCTGCTTTGTGTTATCAATGCTTTGAAATTTAAAGGGTCTTTTCAGGGAAGCAGCTCTCAGTACTCCCTTCCCTTCCACTGTCAACTCAACCCATTTGTCTCCTGATCGCACAAATACCAAGCAGTAAGCAGCTAGATGCAAGGCCTTGGGCTCTTGTAGGAGTTGCAAAGGGGAAAACTGGTGCAAGGCTTTCTCCACACAGAGTTGAAAGGACCCAGGGACAAACACTAGAGAGCCAAGATTGGCCTGCAGGGATCCATATCTCCCAAGGAAATGTTCTCCTTGTCCTCCAAGAGGTGAACGAAGCCTCTCTGATTGAGGCTGGGAAAGCATAACAGAAAAGGAAAGATACTTTTCTTTCATTTGCCTCAGAAATGGGTTGATAGCCTGCCTGTGTCTCCTCTGCCTTCCCATGAGACTGGTTACCACCATCTGGAGACTGGAACAAGCAGAACTATGCCACAATGAATGTGCACACACGCGTGCGCGCGCGCGCACACACACACACACAATATAGGGAGGTGGTCAACTATGGAGGTTCTACTACACTTTCAAATTTAAGAGAAGACATTGGCTGATTCAATGGGAGTGGGTTATGGAAACTTAATAATATTTGTGTCATTAAAGTTGGTATACAACCCACCACTCCTAAATTTGACCAGCTTAAATTTTTTTAATTAAAAAAAAAAGAGAGAGAAGACATTGGATCTATAAAATGGGAATAAAAAGACAGAAAAGAAGTATTCAGAGAAGAAAAGGTTATTTGAAATTGATGGTGTGAAATCAGAAATGAAACACTCAATAGAAGGAATGGTATATCAAGTTTAGGAACTACCAGCAAATAGAACAAAAAAAGTACAGAGATGAAAACTGGGGCAATGAAGAGATAAGAAAATTAAGAGGATTACTCCCTCCAGCACCTGAATATAAAAGTTACAGAAAAAGAAAAGGTGGGGTATATACCTTAAAGTTAATGAATTTTTAAAATTTATAGTTAACGTGAGTGATTGAGGTATGTAGTGGTAAATAAACACATTCATATGTTTTGATAATGAACATATTTTTTATTTATAGAAAATAGATTAAT
Source organism: Nycticebus coucang (assembly GCF_027406575.1). NCBI lineage: Eukaryota > Metazoa > Chordata > Mammalia > Primates > Lorisidae > Nycticebus > Nycticebus coucang. Next base: position 16,253,266 of record NC_069795.1, read on the forward strand.
TTGTCTTTAAAATAAAATATCTGCTATGTTAACCAGTTTGATGAAAATATTTCAAATTGTATATAAACCAGCACATTGTACCCTGTGATTGCATTGATGTACACAGCTATGATTTAATAAAAATAAAATAAAATAAAATATCTGGGTTTTCTAGGATGTTTTGGAAAGAACTTGAATGTTTATGGGTCGTAGAAGGTTTGAAGAAAGGTAAAAATAAGCTTCCTAGCAGCCAAGGAAATGCAAATTAAATCCACAATATAACTTTCTACATTATTGCACTGATAACCTTTTGAAAACAGATAGCATCTCTTGTTGGTAGAAAAACAGTTACACGGTGCTAGATTAGTGTTTTCTTAGAGAGCAATCTGACAATAGTTAAAATTAAAATTCTATATACCTTTGACCCAGAAATCTCATTGCTGGGAGTCTATAGCATAAAGAATAAAAGCAGCGGGCGGCGCCTGTGGCTCAGTGAGTAGAGCGCCGGCCCCATATGCCGAGGGTGGCGGGTTCGGACCCAGCCCCGGCCAAACTGCAACAAAAAATAGCCGGGCGTTGTGGCAGGCGCCTGTAGTCCCAGCTGCTCGGGAGACTGAGGCAGGAGAATCGCTTAAGCCCAGGAGTTGGAGGTTGCTGTGAGCTGTGTGACGCCACGACACTCTACCCGAGGGCAGTACAGTGAGACTCTGTCTCTATAAAAAAAAAAAAAAAGAAGAATAAAAGCAGCAATACCTAGGATAATGTGCACAAGATAATTTTTTGAACCATTTTACCATTTTGCCTAGAGCCAGCGTGGGGTGCAACTGTTTGTATAAATTTCAGTTTATTCCAAAATGCGAAGTAATTATTACTTCCAGGCATTCATCATTACTATACCAACTCTTTGTCAGAGGGCAAAGTGTGCTGTTTTAATTAGATATATGGTTTGTAATCAAGAAACGGATGTCAGTAGAGTAGAATACTTAAGGAACTACCAGTCAAAATCCATTCCTGTGTCAACAACCCTTGACAAAAAGAACCCTCAAACGGTGACAGGGAGTTTTGTCACAAGTCTCACACTTATGAAATACTTAAACATCTCCTGGCCAAATATATATATATATATTTTTTTTTTTTTGAGTTCTCTCTGATTTCAAGGGCAAATAGACCTTGTCTACTTTTCTATTACTAACCAAAATTAATTACTAGAAGCAATACATGTATGTATTAAAGGCATTAATGAAATGGGCATAAAATAAGGTTTACACAAAAGGGCACTGATTTATATGGAAGTTCTTCTTCCTTGGAACTCATGGCACTTAACACTCATTCAGCTCTCTCCCTATGACACTCACAAGTTTTTTTTGTTTTGTTTTGTTTTGTTTGTTTGTTTTGTTTTGTTTTTGCAGTTTTTGGCCAGGGCTGGGTTTGAACCCTCCAGCTCCGGCATATGGGGCCGGCGCCACCCACACTCACAAGTTTTTACTAGGAAACAACTGGAAGGCAGGGGGCTAGAGGAGAAAACAAGCATTTTCATCCAAAGCCAGAAGATTGTCATAACTTGGAAATGGGGTGATAATGAGGTTTCTCTGACCAGATCCAGGGATGTAAAGAATGTCAGCCTCGTAGGGACAGACAAAGTAACAACGCATATATAACAACATATACTAATTCTTCAACGAAGAAAGGGATGTTTATGGACTGTTTGAAACGACTTTTCTAGAATCAGAAAATTGTTTCTGCCCAGTCTAAATTGAATTCAGATTCAAGCTGAACTTTGAGACCCCAACCAAAGCATTCATTCATTTTTCATGTTGATTAATTTCTGTTCCAACTGAGTTGACTAAACACTGCAAAATTATTTCTGACTGCTTCATTTGGCCTCCTAAACATCCTGTGGTTTGTTCTACTGAGGCAGTAAGATGAATAACACCACCGACGTATAATGTTTTACTTTACAGTTCACAAAACATCTTATACTTTCTCTCATTGGCACTATCAGTAATACTATGAAATGGCATCAACATAGGCAGGGAATTTTATGATGGTGCTAATTTGGGAAATGGGAATACTGAGACTCAGAGGGGAGAGTGGTTTGCTCAACCAGACTTAGGTGCTGAAAGGTAGACCACAATTCAAATTCACTTCTTCTAAAGTTTACATTTAAAATTTATGTAAATACAAGAGAATATTTATTTTTTAATATGCTACATGCTAGTGAGGGTGACAATTGGTATAATGTTTCTGGAGGACAATTTGGTATATAATTTGGTATAATTTGGCCTTAAAATACAAGAGTTAGTCAGGTTGGGCTTTCATAGTAAAATATCACAGACCCAGGGGCTCAAACAACAGAAATTTATTTCTCACCCTTCTGGGCTGGAGTCCAAGACCACGCTGATTACATGCCTGGTGAGGGCTCTTTTCCTGGCCTGCAGACTGCCAACTGTTGCTGTGTCCCCACTGGGCCTCTTCTTTATGTGTGTGTCTCTTCTTCTAAGGGCACAAATCTTATCAGATCAGGGCATTACCTTTATGACTCATTTAATTACTTCCTTAAAGACCCTGTCTCCAGATACAGTCAATGTATGAATTCTGCAGGGATACAAAATTCAATACCTAGCAATATGTGTACCCTTTTGATACTGGAATTTCATCTTCAATGGGTTCTTGGTCTCGGTGATTCAAAGAATGAATCCACGGACCACAGGTCAGTGGTAAGACAGGATTTATTTACAGAAAAGAACACAAAACAATACCAAAGCTCCTGGCAGAGAGAGAAAACCCAAGTCAAGGGAGAAAAGTGCTCTCTCTCTCTCTCTCCAGGGATATATATATAGTCGCATGGGTTTCTTATAGTTACACGAGGCCAGGAAATGAATGGATACAGTACTTTCTGCAGGGCAAGGTGAATGGGTATATTAGTGAATGGATACAGTCCCTTCTACTGGGGCAAAGTGAATGAATGTATTGATGAATGGACACAGTCCATTCATGGAATTGAGGCCTAGGAAACTTACATAAAATTGACCTAGGTATGGGGGGTGGTCCCCGTTCAGTCATAAGTGCAAGGGGAAGGAGACATCAAGACACTGGTGTCTCCCCAAGAGTTGTCTACCCTCTCTAGATGCTAGAGCCTCTGGTGGGGGGAAGGCCTTGCCTACCCTCCAGCCCGCTGGTTCCTCTGCCAGCTGCCACCACACCAATACTGCCAGGGCGGAGGCAGCAGGTCCTCCAGTTCAGCTCAGCTCAGCTGGCTGGGGCGCCACCTGTCCTGTATCACTTTTAGCTAGTAATTCCTCACCTAGGAAATTAACTCAAGAAAATAATTAATCCCTGTGGTGTTACATATATATGTTAAAATAGTTTGACATAGTAAATTGCACATGACCTCTCTGTCCACCCAACTACATACATATGTTAGCTTTTGTCCATAATTCCTGGCTCATAACTCTCATAGCCCCTGTTATGGTCTTTTGTTACAATATTGGGTATATGAGGTCTTGGGAGCAGCCTCAGGAAACAGAATTTCTCTGACCTTCACCCACCCCAAGGCAAGACTATAATTTTATTCCATCTTTCTGATTATAGGTCTTAAGGCCTTCATTCCAGAGAGGGTACGGTCCCATACCCTGAAGCCTGAGCACATTTTGACAGTGTTATCCATAAAAACTCAAAAGTACTCGATTTAGGTCAGGCGCAGTGGTTCATGCCTGTAATCCTAGTACTCTAAGAGGCCAAGGCAGGTGAATTGCCTGAGCTCAAGAGTTTGAGACCAGGCTCGGCGCCCGTAGCTCAGTGAGTAGGGCACCAGCCACATACACAATGACAACTGCAACCAAAAAATAGCCGGGTGTTGTAGTGGGCAGCTACTTGGGAAGCTGAGGCAAGAGAATCACCTAAGCCCAAGAGTTGGAGGTTGCTGTGAGCTGCGATGCCATAGCACTCTATTGAGGATGACATAGTAAAACTCTGTCTCCAAAAACAAACAAAAAATAATTCGAGACCAGCTTGAGCTAGAGCCAGAGTGAAAGCTCAACCATAAAAAATATACAGGCATTGTAGTGGGCACCTATAGTCCCAGCTACTTAGGAGGCTGAGGCCAGAGAATTGCTTGAGCCCAAGAGTTTGATGTTGCTGTGAGCTGTGATGCCATAGCACTCTACTGAGGGTGACAAAGTGAGAACTCTTGTCTCAAAAAAAAAAAAAAAAAAGCAGTGTATGGCACATCTGTTGGGGGCTGTACACAATTATAAGAGGGACTTTACCTAACAACCACAGTCAGTGTAACCTAATGAATCCCAAACAATTTTTAAAAAACTCAAAAGTACTGCATTTAGAGAACTTCCAGATAGCTGAACACATGGAGGTTTCTGGAGGGTGGCACCCCCAGGAAGGGCATGGAAGTTCCTTGCTCCTTCTTGTCACTCCAGCTCATGAATCTCTTCATGTGTACACAATACACAATCATTTATATATATAAACCTGCAAACATAGGTAGATATTTTCCTGATTTCTCTGAGCTACTCCAGCAAATTAATCCAACCAAAGAGGAGGTCGTACAAACCCAGCCTTGAACCCTGTTGGTTAGAAGTTTCAAATACGCAGACTTGTGACTGGACTCAAGAGTAAAGGGTAGTTTCAGGGGCTCACTCTGTGGATCTGATATTACTTTCTGCTAGATAATGTGGGGAGTGTCCAGGTGGTGTCCACCGCTTGAAGTGGGGGCAGCAAGGAATCCACATACCTGACCACAGAAGTCTTCTTCTGTGCTACTGATCGTGGTGTGAGAAAAGAGGAAAAACACAGTTTGAGGCCGAACACAGTGATTCTAGGAGGCCAAGGCAAGAGGATTGCCTGAGGTCAGGAGTTCAAGACCAGCCTGAGCAAGAGTAAGAGCCTGTCTTTGCTAAAAATAGAAAAACTAGCCAGCTGTAGTGAGGCATGCTTGTACTCCCAGCTACAGGAGTTTGAGGTTGGTGTGAGCTAGGCTGAGGGCTAGATTCTAGACTCTGTGGGCTAGAGTCTCAGCTAGGCTAGCTCACAGTCTGAGCCTAGCTGAGACTCTAGCCCAGGGAACAGTGAGACTTTTGCTCAAAAAAACAAAAACATACAGCTTCAGTTTTTTTCCCCCCAAATAATCCCAGTTACCAAAATACCAGAGGTGCCAAAAATATGTATACACATTTTAAGCGCTCTTTCTTAACAGCATACAAAGGTGGTCTTGCAATGTTGTCGAGCAAAAAACATTTTAAATATCTGAACTTCAGTTTACTCATATCCAAAAAAGAGAGATAATAGTAATACATAATGCATAGTTGTTATGAATATTATGAAGATCTAATGTAGTCTAGCAAATAATAATTTTCATATCAGTTAAAAAGTTGTTTATTAGCCATTAAAAGAATACTCAACAAAAACAAAACATATCTTAGCCAATGGACATTTATTCTCTCACATAATAAGAAGTCCAGAGGCAGGATTGGTTAATTTAGCAGTTCAATAACATCAGGGCTTTGTTTTAGCTTCCCCTTTTGCTTTCATAACTTCATTTCCTCATGATTCCAAGATGGCTGCTATAGATCTTTATGCCAATTCCCACCTGACAACTTCTGAAGGCAGGTGAGGGTGGCAAAGGGAAACGATCTTTCCCAGAGGTCCTCAGTAGGCTTCCCCACAACTGGATCATGGGCCTTTCCTACATCACTGCAGAAAGAAGTAGGATTTTCATGATTAACTTAGACCACTTTTCTATCAAAGAAAATAGGGACACAAGAGGGAAATTACTTTTGAGTAGGCCACTAGCTGCTTCCATACTGTTGCCTTCTGATCCTGAGAGTCCATCCTTCACTTCAAGCCAATTCTCTAAGTCAGAAATTGAAATACCCTGGACTTTGAATGCCAGCCACTTTCCTCCTCTCAGCAGTTAGCCCTACCCCCCTACTCAAGCCTGCCTTCTTTCCTCCCCAACAAGCTACAGCTGGGTGGCAGTGGACAGAGCAACCAGGAAGAATAGGATCCTGTGGTTAAAGGACTGGCAGAATAGATGAGCTCTCATGATGGGGTCAAGAACAGAGCACAAGGCAGAGGCCTGCCAACATACTGGCCACATGGGAGGGCCAGGGGCCCATGAGACTCTTCTCAAAACCAGAACAAGGGAGAAACTTGTATCGGACACAGAGACAAAGCCCACTGATTCCACCTGGGGCAGCAGGACATCGGAGGACTAGTGGCAGTAGTGACCCAATTCTGAATCTCACAACACTAGACTCATGCCTGATCTTTAAAACCCTCCAGCAGGAGCCCATGTTCCAGAGCCACCACACACAGTTGTGCAGATTGTGATCAGTACAAGGGCCCCAGATGGAGAGGAGCAGGCGAGGGCCAAAACCCAGCCCAGTGATGTGTCTTCACATCATGATCCTCTTGCTGGGCTCCATCTACCTGTAGAGGCTGATGCCTTTTTCTTCAGAAATGCTGCCTTTTTTGTACTCACAAAAGAGGCTTAGATGTGTCAAGCCCTGAGCCACTCAAAGAAAGATGGTTTCTCTTAATTTACATGGAAACTCCAGATGGGTTTTCTGTAACCTGTCTGTCTCAATCTGATCCTAAAGCCTGGGGACTGAAATAACCCTGCCAAGAAAAGATAAGGAGGTTTATGGGATCCCAATTTTGAGAACAAAATGCAGGAACCAGGCAAGGTCTGCCTAGTGTCTATTTTTTTTTTGAGACAGAGTCTCACTATGTCACCTTCAGTAGAATGCCATGGTTTCACAGCTCACAGCAACCTCCAACTCTTAGGTTTAAGTGATTCTCTTGCCTCAGCCTCCCAAGTAGCTGGGACTACAGGTGCCCACCCCAACGCCCGGTTATTTTTTGTTGCAGTTTGGCCAGGGGCTGGATTCGAACCGGCCACCCTTGGTATATGGGGCTGGTGCCCTACCCACTGAGCACAGGCACCACCCACTAGTGTCTATTTTGATAGAGCTACCTTCAGCAACATTTTAAGGAAAGATTCATAGGGAGAAAAGTTTCTCTCTGTTCCACCCTAGAACAGAGTGCCCTCTTGTACACTAGAATGCAGGGCCATATGCACTCCGTCTAGACAAGGAACAGTTCTGGACAGGGCTCAGCCTCAGTTCCCTGTAGTGTAGGAGGTGATTTGAAGCACTCTTAAATGCCAATACTATTCCTCCTCCTCCTGGCTTTCCACATGGAACTTCTAGGAAAAGACTATCCTTCTAAGTGTCTTTTTAGAGACAGGGTCTCACACTGTCACCCAGGCTGGAGCACAGTGGCCTAATCATAACTCACTGTAACATTGAACTCCTGGGCTCAAGCAGTTCTCCTGCCTCAGCCTGCTAAGTACCTGGGACTACAGGCATGAGCTCCCACACCGAGATAGTTTATTTTTCATAGAGATAAGGTCTCACGTGTTGCCCAGGCTGGTCTCAAACTCCTGGCCTCAAGAGATCCTCCAGCCTCAGTCTCTTAAAGTGCTGAGATTACAGATATGAGCCACCACATGCAGCCCTAAGTGAATTTCTTATAAGTCCTTCCCCGTATGGTTTAAGCCCCTGTGTTATCTCTTCTCACTGCCTAGAATCTCCCACCCCTATCCCTCTTTAGGTAAACAATTACATGCTCCTTCCTCAAGGATCCTATAGTGTTTGTATGCTCATTAGATCATTAATCACACATTACTGGGATTATCAATTTATAGGTGTGATTTAATGACTAAGGAAGAAACAGATCCTCGGGGCCAGTGACCTCAGCCTTGTCATTTCAGTTCTCAGCTCAGAGCTGGAGAAGTTTTAATGGAATGAGTGACAGGAAGAATGAAGGGCAGAATCTGATGTGGTGATGGTTAATCTTCAACATGGCATGGGAGAGGGGAGGAAGGGAAGGGACAAACACCTATAGCAGGATTGAGAAAGATCAGAGAACAAGACCTTCCTTAAATATAAAAGTGCCCAGGGCAAGCTCTACTTCCAGTGTTGGAACTATGGAGACAGAAAGCTAAAGATCAGGATTGGCCTGGACAGTGATCAGTAATCAGGTCCTACCAATAGGGCAGGACTGCATACCTAGGTGGAAATCACATGGCTCCTGGTGGCAGAGAGACTTCTAGTGTGAGCTTCCTTCCTTCTCAGGAAGCAGGTGCTTCTCAGTATGAGAAAATCTGACTTCTCAGTACGAGTACTGTCTCCAGCCCCCTATGCATGGTCCTTCAATAAATAGAACCTAGAGTTCCTGCCCCTGCCCCCAAACAGCAGGAAATTTATGAATAACCATTAACTGTGTCTGGTAAAGGGAATGCAAGGCTCTGTGCCCTGAGTATTGGGCCAAGATATGAAAAGACTGCAGGAAGGACATCGTTTAGCAAAGATGGCACATGTAGAAAAGGAATCTCCACCATGGTTACTGAGGATTAACTGGAGGACACACTACAGTTCATAGCAGTCGCACTTTTGGGGTGACGCTTCCTGGAGTGCTGTAACCAGAGACGGCTGCACACACATTTTGCCATTTGGGCAGGTCAAAAGATACCCAGTCCTTTCCTGTGTGTCATTCCAAATAGTCCAGCTCAGTACAGTGTCAAGTTTCTGAGCAGGATTTTCAGATCCAGACAAGCTTTCCCTACTTCATCAGAGGAGGTTCTCCAATTCATAGTATGTTGGTAAAGCCAGTTAGTGTGGAGTTGGAAATAGCAAAGCTTGCCTCCATGTGGAGGATTTGCTTATTGTCTGTCTACTGTGCAACTGGCAATGAAATGATTACTGTGCGCATTACCAGCACAGGCCACAGACAACGGGACAAGAAGAAATCAATTCACTTAAAACTGTGGAAAGGGATTTTTTTTTTTTTTTTGGCTGAGACAGCAATATTTTAGATGTAAATCATGCTTCTAGCTGAGACAATAATTTAGAATATTTTTGAAAGGCGAACAGAAAGAACCTTAAGGAAAAAAAAAGTCAGTCGTTTTAAAAGGTTATCTGTGGTTGTGCTGATACTGCTAGATCCAAGGACAACTCTTTGTGTAGGAGGACCTTGGAGGACACAGGTGTGAGACTGATTTGCAAGAAAATGTATATTAAGAAGGGGAGGAGGAATAAACAACATTGTGGGAGTTTGTGCCCATGGGAACTCTTGATATAAATTAGAACTTTTGCCAGATTCCTCTGTGTTAAATATCTACTGCTGTATAGGAAAAAGAATTACTTCAAAAGTTAGCAATCTTAAAGCAGAAATTGGCAAACTTTCTTTCTGTAAGATAGGGCCAACTGGTAAATATCTTCAGCTTTTTAGATCATATAGTGTCTGTCACAGTTACTCAGTTCTACTGTTGAGTGGGGAAAAAGCCATAGACAACATGTAAACCAACAGACATGGCTGTGTTCCAATAAAACTTTATTTACAAAAACAAGCAGCAGGAAAAAAAAAAGAAAGAAAACAAGCAGCAGGCTGGATTTGGCCTTGGATTTTGCCAAACCCTGGCTTAAAATAACAGATTTTTGTTACCTCCCATACTTTCTATGGGTCAAGAATCTGGGAGCAGCTTAGCTAGGTGGTTGTGGCCAAGAGTCTGTCCTGAAGTGGCAGTTAATCTGTTGGCAGGGATGGAAGTCATCTGAAGGCTTGACTGAGGCTGCAGGATCCATTTCCAAGATGGCTCACTCACATGGCTGTGAGCAAGAGGCATCATTTCCTCTCCACAGGGCTACTTGAGCATCCTTACAACATGGCATCTTCCCTGAGAGTACATAATCCAAGAGCAAGAGCAAAAAAAAAGCCATGAGTCATTTTATGACCTAATCATATATATTCTGTCCTGCCATATCCTATTCTTTAGAATTGAGTGATTTATCCAGCCCAAACTCAAGAGAAGGGGAATTAACCTCCCCCTTCTGAAGGATAAAAAGATGAAAACGAGGAGATGGAATCAAATTAATCTTGATGTCTCAGCCTTATTCCTGAGACCTGTTTTCAACATACACTTAATTTTTCCTGAGCCTCAGTTAAGTCAACGACCTAAAACTCTCAAGAGCCTTTTTTGTTAATGGGAAGCCATCAGTTCGCCTTGCATGGCTGCACCATATTATGTACTGTACAAGGAGAATAGCAGTGGCTGAAATCCAACATGCACTCAGCTCACCCAGCATTTTCCCAAAGTAAGAAAATAATTTTTGCCTTTTTTCTGTCTAGAGAGGGCACCTCTGCAAGGATCCACACAAGCTAATTTATGTGTTAGTGATGCTTCTGGGCTGGTGATGATTTGTGTGATTTACCCCCAATCTTGATGTATTATTTGGATCCTGACTCTGACATCCACCACATCTTTGTCAGTGGGTTGCACACATCCAGGGAGTACATAAGACAATCCTTTTGGGTTTAAGTTAAAACATAATGGAACTTCTATTTGTAATTTTTTTAATCTAAAAAAAGAAATTAAACTGTACTATTAGTTAATAGATCAATACTGGCAGATGTTATTATTTTAAAATAAATATACATATAACTGAAGTAAACACTCAGAAGATTTTACTGAACCATGATCAAGAAAAATTAGAAACTATTGTTTTATATCATCATCTACATCATTGATAAAAATTTTAAATCAGATCAGGTTGAGAACAGAACCATTGATCCAATATGTTGTCTAGATACCTATAAAATTGGACCCGGCATCTACTCTAAAATCAACCATTATGTTGCAGATACACTGTACTAGATAGCCTGGAAGATGGTTCCCAATGATTCTTCCTCCTGATTTTCACAGTCATGTAAATAACATTTGTATGATATATCATACATCTTCGTAATAGATCCTGAGCCAGAGGTATCTGGTCAGGCTGCGCCCAGATTCCTTACCCACAAAAACTGTCATAAAAAATATGTACCATTTTAAGATGTTAAGTTTTGGGGTTATTTGTAATGCAGTAACTAGATAATATGCTCTTCCAGGTGACTTTGTAATAGATATCTCTAAATTTGCAACAACCAGCAAGTCTATGACCTATTATCATCCTCATTTTGTAGATGAGGAAATGGAGACTCAGAGTATTTGAACGACTCTCTCAAGTTCAAAACAGCCATGATAGGGTCCAGTGTGGTACCAAAGTCCTTACTCTTTTCCACTCACAATAAATTACTCCCTCAACTAGGTTACGGCCTTGGGCAAATTCCTACAACTTCTTAGTGGTTGCTTTCCTCATCAGTAAAAGGAAGGACTGAAAGAAATTTTTCACCTCTTTCTAAAATTTCATACCCTTCCCTCATTTTATCCACAGCCCAGAAATTTTATACTAAGTAATGTGAAGGGGGAAATGAGGATTTGATGATTATTTGATGGAGCTAAAGAAATACAGCCAAGTTGAAAACCACTGAGGCTCGTGACTTTCCATTGCATCTGTAGCTGATGCTGACAGCTTCCCATCCATCCTGGGGTGCCTTGCAGAGAATAAAAGTGGGAAGAAATGTTTCTTAAGAGGAAAGGCAAGAGAGGCTTCTAATCTACTCTGACCAGCTCTTATGTTGCAATAGCTTCACAGAGATCCTCCCAGCTGCAATGGGTATAATAAAAGTAATAAAACGTATGTTTGCTACAACTTAGTATGTACTCAATTCAGTGAGGCTCAACAGAAGGAACATGTGAACAATGTAGGGAAAGGAGGTAAATCATGTCAAAGAGGAACATCTTGATCAACATTGTGATGACTGGCTGGGTGTGGTAGCTCATGCCTGTAGTCCTAGCACATTGGAAGGCTGAGGCAGGTGGATCGCTTGAGCTCAGGAGTTTGAGACCAGCCTGAGGAAGAGCAAGACCCCTGTTTGTACTAAAAATAGAAAAAAAAAAGTAGCTGGGTGTTGTGGCAGGCTCCTGTAGTCCCAGATACTTGGGAGGCTGAGGCAAGAGAATTGCTTGAGCCCATCAGTTTGAGGTTGCTATGAGCTATGATGCCATGGCATTCTACCCAGGGCACCAGACTCTGTCTCAAAAAAAAAAAAAAAAAAAAATTGTGATAATTGTAGCTATATTTACAAATTTTGAGATGTTGTTTTATTTTATTATGATTTATTATCCTTATTACTGGCTTTTTGTGTGTGTGAACTGTTTTGAATCTTTCAACACCTTCAACTGGCCTTCAAAAACTCTGGAATTTTAAACTGAGCCTAAAAATGAAAAAGAGGTAACCACCCCCTACATCCTGGGACCAGAAGTCCAACTGGATGAGAGAAGAGAATCTTTCCCCATAATCTGGGGTAAAAGTCTACCTGCCACTTTAGCATCTTTGAGAGTTAAGGTAATAAAGACCTGCAACTTTAACCTGCTGAGGGGATTGCTGTACTCATAACCGAGGACACAAAGTCCAGACCAACGAACATACAAGGCAGATAAAGATACAGAGAGTTTCTCTCTCCCTCAAAAGAAAGCAGCTCAGTAACAAATCTCCTTTCCTGCTTAACTATGCTGGCAGGACTGGCTAGTTCACAGTTTAAGATCATCATTCATTTCTTCACTAGCTTTGCCTCGTACTAGCCAGGTGAACACAGGCAAGCTATTTGCCTTCTCTGAGCCTTAATTTCCACCTTTGCAAAAAGGAAGGATTATGATACTTCCTTCATGTATTATTGTAATGATTAAAGAAGATTACTTATTTGAAAGAACAGTGCACAGTGGTGCAAAATAGTAGAAATTCCATTTGCTTCTTCCACATTCCTCTTTTTTTCCTCAAGAAATTTAAACCCAATATGTTTTTTTAAAAATCACTCCAACTTCTCGACAGAGACCACATATAAATTAAAAGAATGGAAATAGAGAGGTGAGTCAGGAGGCTATTGACATTGTCCAAATGGGAGATAAAAATGGCTCAGTCTCCGACAGTAGCAGTGAAAAAGAAGTGGTTACATTTGGGATGTGCTTTAAAGGTAGTGTTGACAGTCCTTACTCTGAGGTACAAGGAGAGAAAAATCCCTGACAAATTTTTAGTTAATTTTTGGCCTATTTCATGCCAAATTAAAAAGGATTAACCCATTGATGCCGTCTAGATTAGCATTGTCCAATGACACTTTCCCATAGTAAGGCAAATGTCCTAGATAATCACTGGTAGACATTAGCCACATGTATCTACTGAGTGCTTGAAGTGTGGCTAGCATCACCAAGGAAATGAATTTTTTTTTAATTCGAATTAACTCAAAGTTATACATCTACCATATTGGACAGCAAAGGCCTAGCTGATACACAGCCTAGATGGTTTCCCATATTATCTCTTCATGTTTAATTTCTTTTTATGTAATGCCTTACATGTGCTAAGATTTTCTATTTTCTTTTTTGTGTTAATTCCTTCAAATTATATAGATACAACAAACCACAAAACCTATAATTTGCTTCCACACACACTTGTATGATCTTGTTTAATCTTAACCATTCAACCAGCTTATATTAATTGAGCTAAAATCTGAAAAAAATAACGATCAAGAAGATTCTTTCCACTTCATTAATCCCAATTTTATAACATTAATGGGTAACCCATTTTGACCAATTGTAAACATTCTATAACTTATATCCTTTCATGTTTTAATTAAGTCACGATATTGCTCCTCTGCCAAATTTATGTGAAATCAATTGCTGTGGTAATTACATGTCATGTTATTTGACCATAACGTCTATAGGAGAAATAATTAATCTCAAAAGGACCTGGAAGAAAGGCTAAAACCTAAACAAACTGGTGGTAAATCCCACTGTCTACTAGGCTAACAATTGAAGTCGTCATCATACCTCAGGCACATAACATGCATCTCAAGGGTGACCAGGGAAATTGCAGAAGCAATAAAAAAATTGAAAATAAATTCTAATTTTGTTCTAGCTCCTATGATTTATGCACAATAATATTTTTGATTTATAAAATCCCCTTTCTCTTTTCTTCCTTTCTCTTCTTACTTTCCTTAGGTAAGCTCCAAATATCTGTCTGCTACTCTGTAGTCTACAGACACCTCAACAAATCCTTAGAACTAAGCTGCAGTTAGGAGGAAAGATAAGGTTTTATCTAGTACTGCATACATACATCCTTCAAATTCCTACTAGATAATTGGAGTGAAATTTTTTTGGTTCTATCTGCCCAGCATATTTCCCCCTTTTCTCTGATAACTACAACTCCTTTCTCCCTAAAGTAACATCCTTTTCTTTTACTTGGGATTTTGGTGGGACAGCCAATCACAACATTCTTCTCACCCCCAGCCACATTTACTGGCCTGGGATTGTCCACAGTACCTGTCCAAGTTCTAATTAGAGTTTGTACCTGGGATTTTATATGCATTCTGGAAGAAGAGATCTCTCTCTCTCTCTCTCTCTCTCTCTCTTTCTTTCTTTTTTTGAGAAAGATCCTCATTCTGTTGCCCCAGCCTAGAGTGCCCTGGCATCAGCCCAGCTCACAGAAAGCTCAAACTCCTGTCCTGGATTCAAGCAGTCCTCCTGCCACAGAATCCCGAGTAGCTGAGACTATAGGCAGGCTCCACAACACCCGGATAATTTTTTCTATTTTTAGTAGAGATGGTGTCCAGCTGTTGCTCAGGGTGGTCTTGAACTCCTGAGCTCTGGGGATTCTCCCACCTCAGCCTCCCAGAGTGCTGCACCCACTGCACCTGGGCAAGACCTCTCTTTTCTTTGCAGTAGCTAAACTGGGATGCTGTAAACCTTGAACTGCCTGTAGTCCTACCCTATCACTTTCCAGCTATATGGAGGAAGCTTTCCTGAAGAGGGACACAAAGGAGAGGAAGAAAGCAAAGAGACAAACCTGCTGATTCCATTTGTCTGCCTCAGGCCAACTCCACCCAGTGGACTTTCCAGCTGGGAAGCCAACAATTTTCCTTTTATACTAAGCTCCTATGAGTAGGCTTCTGTGCCTTGAAGTCAAAGTGTCCCGTTTAATATGGTATCTCTCCAGCCTCGTAGAGGGCCATTCTCCCCTTCACTCTCTATGCTTAGCTGGACTCAAACACCCTCTGGTCACTGTGCACTTTAATCACTGGGCCTTTGACTATATCATCCCTCTGCCTGGAGCCACTGCCTTCAGCTCCCTTCTCAAACATCCCTTTCTTAAGGAGGCCCTACCCAACTTGTAGATTAAGGTCATTCACCTGCTATAAGTCCCCCTGAGATCCTAGGCTTCCCCTGAGATCCACCTCACCCTACTCGTTATCATTGCCTCTTTCATGCTGTCTTCACCACTAGACTCCAAGTTTTGTGAGATCCGGGACCAACATCTTTCTTGTTCACTGATGTGTTGCCCTGCACCTATAATAGTACTTGGCCTATTGATCAACATCATTTAAGTGTGCTGCGTAAGGTTAACTATAGGCATCAAATGAATATTTTTTAATGAACATATATGTGAGTAGTGTTTTCTTCTGTACTTTCTCATTTAAAACTGACAACAAATCCGCACACATTGTCAAAGTATTTTCAAAGCACGGTAGATATTTTCAAGTTCACTTTATAACAAAATCAAGTTGGTAGACATGAAATTCTCCACTTTCCCACAGCTTAGAATTCCAACTACTAAGCTGGAAGTGTGACTTTCGACTCCTAATCCAGCCTACTTCACATGATAAACACGTTTCTAAAAATATTTTTCCATAACAAAAAAAAAAACACAAACTCCTCACATGCAGCCAGAGTTAAGTACTACTATTCTAAACACATCTTACTTGTTTTCACTTACAAACAGCTGATACTATCAAGTGTCATTGCTCTAATTGTTTTGTGGGTCTCTGTGTATAAATTCTAGTTCTCTTAATGAAATTGTTAGTTCCTTGAAACTTTAGCCTTGTTACTCAAAGTGCGGTTCTTGGAACAGCTGAATCAACATCACCCCAGGAGCTTTACAGAAATGTAGAATGTCATCTCTTCTTAGCCTTTTGGCTAAGATCAAGTACAGAAATGCAGGATTTCAAGCCCCATGCTGGACATATGAAATTAGAAACCACAGTTTAACGATATCCCCGAGTAATGCCCATGTACAGTTCTCAGCCACTGCTCTGGAGTAGTCAGTTACACAGATGCTCTTATTCCATACCATGTGTATCATGGCATATGTACAAGTTAGGAGACTGTGGGCCAGTGTTTTTCAACCTTTTTTATCTCATGGCACATTTGAACCTATCATTAAACTTCTGTGGCACACTTAAATTATGTTGATCACAAAAAAAAGTGTGACAAAAAGAATACTATGTTTTGAACTTCTTTAGAAGATAATTTAACTAATGATCCTTAAAAATTTTTGTGGCACACCTAAGATCCGCTCATGGCACACAGTGTGCCACGGCATACCAGTTGAAAATCACTGCTATAGAAGAAGGAAAATACTTGATACCAGCTTTTCAGTGATCAAGTGTTGAGGTGGTTGACGAGGATAATGAGCCAAACTGAGAGTAACAGTCAGACCTTTAATCACTTACTAAGACAGTGCAAACAAGAGACAAAGGAGTGTGGCTCTGGCTCCCCCATGTTCCATTCATCCCACAGAACAGCACTGGGTGAGGACACAGCACACACAAGCAAACTGAGCCCTCCAAAAAAGGCTCCTGCCCCATTACAACCTCACAGGCTGGGAGAGGGGAGAACACTAGAAATACAAAGATTCTGAGTCAAAGTGGAGAAAAATGCCTCCGCCAACACCCCCATAAAGAGGCCTTTGGATAGAGGCCCCTGGGCTAGAAACACAGCACTATGCATGAGGGGAGGGGGACCTGAGTCATTGAACATGACTCCCTTCAGGAAACTGTCATGCACTGGCCATGCAACAAGTCTGGTGCGGCGAGAGCATGTTCCTTCTATGTGGCCTGCCCAGCAAAGCCTTGTCATTATCTATAATCATACATAGATCACACAAAGGACTGTGGCCGAGAGCCACACTCCTCCACTGGCTGATGCAAAGTTGGCATTATTTAACAAGATACGACTTTTCTTAGTTGGCTAAGCAACCGCAGTCTATCAAACAAACCAATGCATATTGATGCATTCGTGTCTAGTAATGATTCTCACAGTGTAGTGCCTGAACCAGTCATGTCAGGATCACCAGGGAACTTATTAATAACTCAGATGCTTGGGGCCCACCCTGAAATAAGAAAATGTGGGGGAGGGATGGGATCCAGCAACTTGTGTTTCAACCATCCTCCCAGGTGACACTGACAAATACTCATGTTTGGGAAGTCATCACTCTGCAGTGGGGCTTCTCAAGCTCAGCACTCTTGACACTGGAGCCAGATATTTCTGTGTCTTATGTGTTGTGAGATGTTTGGACAAATCCCTCATCAGTACCACAGTTGTGACTCCCCCAAAATATCTCCAATTATTGCCAAATATCCCCTAGACGAACAAAATTGCCCTGGAGAAATAGCTATGGCCTCGCCTGATCCAAGCCTAAGTTAGGATACACAAGTACGCAAAAAACATATGCACTTGGATGAATTCAGAAGATAGCGGCCAAGTAACAGCCTCCCTGCAACAGGGCACGGTGAGTCTGGGGAGATAAGACTCTAGGCATCTCTGGCTGGTGAGATCTGCCTATAATCATCCTTTGAGGATACAGGGAGTCAACAAGGGACTTCTGGACCCCAAGAGGAGGACAAAAGCAGTGGAAAACTGGCAAGTAGTTGCGTATGTCTGATCGACCTAATTCTGCCAGCAGCCACAAGTACAAGCAGCAGTAAGACTGCAAACGGGAAAGGCCTTACATGTGAACTGTTTCGGTGTTTTTGGACATGGCACTCAGTTGAACTGCCTTTGGGGAGAGCTTGAGCAGGAGTGCAGAGAACTTTGGGCATTGTCTAGGGCCCCAGACTGAGCAACTGAGCCAGACGGAGCTAATAGTGTTCAGCTGTGGGTCGCAGAGAGCCATTGTGAGAGAACTGCCCTGGCAAGCTCCGCCCTCAGGGTCACAGAGCTAGAATCGGGTGGGAGCTAGTAACCTAGTCACTGAGAAGCCTAAAGGCAGGGACTGAGCTGCCTTACAGCCTTAACCCTCAGGGGCAGAGTGAGACTGGTTTTGGCACACTGGAGCCTCGGGCTTTTGCCCTGGGTAGAGTGCCTTGGTGTCACAGCTCATAGTAATCTCAAACTCCTGGACTAGGTGACACCTGGACCTCCATAAGAGCTGTGCTGCGACCCCCAACCCACAACCCGTGCCAGCCAGGCCTCCGCATGCCCTGACCAGAAATGGCAGGAGCTGCACAACCCTGCGTGCTCCCTCCTGTACCATCCCTGCCTCCACACCAACCCACTCATCTGGCCAGGGACTCTGGTAGCCACGTGCCCTCTGGAGCCCTTCCTGCCTCTGCGCAGAGCCCATCTCCTGGCCAGAGACTGCTGGAGCCTTGGGCTCTCTGTGCCAAAGTCACTGGGCGCCAGGCACTCCCAGAACTGTGCGCACCACCTCCCACTCTGTTGCTGGATCTGGATATGTCACACTCTGGAGCTGCTTCCACAACTAGAACTCCCCTGCTGGGGCAGCCCCAGAGGAACTACACAGGGTCACTCCCTACAAAGATCCAGCAACAATAGAGTGATCCCGCTGGGGTCTAATCTTGGAGAGACACCTCCCCAACTCTGAGGATGGCCAGAGGCAATGGTGAAAAACAATCATGAGGCAAAATCAACAGAAATACTCTGGCAATATGAATAATCAGAGTAGATCAACTCCCCCAAGGATCAATGGGGCAGAAACAGCACAAGATCCCATGCACAAACAAATAGCTAAGATCTCAGAAATCGAATTCAGAATCTGGATAGCAAATAAGATTGAATTAAAATTCCAAGCAGTAACCCGAAAGATATCTCAAGAATTCAACGAATTCAAAGACCAAATGACCAAAGATTTTGACACATTGAGACAAGAAGTTGCAGCCCTCAAAGATCTGAGAAACACAGTAGAATACCTCAGTAACAGAATGGAGCAAGCAGAAGAAAGGATTTCTGACATTGAAGACTAAGCTTTCGAACACTCCCAAACTGTCAAAGAGGAAGAGAAATGGAGGGCAAAAACAGAGCACTCTCTTGGAGAGCTCTGGGATAATTCGAAGAAAATCAATATTCGTCTTATAGGGATCCCTGAAAACAACGAAGTGGCTTCACAAGGCAAGAGTCTCTTCTCCATGAGATTATGAAGGAGAACTTTCCAGACATGCCAAGAGATTCTGAAATTCAGAAAGAAAACAGTTTGAGAACTTCAGCACAACTCAACCCAAATAAGACATCCCCCAGACACATCATAATCAATTTCGCTAAAGTTAATATGAAGTAGAAAATTCTGAAAGCAGCCAGACGAAAGAAAACTATCACCAACAAGGGCAAGAATATTATAATAACTGCAGATCTCTCTGCTGAAACCTTTCAAACTACAAGAGGATGGTCATCAACTTTGAATCTCCTAAAACAAAATAACTTTCAACCCAGGATACTGTATCCAGCTAAACTGAGTTTTCATTTATGATGGAGAAATTAAATACTTCAATGACATTCACATGTTGAAGAAATTTGCCATACCTAAACCAGCTCTCCAGGATATTCTCAGCCCTATCCTCCATCAAGACCAGCGTAATTCTCTACCACAAAAGTAAACCCACCCAGAAAATTTTGATCAAATTCCAACTTCCACAGTCGCAAAAGGATTAAAAATGTCCACCGGACTCTTGAAAGGCTTATCAATATTCTCAATTAATGTGAATGGTTTAAATTGTCCCCTAAAGAGGCACCAGTTGGCTGACTGGATACAAAAACTGAAGCACAATATCTATTGCATACAAGAATCGCATCTTGACTTTACCTAACAAATGCAATCAGTGTAACCTGGCTTATTGTACCCTCAATGAATCCCCAACAAAAAAAAAAAAAAAAAAGAATCACATCTTACATTAAAAGTCAAATATAGACTCAAAGTGAAGGGATGGTCATCTATACTCCAGGCAAATGGAAAGCAGGAAAAAGCAGGTGTTGCAATCCTATTTGCAGACACAATAGGCTTTAAACCAACTGAAATAAGGAAGGATAGGGATGGACACTTCATATTTGTTAAAGGTAATACTCAATATGATGATATTTCAATTATTAATATTTATGCACCCAACCAGAATGCACCTCAATTTATAAGAGAAACTCTAACAGACATGAGTAACTTGATTTCCTCCAGTTCCATAGTAGTTAGAGATTTTAACATCCCTTTAACAGTGCTGGATAGATCCTCCAAAAAGAAGCTAACCAAAGACATTTTAAATTTAAACTTAACCATTTGGAGATATTAAAGATGGTGGCTGAGAAACAGCTACACTGTAACAGGGAACAGCGAGTCTGGACAAGACTCCAGGCATCTCTGGCTGGTGGGATCTGCCTATAATCATCCCTTTGAGGATACAGGGAGCCAGCAAGGGACTTCTGGACCCCAAGAGGAGGACAAAAACAGTGGAAAACTGGCAAGTGTGTGTTCAATCGACCTAACCACGCTGGCAACCGTTAAGTACAGGCAGCATTGAGACTGTAAACCGGAAAGGGCTTACCTGTGAACTGTTTTGGTGTTCTTGGACTTGGCACTCAGTTGAACTGCCTTGGGGAGAGCTTGAGCAAGAGTGTGGAGAACTTTGGGCATTGTCTGGGGCCCCAGACTGAGCCACTGAGCTGGGCGCAGGAAGCCATTGTGAAAGAACTGCCCCAGCAAGGTCCGCCCTCAGGGTCTCAGAGCAAGGATTGGGCGGGTCAAAGTAACCTACTGACTGAGCAGCCTAAAGGCGGGGACTGAGCTGCCTTACAGCCTTAATCCTTAGGGGCAGAGTGAGACGGTTTTGGCACACTGGAGCCCAAGGCTGTTGCCCTGGGTAGAGTGCCATGATGTCACAGCTCATAGCAACCTCAAACTCCTAGACTTGGTGCTGCCCAGACCACCATAAGAGCTGTGCAGCGACCCCCGACCGGTGACCTGCACCCTCCAGGCCTCCGCATTCCCTGACCAGGAACTGCAGGAGCCACACAACCCTGCGTCCTCCCTCCTGTGTCCTCACAGCTTCCACACTAGCCCGTTCATCTGGACAGGGACTCTGGTAGCTGCATGCCCTTTGGAGCCCTCCCTGCCTCTGCGTAGAGCTCTTCTCCTGGTCAGAGACTGCTGGAGCCTTGGGCTCTCTGTGCCAAAGTCACTGGGCGCCTGGCACTCCCAGAACCATGCGCACCACCCCCAGCCCTATTGCTGGATCCTGGTGTGTCACAAACCAGAGCTGCTTCCACAACCAGAACTCCCTAGCTAGAGCAGCCCCAGAGGAACTACACAGGGTCACTCCCTACAAAGATCCAGCAACAATAGAGTGATCCCGCTGGGGTTTAATCTTGGAGAGACACTTCCCCAACTCTAAGGACAGCCAGAGGCAATGGTGAAAAACAATCATGAGGCGAAATCAGCAGAAAAACTCTGGCAATATGAATAATCAGAGTAGGTCAACTCCTCCAAGGATCAATGGGGCAGAAACAGCACAAGACCCCATACACAAACAAATAGCTGAGATGTCAGAAATTGAATTCAGGATCTGGATAGCAAATAAGATCGAATTAGAATTCCAAAAGTTATCTCAAGAATTCAATGGATTCAAAGACCAAATGACCAAAGATTTCGACACATTGAGACAAGAAGTTGCATCCCTCAAAGATCTGAGAAACACAGTAGAATCCCTCAGTAACAGAATGGAGCAAGCAGAAGAAAGGATTTCTGACATTGAAGACAAAGCTTTCGAATGCTCCCAAACCCTCAAAGGAGAAGAGAAATGGAGAACAAAAACAGACCACTCTCTCAGAGAGCTCTCAGATAATTTGAAGAAAACCAATATACGTCTTATAGGGATCCCCAAAAGTGATGAAGTGGCTTCACAAGGCACAGAGTCTCTTCTCCATGAGATTATGAAGGAGAACTTTCCAGACATGCTAAGAGATTCTGAAATTCAGATAGCAGACAGTTTCAGAACTCCAGCATGACTCAACCCAAATAAGACACCCCCCAGACACATCATAATCAATTTCACTGAAGTTAATATGAAGTAGAAAATTCTGAAAGCTGCCAGACGAAAGAAAACCATTACCTACAAGGGGAAGAATATCAGAATAACTGCAGATCTCTCTGCTAAAACCTTTCAAGCTACAAGAGGATGGTCATCGACTTTTAATCTCCTAAAACAAAATAACATTCAACCCAGGATCCTGTACCCAGCTAAACTGAGCTTCATTTATGACAGAGAAATTAAATACTTCAACAACATTCACATGTTGAAGAAATTTGCCACAACTAAACCAGCTCTCCAGGACATTCTTAGACTTATCCTCCATAAAGACCAGCATAATTCTCCACCACAAAAGTAAACCCACCCAAAAAATTTCTGATCAAATTCCAACTTCCAGAGTCACAAAAGGATTAAAAATGTCCACCGGTCTCTCGAAAGGCTTATCAATACTCTCAATTAATATGAATGGTTTAAATTGTCCTCTAAAGCGGCATAGGTTGGCGGACTGGATACAAAAACTCAAGCCAGATATCTGTTGCATCCAAGAATCGCATCTTACATTAAAAGACAGATATAGACTCAAGGTGAAGGGATGGTCATCTATATTACAGGCAAATGGAAAACAGAAAAAAGCAGGCATTGCAATCCTGTTCACAGATGCAATAGGCTTTAAACCAACCAAAATAATTAAGGATAAGGATGGACACTTCATATTTGTTAAGGGCAATACTCAATATGATGAGATCTCCATTATTAATATTTATGCACCCAACCACAACGCACCTCAATTTATAAGAGAAACTCTAACAGACATGAGCAACTCGATTTCCTCCACTTCCATAGTAGCTGGAGATTTTAACACCCCTTTAGCAGTACTGGATAGATCCTCCAAAAAGAAGCTAAGCAAAGAAATTTTAGATTTAAACTCAACCATTCAACATCTGGACTTAACAGACATCTACAGAACATTTCATCCCAAAAAAACTGAGTACACATTCTTCTCATCAGCCTACGGAACATACTCCAAAATCGACCACATCCTAGGCCACAAATGTAACCTCAGAAAATTTAAAAGAATAGAAATTATTCCTTGCATCTTCTCAGACCATCATGGAATAAAAGTTGAACTAAATAACAACAGGAACCTGCATACCCATACAAAAACATGGAAGCTAAACAACCTTATGCCGGAGGATACATGGGTTATAGACGAGATTAAGAAGGAAATCACATATTTTTGTAACAAAACAACAATCAGGACATGAATTACCAGAACCTCTGGGATACTGCAAAGGCAGTCCTAAGAGGGAAATTTATAGCACTGCAAGCCTTCCTCAAGAAAACAGAAAGAGAGGAAGTCAATAACTTAATGGAACATCTCAAGCAACTGGAGAAAGAAGAACACTTCAACCCCAAACGCAGCAGAAGAAAAGAAATAACCAAAATCAGAGCAGAAGTAAATGAAATTGAAAACAAAAGAATTATACAACAGATCAATAAATCCAAAAGCTGGTTTTTTGAAAAGATCAATAAAACAAATAAACCTTTGGCCAACCTAACCAGGAAAAAAAGAGTAAAATCTCTAATTTCATCAACCAGAAATGGTAATGATGAAATAACAACAGACCCCTCAGAAATTCAAAAAATCCTTAACGAATACTACAAGAAACTCTACTCTCACAAATATAAAAATCTGAGAGAAATCGACCAATACCTGAAAGCACGCCACCTACCAAGACTTAGCCAGAACAAAGTGGAAATGTTGAACAGGCCTATATCAAGTTCTGAAATAGCATCAACTATACAAAATCTCCCTAAAAAGAAAAGCCCAGGACCAGATGGCTTTACATCAGAATTCTACCAAACATTTAAAGAAGAACTAGTACCTATACTACTAAGCCTCTTCCAAAACATAGAAAAAGAAGGAATATTACCCAGCACATTCTACGAAGCAAACATCACCTTGTACCCCAAACCAGGGAAAGACCCAACAAGAAAAGAAAATTATAGACCAATATCACTAATGAATGTAGATGCTAAAATACTCAATAAGATCCTAACAAACAGAATCCAATGACATATCAAAAAAATTATACACCATGACCAAGTCGGATTTATCCCAGGGTCTCAAGGCTGGTTCAATATACATAAATCTATAAATGTAATTCAACACATCAACAAACTTAAAAATAAAAACCATATGATTCTTTCAATTGATGCAGAAAAAGCTTTTGATAATATCCAGCATCCCTTCATGATCAGGGCACTTAAGAAAATTGGTATAGAAGGGACATTTCTTAAACTAATAGAGGCCATCTACAGCAAACCCAGAGCCAATATCGTATTGAATGGAGTTAAATTGAAATCATTTCCACTTAGATCAGGAAGCAGGCAAGGTTGCCCATTGTCTCCATTGCTCTTTAACATGGTAACGGAAGTTTTAGCCATTGCAATTAGGGAAGAAAAGGCGATGAAGGGTATCCACATAGGGTCAGAAGAGATCAAACTTTCACTCTTCACAGATGATATGATCGTATATCTGGAAAACACTAGGGATTCTACTACAAAACTTTTAGAAGTGACCAAGGAATACAACAATATCTCAGGCTACAAAATCAACACCCATAAATCTGTAGCCTTTATATATACCAACAATAACCAAGCCTTAAAAACAGTCAAGGACTCTATTCCTTTCACAGTAGTGCCAAAGAAGATGAAATATTTGGGAGTTTATCTAACAAAGGATGTGAAAGATCTCTACAAAGAGAACTGTGAAACTTTAAGAAAAGAAATAGCTGAAGACGTTAACAAATGGAAAAACATACCATGCTCATGGCTGGGAAGAATCAATATTGTTAAAATGTCTATACTACCCAAAGCAATATATAATTTTAATGCAATTCCTATTAAAGCTCCACTGTCATATTTTAAAGATCTTGAAAAAATAACACCTCGTTTTATATGAATCAGAAAAAATCTCAAATAGCCAAAATGCTACTCAGCAATAAAAACACAGCAGGAGGAATCATGCTACCAGACCTGAGACAGTACTATAAATCGATATTGATCAAAACAGCATGGTATTGGCACAAAAACAGAGAATTAGATGTCTGGAACAGAATAGAGAACCAAGAGATGGATTCAGCTACTTACCGTTATTTGATCTTTGACAAGCCAATTAAAAACATTCAGTGAGGAAAAGATTCCCTATTTAACAAATGGTGCTGAGTGAACTGGCTGTAGAAGATTGAAACTGGACCCACACCTTTCACCATTAACTAAGATAGACTCTCACTGGATAAAAGATTTAAACTTAAGACATGAAACTATAAAAATACTTGAAGAAAGTGCAGGGAAAACTCTTGAAGGAATCGGCCTGGGTGAATATTTTATGAGGAGGACTCCCCAGGCAATTGAAGCAGTATCAAAAATACACTACTGAGACCTGATCAAACTAAGAAGCTTCTGCACAGCCAAGAACATAGTGAGTAAAGCAAGCAGACAGCCCTCAGAATGGGAGATATACCTCTGATAAAGGTCTAAATAACCAGGTTATACCTCTGATAAAGGTCTAATAACCAGGTTATACCTCTGATAAAGGTCTAATAACCAGAATCCACAGAGAAATCAAACGTATTAGCAAGAAAAGAACACATGACCCCATCTCAGGGTGGGCAAGGGACTTGAAGAGAAACTTCTCTAAAGAAGACAGATGCACGGTCTACAAACACATGAATAAAAGCTCATCATCCTTAATCATCAGAGAAATGCAAATCAAAACTACTTTGAGGTATCATCTAACCCCTGTAAGAGTAGCCCACATAACAAAATCCCAAAACCAGAGATGTTGGCATGGATGTGGAGAAAAGGGCACACTTCTACACACTTCTACGCTGGTGGGAATGCCCACTAATACGTTCCTTCTGGAAGGATGTTTGGAGAATACTTAGAGACCTAAAAATAGACCTGCCATTCGATCCTATAATTCCTTTACTAGGTTTATACCCAGAAGACATAAAATCCCAATATAACAAAGACATGTGTACCAGAATGTTTATTGCAGCCCAATTCATAATTGCTAAGTCATGGAAGAAGCCCCAGTGCCCATCAACCCATGAATGGACTAGCAAATTGTGGTACATGTATACCATGGAATATTATGCAGCCTTAAAGAAAGATGGAGACTTTACCTCTTTCATGTTTACATGGATGGAGCTGGAACATATTTTTCTTAGCAAAGTATCTCAGGAATGGAAGAAAAAATATCCAATGTACTCAGCCCTACTATGAAGCTAAATTATAGCTTTCACATGAAGGCTATAACCCAACTATAGCACAAGACTATGAGGAAAAGGCCAAGGAAGGCGAAGAGATGGGGGAGGTTAGGGTGGAGGGAGGCAAATGGGTGGGGCCACACCTAAGGTGCATCTTAGAATGGGTACAGGCGAAACTTACTGAAAGCAGAATACAAATGTCTATATACAATAACTAAGAAAATGCCATTTAGGCTACATTGAACAGTTTGATGAGAATATTTCAGATTGCATATGAAACCAACACATTGTACCCCTTGATTCCACTAATGTACACAGTTATGATTTAACAATAAAAATAAATTAAAAATAATAATAATAATGAAATTTTATACCAAAAAAAGGAAATATATCTGGTATATATATTAAGTATATATCATATATATATATTTGGAGGGGAGAGAGAGAGAGCACCACTGTTTTGTTTTTTTTTTAACTTTATTTGGATAATATCTGCTTTTCACAAAAAAAAAAAATAAATTTCTCAGTTTTTTTTTTTTACAAAAAAACATAGCTGGGCATTGTGGCCGGCACCTGTAGTCCCAGCTACTTGGGAGGCTGAGGCAAGAGAATCACTGAAGCCCAGGAGTTGGAGGTTGCTGTGAGCTGTGTGATGCCACGGCACTCTACCGAGGGCAATAAAGTGAGACTCTGTCTCTACAAAAAAAAAAAACAAAACAAAAAAAATCATATGCACTTATGTGTCCACAGATAGGACAATGTGACATTACATAACATTTGAATAGTTCAGTTTATAAAGCACTTTCATGTATAGGTCATTTGCTCCTCACGGTAATCCAACAAGGGAACAATTGTCATTCTCATATTAGTGATAAGGAAATGGAGATTTATCCAGGTGACTTGATGTGACCAATGTCACTGCTAAGTGGCAGAGCTGAAATGCAAACCCGAGTCTTTCTTCTCGGTAGCTTAAGAGAATTATCTTATTAAATGAGTTGTGGAGTGGATATTTTAGCCCTTAACAATATCATTCATTCCTCCTGAAACAAATTCTGTATTAGTTGAAAAGTTAAAGTAAAAGTTGTAGGAATACTTAAGCAGATTGTGCAATAGGAAAACTGTGTTGTGTGTCCAAGAGTGGTGTAAGCCTGTCCATGGATGCTGGCACGAGTTACCATATGAGCTATTATTTAGAAATAAAAGTCTGTGATAGTCATGGTGAACTTTGTTCAGAGATGACAGAGAGATTTGTAGTCAAATCAGAGAAGTAAAAAAAATAGCACCATTAGGCTTGCCACCCTTAGCTCAGTGGGTAGGGTGCTGGCCACATACACTGAAGCTGGCATGTTCGAGCCGGCCCTAGGCCTGCTAAACAACAATGACAACTGCAACCAAAAATAGCCTGGCATTATGGCAGGTGCCTGTAGTCCCAGCTACTCAGGAGGCTGAGGAAAGAGAATAGCTTAAGCCCAAGAGTTTGAGGTTGCTGTGAGCCATAACGCCACAGCACTCTATTGAGGGTTGCATAGTGAGACTCTGTCTCAAAAAGAAAAAAAAAAAAAAGCACAATTAAACAAATTCAAGAATAGTCTTTCTCCTGTAAGCCACACCTCGTAGTGAGAAAGTGAAATCAGAATCCCAGGATGTTAGTTGAACAAGAGAGGAAGAGGACATTCAGAACACATAAAACCATTGTCCTGCTGTGACCCAGGTCCTCACAGAATGAAGCGCTGCCCAACCAGCCTTAGGCTCCTATGAAGCAGTGGCTAAAAAGCCCTCTAAGCCTGCGACTTCCAGAAAGTGGATGGATACTCATCCAGAGGTGAGTGGGGGATTTCCACCCACACAGTAATAGACTTTGGCTTCTGAGCATCCAATCACCAGCAGCCAACTAGCTGACCTTTGGATGGTCCTCCAACATGGCCAAACTTGTTGCAGACCATAAAACTGAAATGCTAAATAAAGATCAAGGCCAAATCAAAGTCATGATGAGACAAATGACCCCACACCAACCATACTGATGTCAGTTCTTTTTTTCCCTGAGAAGAACTTGAAACCTCTTGCCTCCTCTTTAGAGAAGGTTGTTAATGATCCTATAAACTAGAGTTTAAATCTGGAACCGTGTCTAATCAGGAGAAAGATCACTGGACCTGGAGTCAGAAGCTTGTGTGCTAGTCCTGAACGTTCAACACAGAAACTGCTCTCCACCTCCACTTGGGTTTTGGTTTTTTCCTATGAAATGGAGAGCTGATTATAAGAACTCTAGAATTTCTGCCACTTCTAGAATTCTGCTTTTTACCAACATCTTAAATGTGTGGTTAGCGTACATATGCCCACTATGTGGGAGACACCATGCATAGAATCACATAACCAGGATTTGGAGTCACTCAGGCCCAGCTGGTGATCCCAGCTCTGCAACATTCTAGCAGGTTCATGTTGAACAACTCCCCTAACCCACTCCATCCTCAGTTTCTCCATCTTTAAAACAGGGGTGATAATAACAGCACCCAACTCAAAGGACTATCATGAACACTAGATGGAATTGTATGCATAAACAATTAGCACACAGTTGCTGGCAGAGAGGAAGTACTCAGTAGATGGCACTTACTATTGTGTATTTGGAAATGGACACTCAGGAAAATAAAACTGAAAGTTTTTAATTAAAATCTATACCCTGGGCAGCACATATGGCTCAAAGGAGTGGGGCGCCAGCCCCATATACTGGAGGTGGTGGGTTCAAACCTGGCCCCTGCCAAAAACTGCAAAAAAATATATATATATATCTACACCCTATATTGTGATGGAGGGAATTAGAGCTGCTTAAAAATTGACCAGTTAATATTATTTACATTCCATTTTTTAAATCTTAGAACTATTGCTCCCTATTTTCTGCTCCCTTCTCTCTCTCTCTCTCTCTCTCTCTCTCTCTCTCTCTCTCTCTCTCTCTCTCTCATATTTTAAAAGAAAAATAGGCACAGTGAAGTTCTGTAGAAATAATGTAGAGTGAATAGGAGAATGAGTGAGTTACATCCTGTATTGTTGAATTCCTGAGTACCCGGCACCATTTTGTAATACACTGTTTTCTACTAGGGATGGGGAAATTGGGAATGAAAAAAAGGTGTAGAGATGTGCCCACTAGTTGTATGTGAGTATTGAGAGCTTAAAATTATGGCCAGTCCAAGTCGAGATGTGCTGTAGGTACAAAATTCATACCAGATTTCAAAAATTTGGTGCCCCCCCAAAAGAATATAAAATATTTATTAACATTTTTATATTGGTTATATATTTATTTACTCTAATTTATACAAAATTGGGCAACTTAGAGTAAATAAAACATATCTAAGATTAATTTAATCTATTTATTTTTACTTTTTTAAAGTGACTACTAAAAACTTTACATACATATGCAGCTTGTATTATATTTCTATTGGATAGTGCTTGTATGGAAAAGGGGGAAAAATGCAAACACACACACACAAAAAGAGTGAGAAAAAAAGGAAGCCCAAGAGATGCAGCAAGCAACAGTTCATGAGGGAGGCTTGATGATCCTAATTCCACATAAAGAGAGTCAGGCACTAAAATTGAATTTCCTGTTAACTAAGAAGTGACTAGAGACTGCATTCTATACACCTCTTACATATTTCATTTCATAACATTTGGTAGAAGAAAGAGATGTTGACCCTTCTTCACCTCCTCACATTCGATAGCCACTTTTCATCTTAGAAAACATCTTTTCCTCTTTTAGTCTTAAATAGTCTTAAATAGTCTTAAATAGTTGGAAGGACATAAATATGAGGAAAGTGCACCCTCTGCAGGCTACTTAGTCATATTTTTAAAAGAAAAATAGGCATAGTGAAGTTCTTTAAAAATAATGTAGAACATTTAAAGAAAAGATCTGGAGGGGAGGGGAGACAAGATGGCGGACTGAAGCCAGCTTTCAACAAAGGCTCCCGTCCAGAAGGAGAGTTAAGGGACAGGAATTTAGTAAGTATCCTGGTGGACTTGAGCCTCACCAAGAGAGAAGGCTGAAGAACGCACATCAACACCGCTGAGGCAAGTTGTGATCACAAGGACGCAAACAAAAGGTACAAAATCCACCACCAAGCGGACGGGAGTCCCCCTCCCCCATGAGACCGGCTCTAGAGCCCCACAATTGAACAAGCGGGCAGAAATTAAAGGCCCTCCCACTACACTCCACGGGAGAGACCTTCTAAAAACTGGACCTACCTCCCCTACTGGGGTGCCGTGGCGTTCTCCTGCCGGACATAGGGCTGAATAAAACTTTGGGAATCCTTTGCCGGCAACCCTGAATCCCCGGCGCTCCCCTCCCGCCCACTGAGGTCTGGAGGCCTGTCCCCCAGGACTTCGGATCCTTGGGTGATTTCTCAAGGGGAGTGGACAGTCCCCTTGAGTGCGACTGGTCAGCATTGACTCTGAGGCGCACAAGTGAGGAGAGGGCACCGGGCTGAGGGGGAGTCACGCCTCGCGGCACTTCCCTGCGGTGCAGTGCAGCAACCCTCCCCGGGCATACGGGGCCCAAGACTGAATCAGACTCTGGCCTCCCCGCTGAGAGCTGAGAACCTCTACTCTCACTCGGGGTCTGAGGGCCTATCCCCCAGGAGTTCGGCTCCTTGGGTGATTTCTCGAGGGGAGTGCACAGTGCCTGAGCTGCGTCAGGTCAGCGCTGACTCTGGGACACGTGAGCGAGGGGAGGGCACTCTGCTGAGGGGAAATCAAGCCTTGGCGGCACTTCCCTGCGGTGCAGTGCAGGAGCCCTCCCCGGACCGTAGTATTGCGTGAAACTGAATGAAACTCTAGCTTCCCCCCGCCCCACTCCCAATCGGGGTCTGGGGGCCCGTCCCCCAAGAGTTCTGATTCTTGGGGGATCTCTTAAGGGGTGTGGACCCAGCACAAACTGCGGCCGCTCAATGCTGACTCTGGGGCGCGGGACAGAGGAGAAAAGGGTCGCCTGAGTGCCCACACCAGAGCAGCAGTTCCCTGGAGGTAGATCAACAGCCGTTTTTTCTTTAACGGCAGAACGCTCACTTCTAGATATTCTGAGGCCACACCCCCTGTCTCCCTGGGCAACCAGAGGAGGCCACCGGTGACACGGCTCACAAACCCGGAAGCCTCCAGGGCGGGGCCGACCCAGAAAGGTGTTCAGACGCAATTCTCCAGCAGCAAAGACGTTTGAACTCAAAACAGCCCGTCTCCCGTAGGGGACGACAGGAACAGAGACAGAACCTCACAAAGTTGTCTGTTCTGTTCTGTTCTGTTAGCAGCATGCATCAGGGACGGGGCTAAGCCTGAGTGAACACCTCCTTCCCATCACCTGCATCAAACACTCAAAGATGTCAGGCCCCATCTCCTCCTGCTAGATAGCGGCAGTCTGCGGGGGCCTGGCAAACTTTCTTGCGATTCAGGCAGGTGCAAACCCCTGGAGTGTCTGTTCACTGCAGGCAACTGGGTTAGCCATCTGCAGAGATACCAGTGACTGGGTCCGACGGAGGGGCAAAGTGGGGAAGGAGACGTCAACCTTCCCAGACTGCTCTGTTTGCTGGGTGGCTCCTCCTGACTCCACGCTGCACTGGGGTGAGCTGTGTCAGAGGAGTCACCAGGCCCCTGTGATCCAGTTCCCAGAGACCTCTTGAACCCTTCCACCCGAGACAAGTGCCGATTGAGACAGTTGATTCGGACCTTTTGAACTGGGCTAATAGACTGAGGACTCTTCAGGCGGTGCCCTGGGTGTGCGATTGTAGGAAGGTTTGATTCTCCTTTTCCAACTGGGGCCAGAGGTGGGCAGGCGGGGTGACTTAATTGCTGATTTTTCCACACAGCTGAGACTTCAAGCCAGAGTAGAAGTTGCAATAGGATCGAACAGAAACCAGCTGAAAACAAGACAGAACCACTTTGCTCCACCACACCAGACAGGGCCCCAGTTTCTCAGGCCACAACACTGTACGGGCCCTCAATAAAACCCCAGGGGAAAAAGCAAAGGGAGTAAACCATGGGGCGGAATCAGCGGAAAAACTCTGGTAACATGAATAACCAGAATAGATCAATCCCCCCAAGAAAAGATATGGCAGATGTGATTGAAGATCCCATTCATAAACAACTGGCTGAGATGTCAGAAGTCGAATTCAGAATTTGGTTTGCAGACAAGATTAATAAAATGGAATTAGGAATTCGAGGAGAAATTCAAAAATTGTCTCAAGAATTTAACGAATTTAAAGACAAAACCACCAAAGACTTAGACACACTGAAACAAGAACTTACAGCCCTCAAAGATATGAAAAATACAGTAGAATCCCTCAGTAACAGAATGGAGCAAGCAGAAGAAAGGATTTCTGACATTGAAGATAAATTCTTCGAACGCTCCCAATCTCTCAAAGAGGAAGAGAAATGGAGAGCAAAAACGGATCACTCACTCAGAGAGCTCTCAGATAATTCGAAAAAAAAAACAACATAAGGGTTATAGGAATTTCGGAGAACGATGAAGTGGCTGCCAAGGACACAGAGGCCCTTCTACATGAAATTATGAAAGAAAATTTTCCAGACATGCCTAGAGAATCTGAAATTCAGATAGCAGACAGCTTCAGATCCCCAGCACAATTCAACCCCAATAAGCCATCTCCCAGACATATTATAATTAGCTTCACTAAAGTTAACATGAAAGAGAAGATTCTCAAAGCAGCCCGGCGAAAGAAAACTATAACGTAGAAAGGTAAGAATATTAGAATAACTGCAGATCTCTCTGCTGAAACTTTTCAAGCAAGAAGAGGCTGGTCATCAACTTTTAATCTCCTAAAGCAAAAAAACTTTCAACCCAGGATCTTGTATCCAGCTAAACTGAGTTTCATCTATGATGGAGAAATTAAATACTTCAATGACATTCATATGTTGAAAAAATTTGCCATAAGTAAACCAGCTCTTCAGGATGTTCTCAGACCTATCCTCCACAATGACCAACCCAATCCTATACCACAAAAGTAAACTCACTCAGAAACTTCGGATCAAACTCCAACTTCCACACTGGCGAAAGGATTAAAAATGTCCACTGGACCTTTGAAAAACTCGATACCCAAAATTCCACAAGACTTATCAATACTCTCCATCAATGTGAATGGCTTAAACTGTCCTCTAAAGAGGCACAGGTTAGCTGACTGGATACAAAAACTCAAGCCAGATATTTGTTGCATACAAGAGTCACATCTCAACTTAAAAGACAAATACAGACTCAGGGTGAAAGGATGGTCATCCATATTTCAGGCAAATGGTAATCAGAAAAAAGCAGGTGTTGCAATTTTATTTGCAGATACAGTAGGCTTTAAACCATCAAAAGTGAGGAAGGACAAGAATGGTCACTTCATATTTGTTAAGGGTAATACTCAATATGACGAGATCTCAATTATTAATATCTATGCACCCAACCAGAATGCACCTCAATTTATAAGAGAAACTCTAACAGACATGAGTAACTTGATTTCCTCCAGCTCCATAATCGTTGGAGATTTCAACACTCCCTTGGCAGTGTTGGATCGATCCTCCAGAAAGAAGCTGAGCAAAGAAATCTTAGATTTAAACCTAACCATCCAATATTTAGATTTAGCAGACATCTACAGAACATTTCATCCCAACAAAACTGAATACACATACTTCTCATCAGCCCACGGAACTTACTCCAAAATTGATCACATTTTAGGTCACAAGTCTAACCTCAGTAAATTTAAAGGAATAGAAATTATTCCATGCATCTTCTCGGACCATCATGGAATAAAACTTGAATTGAGTAACAACAGGAATCTGCATACCCATACAAAAACATGGAAGTTAAATAACCTTATGCTGAATGATAGCTGGGTCAGAGATGAGATTAAGAAAGAAATCACCAATTTTTTGGAACAAAATGACAATGAAGACACAAGCTATCAGAACCTCTGGGACACTGCAAAGGCAGTTCTAAGAGGGAAATTTATAGCACTGCAAGCCTTCCTCAAGAGAACGGAAAGAGAGGAAGTTAACAACTTAATGGGACATCTCACGCAACTGGAAAAGGAAGAACATTCCAACCCCAAACCCAGTAGAAGAAAAGAAATAACCAAAATTAGAGCAGAATTAAATGAAATTGAAAACAAAAGAATAATACAACAGATCAATAAATCAAAAAGCTGGTTTTTTGAAAAGGTCAATAAAATAGATAAACCTCTGGCCAACCTAATCAGGAAAAAAAGAGTAAAATCTCTAATATCATCAATCAGAAACAACAAAGACGAAATAACCACAGACTCATCAGAAATCCAAAAAATCCTGAATGAATATTACAAGAAACTTTATTCTCAGAAATATGAAAATCTGAAGGAAATAGACCGATACTTGGAAGCACGCCACCTTCCAAGACTTAACCAGAATCAAGTGGAAATGTTGAACAGACCCATATCAAGTTCAGAAATAGCATCAACTATACAAAACCTCCCTAAAAAGAAAAGCCCGGGACCAGATGGTTTCACGTCAGAATTCTACCAAACCTTTAAAGAGGAATTAGTACCTATATTACTCAACCTGTTCCAAAATGTAGAAAAAGAAGGAAGACTACCCAACACGTTCTATGAAGCAAATATCACCCTGATCCCCAAACCAGGAAAAGACCCAACAAGAAAAGAAAATTATAGACCAATATCACTAATGAATATAGATGCAAAAATATTCAACAAGATCCTAACAAACAGAATCCAACAACACATCAAACAAATTATACATCATGACCAAGTTGGTTTTATCCCAGGGTCTCAAGGCTGGTTCAATATACGTAAATCTATAAATGTAATTCAGCACATAAACAAATTAAAAAACAAAGACCATATGATTCTCTCAATTGATGCAGAAAAAGCTTTTGATAATATCCAGCATCCCTTCATGGTCAGAACACTCAAGAAAATTGGTCTAGAAGGGACTTTTCTTAAACTGATAGAGGCTATCTACAGCAAACCCACAGCCAATATCATATTGAATGGAGTTAAATTGGAATCATTTCCACTCAGATCAGGAACCAGACAAGGCTGCCCATTGTCTCCATTGCTTTTCAACATTGTAATGGAAGTTTTAGCCACCGCAATTAGGGAAGAAAAGGCGATCAAGGGTATCCATATAGGGTCAGAAGAGATCAAACTCTCGCTCTTCGCAGATGATATGATTGTGTATCTGGAAAACACTAGGGACTCTACTACAAAACTCCTAGAAGTGATCAAGGAATACAGCAGTGTCTCAGGTTACAAAATCAACATTCATAAATCGGTAGCCTTTATATACACCAACAACAGTCAAATTGAAAAAGCAGTTAAGGACTCTATCCCATTCACAGTAGTGCCAAAGAAGATGAAATATTTGGGAATTTACCTAACAAAAGACGTGAAAGATCTCTATAAAGAGAACTATGAAACTCTAAGAAAAGAAATAGCTGAAAATGTTAAGAAATGGAAAAACATACCATGCTCATGGCTAGGAAGAATCAACATTATCAAAATGTCCATACTACCCAAAGCAATATATAATTTCAACGCACTCCCTATTAAAGCTCCACTGTCATATTTTAAAGATCTTGAAAAAACATTACTTCGTTTTATATGGAATCAGAAAAAATCTCGAATAGCCAAGACATTACTCAGAAATAAAAACAAAACAGGAGGAATCACACTACCAGACCTCAGACTTTACTACAAATCGATAGTGATCAAAACAGCATGGTATTGGCACAAAAACAGAGAAGTAGATATCTGGAACAGAATAGAGAACCAAGAGATGAATCCAGCTACTTACCGCTATTTGATTTTTGACAAGCCAATTAAAAACATTCAGTGGGGAAAAGATTCCCTATTTAACAAATGGTGCTGGGTGAACTGGCTGGCAACCTGCAGAAGACTGAAATTGGACCCACACCTTTCACCATTAACTA
Organism: Nycticebus coucang; assembly: GCF_027406575.1. Lineage (NCBI taxonomy): Eukaryota > Metazoa > Chordata > Mammalia > Primates > Lorisidae > Nycticebus > Nycticebus coucang. Next base: position 16,289,500 of record NC_069795.1, read on the forward strand.
AGATAGACTCTCATTGGATTAAAGATTTAAACTTAAGACATGAAACTATAAAAATACTAGAGGAGAATGCAGGGAAAACCCTTGAAGAAATTGGTCTGGGTGAGTATTTCATGAGGAGAACCCCCCCGGCAATTGAAGCAGCTTCAAAAATACACTACTGGGACTTGATCAAACTAAAAAGCTTCTGCACAGCTAAGAACACAGTAAGCAGAGCAAGCAGACAGCCCTCAGAATGGGAGAAGATATTTGCAGGGTATAACTCTGACAAAGGTTTAATAACCAGAATCCACAGAGAACTCAAACGCATCAGCAAGAAAAAAACAAGGGATCCCATCGCAGGCTGGGCAAGGGATTTGAAGAGAAACTGCTCTGAAGAAGACAGGCGCACGGCCTTCAGACATATGAAAAAATGCTCATCATCTTTAATCATCAGAGAAATGCAAATCAAAACTACTTTGAGATATCATCTAACTCCAATGAGACTAGCCTATATCACAAAATCTCAAGACCAGAGATGTTGGCGTGGATGCGGAGAAAAGGGAACACTTCTGCACTGCTGGTGGGAATGCAAATTAATACATTCCTTTTGGAAAGATATATGGAGAACACTCAGAGATCTAAAAATAGATCTGCCATTCAATCCTGTAATTCCTCTGCTGGGCATATACCCAGAAGACCAAAAATCACAACATAACAAAGATATTTGTACCAGAATGTTTATTGCAGCCCAATTCATAATAGCTAAGTCATGGAAAAAGCCCAAGTGCCCATCGACCCACGAATGGATTAATAAATTGTGGTATATGTATACCATGGAATACTATGCAGCCTTAAAGAAAGATGGAGACTTTACCTCTTTCATGTTTACATGGATGGATCTGGAACATATTCTTCTTAGTAAAGTATCCCAAGAATGGAAGAAAAAATACCCAATGTACACAGCCCTACTATGAAACTAATTTGGGACTCTCACATGAAAGCTATAACCCAGCTACAACTTAACAATAGGGGGAAGTGGGAAAGGGGGGAGGTGGGTAGAGGGAGGGGAATCGGTGGGATCACACCTGTGGTGCATATTACAGGGGTATTTGCGAAACTTGGTAAATGTAGAATGTAAATGTTTTGGCACAGTAACTGAGATAACGCCGGAAAGGCTATGTTAACCACTGTGATAAAAATGTGTCAAATGGTTTATGAAGTGAGTGTATGATGCCCCATAATCATATCATTGTATACAGTTATGATTTAATAAAAAAATTTAAAAAAAATAATGTAGAGTGAATAGGAGAATGAATGAGTTACATTCCATATCGTTGAATTTACTGCTTTCAATAATGATAAAAATAAAGGCAAGGAAACAAGTCTGGATAGGGTGGAAACCATAATAAGGTCATGTCAACCCTTCCGTCTTTCCTTTTTCCCTTTCTTCTTTACTTCTTCCTTCCTTCCATCATCTTTTTCTTCCACTCTTTGAACAGCTCAGACCTTTTTTGCAAATTCTATGTAAAGACAGAATACACAAAATGAAACTCAGCTTCGAGAATTATGCTATTTAATTTCATATTGTTTCTTTATGAATTTAATTCTTCGTTCCTATTTCTAAACCTGACCTGGGTGACAAAGTGAAGAAATAATAAGGTCACAAACATTCACCAGCTATAGACTGAAACTGTCAGATCAGCAGCCCCCAATTTAGAAAAGGGTTATCTTCCCAAAGATAATGTATATATTGGTTGTTTAAAATTGGAAATGTTTTTCTTATTTTTCCTGGATCAGTTTACAAATATACAAATACATGCAGCTATCAGATAACTATAATGTATCTGATATAGACTACAATAATACTACTATTTCTCTTCTACCAAACAATGCTACATAACAGTATTTTTAGGAGAAGATACAAACTTAAGGCACACTCGGGAGCTCACCTTTCTCCAGGTAGTATGAGCAGTCTTCCCTCAACTTCTTGATTTGGAGAGGATAATAAGTACCTCTGGGAGATTTGCGCCCAATACCCCCAGCACCAGTACCTTGTTAGCACTCTATGTTGCAAAAAAGGAAGTTAACTCACTGGAATAGTCAAGCCCAAGGATTCTGAACTAGAGAACAAAGAAAAGTTCCTATGATCATGGGATGAGAGAAAGCAAGACCACAAAAGAGGGAGTCTCTTTGCCTTCTTCAGCACACACGCTCATGAATATATTTCCCTGTGTCACTAAAACTCATTTTATAAATTGGTCAGTTGTAGGTTAAGATTGGCTGTAATGATAATAATAACAGACCTTCAGTAGCCTCGAGAAATTTAGCTCTAGTATTATGAAATATATTTTGTATTAGCATTTTTATTATTTGCCACATAATTTATTTTAAAACCAATGTAATCCTTTTTTAACCTATTAAACAAAACTAGCAATATTAAATTAAACTTTGTAATTGTGAAATAACTTAAGGAGAGGTTATGAAAGGAAGTATGGAAGAACCCAGAAATTATATTTATTTCTTAACCATAATTCAAAACATGTTGAAAATGTAATAAAAGCCTGTAAACTTGTATGCTTCTTGTTAAACACAAATTACATATTTTAAAATAAACACAGAAAAAAAAACAATGAAACATGATAATATTTATTATTTGCTTTTTCTATGCTTATGTTCAGACTTTTTTTTTTTTTTTTTTGAGACAGAGTCTCACTTTGTCACCCTTGGTAGAGTGCCATGACGTGATGGCTCACAGCAACCTCAAACTCTTGGACTCAAGTGGTCCTCTTGCCTCAGCCTCCTAAGCAGCTGGGACTACAGGTACTCACCACAATGCCTGACTATTTTTTAGAGATGGGGTCTGGCTCTTGCTCAGGCTGGTCTCGAACTCCTGAGCTCAAGCAATCCACCCTCCTCAGACTCGCAGAGTACTAGGTTTACAGGCATGATCCACCACACCTGGCCAAACTTCTTAATTAAGACCACTTTATGGGGGCAAGACATGATTGCAAGAGGGACTTTACCTAACAATTGCAATCAGTGTAACCTGGCTTATTGTAACCTCAATGAATCCCCAACAATAAAAAAAAAAAAAGAAAGAAAAGCAACTCAAGAAATATAAAAAAAAAAAAAAAGAATGTTTACAACAGCCTAAGTTGTATGTTTATTCAAGCTTCACTTCTCATAGTTAAACTGCCAAAAAAAAAAATGTATATCTTGATTGGAGGTTTAGGAACATAAATGAAATGTTTTGTAGCTCTGCTCTTTCCTGAGTGCACAGACATGAAACTCAGAGCTTTTGAGAAAGATGGTAACTATCTAACACTTAGTGATTCAATGGAGAAACTCTTACTAAACTTAATGAGTAGATTAAAACACAACCAGAATTCCCTTCTGAGGAAGCTAGTTTACTTTAAAGCTATAACTTTGACATGATTCCCAGTGTGATATATAGAAATCTCCTAGTCGGGTGGCACCTGTGGCTCAGTGGTAGGGCACTGGCCCCAGATACCCAGGGTGGTGGGTTCGAACCTGACCCTGGCCAAATTGCAACAAAAAAATAGCTGGGCATTGTAGCAGGCACCTGTAGTCCCAGCTACTCAGGAGGCAGAAGCAAGAGAATCGTCTAAACCCAGAAGCTGGAGGTTATTGTGAGCTGTGATGCCACAGCACTCTACCAAGGTCAACAAAGTGAGACTCTGTCTCAAAAAAAAAAAAAGAAAAGAAATCTCCTAGTCAGTGTTTTATAACATAGTGGTTAAGAAAGTAAGCTTTGGAGTTAAGCTTGGGTAAATCTACCATAAGCTATTTAGAAGGTGTTTGACCTAAGACATTATCTTAGCCTCCTCATCCAAAAATTGAGGTTCATTCATTTATTGAATATCTACCATGTGCCAAGTACTGTCCTAGGAGATGCAAATACAATAATAAAGAACATATTTGGTCCAAATTGTCAGGAAGATTACATTCCAATTGATGGAAATAGTTTTTAAAATTAACTAACATGAAAATGTCCAGGGAGCATTACTATGAAAATAAAAGGATGATGTGAAAGAGATACTGAGAAGGTTCTTTGGACAGAGTTGTCAATGAAAGCCTCTCTGGGGAGGTTTGATTTAATCTGAGACCTGAATGACAAGGAGTCATCCATGCTAAGGTTTAGGAGAAAAGCAGTCCAGACAGAAGGAATGGCTGGTGAAAAAGCTTTACAAAGAGAATGACACATGCTAAAACACAAAAAGAAGGTAGTGTGGCTATGGCAGCAAAACTTGAAGAGCCAGGAGGTAAATCCTGCTGTGCCTTAAAGAACCTGATAGAGAGTTTGTTTTCATTTTTGTTTTTGTTTGAAACCGGGTCTCACTCTGTCACCCAGGTCGGAGAACAGTGGCACCATCACAGCAGCTGCAAACTCCTAGGCTCAAACTATAATCCCACCCCAGCATCCCATCCATGTAGCTTGGACTACATGTACATTCCATCATGTTCGGCTAATTTTTTAAGAGAAGAGATCTCACTATGTTGCCCAGTTTGGTCTTTGAACTCCTGGCCTCAAGCAATCCTTATCCCCTGGCCTCCCAAAGTGCTGGGATTATAGGCACAAACCAACATTCCTGGCTAAGGTTTTGTTAAGTACAGTGTGAAGGAATTAGAGAGTTTTCATCAGAGTGGTTGTGAAGATTGAATGAGATAACATCCATAAAGCACTCAGCACAATATGCTGAGTGAACAGTCAGGAGGGGATAATATCATCGTCATCACGGTTATTATATGATAAAACTCTGACGTATAATATTTTGAAGTCCCAAAAAATATTTATTCTTATAACATTCAGAGTAAAGTTGTTGCAAGAGTACTGAAGTAAGACCAGGGCCTGAGCAGAGAATGGGAGTCAGTTGCCAATCACCATATGGCCACATTCTCATTGTGAGGCATGCATTACTGTATTATATTTCTTATCATCATTACATAGTATTACCATCAGAATTATCATCAATGAGACTGACATCCAATTTTAGGCCAGTACCTCTCATCATTGGAATGAAATGTTGACCAGCCCATGCCAAAATAAATTTGAAGGAGCAATACTTAATGGTGTGGTTGCTATGAAATGACACCAACGGTCCTTAATTTCCCCTAGAACATCATTGAGTAAATGGACTCTCTATTTTTCCAAGATGGGTGAGAATCCCTTTCCACTCATTTCAGAGAGCTGGTGGGCGGCAAACACCAGGCTGTGAATATCAAGACATCCATTTCCAGCTGGAACTCACATGGATGTGCCAAGGATGTTTCCCAGCCACACCTTGTCATCTGTGCCTCCTCCTTCTGCGAGAACACCATATAAAGTCGACCTTACTCTGTGGATCACTTAGTTTACTAAGTCATGGTTAATTTTTCCCTCGGGATATCACATGCTATTTTAGAGTCAGTTTCAAATGGTTTTAAATGACTTGGCTCAAAATTGGTTTTGTATTAAGGGAAAGAACCGGTGTCCCAGAGTTTCAATCAGCACCTGAAAAAATAGGCTATCTGACCTCCCACAGATTGCCAGCAGCAAGAGATTTCCAACGTTCATTTCTCTCTGCTCCTTCTCTACATGTTTCCGGTCAACAATCTCATAGGAAGGGACTGGGGGAAGGCAGGCACCCTGTAAGAGCTGCTGCCTCATTTCACATAACTTCTAAAGGTTCCATCCACTAAGCCACCATTGTGTGGCAGTTATGGAACTATGCAAGTTATCTTTCAAGTGGTGGGACAAGGAGTTACAATGCTGCAGCAAAGACATCACAACACTGCTTTCAATAACATACTTGTCACACTCCTGGCATTTCATTAATGTTAAATACAGTAATATTTCATTCACATATAATATTAGGACAATGAGGTTTTCTACACCAAAGAATTTTCCAGATGAGCAAAGCTTACCCCATCAAGAATCAAAAGGGTTTTTTTTTTTCTTTTTATTAAATCATAGCTGTGTACATTAATGCAATCATGGGGCACCATACACTGGTTTTATATACCACTTGACATATTTTCATCACACTGGCTAACATAGCCTTCCTAGCATTTTCTTAGTTATTGTGTTAATACATTTATATTCTACATTTACTAAGTTTCACATGTACCCTTGTAAGATGCACCATAGGTGTAATCCCACCAATCACCCTCCCTCTGCCCATCCTCCCCACTCTGTTCCCTTCCTCTCCTCCTTCCCCATATTCTTAGGTTTTAACTGGGTTATAGCTTTCATATGAAAGCCATAAATTAGTTTCATAGTAGGGCTGTGTACATTGGATACTTTTTTTCCATTCTTGAGATACTTTGCTAAGAAGAATATGTTCCAGCTCCATCCACGTAAACATGGAAGAGGTAAAGTCTCCATCTTTCTTTAAGGCTGCCTGATATTCCATGGTGTACATATACCACAATTTATTAATCCATTCATGGATCGGTGGGCACTTGGGCTTTTTCCATGACTTAGCAATTATGAATTTGGCTACAAATATCTTTGTTATAATGTGATTGTTGGTCTTCTGGGTATATACCCAGTAGAGGAATTATAGGATTGAATGGCAGATCTATTTTTAGATCTCTAAGTGTTCTCCAAACATCTTTCCAAAAGGAATGTATTATTTGCATTCCCACCAGCAGTGTAGAAGTGTTCCCTTTTCTCCACATCCACACCAACATCTTTGGTCGTGGAATTTTGTGATATGGGCTAATCTTACTACAGTTAGATGATATCTCAAAGTAGTTTTGATTTGCATTTCTCTGACGATTAAGGATGATGAGCCTTTTTTCATATGTCTGTAGGCCATGCACCTGTCTTCTTCAGAGAAGTTTCTCTTCAAGTCCCTTGCCCAGCCTGCAATGGGATCACTTGTTCTTGTCTTGCTTATATGATTGAGTTCTCTGTGGATTCTAGTTACTAAACCTTTGCCGGAGACATAACCTGCAAATATCTTCTTCCATTCTGAGGGCTGTCCGTTTGCTTTACTTACTGTGTTCTTGGCTGTGCAGAAGCTTTCTACTTTGATCAGGTCCCGGTAGTGTATTTTTGATGCTGCTTCAATTGCCCAGGGGGTCCTACTCATAAAATATTTGCCCAGACCGATTTTTTCAAGAGTTTTCCCTGCACTTTCTTCTAGTATTTTTATAGTTTCATGTGTTAAGTTTAAATCTTTAATCCAGAGAGTCTATCTTAGTTAATGGTGTGGGTCCAGTTTCAATCTTCTACAGGTTGCCAGCCAGTTCACCCAGCACCATTTGTTAAATAGGGAATCTTTTCCCCACTGAATGTTTTTAATTGGCTTGTCAAAGATCAAATAATGGTAAGTAGCTGGGTTCATCTCTTGGCTCTCCATTCAGTTCCATACATCTACCTCTCTGTTTTTGTGCCAGTACCATGCTGTTTTGATCACTGTCAATTTATAGTACAGTCTGAGGTTCAGTAGTGTGATTCCTCCTGCTTTGTTTTTATCTCTGAGTAATGTCTTGGCTATTCGAGGTTTTTTCTGATTCCAAAAATGAAGTATTATTTTTTTTCAAGATCTTTAAAGTATAACAGTGGAGCTTTAATAGGGATTGCATTAAAATTGTGTATTACTTTGGGTAGTATGGACATTTTAACAATGTTGAATCTTCCCAGCCATGAGCATGGTATGTTTTTCCATTTGTTAACATTTTCAGCTATTTCCTTTCTCAGAGTTTCATAGTTCTCTTTATAGAGATCTTTCACATTCTTTGTTAGATAAACTCTCAAATATTTCATCTTCTTTGGCACTGCTGTCCTTAACTGTTTTTTCATCTTGACTATTGTTGATATATATATATATATAGGCTACCAATTTATGAATGTTGATTTTGTAACCTGAGACGCTGCTGTATTCCTTCATCACTTCTAATAGTTTTGTAGTAGAATCCCTGGTGTTTTCCAAATATACAATCATATCATCTGCGAAGAGCGAAAGTTTGATCTCTTCTGACCCTATATGGATACCCTGAATCACCTTTTCTTCCCTAATTGTGATGGCTAAAACTTCCATTACTATGTTAAAGAGCAGTGGAGACAATGGGCAACCTTGTCTGGTTCCTGATCTGAGTGGAAATGATTTCAATTTAATTCCATTCAATATGATATTGGCTGTGGGTTTGCTGTAGATGGCCTCTATCAGTTTAAGAAATGTCCCTTCTATACCAATTTTCTTAAGTGTTCTGATAATGAAGCGATGCTGTATATTATCAAAAGCTTTTTCTGCATCAATTGAGAGAATCATATGATCTTTGTTTTTTAATTCGTTTATGTGCTGAATTATATTTATAGATTTATGTATATTGAACCAGCCTTGAGACCCTGGGATAAAACTGACGTGGTAATGATGTATAATTTTTTTATTTTTATTTTTTTATTTTTTTTTATTTTTTTTATTTTTGGCCGGGGCTGGGCATGAACCTGCCACCTCCGGCATATGGGACCGGCGACCTACCCGTTGAGCCACAGGCGCCACCCAATGATGTATAATTTATTTGATGTGTTGCTGGATTCTGTTTGTTAGACTCTTGTTGAATATTTTTGCATTCATTAGTGATATTGGTCTATAATTTTCTTTTCTTGTTGGGTCTTTTCCTGGTTTGGGGATCATGGTGATGTTTGCTTCATAGAACGTGTTGGGTAGTATTCCTTCTTTTTCTATAGTTTGGAACAGGTTGAGTAATATAGGTACTAGTTCCTCTTTAAAGGTTTGGTAGAATTCTAACATGAAGCCATCTGGTCCCGGGCTTTTCTTTTTAGGTAGGTTTTGTATAGTTGATGCTATTTCAGAACTTGATATAGGCCTGTTCAACATTTCCACTTGATTCTGGCTAAGTCTTGGAAGGTTACATGCTTCCAAGTATTGGTCAATTTCCTTCAGATTTTCATATTTCTGAGAATAAAGTTTCTTGTAATATTCATTAAGGATTTTTGAATTTCTGAGGAGTCTGTTGTTATTTCATCTTTGTCATTTCTGATTGATGAGATTAGAGATTTTACTCTTTTTTTTCCTGGTTAGGTTTTCCTTTCCTTTTAAAAGGTTTATCTATTTTATTGACCTTTTAAAAAAACCAACTTTTTGATTTCTTGATCTGTTATATAATTCTTTTGTTTTCAATTTAATTTTGCTCTAATTTTGGTTATTTCTTTTCTTCTACTGGGTTTGGGATTAGAATGTTCTTCATTTTCCAGTTGCTTGAGATGTCCCATTAAGTTGTTAACTTCCTCTCTTTCCGTTCTCTTAAGAAACGCTTGCAGTGCTATAAATTTCCATTTTAGGACTGCCTTTGCGGTATTCTGATAATTTGTGTCTCCATTGTTGTTTTCTTCCAAAAATTTGGCAATTTCCTTCTTAATCTCATCTCTGACCCAGCTATCATTTACCATAAGGTTATTTAACTTCCATGTTTTTGTATGAGTATGCATATTGTTACTGAGTTCGACTTTTATTCCATGGTGGTTTGAGAAGATGCAAGGAATAATTTCTATTCCTTTAAATTTTTAAATTTCTATTCTTTCAAATTTTTGAATTATTTTTTATGGAACTGAAATGTATCCTATATGTCCAATGATGTCTTAAACAAGGTGTGAGGATCTTTATTGTATTTATTCATAGCTGATGATCACTTTAAGTATAATACAGTAATACAAGCAATGGCTTCACTAAACAGCCTCATATATGGTTTTCAAGTTTGTCTAGTCTCCTTGAAGCAGGCCAAGTCCTTGTTTGGCTGGCTGTTACTTGTCACTTCTTGCTGTTATCAGTTGGTCTAACTTTCCTAAGCTTGTGCATTCTCACCCCTATTCTCATTTGCTCTGAGTAAGAAATAAGACTACAACGCTCATGGAAATAAGAGGCAATATATTATAACAATCTCAGTCCACAAGGCCCCAGTGAGGTGTCTAAGAGTCTTTCACTACCTCAAAATGAGAAGAAGGTGAATATAGACTTAGATATTTTCCTTGCTAACTTTTTCCCATTTTCTTTTATTTATTTAGTTATTTATTTGTGGCTTTCTTGGCAAGCTGTGCATTATTACATTCTAAGAATATTTCTTGTAACTCTCATTTTCTCACTTCCAATTCCCAAATAATCTTTCTTATTTATTTCATAAAATTAATTTCTAATTGCCATTAGATCATATCTTCCTAAATTTTTAAAACTCACTGCATGATGATGTCAGGGGATAGAAAGATCTTTTGGAAGGGACATGTGGTAGCCTTTACCCTGCTTTCTTACTGGGATACCTGATGTGATTTAAGTTTCACCTCAGTGGTGCAATTCTGCCCGGAGCCCAAACAGTGACTATGTGGCAAGGAACAAAAAACTAAGCAACCAAATCATAATGTGACAATGTAATTGCTCTAGCAGACTGCTACATAAATAGACACATAGATTCTTTCTTAATTTTATTCCACTGAGACTAATGACTGACCCTAATGAAAATCCTAGTGGAAATCATTGTAGTAAAAATAACCAAAACATTAAGAATAGGTCAAGTGAGAATGACGATGGCTGAAGAGCATTTGAACCATCAAGCATCCTTACTAATCCAACCACAAAAATAAGTACTGGCTCATGAGCTAAGTACCTAAAAGAAATCAGAGACCATCTTAAATGAATCAGTGTGTAGATGTTAAGGGAAGAATTCTATAATGATCCTCTAGGTCCCCTTATTGTAATCTGTGTATAGCAACATAAAGTCTCAAGCTAGTTCTATGCTTTGGTGTTGTGAGACTTATAGTGTGGTTATATTTCTAGTTCAAGCAACAAATTATAAATTCTTCCTCCTTAATAAAAAAAAAAAAATCATGCTGAAGTAAGGTTTTCAATCTTTTTAGTCATTACCAAGCCACCTGAAATCCACAAGTGAGCGCTTTAAAAAAATATGTGTATACCTGCATCTGATTCTACAAAGCATTTGGTGTGGCTTATAAAAACAAATAAGATCAACAAAGATTTTTTCTAAGTTGAGATAGTTTGAACCAAAAATATAAAAATAAAAAGAACAAGCAAGAAAACAAACCAATTGGTAAGAATAGTATACAGAGGTGTTGCACTAGAGAGAGGCTTATAGATTTGGTAGGTAATTTAGCACTAAGTTTCTGGGCTTGGCCACTCAGTATACTTTGGCCACTAGGATAATAGCAAATTTGACAAGGTATTAGCACATTTTTGTTTGCTCCTGTAGGAAACTCCCACCACCCCCATTCAATGAAAACAATCTGGTAAGGCAAAGCTGAATTGTCCCAGTTGAGACCCCCAACCCAGCAGCATGCCCCCCTCTGAGGCCATCCATTAGCTGACTGCAGACACATAAGGAATCCCTGCCTAACACAGCTAAGGCTTTCCAAATCAGTCAAACTGTCCAACCAGGCCCAGGCTTGTGAAAAGTAGTGTGGCTATCATATCCAGCCACTGAGTTTTCGACTGGTTTGTTATACAACAATAGCTAACTAACACAGTGCCAGAATTTAAGCCATTTTTTAATATAAAATTAGAAAATAGGGCTAGGTGTAGTGTCTCACTCCTGTAATCCCAGCACTTTGAGAGGTCAAGATAGGAGAACCACTTGAGGCCACAAGTTTGAGATCTGCCTGGACAATAGACTCAGACCCCATCTCAAAAAAAAAAAAAAAAAAAATCAGCTGGACATAGTGGCATGTACCTGTATTCCTAGCTACTCAGGAGACAGAGCAAAACTCTATCTCAAAAAAGGTGGGGGGGGGGAGTAGTAAGTATTATCTACTGATTATCAAATTCTAAAAATGATTTTAGCAAGTCTTGGTCTTATTCTCTTGTAATTTTTAAAAAAATTTTATTTTTAGAGATAAGGTCTCCTTTTGTCACCCAGTCTACAGTGCAGTAGTATAAATCATAGCTCACTGCAACCTCAAATTCCTGAGCTAAACTGATCCTCTTGGCTCAGCCTCTCAAGTAGCTGGGTCTACAGGTGCCTGATCTCAAGAAGCAGCGTGAAAAGTAAATGAACCAGTGGGATTGGTGGGGAATGATAAAATAAAATAGATGAAATACAACATGAAAGACAAAGACGCGAGAGACAGAAGTGGAACTGAGAGGCAAAGACGGGATCAGGAAGCCTGGGGTATTTCTATTAGCAGCACCCAAGTGCTTTATTTTTAAGGAGGCAGTACAAAGTTATTTCTCAAGGAAATAAGACACATTTTCAGCCTAATTATGAGAAGAGAAACAGGCACAGATTCTCAGGTAAACATGATCTATTATTACTGTGAGACCTCTAAAATATGGGCAATACTACATTTTTTACAAGATTAGCTGAAAATGTACATGACTGCTTTGAAGTGCAGCTGTGAAATTAAAAGCTAAAGTTTTAAGGAAAACATGTTTATCTTCTGCTGGGTTAAAAGTTGAAGCTTAGAGAAAATATGTTGTTATCTGTTGAGGAGGGCCAGTAGAAGGGGGGTTGTGTCCCCTAGACACTCTCCCAAGCTGCGGGGGCCCTGCCACCTCACAGCTTACTCTCTACGGGCTGATTTATTTTTTTTTTAAGAGATGGGATCTCACTGTGTTCACCAGGATAATTTCAAACTCCTGACCTCAAGTGATGCTCCTGTCTTCACCTCCCAAAGTGCTAGGATTACAGAATGAGCAGCCTCTATTTTACTCTCATGGGAGGATGGACCAATTCAATTTGCTCTTCCAAAAGTAATTTTAAATATTATGAAACAATGACTAGGTATGATGGCTCACACCTGTAATCCTAACACTCTGGGAGGCCAAGTTGAGAGGATTGCTTAAGCTTGGTAGTTTGAGAAAAGCCTGAGAAAAAACGAGATCCTAACACTACTAAAAATAGAAAAACTAGCCAGGCATTATGGCAGGAACTTATAATCCTAGCTACTTAAGAGGCTGAGGCAGGAGGATCATTCCTAAAGTATCAGGTGATTGTGAGATAGGCTGATACTATAGCACTCTAGCCTGAGCAACAGTGAGACTCTGTCCCCTGGAAAAAAAATAAAAAAATTATGACACAACTAAAAAGAAACAGGGTAGTCAAAACCTGTTTTACTTATTTGGAAATAATCATTTAATTGGTTAGAAGACTGTTCTTCAAAACCCAGATTTTTGGACTGGTATGAAGATGCAAATTCTACATAAGAATCAGGACCAGTCAATGTACACAGCTATGATTTAATAAAAAAAAAAAATAATATAAAATAAAAAAAAATAAAGTGAAAAAAAAAAAAGAATCAGGACCAGTATGGTGCCCCATGATCATACTAATGTACACAGCTATGATTTAATAAAAATAAAAAATAAATAAATAAATAAAAAAGAATCAGGACCAGATTTAATACTGTATTTGTACAGTTGAGCCTACAATGGTTCCTATGCACAAAGTCAAATACTGAGTAAAGATTAGTGAAAGCTGCAAACATCTTTTCTTGTTCTCAAAAGATTTTTGCATAAAATATACAGAAGCATGCTCCTTGCATAGAGTATTTGCCAGAAACACAGACTTTCAATTTGTCACAGGAAACAGGATATAATGTAAAAAAGAATAACCAATAAAAGGATAAACCCATAACTCAAAAAAGAGTAGAAAATTTATCTTATTTTTAAAAGGGGGAGGGATAGAGAATATAGAATATTATGGTCCGTCAGAACAAAGTTGGAAAGGCTAGATACCAATAGACCATAAATGGTTTTAATAGAAAATCTTCAAGACTGTGAAATAAAATGTTTCCTGTATGTATGAAGGAAAAGAAATCCATCTCAAAATATAAGCTTGACAAGAGGGGTCCTCTGTTACTCAATATTGGACTTTCTTAACCTTCCTCATCAGTATTATCTTAAAATTTTCCATGTCTGGGTCAGCCACAGGAATTATAAAAATAAAAATAATTTTTAAATCAACAGTTAAAATTGGATGCAGTAAATTCTGAATGACTTCTGAATTTCATTTTGATGTGAACTCACAATCCCAGCCTTGACTGTTTTTAGCTTCCTAACAACCATAAACACAGGGGATTTTATCAATCAGCATCCCATGTAGGAAATAGAAACCACTTGAGGTATTATAAGCAGAAGGGTTTAATACAAGGAATCAAATTATTCAAAAATTTGTGATGAGCCAGAGAAACGATTTCTAAGGTAGGCCTCAGGAGTAAATCCCAGATGTTTCAGAACTCACCCACCTTGGGACCTATACTTTGTGAATTATTAGAAACCTGGGGAATCAGGAAATGGACTCAGATCAAAAGCATACAATCACAGCTCTGACCCTGAGAGCAAGAAGCCAGGCTTAGGCAGTCGCCATCCTCACAGCTGCCCTCGTGATCTGCAAAGCTGGAGGACAAGTACCAGGTTAGTGGCACCAAAAATGCATCATCTCAAGACTCCACTTGCTAGCGGAAATGCCAAAAGTCCATGACATTAGACTTTGCTTTCATTACTTTCCACCTTCCAATTCTCACATGAAGGTACCTAATTGCTAGAGACTCATTTGTATACAGAATCATAACTGCAAGGGAATCTGAGAAACACAATTTGGGCTTTCCAGTCTCTCAGTAAAGGACCACATACCTATGCCAGTCTAGCACATCCATCAGGGGAAGTAACTCCTAATTTTACTAAAAGAGGGACTGATAAATACCGTTGTAGTTTAGCAACAATACATTCATAAAAGCTGAAGGGAAATTTCTCTCTCAAGTCACTTGGTATAAAGATTTCATCCATCTCCAGATAGCTAAGGTATCACCAATAGTATCTAGTTGCAACTCACTCCATTTCGCCTTTTTCATTCTTATAATCTTACCAAATCAATCACAGCTAGGCCCAAATAGACACCAGGGCAACTAAATCAACATTTAAAATAAGGAAAAAAAATTAATCACTTTCATTTAGTTTAAGATTTCCATTATTAGAATGGTAATAAACTATAATACATTTTGTTTCTTTTTACTTTGCATTGATCTGGGAAGACTTTTAGGGAACTAACACCTACAGCATAGCTTCAGACCAACTGAATGGACTATTCTTGAAACTGTGACTGTGGACCTCACACAGAACCTCTGGAATAAAACAGCCACAGAGCATTCCTTATATTAAGGCTACAGATGACCTTGGCTTCTGGTCACCATGGAGACCACCAGGAATTCTTGCTTATACCAAGGCAGCCATCAAGGCTTGTGGTATCACCTGTGGTTGCTTGCCTTGAGAGTTTAGCAGAACCTGGGGGATTTTCAATGGAAAGCAATAGAATAAAACTCTCTCTCAGAATGTTTGAATATGTAATATGTAAAGCCTGAGCTGGGAAGTAAAGAGAAGTATGAGGAATCTGAGAGACTCATAGAGCAAAGGAAGTTAGCTGAAGTTAAGACAGAGAGAGAAGAAAAAGAGGTCAACAGTTGAAAGAAGTGAAGAGAAGCAGACACTATCTTGGTAGAAGCCAGAGAAACAAAAGTAAGCCAAGGTCTGAGAGTGGTAAGTCAGAGGCACACAACTTACGGTGATAATGCATGAAAAGTCATCTCGAAACCACCTATATTAAAATAACGTAAGCCCATAAGGGAGAAATTGTAATAAAACTCTGATTGCTACAGAAGTATAGGCATCGCTAAAAGTTAACCAGTCATTGTTTCCTAACTTGTCTCTGCTATAACTGCTTGCTGCTCAAGTGTCATGTATCCTTGAAAGGGGCAAGATTTGTGATTTTGCCAGTCATTTCTATAGATAACATCAATATTGTAAAGATATCTTCCAGATTCTGCATTCAAGGGGACCAACCAATGTCAACTAGACCAGTAGACTTGCATGGGAATTGATTCAACAAGTCCAGTGACACTCTACCCAGGAACTATCTCAGCCAGGAAGACAATTGCTGCTTCCCAACCCTATGAGTTTATCTCAGTTAATCAGCTGATTCACTTCCCCAGCCCTTTACTCACCAAACCACCTTAAAATTTTTAGCCCCCAAATTCTTGAGGAGATAGATCTGAGAAATTTCTCCCATCTCCTTGTTCAGCATCTTCCAGTATAAAATCCTTTCTCTACTGCAACTCCTGCTGTCTCAGTATATTGGCCTTTATCTGGGCAGTGGGCAAGGAACCTGGTTGAGCAATAAAATCTGGCTTCTAGGCCAGTTTTTTTCTTTCTTACACTTTCTTTTCTACAATACTTAATGAAACACACTCTCTGAAGTGTTCTCAGCTTGTAGGTTTCCTTTCCTTGAAAACTCAAAGAGACTAATTCATATACCAAAGCTCCCAGAATAGAAGAAAATTACCTCCAGATTTATCTCGTGTGTTACCCATTCAGATTGAGCAGATTGTATATTCAAATAAAGTCAGTAAGGAATTTTCTATTCAACATTCCCCTGTGGTCCCCAGAGAAGTGGCTAATGGGAAGTCTTTTGTCTCTCAGTGGTTTGAGGGTGGGATCCATTGATTCTTTTCCAAACTGAGTATTTAAATAATTTTTCCTACTATAGGGCTCATAGAATACATAAAAGTCCAATTATCACAGAACTGTGTCCTAATACCCAAGCATACAATGGATGGTCTGATTCAGGCAAACAGAGAAATTAATCAGGACAAAAGCATTTCTATAAGAATAGAGTGTCACAAAAAAAGAGAGAATAGAGTGTCATGAACTGAATTGTTTCTCCAAAAATTCGTATGTTGAAACTCTAACCACCAATTTGACTTTACTTGGAAGTAGGACATACCTGAGGAGGCAGTTAAGGTTAAATAAGGTCATAGGGGTGGTATTGGGACTCATAAACCAACACCCCAAGTCACTTTGACAGGCTGGCCTGATGGAAGCCATCTCAAGTTCTCTCTGACCTCTCACTCAACCAGAAAGTGGAAGGTTCTTTTTCTGACTAAGATGCAGATGAAACAGGAGAACAATTGTTCTTTTCTTCCTCTCCCTGAAAGACTAGAAATGTGACCACACCTGAACAGACTCTTTAAAAAGATAATGCCAGTCAGACACAAAGAGAAATACAAAGAGAACTATTCACCAGCTAATCTTTGTTTCCATCCAGTCATCCTTCCTAGCAATTCTTTATTGCCCCTTAACAGAATATCTTTCTTCCCTCCTATTTTACTAGAAAGGTACGCATGCTTCTGAATCCCACTGGGGGGTTGTTTTCACTCAGAAGGCTCCCATACATATGCTGTGTAACAGAGAGAATGTCCTGGAAAAGGATAAAAATGTTTTCTGTGTCTTTAAACTAGCTCACCTTTTTTTTAAGAAGTCTGCATCCCAGCCTCAGACCAGTGGTTAAGAGGGGCAGCGGATTGTCCTTCATTCTTTGTACCACAGAGATGGCTCAATGGAATTGTCCAGGTAGAGATCAGGGAGGTCTGGGTGGGCAGAAGTAATAAGATTGTCTTGGCAAGAGATAGGATTCATCAGAACCATCAACTGTACAATACCCTGAAGCTGAAAATCCTCCCTTTGAAAGCTCTGTATTTCTTCTTATGAGGAGAACAATGGTACTTTGGGATAGAAGTCTACCATTCTCCTCATTTGCCAGCAAATTAATAAACTCTTCTTTCCTTTTCCTCAACCCACTTGTCCTCACTCTTCTGATGTGGCCTTGGAGACAAAAGCTAAGCTTTTGGTAACAGAATATGGAATCCTTGAGTGGGACCATCATGTCCTGGTGGAATGGCATCCTGTGACTGCTAATTGGAAGAGTCAGGGAGCATCCCCAAGCCAAGGAGTGGGTTAGAAGTATTGCCTTTTCAAGTAAGAAAGCAAGGGACCACCCCCAGCAACTGCTGAAGCCTAATTAGTGCTAAAGAATGCCTCTCTCTGCTCGCACTTGGACACAGGTGCAACCAATCTGAAACTTATTGAGGAGATGAAAACAGACAAAAAATTTCCTAGTATGCACACCAAGACCCTGATTCCACTCAGTTGGTACATTTTCAGACCTTCCTGTAGTATTTGTTTGGAGACACCATTTAGGACGGAAATCATGAGGCTGAGTGGATCTAGGGAATCTGGTTTGTATTTGGGGGCTCATTTGTGGTTCCCAGGTGGGATTGGGAGATGTTGGTTCTCATTTTGTCCCCTTTGGATTAGATGTTGGTTCCCGATTGAGAGAATCTGGTTCTCACTTTGAGGTTTCCATATGGTAAGGCCTTACCATTTTGTGCATTGTCTGTTTGTTGTTTGTGAGAGTTTGTTGTTTTTGTTGTTTTGAGACAAAACCTCAAGCTATCACCCTGGGTAGAGTGCCGTGGCATCACAGCTCACAGCAACCTCCAACTCCTGGGCTCAAGCAATTCTCCTGCCTCTGCCTCCCAAGTAGCTGGGACTACGGTGCCTGCCACAACTCCCGGCTATTTTTTGGTTGCAGCCGTCAGTGTTTTTTGGCAGGCCCAGGCTGGATTTGAACCCACCAGCTCAGATATATGTGGCTGGCACCTTAGCCACTTGACCCATAGGCGCTGAGCCTGTTTGTGAGTTTTGTTGCAACATAGGAAAGTTCCATGTCAAAGCCCCTTGGGGAGAATGTTGACTGAAAGGACAACTTGTAAGTATATGTCTATGTCTGAAAGAGAACAGTGTTATTGCAGTCCAATGTACATGCTGGAGTGTGAGAAAAGGCTATTGAATGAAGCTTTGACAACTGGATTGCATAAAGGCCTGGGATAAAGTCAATGGTACAAGGGAGACCCCCACTGGCAGGGAGTGGGATAGTCAGATCCCATGTGATGATTTCTTGAGCCCTTTAATTAAACAGATGCCCCAGGTCTGCACCAGTGCTGACCAGTGCACAAGGCCCTCCATAGAGCGACCCATGAGAAGGAGGAAACAGAGCAGAGAGGGGGAAAGAATGCCCACTGTTTACCCTAGACATGTGAATGCACACGATACAGCAGGGTGGCTGCAACATTAGCCTCAGCTGGGGCAATCCACAGAAAAACATGCACTTGAGCTTGCACTGGTGGGGGTCCCCAGCCAAAGGCCCAGAGCTGGCCCAGGAAGCAGCCCTGTGTGAAACCTGTTGCTGCCATCTTGGTACTGTGGGAGGGCTGGCTAGAACTGACAGCCCTCTCTCGGGGAGAGAATGATGCCTTATTCTAAGACAGTGGTTCTCAACCTTCCTAATGCTGTGATGTATTTTCATTGTTACAAAGGGGTCACAACCCACAGGTTGAGAACCCCTGTTAATTGAACTCAATTTGGCCAAAGGGCTCACATACCCTGAGCAAGGTGATTGATGTACAATCAGTGTACTTTTTGTAAAAAAGAAGGATATTGGCTAAAACACTGCCAAAGCATTGCAAAGGGCTCCAAGTAAAAAGAAACCTCCAGGAGAGTTCAAGTCCAGAACTCATATCATGAAAGAGGAAGCCTAGGGCCTCCTGCCTCACTAGGGGCTACAATCTTAATGTTTTCCACGGGGGCCCTGGGTGCAGTTGACAGCAGGGCCTCAACTGATGTTAAGCCACATGGGTAGAACTGGTCTGGGCTCCTCCTCCCAATCAACACCCTGGCCCCTAGCACCTGGTGGGCACCAGCCAGGCATGGTGCTCTATGAACCAGACAGTGGGGGAGGTGCCAGGCACAGCTACAGGCAAGTGGCAGCTGAGGAACTCACCTGCCAGAGTCTATGAATGGTAAATACTCAGTTTCATTTGAGTGTCAGAATCCTGCGGCCGTGGCCTTATGCTGCCACTGGACTGTGTTTCCTGGAGGGTTTAAAAGGGCTCCCCTGCCCTGTTCTATGGGAGCTTAGCAGGCTACTTATATAACCTGCATTTGGACATATTTTGAAACAGCATGTTGCTTATCTGGGATTCCAAATTTGCAGGGGAACCCTGTGGCAACTGTGTGGTTTCCTAGGAACAGCAGGGATGAGTCATGTCTGGATTCCAAACTTTGGATGAATAGCAAAGGCCTTACATGGGGCCCTTAAAGAGACAGATATAGGGCCCCTGATCTGGACCACAGATGGTCAAAATGCCTTTGAAAAATTAAACAAGAGTCATATGACTGCCTGATTTGAGGTCACCCTAATACAGATGTGGGGAGACATTCCACAGCCAGTAGCACTTTTGTCAAAGCCACTGAGTGGAAGAGAAGAGCCTCCTTGCCTCTGGGCGGCAGCCGCCACTGGTGAGTTGTTATTAAAGACTGTGTCTGTTCTCAACCCTACCACCCTATTACCAAACAAAAGCAAATAAGCCCTTTTGGCATGACTGCTTAGAGCAGGCGTCCTCAAACTTTTTAAACAGGGAGCCAATTCACTGTCCCTCAAACCGTTGGAGGGCCAGACTATAGTTTAAACAAAAAAACTATGAACAAATTCCTATGCACACTGCACATATCTTATTTTTAAGTAAAAAACAAAACGGGAACAAATACAATTCACACTGCTTCATGTGGCCTGTGGGCCGCAGTTTGAGGACGCCTGGCTTAGAGGTTCTGGAGGCTATCAGTTCTAGCAAAATGGATCTGTCAGATCAGCTGATGCCAAAGCCAGACTGGGATCTTTCCACTGATGGGAACAGATTTATGGATCATGAGGGGCAGGATTTGCAGTGATCATGGCAGCAGCTTTGCCACCTGGATCTTCAACCCTGAAAGCCAAGCTGATTGCTTTTTACCAGAACTCTTCTGTTATCAAGAGGAATAAAGGCAAACATTTATGCAGACTCTGTGCTCTTATGGTTGTGCATGCTCACAGCGCCATCTGGCTCTTATGAGGCACCTGCATGAATGCACATGTTATGGGTGTGATGCCTGAACGGGTGTGGTGGGACCTCCTTTGAGAGGATGCTGCAAGTTCAAAATGATACAAAGACAGAAAAGTGGCCTGCTGCATAGGGACCTAACATGTGGAGTTTGGATGACTGAAGAAAATGAATGCTACTCAGATGCCTAACCTTGTATAAGTAGATATTTTTTTGGACTGGGTAGAGGTGTGTTCTATTGTATGGGACAGAGCATCTGAAGTTCTGAGATGGGTTCCCACCAGGAGCTGCTGGCCCGGCAGGGCCTTCTCTGAGTTCCTGTGCACATGTGCCAGGATGGAGCAGATACAGCCCTCAGAGAATGATGGCATTATAGGCATGAGCAGTCTGGGGGAAAGGCCAAGAAGATGGACAACTGCATGCCAGAGATGGGTGTGGTAGGCAGGCAGCTGCAGAAAGCTTGACAGCTCAAGGTATCACCATGTTTGGCTACTCAATGGCAGCACCCATCAGGGGATTCTTTGCTCCCTACCATCTATACCTAGATCTGCTGCTCCATGTCCTGTAGTCGCCCACGAGCTTCTTTGAGTGGACCCCAGTGGAAACCTGGTGAGCCGTTTCTCCACAGAGCTGGACACAGTGATCTCACAGGTCATCAAAATGTTCATAAGCTCCCTTCCTTCAAACAGAGTGATGCAAACCCTCTTTTGTATCAGAGGTAAGTAAGCAAAGTAACCCAGAAAGTAAGCAAAGACAACATCAAGAACATAAATTGCATGCACCCTGGAATTGGTGCAGGAAACCCGTCCACAGTGGGAAAGTGATGCTGTCCTTCTCTGGACATGGGTAACCCTCAGATGCAGCCTTAAGTTAAGCTCCTAAGAAATAGTTTCTGAGAGACCCTTCCTAGTACCCTAGGTAAGTATGGTGATATAATCATGAGTAAGAAAGCAGAGTAAAGCAATATGAGGGTCAAGTGAGTGGGTCAGATGCTGACTGCGAGGTGTGAGTTTGTCTCTTTCAGGCCCCTGCTTTCATGGGATGCAGAGAAGTGGAAGGGACCTTAAGGAGTGACTCTAACAATTCACACCTCATTGAACTTGTCAGAAGTAAGAACTTTGGGTTCAACATACTGGAGTAAAGAGATGCTCCATGGAAGAAGAAAACCTGAGCCCCCATGAAAGGGCCAGCCTTTAGGTGCTCTGAAGTTTAAGAAGAAGGAAAAATTAAAATTGATATTTTTTTCTTAACCTTTCTTTGATCATTTGTTCTTTCTATAGGATGGGGAGAAATTCTCAGTAAGAATTTCCCAGGCTATCGCCTCTTTTGCGGACCTCTCTCACTGTTGGGTTTGCTATCCCAAACCTTGTTCAGCAAGTATTCCCAGATATGATTTATGAATTTGCAGAAGCCTGTCCCTCAGATCACCTACAGGACATGACTATTAGTTCTGTACTCAGAGGCCGCATGTTTCTTCCTAACCCAGCCCTGTATCAGAGACTGCGGGTTTGCTGTATCTCTCCCCCACGCATGCACAGGAGAAATCAGGTGGACACACAGCAATGCAGAGCTGCCTGAAAGCCCAGAGAGGAATCCTGACACCGGCACCTTGATCTTCCAGCCTCTAGACCTGGAAGAAAATAAATGTTGGTTATTTTAAGCCACCCGGTCTGTAATATCTGGTTGTGGCAGCCTGAGAAAATACAGAGTTTGATAATCATCATCCTCCTGCCCCCTACAAATTTGAAAAAAAATGAGCACAACTAGCCCATCTTTATCTCTGTCAAAGATTTTTCTCCTATAACTAGGAAAAGAGGAAACTAAAACCTAGGATTTATGGGCTCTGGCAGTCAGATGATTAATATACACAAAGTAGATATAGTAACTTTGCTTAAAGTTTTTAAAATAAGGTAATTTAGGAACCTTATCTTAGGGCCTCAACTATGCCACATTCTAGTAGAAGAAACTTACTTATTGGAAGGACAACAATATCCGGCCAAAAAACCCAAATTATTAATAGAGAATAGATACATTGGTCATAGCATGGGAATTGTTGTTAGCAAATGCTGCATTTGTCTCTGTTGGTGTGACTCAGTGCAAAACTAATAACATCTACTTAGTCCATTTTGCATGAACTGAGGGACCCTGGGAGACCTATTCCAAATAAGTATCTCTACATGGAGATGTGGTCCCTCCCAACTACCCTCACAGGCTTTCATTGAAATCTCAGGCAGGAGAAAATACAGCACAGTGGCAAGCTTCAAAGAGAGTCAAGGTTAAAAAACAAGGAGTTTTTCTTTAATTGCATGATGCAACTCTTAACATGTTCTGTTTACTGCACTTCTGATTGGCCTTTTTCTTATCAGTGCTAAATATGACTTAGGGCTAAGACAATATACTGTGCCTAGTTGAGTTTTAGTACTAAGGGCCAGAAGTGATGCTTGGCTTTTTCCTAGATTATTTTGTCTCTACTGCCTATGCTGCATCCTACAAGACTCCATGAGCTCAGTTTCTTTTCTTTTTTTTTTTTTAAGTCTATAAGCTTTATTGATACTTCGCTTTTACAGTTCACAATGCCTTCCACAGATTTAGTTCAGTACAGCTTAAACCACAATGGTATAAATCTTCATTTTATAATTTCTTGCATAACAATGTTTGCTATTTGCAAACGTTTTTGGAAGCATGAGATTCAGTCCATAGATTCAGGGTCTATGACAAAATTAACTACAGTAAGTCTGTGCAATGAAGTTTTATGTTGCAGTTCTAAGTGTGTGGCATTTCATGTTGAAAACAGATGGTAGTGCTCCTTTATTTTTAGCAATGCACTGTTTGTGGAGAAATTACCTGTCTTGACTGCCATGAGCTCAGTTTCAACCTAGATCACCCTTTGAATCCAAACAGGCCCTGCAACACCAGATTTTAGAGTAAAGAAAATATAAAGGCTACATGGACCAAGTCAACAGCCCTGATGCTTAAAGCTCACAGGAGAGTCAATCATCTGGAGAGGACCCTTTTTGACTGTCACCAGAAAAAGTGTTCTAAGTTGCAGCTGAAACTATCTACAAAAGCTTGCTGTCCACATTAGCATAATTTTACTGTTCTAATGTCTTCGTTGACATAATTTTATTCCCTGAAACATTGACCCAGAAAGATAAGAGTTGCAAATAAATTTATTGTTCACTCAAGAAACTTCCTGAAAAATCCATCAACTCCTCAGTACAAAGCATCAAATGACAATTTATACACCAAGGCTCTACAAATCCCTTGCCTCAAAATCACTACCCTGATGTGCCCACGAGGCCTTACTTTAACCTATTCAATCCCTTGCATTGAAAGACCTGCCTCAACCAGACTTCAAAAGCTCATACATATCCCAATTTCCCCTGTCTATCCACTCGCCCCCCAGATGCTCCTAAGACTGTCAAAGTATTGTTCTCTCTCACTGCAGTGAGCATAAACTCAGCTTTTTCTCATGGACATATTGTCTCAGTGATGTTTTAGGGAACCGAGGAAATAACCCAAAGGGTGCAAGATGTCTTATAGAGGAAGACCCCTTCAGAAAGTGAGCAGGAAGAATAAGCATCCGGATGGTGGGAAGGCAAGATGAGCCTTACTGAGGACCAAGAATCACCACTCAAGGGGCACAGGAGAAACAGTACCAAGAGACTGCAGGGGCATGGCTCTGCCATGGTGCCATGGTGACCTGTGCATATCCACAAAGGACGTGCAGGCAAAGACAACCTGATCAGTCTTGGCCAAATAACTTGTGATCCTCCTGGAACACAAGAGCATGAAAGGCCTTTGAAGAGCTTCTCTGAGGCCATCTCCTTCTATCCTCCCAGCCTCCCCTGGGAAACTGTCAGGAGGCAGTTTATTATGACCTGCAGTGTTCTGATGGGGTATGGGCTGCCCTGCCCCATCCCATCATTATAGAGTGACAGTGTAATACACCACTAGCCTCAGTCTAGAGTGAGCGCCTCTGCCACAGATTTTCCTTTCTGTGCCCTTCTTCTTGATGTGTGGAATGATGATCTTAATGAGCTAACACCTACGGTCTGTGTAAGTAGAGAAATGATTCTAAAAGTAGCTCATTGTATCTTTACCTGCTGAAGCAGCCTAACCTCGTCCTTGCCAAGGCTTACATGCGCTTGACGGAAACTAAGTGAAGCTGCGGGATCCATGTGACAGTCCTACAACCTCAGTCTCCCCACAACCTCAGCCCCATCCTATTACCCTTGGATTCTCTGTACTGGCAGAAATTAGCCAGAGGCCAAATGGCAGTCACAGGCAAGGCTTTATTGGGGCTCATGCTTGAACCTAAGGTAGACTACACAAAGAAAAAAGCCTCAGTCTGGCTCCTTGAGGGGAGTTTGGGGACAGTCTTAAAGAGTCTTAGGCAGAAAAGGGTGAAGTGTACAAAGATAAAGGTGATTTTCTTGGGCACCTGCTATCACATGCTTTGTAGGTCTCATTAGCATGTTAAATCTCGACCCCTGGGCATGATATTTGGCATTAAAATGATATTACAATGAGGAAAGGGTCAGGGTAAGGTCAGCATGGGGGTCCTTTTTGGTTTGAGGTGATCAGAACTTTGTAGCTAAGTTCCTTATCAGCCTGAGTCAGCATCTTGCTTCAGTGATTTTAGAAAACACTGGTCAAGAGACAGACAATTGGGTCCCCTCTTTCTATGAGTATGGACTACTACATTCTAGTGGCCAGGTGGTCATTTGATTTTTTTTCCTTCTACAGTTAATTAGGCTGGTTCACGTTGTCTCCCTTGGTCAGAAATAAGGCCCAAGTCTTTTTCCTGCACTGTCTAAACGCCATAGAGAAAAGGCAGCATTTGGGAGGCATACAGAAAGATTTAAAAAATAAAAGTAACAATTATATTGGGAGGAGAGTGGTTTTCCCAAACCCTCTTGGCCTTTCAACTCACTCCTTACTGAAAGGAGCTATCTCTTTGGTAAGTGACTGACATGGGGCTTCCTTTTCTGATCGCATGGAGTTAAGCAGTTAAAGTCTCCCACTCTCTGTTCTGCTTCTCCAATTCAATTTGGCGCAAAGCAGCAAAGGTGTTCAAGCAGCTCTGTGCTTTCACGCTAAGCCATATTCTCCCTAGCCCAGAGAGACTGAATTATACTGCCTGACTCTCACTAATATTTTCTTGATTATTTCCAAACTTGAAAAGGGAATAGGTGTATAACTTATTACCCCCCCGTTCAAAGAAATTTGATTAAAACAAAAATATTTAAATTTATAAAAGAATGTAAAAAAACTTATGTAGAATTACAAGCTAAAACAAAATGAGTCATAAAGTCCAAAATCAAAGAAAGAGAATTAAAACTTAATGGAAAAATAATGAAAATTAAGGTGATATAGTAGCATAAAGTAAATAATATAAATAGGGAAAAAAAGAAAGAAAGTTAAAAGATTTAATGGGAGTTGGTAAAATTAAATAAGAATACAAAAAAAATTAGAACACATAAACAGGGTAAAAACATTCAAACAATTCTGAAGTACAGGTGTTAAAAATTTAAGACAAATAAAAGAAGAATCCAAGGGAAGTTGGGGTGGAGGGTGGGTAATCGGTGGGGCCACACTTATGGTGCATCTTAGAATGGGTACAGGTGAAACTTACTAAATGCAGAATACAAATGTCTTCATACAGTAACTAAGAAAATGCCATGAAGGCTATGTTAAATAGTTTGATGAAAATATTTCAGATTGTATATGAAACCAGCACATTGTACCCCTTGACTGCACTAAAGTACACAGCTATGATTCAATAATATTAAAAAAAAGAAGCCATATATTTGAAATGAAAAAACAAAAGAAGAAGAATCCAAAAATAGAAACAAAGTAACTGAAAACAAATGGTACATTGAGCCAGTTATGGTGGTTCACACCTGTAATCTCAGCATTTTGGGAGGCCAAGCATAGAGAAGTGCTACAAAAAAAAAGAAAAGGAAAAAAAATAGAAAAATTAGCCAAGCATGGAGGTGAGACTATGTCTCAAAATAGAACAAAGAAAATGATGAACTGAGTCCTTTTCAGAGTCCTGAGTTGTCTCAGACATCCCTAGCCCATGATCAAGTTCCTCCAGAATGGGAGGGGAGTCAGGGAGGCTTACATCCCCAATCTTCAAGGCATTTAGCTCTTGCCTGGCGGCTGTAGCCCATGTTTTCAGTTGGTAGGTAACATGAGGCTTCTGGCCTTTTGAATCGGCTATAACAAAATACTACAGAGTAGGTATCTTACAAACAACAGAAATTTATTTCTCACATTTCCAGAGGCTGAATGTCCAAGGTCAAGGAGTCAGCAGATGCAGTGTCTGGTGAGGGCCCACTCCCTAGTTCATACATTAGCACCTTCTCAGTGTGTCATCACATGGTGTGGAAGGGCAAACAAGCTCCCTTGGCCCTATCCTATAAGGACATTAATCCTATTTGTGAAAGTTCTGCCCTCATGAACTAATCACCTCCCAAAAGACCCCACATCCTAATACTATCACCTTGGAAGTTTGGATTTCAACATACGAATTTTGAGGGGACAAAAGCATTAAGACCGTAGCTCTCTAGCTCTTTAGTCTACTCTTCTGGATACTTATTTGGTCATCCATTTGTTTATTGAACAAATGTTTAATGACAACTGTTTATTGAATTCATAGTCCATCAATGTCCAATTATAGTATAAGTGCTAGTGATACAGCACCCACCTACTGGTGAAAAAATATAATAAATAATGTTTTCATTATCACTATTAGTAAGTGCTATGAAGAAGCATAGAAGCTGTGAGAATGACAAATAAGAAATGTCTTGAGAAGTCTTCAAAGACTTTCTGAAGGGTTAATTCTCTCACTATTG
Source organism: Nycticebus coucang (assembly GCF_027406575.1). Taxonomy (NCBI): domain Eukaryota; kingdom Metazoa; phylum Chordata; class Mammalia; order Primates; family Lorisidae; genus Nycticebus; species Nycticebus coucang. Next base: position 16,317,079 of record NC_069795.1, read on the forward strand.
AAGGAGAATTAACCTAGCCCCAAAGGAGTGAAAGAGCATTTTAGGTAGAACAGCATGGACAAAGGCCCTGAAGCAGAAGAGGCAAGGCAGAAAACATAAACAACTAGTATTCTGGATATTGGGGCCGGAAGACAGGCAGTAAGGACAAGAGGCAGAAGGGGGAGACAAGCAAGGGCCAGAAACTAAGCATTGAAGCTACATTGTTTATGCTTGTTTTCTTTGGGACGCAAGAAATATTTGACCTACTACTTAGATCCGGTGCAAATTTGGACCTTAATGTCTTGATAGAGTATAATGTAATCCAAATTTCATAAAATTAATGAATTTTCATCAAAAAATTCTTAGTAATTCAATAAATTTCATTCCTTAATAAATGACCATACAGATTTAAATTGATTTTAATTCTTCCCATTTCCAATGTATTAAAATTTACATAAGAGCAATTTTTCTTATAGACTTTTCAACAGAAGTTTGATACATCAAATATTTTATACTCAATTTTCCGTGGTCTAGACATAATTTTTTTCAAGATTTGATTCCTCAGATATTTTTTTTGCCCTCAGACATTTTTAATTAATAAAATTTTATCAAGTGTCATTTTAGGCCCTTTCAGTTTTATGTTAGCTGTTTATAAGTAATATGCTCTTTGAGTCAAAAACAAATGACTTGATTAATTCCTAGCTAATAGATGACAAAATCTTGAATTGTTCTGTTGTTTACAACTGTTCTATTGAAGTGTTTCTCTAAGTTTTCAATCTCAGGACCTCTTTAGACTCTTAAAATAATTTTTTTCTGTTTTTTTTTTTTTTGAGACAGTATCTTACTCTATTATCCTGGCTAGAGGACAGTGGTGTCATCATAGGTCACTACAACCTCAAACTCCAGGGTTCAAGTGATCTTCTTGCTTCAGCCTCCTGAATAGCTGGAACTACAGGTAGGTGCCACCATACCCAATTAGTTTGGCTATTTTTATAGACACAGGGGACCTCAAGGGATCTTCCTGCCTGGGCTTCTGAGAGTGCTAGGATTACACGTGTGAGACACAAAGCCTGGCCTCTTAAAAATTATTGAAGTCCTCAAAAACTACCAATACTTACCATAATATTAATTAAATTGGTGACTTTTTTTGTTTGTTTGTTTGAAACAGAGTCTATTTCACCCTCCGTAGAGTACTGTGACGTCACAGCTCACAGCAACCTCAAACTCTTGGGCTCAAGTGATTCTCTTGCCTCAGCATCCTCCCCCAACCCCCCACCCCCCTTTGTAGCGGGGATTACAGGCGCCTGCCACAATGCCTGGCTATTTTTCGTTTGTAGTTGTAGTTGTCATTATTGTTTGGCAGGCCCCAGGCTGGGTTCGAACACGCCAGCCCTGGTGTATGTGGCCAGTGCCCTAGCCCGCTGAGCTATAGGCTATAGGCGTGTAGCCCAAATGGGTAACATTTTAACATTAATAAAAAAAAAAAAATCAACTCATCCCTTCTTAACACACATTTATTTTATCTTATTATTTTTATTTTTGGGGGGACAGAGCCTCAAGCTGTTGCCCTGTGTAGAGGGCTAGGGAATCACAGCTCACAGCAACCTCCAACTCCTAGGCTTAAGCGATTCTCTTGCCTCAGCCTCCCAAGTAGCTGGGATTACAGGCACCTGCCACAATGCCCAGCTATTTTTTGGTTGTAGTTGTAATTGTTTGGCAGGCCCAGGCTGGATTGGAACTCGCTAGCTCTGGTGTATGGAGCTGGCGTCTTAGCCACTTGAGCTACAAGCGCCAAGCCTTAACACACATTTTTTAAGTAAAAATACCTCTACTTTCCAAAATTGCGAAGAGTGTCAGTATTTTACCTTTTGCAAATCTTTAATCATGTAGTTTAATCACTTCTCTATTGCCCTGTTTATCAATGGGTGGATTACATACCATTTTATTTGAGGTGTCAAAAAAGCGTTGTTTAAATTTCATAATTATGTATTTTTAATGCTTATTAGAAAAAATAGTAACTGATGATACACTTCACACTTGATCTTAGCCAAAAGGCCGAGAAGTGATACCTGATGATACACTTGACAAGAGATTGTTTAAGGGGGGGATGGGCCACATGCTGATTTTGTGAGGAATTTGTTTTGCTTATCTGGTGTGTTGGCTATCTTGAAAAGTATGCACAGACCTCTTTTTTATTTTTATTTTTTTTGCTAATCAGCTTTCATTAGTTTGTATATTTAATATGTGATCCAAAGCAACTTTTATTCTTCTAATGTGGAAAGACTGGACCCCCCTGACGGACACTTAAAATTTGTCTAAGTTAAACGTTTTACGTTGATTTATGCATGCCCAAGTCAAATGTCGCATCAAAACGGTCTGCTTCGTGTTTTCTGTGTTCTCAGCAAAGAGAACACTTTCACAGTGTGAAAATTATTTTTTTATATCAGCCAGGTGTTAATGGTAAAGACATAGAGATTAGGTTTTAAAAGATTCTGAGAGTAAAAGGAATTTATATTTCCAAGAAGCGGTAGAAAAGAGGACTGCAGATAGTGGTAAGAACAGGTAGTTTGCAACCACTCTGATCGGGGTAGGAATTCTAGCTTTAACATTTACCACTAGTTTTGTGTTTTCGGGCAAATCATTTACCGTTTGTGAACTTCAGTTTCCCTTTTAAAAAATGGAGATAATATTAACTTATAAAACTGACCATACGTAAAGCAAGTCACACAGGACCTGGCACATATGAGCGCTCGATACACAGCTACCCTTAGGAATGACTTTAATTATCACCTCCACTTGCCTCACACAGAGCTGACACCCTAAAAATAGGTTTTGGGGGTGAGGGCAAGTGCTGTGCTTCGGGAAGAAAAGGCGCACCTGCCCTGATATTGGGTCTGGAAGAGTACGTGGAACTCAAGCTTGAAAGTGTGGCTTCCAGGTCAAAAACGGCAGAAATCAACGTCCTCGCATAGCCGTAATCTGGGCAGCAAGAACAGTCTGGAACGAGACCCAACCGCCCCGGCCACCTGCTCACTTCTCTGCTCACAGACCTTGCGGTCTGTCTGTCGATCGACCCGATCGAGGATCGTCGGTTCTGTTCTGACTGTGGAGGTCGCTGTCGATCTCGCGAGACTTCAGACTGGCGGCACCGGAAGAGGCGGGCCCGCTGGAAAAAAAAGGAGCGTGAGGCAGCAGCACGCTGTGTTCCCAGAAGGCTGTGGGCGTCCCTCGCTTCCTCTGAGGTTTTCCGAGCGGGTGTGTGGACGGCTTCCTGAAGGCTGACTATGGCACTTCACGTTCCCAAGGCCCCGGGCTTTGCCCAGATGCTCAAGGAGGGAACGAAAGTAAGGAATGGAAGAAGGGGATGCGGTGGGAGAGTGGACGTGGGGCCGCAACGCCCGCAGCAGAGGAGAACTTGCACTAACGCGCTGGCGTGCTCCCTTGGCACAGCGGTCGGGGGAAGATTCCAGAAAGGGAGGTGTTGTCGAGGGCGGTGGGTGTTCGGCCCTGCAAGTCTGTCTGTCCTTCCGTTCTTTCTTGACCCAGGGAAAGGCTAAAAGACAGAAGCGATGGGATAGGGAAGAGACCGTAGAGTTCGCGTTCTACACTTTCTAGCTGGGCAGACGTAAAAGCCATGCGTGCATTTTTTTCCTTTGTTAGCAAAATGGACGTGATTAGTACCTCCACCCTGAAAGGGTAGTGGGAGGGTGTAGTTGAATGAGTGAAACTTCTTTGGGAGCTGCGACGTAGATGGGCAGATGAGTTCGCAGGATGGGAAGGGTTAAGAAATAAGCGATCCAGACCATTGGAACAAGGTTGCTTCCTTCGTAATGAGAAACAGGGCTCCCAGTTTAGTTCTCAGAAGCAGTGTGTTGTAGCCAAATACATCTCAGTCTCATTTTAATGTTAGCTTGATGTAAACGTACCCTTTTCTTCATCTTTATATTGAGGAGATTGGGCCAAAAGATGATGTCTTTGACTTGGGTAACCCACAGCATAAGCGATACCTTGGCCCAAGTAACAGTATTTTGTTTTATGTCCTATTCTTCATATAATTTCAGGAGCACAGTTTAAAAAGAGAGATTACTACACTATCGATAAATTTGGTGTTTTGGCTATTCAAATTGTGTTGTTTCTTTGTCATCCACCTGTGGCTCAAGCGGCTAAGGCGCCAGCCACATACACCTGAGCTGGCGGGTTCGAATCCAGCCCGGGCCCGCCAAACAGCAATGATGGCTGCAACCAAAAAAAGCCGGGCGTTGTGGCGAGCACCTGTAGGCCCAGCTACTTGGGAGGCGGAGGCAGGAGAATGGCTTGAGCCCAGGACTTGGAGATTGCTGTGAGCTGTGATGCTACGGCACTGTACCCAGGGCAACAGCTTGAGGCTCTGTCTCATAAAAAAGAAGTAAGATAAGCAAAATACTTGTTTCTGGCTCAACATCCATAGCACAGTGGTTATGCTGTTGGCCACATGCACCCAGGCTGGCATGTTTGAACCCAGCCTGGGCCAGCTAAGCAATAAGGACAACTGCAGCAGAAAAATAGCTGGGTGTTGTGGCGGGGGCCTATAGTCCTAGCTACTTGGGAGGCTGAGGCAAGAGAATCGCTTAAGCTCAAGAGTTTGAGTTTGCAGTGAGCTGTGACACCACGGCACTCTACCTCGGGGGACATAGTAAGACTCTGTCTCAAAAGAAAAAAAAATCTTTGTTTCACTGTCCTATCTAATTAGAAGGTTTTTTTTTTTTAACAGCATTTTTCAGGATTAGAAGAGGCTGTGTATAGAAACATACAAGCTTGCAAGGAACTTGCCCAAACCACTCGGACAGCATATGGACCAAATGGTAATTTCTAAATTCACGTTTTAAAATAAACAGTAATAGGGCAGCGCCTGTGGCTCAGTTGGTAAGGCGCCGGCCCCATATACCGAGGGTGGCGGGTTCAAACCCGGCCCGGCTGAACTGCAACCAAAAAATAGCTGGGCGTTGTGGCAGGCGCCTGTAGTCCCAGCTACTCGGCAGGCTGAGGCAAGAGAATCGCTTAAGCCCAGGAGTTGGAGGTTGCTGTGAGCTGTGTGATGCCATGGCACTCTACGGAGCGCCATAAAGTGAGACTCTGTCTCTACAAAAAAAAAGATACTATATACTATACTAAATAAACAGTAATAGAATTTTGTGTACTAGATTTTTGTTTCATATTTGTTCCCAGGATTTTATTTTTATGGTGTGCTTTGAAAGTTAATTCATAGTTCAGTGATACTAGTAGAGAATTTTCAGTTTTCGCAGCAAAAAACTATTAGGTACCCATAATAATTAGAAATAAAAGCAATTGGGATCTCTTTAGAAAAATACGAACCAAAATGTTATTTTTATCTTGTTGAGAGGGTACAAAAATGGTAGCCCTTTCACTGTTGTGATAGTACCTGATGTTCATTGTGACAGACACTAAACAGTTCTTTTGTAAAAAGTGACATAGTTTACAGTAAAATATTCTGTCTTTTGCATTCAACCATTAATTAAAATTGATACAGATTTATGGAGTAAACATAAAAATATACCATTAGGTAGATTAGTTTAGTCTTTTTTACATGTTAACATAATTATGCTTATTGAGCACTTGCTACATGCCCACATGTATTGCAAACAAGATAGAATTTGGCAAAAATGTGAGGTTTGGCATCTTTAATAGTCATTGTAGGAAATTAGAAGAAATGAGATGGGTAAGTCATCAGGGAATGCTCAAATGGCTATGAGATAGACTGGAATAGATGGTGTATGTTGAGTTCTTAAAATACTCTATTTAAAGAAACACCAATTTATATTTTTTTGCTAGATTTTTCCGGGTATTTGGGAAAGAATTTAATTAATATTTTTTTTTTCTTTTCTAACTATTATTTTTGAGGAATGAACAAAATGGTTATCAACCATCTGGAGAAGTTGTTTGTGACAAATGATGCAGCAACTATTCTAAGAGAACTAGAAGTAAGTTACTTTTTTAAAAAGAGCCACTTGTTCTGGTATCAAAGTTAACGTATATTTTAACATAAAAGAAATATTTTAGGTTGGATAGTATGGGGCATTCTTTCCAACTTGAAAATTTATTATACAGATTTTTTTCTAATTATAGAGTCGTTTAGATAGAACATTTTAGCTACTCAAAAAAATAAAGTTACTGATTTGTGATAAAAGTATATTTGCTAACAATCATATGAAATTGATTACTATAGTCTTATTCTAAAAGAGTGACAGTGAAGTAAATTATTCTATAATGCACAAGCATGGTATATAAAACTGTGTTTTTGAAATATCAAACTGTGTGGCTTTCTGAAAAGAAGAATCAGTTGATGGAATTCTTACTTTGTTCAGTTGCACTTTTGATGTTGCAGGATCTATAGAGCAGATACCATTAGAACACATATGGAGAGCCATTCCTCATCTGGTGGTCTTGTAATTAAAGAATTATGTTCAACCTCAGGAAATTCTCCTGAAGCTAACCCTTAAAAGAACTGGAGCTTATTAATCCTGTGTTTTAAATGAAACTGTAAATAAAAAGTCTGGTTGCCCAGATAACAATATATTCTTCAAGAACTTGTTGAACAGGCTTAGCGCTCGTAGCTCAGTGAGTAAGGGCACTAGCCACATACACCAAGGCTGGCAGGTTCAAGCCTGGCCTGGGCCTCCCAAACAACAATGACAACTACAACCAAAAAATGGCCTGATGTTGTGCTGGGCACATGTGGTCCCAGCTGCTTGGGAGGCTGAGGGGGGAGAACCTTTTAAGCCCAAGAATTTGCGGTTGCTGTGAGCTGTGACACCAGGGCACTCTACCCAGGGCGACAGCTAGAGATTCTGTCTCAAAAAAAAAAAAGAACTTGTTGAACAAATCTTAAATTTTAACTTCACAAAATATTTGTGGGGGGTTTTGTCATTATGAATGTTAATGTTGTACACTCTAATGTTTTCAGGAGTTATTAAATTATAATGGGGATATTGTAAAAATTATAAAGTCAGGCTCGGCACCTGTAACTCATTGAGTAGGGCACTGGTCACCTACACTGAAGGTGGTGGGTTCGAGCCCAGCCCAGGGTGCTAAACAACGACAGCTACAACTGAAAAACAGCCGGGTGTTGTGGTAGGTGCCTGTAGTCCCAGCTACTCAGGAGGCTGAGGCAAGAGAATCACGTAAGCCCAAGAGTTTGAGGTTGCTGTGAGCTGTGACACCATGGCACTCTACCCAGGGCGACATAGTGAGACTCTGTCTCAAAAAAAAAATAATAAAGTCACAATACTGATGTATATAGTTTTCTCACTGCTGTCACTTGTTATTTGTTGGCTTGTTTCTATAAAGTATCTAAATTTTTAAGTCCAAAAAATAAAATCCACATAAAATTATGTACTTTAACAAAAACTTTACACTCCCGCTTTCTTAAAACCCACAAATGATAGCCCTTACAATACTGTGAAATAGATACTGAGACTTCTGATCAAGTAAAGTGATGTCTATTTTAGTTCTCCTGAAGACTTTTAAAAAATGCCTAGGTTTTGTGGTTGGAATTATTTTTTTGTTTTTTAATTTCATGAACGTATAATGATATGCTGAACCTTACGTATGGAACTGTATGTGCTGCATGTTGGAGCAGTAAAAGAAGATGCACTTTTGAGGCTTTATATTTAGTGATGCATTTATGCTGATAAGCCTATAGGAACTTGGATTTTTTCCTTAATGACCACACCTTAAGTAGTGTACACCTCTAGCAGTGTGATCAAATGGGAGTTAACGTTAAAAACAGTTGATCTCATGGATACAGAAAGTAGAAAGATGGTTGCCAGAGGCCAGGGGTGGGGTGGGGGGGTTAAAATGGGGATGGTTAATGGGTACAAAACGATATTTAGATAGAATGAATAATATTTGATGGCACAGCAAAGTGACTGTAATCCACAGTAAGTTAGGTAAGTTAGGGTATACTTTAAAATAACTAAAAAAGTGGAATTGGAACATGCCTAACACAAATGATAAATGATTTGATTTCACATTGTATGTCTGTATCTAAATATCACATGTACCCTATAAAGATAATGGAACTGTTAGGCCCGTAATAATTAGAAATAAAAATTTAAAAATTACTTTAAAAATGGGAGTTATGTAGACACAGGGAAGTTGGACTCTATTAATTTAGAAGTGGAAATTAATGATTTTATGTTGCATTAAGAGTCAGATGTTTATCTTGGTGTTACCTCTTCTAACAGGTACAGCACCCTGCTGCAAAGATGATTGTAATGGCCTCTCACATGCAAGAGCAGGAGGTTGGAGATGGTACAAACTTCGTTCTGGTGTTTGCTGGAGCACTTCTGGAATTAGCTGAAGAACTTCTGAGAATTGGCCTGTCAGTGTCAGAGGTGAATGTTCCTTTTATAATATACTCCTACTTAATTTTTGCTGGTATATATACCTACTGCTTAAAACTTAAACTAAAATCATGATTTTAAATAGTAGCTAACATTCATTGAGCAGTTTACTCTGCACCAGGCATTATAGTACATATGCTTCACATGCAGTATATCATTTTATCCTCACGAGACCTCTATTAGTGAGGCTTATATCTAAAATAAAATACATGTAGTAATGTCTTTATCCAACACTTGAGGAGATTGGTAGATTATGGATAAATATTCCCATTGCTTGAGAGTTAACTTTTTTTTTTTTTAGGGACAAGAGTCTCTCTTTGTTGCCCAAGCTAGAGTAGCTGGGATTATAAGATTGTGCCACCACACCTGGTTGATTTTTTTCTATTTTTAGTAGAGATAGGATCTCACTTTGCTCAGGCATAATTCTGTATTGCATATTATGCCATAAACTTATATATTATTGACTTGATATTGAAATACACTTTTTTTTGAGACAGAGTCTCACTTTGTTACCCCCCAGTGCAGTGGTGTGATGTCATAGCTCACAGCAACCTCAGACTTCTGGGCTCTAGTAATTCTCTTGCCTCAGCCACTGAAGGAGCTGGGACTGCAGGCACCCCCCCCCCCCCAAACAAGTGCCCAGGTATTTTTAGAGGTGGGCTCTTTCTCTGGCTCAGGCTGATCTCCCAACTTGTGGGCTCAGGCAGTCCACCCACGTCAGCTTCCCAGAGTGCTAGGATTACAGGTGTGAGCTGCTGTGCTAAGCCTTATTTTTTTGTTTTTTTGACACAGTCTGACTTTGTTGCCCTTAGTAGAGTGCAATAGTGTCATAGCTCACAACAATTTTAAACTCCTAGGGTCAAGTGATTCTCTTGCTTCAGTCTCCCAAGTCGCTGAGACTACAGGCATCTGCCACAACATCTACCTGTTTTTAGAGACGGGGTCTCACACTTGCTTAGGCTGGTCTGGAACTCCTGAGCTCCCAGCAATCCACGTGCCTCGGCCTCCCAGAGTGCTGGGATTGCAGGCACTAAGGCACCCTGTCTGGCCTGAAATACACTAAAAGCAAATTAAGAGAAACTTCACTTACTGTATACATAATTTTATGTAATAAATACATATTTTTAAGTATTACAAAACAGCTTTGTAAATGCAGTGTACAATTTTAGTTAAATGGCAATCAGTATACTTTTCAGCTTCATGACCGTATTTTTTTAACTTCAGATAACACAGTAACACAGAGAACACGTGGGAGCTGCAGGAGTGAGGCAAGAAGCATCTGCTTACTGGTGGCACATCTAGTTTAAACTTTTTTTTTTTTTTTTTTTTAACTGGGTTGCATGCTGGATACTTGAGTTTGGGTAACAGGGAGTTTATTTTAAACCCTTTTTAATTTTAGATGAGGAAAGTGAGACTAAAATTAGAAAAAAATTTCCCAGGATCTCACAGCTAGTAAGTTAGGTAGAGCTAGAATTCAAATTTGGGGTGTTATCAAAGCCTATACTCACAGCTAGTAGGCTCTGCTATGTGTATTACCGTAGATAAACAGTATATTATTTGTCATTTTATATTGAAAAAAAAACAACCATATGTATTGGGTTACCAAAAGGCTACTTTAAGTCATGTCAAAGTTAGAGAAATGTTTTTGTTTATATTTTAGGTCATAGAAGGTTACGAAATAGCCTGCAGAAAAGCTCATGAGATTCTGCCTAATTTAGTATGTTGTTCTGCAAAAAACCTTCGCGATGTTGATGAAGTATCATCCCTTCTACAAACCTCCATAATGAGTAAACAATATGGTAATGAAACATTTCTGGCCAGGCTTATTGCTCAGGCGTGTGGTAAGTAAATTTTAGCAAATGAAAAGTTCTGAAGTATATTTTTAACATGACAAGATGTTTTCTCTGTTGTCTTCAAATCTCTGATATATCTGATGTTTCTCAACAGTATCTATTTTTCCTGATTCCGGTCATTTTAATGTTGACAACATCAGGGTTTGTAAAATTCTGGTAAGTTTAGAAAAATGCATTAACTTACATTTGTTAATTATTTTTTGGGAAACAAATTGTGTTAATCCAAACATAAATTTTATCTTAAAATTTGGACCCTTATGATATTGCTGAGTTGTTATTACTACTTACTACCTATTTAAATTTTTTATTTATTTTATTTTTTTTGAGACAGAGTCTCACTTTGTCACTCTGGGTAGAGTGCGGTGGCATCATAGCTGGCAGCAACCTCCAACTCTTGGGTTCAAGCAATCCTCTTGCCTCAATTTTTCTATTTTTAGTAAGACAGGGTCTTGCTTTTTGCTCAAGCTGGTCTTGAACCCATGAGCTCAAGCTATCCACACACCTCAGCCTCCCAGAATGCTAGGATTACAGGTGTGAGCCACCGTGACTGGCCACTACCTATTCAAATTTTAAAGGGTGTTGATACATTATCTTCTTGTAAAGTCATTTTTCATGACATCTTTTGAGTTGAGAATAGTGTATAAACTGCATTTCGCAGTTTGTTTGTGCTGAATCATAGGAATAAGCTTAATGTGCAACTTTGAGTAGAATAGAATTTGTTCTATTTTGCAATAATAAAAGTCATACTTTCATGTTAGTATTGAAATATTCACGTATATTTTCAATAAAAAATTACATGGTCTATGAAAACCTGTAATTGGACTGGTTTTGGTTTTTCTCTTTGGTGTACTGATTTTCAACATGACTTTAGCTTACACAAGTACATGTGCTCTCTCTATAGGTATTTGTATGTGTGTGTGGCGTTTTCTGTCTCCCTTCATTACTACCCAGCTTTCTCATTAAATTGTAAGCTTGTGAGAACAGAATCTTTGCTTTGTTCTCTATTCTGTGTCTAGTACTGACAACTGTGCTGGGTACATCAGCACCAAGTACTTGGTGAATGAATGGCTAAGAGCAGTTCTATACGTTTGGCTCTTCCTGGTACACGGAAGGACCTCTCCTTCCTAACAGAGACTTACTACCATAGTGATTCTTCCCTTAAGCAGAATGGTGTGCTTTATACCTTCCAATTCACCCTTTATCCCGGGGAGTCACCGTCTCAGTATATTGCTTTACTTCAGAAAAGCATATTTTTGATACATGCAGAATCACCTTAGCCTTGTTATTTTCAAGAGGTTACTGATAGTTTGCTTGTTCCACTCCTCAGGGCTCTGGTATCTATTCATCTTCAGTATTGCATGGCATGGTGTTTAAGAAGGAAACCGAAGGTGATGTGACATCTGTCAAAGATGCAAAAATAGCCGTGTACTCTTGTCCTTTTGATGGAATGATAACAGAAACTAAAGTACGTAGATTTCAAACTGTAAAAGCAAAAATTGGGGTTGCTCTTAATGTTAGAGGTTGAGTTTGTTTTTATGTATTTTTATACAAAGATTTATATTATTTGAGTATCTGATTCCAACTACTAAATGATTAAACTTGAAATATTAAATGGTGGTGTGTTATTTACATGCTTATCTATATATGTTCATATATATGAGAACTTACTATTCTGTTAAGTGAGAGATTATTTTGTGTACTCTTCACAAAAGTTTTTTTAAATGTGTCCTGAAATAAGATTTGCTAATGTAATTTGAAGATGATAAGTATATTTTTAAAAATACATGTTAGAAAATTTAAAGTTTGAGGGTGGCACCTGTGGCTCAGTCGGTAAGGTGCCAGCCCCATATACCGAGGGTGGTGGGTTCAAACCTGGCCCCGGCCAAACTGCAACAAAAAAATAGCCAGGTGTTGTGGCAGGCGCCTATAGTCCCAGCTACTTGGGAGGCTGAGGCAAGAGAATCGCTTATGCCCAGGAGTTGGAGGTTGCTGTGAGCTGTGTGATGCCACGGCACTCTACCGAGGGCCATAAAGTGAGACTCTGTCTCTACCAAAAAAAAAAAAAAAATCTAAAAAAAGAAAAAAAAATTTGAAGTTTGAGTTTATGATCAATAGTGGCTGACGTCATCTCTAGAATTCTCATCTAAGTTATTGATGGTTTAAAGTTTTACAGGATTGGAGGTTATTGAGTGTTTAGTCCATATCTTAAGAAAAGATTGAGAACACAACATCATTTTGGTGACCCTAGTTGAGTTTTGTCAAAGACAAAATACCAGGACATCTGCCTGACGTACTTAAAATGAAAGTATTTCTCCAGCTTTCCACCAAAGAACCAAAAAAGCAAGTGCATCTGTTTTGAGAGGGAGAGCTAGGAATAAGCCAAGTTTCTATTTCATACAGATTTGTATTTTCCTTTATAATACAGGCATATTCATCCCTGTATTTTTTGTCTAACATTTTAATTATTTCTTTAGTAAACTACTGTATTATCCTATGACTTTGATCCCTGAAGTAGTGAAATTGTTTTAAAGAGTGCTTGTTTTGCCAGGGAACAGTACTGATAAAGACTGCTGAAGAACTGATGAATTTTAGTAAGGGAGAAGAAAATCTCATGGACGCACAAGTCAGAGCTATTGCTGATACTGGTGCAAATGTTGTAGTAACAGGTGGCAAAGTGGCTGACATGGCTCTTCATTATGCAAACAAATACAGTATCATGTTGGTGAGGTAAGAGAGAACTGCATTCTTTGTTTCACCTTTTAAGCTGCATTCTGTTGACCAATATTATAAATGGTTTTTTAGACTATGAATAGAGTATGAAAACTGTTAATAAAGGGAAAATGTAAAAATAAGATAGCAAGAGGACTTTGTGTAGGGAGACAGGAAACATCTCTGAAAAAATTTAAAGCCGAAGGACCAATGAACAGAAGATGTTATTTGAGGAGGAAGTAGGAAAAGCATTCCAGGCAAAAGGAATGGTTTATTCAAGAGACCAGATGTAAGCCTAAGCACGTTGCGTGTCAGCTACGGTATGGAGTCAGGAAGATGCCTTTTAGTCCGTGAATTTACCTACAGGCACATTAGACAGCTTACCTACCTATTTCCACCTACCCCCATTCATAGCACCCAGTGAAATGTCCAGAGTAAAGCGCTGTATTCCTATTCACAGCATATTGATTGCATAAAGTAAAGCAAAAGTTTTCTATATACTGTTCAGTTCTGTAGGGGTTTCTCTGGTGTTCTAGAACTATAAACCCCTGGAATACTAACGTGATACCAATTCTAGAATAATGCCACACAACCCAGACTTACAGGGCAGCACTACTGGCTAGCTGTGCTACTGGGCTCACTCGCCAGGGTCAGGAATCAGCTTCTGGCCTCAGTACTTAGTGCACGCCGTGTGTGTTCTGAGCTTAAATTGTAGGCAGAAGAATGTGGTGTGGGGCTGGTGTGTAGTTTCTTGTTTAATCTCTATATGCTAGCCGATAAAATTTCTATAATGGTCTTTGGGATTTTTTCCCCCCCCAAAGGCTAAACTCAAAATGGGATCTCAGAAGACTATGCAAAACAGTGGGTGCTACAGCTCTTCCTAGATTGGTATGTGTTTTGGAAAACATTAAAAGATAGTTGAAGCTACTTGAATTTTTATTACAATAGTCACTTTATTACAGACTCCTCCTGTCCTTGAAGAAATGGGACATTGTGATAGTGTTTACCTCTCAGAAGTTGGAGATACTCAGGTGGTGGTTTTTAAGCATGGTATGTAGTAGTGGTTTAAAAAAAATGTTTATAAGTATGTTCATTTTCTTTTATTTAATCAAATTTATTTAATTTATTGACAGAAAAGGAAGACGGTGCCATTTCTACCATAGTGCTTCGAGGCTCTACAGACAATCTGATGGATGATATAGAAAGGGCAGTAGATGATGGTGTTAATACTTTCAAAGTTCTCACAAGGGTTGGTATTAGCAATAATCTTTAGTATTTTGTAAGGTTTTAAAAACACATTGGGCAGACTCCTAAACATGAGAACTCCAGAATGAATGACTTAAAGCAAGATATTTATTTTTTATATGTGTTAAATGTGCACTGCTGTTCCGTATGATAGTTCCCTAAAATGATTGTGCAAAGCAAGAAGTAGCAAAGAACTTTTTAAAAAAAATTGTTGTAAAGAGATTTTTTATAATGAACCTTTAATTGCTAAATCACTGTTGCTCTTATTCCCATTCTTTACTTTGGTCCCTCCCTTTTCATATATCAGACACTGTATAGTAAGAAAATTTTACCTGACCAAATTTATAATTGAGTTTTAAGTAACAGTGCCTGGTTAAGAACTCCACTCTGGTAGAGTACTAGAAGCTGAAAAGATTAGACAACTGCAGATTGCTTACTAGTGACTTTTTTTGGGGGTCTACTTAAAGGATAAACGTCTTGTGCCCGGAGGTGGAGCAACGGAAATTGAATTAGCCAAGCAGATCACGTCATATGGAGAGGTAGCACAGCTTTTTCTATATAAATTGATTTTTGTTTTTCATTACTTGAGTAAAAAATTCAGTAATAAACAATATTTTTGTTTTAGACATGTCCTGGACTTGAACAGTATGCTATTAAGAAGTTTGCGGAGGCATTTGAAGTTATTCCACGAGCACTAGCAGAAAACTCTGGAGTTAAGGCCAATGAAGTAATCTCTAAACTTTATGCTGTACATCAAGAGGGAAATAAAAACGTTGGATTAGATATTGAGGTATTTAAAAAACACCGAACTTAAATTGCTTTATTTTGTGAACATACAACCTGAAAATAGAAGCAGTAAGTTTAAAGGGAAAATCAGTGAGAAAGTGTTCTGATTTATGAGCAAAGTAGTTTCTTTTAACTAGTTTTTACATAGCTTGTCTGATAAAGGAAAATCTAGTTTCCTTTGGTTTTATAGATACCCTTCTGTTCATAGTGTGTAAATTACAGTCAGCTCTCCATATCCATAAGTTCTACATGTGTGCATTCAACCATCTGCACATCAGAACAATTTATGAAAACTAAAAATAGTGTACATTTTAAAAATAAAATGTAACAACTTGTTATATTGCGTTAGGTATCACAATTAGAGATTATTCAAAGTATATGAGAGGATGCATATAGGCATTTTGTATAAGGGACTTGAGCATCCATAGATGATAGTGTTCACAGGGGTCCTGGACCCAACAACTGCCAAGGTACTGTATATAGTCTTTGTACTATTTCAGGAGCTGTGCAAGGTTTTGTTTTCTTATAAACATTTTCTCATAGAAGAATTCAAATGAAAAGATAAAAATTTTGTTTTACAGGCTGAAGTCCCTGCTGTAAAGGATATGTTGGAAGCTGGTATTCTTGATACTTACCTGGGAAAATATTGGGCTATCAAACTAGCTACTAATGCTGCAGTCACTGTACTTAGAGTGGATCAGGTGAGCAAAAAGTAGAATTTTGATCCTTAAAATGCTGGTTTTCATGTGGTTCAATAGCATATTTTCATAGCAGTAAAACAGCATAGTTCCAAAAGTATTCAAACCTTTGTATCTTTACTTTAGAGATGTTAAAGTGACTCTTTTAATTGTGAGCACTTAGATTCTGAAATTATGCTTAGGCCTTTACTTTAATTCAGTCTTAACATACTCTTAATCAGTAAATTGTCATTACAAGAATTTCGGGTTTAGATTTCTTTATAGAAGCTTATAAAAGGGGATGTGGAATGAATGGTGTGGTGGCTTTTAGCTGTAACTTGAGGCCAGGAGTTTGAGACCAGCCTGGGCAATGTAGTGAGACCCTGTCTGTACAAAAAAATTAAAAATTAGCCTGGTGTGGTGGTACATACCTAGCTACTGCTACTTTAAGAGGTTGGGGTGGGGTGGGAGGGTGGTTTGGGCCCAGGAATTTAAGGCTGCGAGCTATCTATGATCATGCCTCTGAACTCCAGCCAGAACACAACAGAGCAAGACCCTATCTATTAACAAAAAGAAGAGGGGGAGGGGGATATGTAATCCATTGGAGATGGCAGTGAAGATTAATTTCTGTTGCTGGAAACAGAAGCCAAATTCCTTGATTCTATACCAGAAGTTCTTTATATTAATTTGGCAACAAATAGTGTATTCCTAAGATTCAGAATATATGAGAGCTCGGAGCTCTATTTTGATTAAAGCCAGCTAATTTGGTTTGACCACCATTGCTTTTTAACATTTGTTTTAAATGTTAGATGGTTATAACTTAGAAAATACTGGGTTAGCACATTTTAGAGAAACTTAAAAGAGGCTTGTCTTTTTTTTTTTTTGGAGACAGAGTGTTACTTTGTTGCCCTCCATAGAGTGCCTGGCTTCATGGCTCACAGCAACCTCAAACTCTTGGGCTCAAGTGATCGCCTTGCCTCAGTCTCTTGAAGGTGCTAGGATTATAGCATCCACCACAACACCCAGATATTTTTAGAGATGGGGTCTCTCTCTTACTTAGGCCAGTCTCAAACTCATGAGCTCAGGCAACCCACCTGCCTCAGCCTCAGCCTCCCAGAGTGCTGGGATTACAGGTATGAGGCTTGTTAACCAGGAAACTAGGTGCTTCGATTTTTGTTCATGACAAACACTTCTTGCTCTTTGAATAGTAACAGGCTCTAGGAAATTTCAGTGTTGAACTTTTTTTATTTATGTATCAACTACTTTAGATTATAATGGCAAAACTGGCAGGTGGACCTAAAGCTCCTAAACCACAAGGAAACTGGGATGATAAAGATGGTTGGCAAGATGAACCTCATTTATAAATAGCAAATCAGGTGCCTGACTGATGCATACCACCTACTGCATGCAAATAGTCACATTCCACTTACTGTGTTATTGAAGTGCATGTCTTAGAATGCCCTTCACTAATCTGTGTGGATTTTGTTGCTGTTGTTATCCACAAAGCAAGGAACTTTCTCAAGTCTGCTAGACTTTATAATTTCTAACAAGGAAACTAGCAAACTTTGTGCTATAGTGTTTCGTAAGTGTTATAAAATAAGATTGCTTAATATTCAGACTAATAGAAAAATACTTTTTCTTCATTCTAAAGGTTGAGTTGTAAGCATATTTTTGTGTGGTTTTGTTTTGTTACACAGATCATCATGGCAAAACCAGCTGGTGGGCCCAAGCCTCCAAGTGGGAAGAAAGACTGGGATGATGACCAAAATGATTGAATGGCTTGATTTTTACTGTAGGTGAAGACTGTTTGTAGTAGTGCTGTGGAAATTGCCTGGCGTTTTCTTACTCTCCTTAAGTTAAGAAGTGTTCCGTGTTCTTATCCTCAGTTGGCTGTTGTAATAAACACGTTGTTACTGTTAAAGCCTCATCGTCTCGGGACCATTGTTAATGGGATCTAAATATGACCTGTTTGTCTCAACCTCGTCAGTCACATTAGCTAGTTGTTATGTCAGTAGAGATCTACTTCCCATTTAGGTCAGGCTCTGCTGCATGTTTTTGTATTGGAACATACATAAACTAGAACATACTCATGCTCATAGTTTACATGTTCTCTGCAGGTTGCTTTCTAATAAGGGGATGGCACAGCTGAGTAGTTCTGACACAGACCAGATGGGCCCGCAAAACCTGAAAAGGCTACTCTCTGACCCTTTACACAACCTGTGGGTCTTGACCCCTTTCTAACAATGAAAATAGATCATACATATCAGATATTTACCTTATGATTCATAACACTAGCAAAATTACAGTTACGGAGTAGCAATGAAAATATTATTTTATGGTTGGGGGTCACCGCAACATGAACTGTATTTATTAAAGGGTCACTGCATTAGGTCGCACTAGGAAGGTTGAGAACCACTGCTTTACAGGAAAGGTCTGCTGACACCTAACCTAGATTTTCCAGAGTGTTTTCCACAGCTCTGGAAATCCTGATTCAGGTGACTTGTTTCAATAGTAATTACTGATTGTTGAAAGGAAAATATGCTCTAGTAAGTACAAACAAGGTGTTTATGATACAAATGATATCTCCTAATTGTATATACAGATTTAACAAGTCAGTTTTCATAAAGCAGATCTTACTTCTCTAAGGTCAATAAGGAGTGTTGAAAAAACATTTCTAAAAAGTTAAAATTACACTGATTGATAGGATGCAGTACTAAATATGTTTATGTAAGATTCTTAAATCTGTTTGAAAATGTATATTTTTGGTATTTCAAAAGAATTTTGGAAGCAATATTGCTGGGTCTTAAACTCAACAGATGTTAGGAACGTTAAGATATCTCTCTGCCATGGAAGGTCAGAAGAGTTCACTGGAAGAGAACCTTAAAGGAAGTTCAGACAGGGAGCAGCACCCATAGCTCACTGGGTAAGGCACTGACACATGCACCAGGGCGTGTGGGTTCAAACCCAGCCCGGGCCTATTAAAAAAATAGCCGGGCATTGTGGCGGGCACCTATAGTTTCAGCTTCTTGAGAAGCTGAGGCAAGAGAATCGCTTGAGCCTAAGAGTTTGAGGTTGCTGTGAGCTGTGATGCTAATGCACTCTACTGAGGGCAAAAAAGACTTGTCTCCAGAAAACAAAGCCTCACAACAGGCTTTGTGTCCTTAAGCCTCTTTAGACTGTATATAACTCAAACACTGGCTGAATTGGACTTTTTCTCTGGACATGCTGGCAGTAAGGGGGACTTTGTACCTAATTATTGTCCTAGGAGGGAGACTGACTTGTCTGCGTTGGGTCAGCTGACAACTAGCACAAAGAGTGAGGTCTTTCCTCAGCTTTACGCACATTACGGACTACAGATAGGTGTTCTTCCCCGTTATTACTGCCAACATACATGCTTATAAAATTAACACACTTGTAATTGAGTTTTCATTAGCCAGTCTGAAACATTTTTTATAAATGATACCTATTAGGGCAAATTAATAGAACTTAAAATCTAAGTAATAAAACAAGTTTTGGGGGTAAGTCAGTTTATTGATGCATTGTGACCCACCACCCAAACATAACTAAGCACAAAAGACTTAAGTAAATCAACTTTCCCTTCCAGAAACTGGAAGCAGGAATAAAAACCACTATGACAATACAAAACCATTTTGTAAATTTTTAGGGTTTTTTTTTCCCCTTTGATAGTTAAATAAACATAATTTCTTCTGGCATGTATTTAATGGTAAGTGAACATGATTTATAGTCTTTACTTTTTTATTGTTATTGCAGCCATTATAAAAGCCATACTGTGTTTCCAGAGAAAGTACTTTTTGATATTGTTACAGTATTCTCTCATAAAATAGGAGGTACGCTTGGGAGTTGAGTACTTTAGTTGCAGGCACAGCTTGCACATGAGTATCACTGATGTGAAACCACTGCCCTTTGGTTGATTCCATTTCAAAATCTGTCAAGAGGAAATGTAAAATTAAAAATGGAAAGATTCAAATTCATTAAATTTGGTACTGCCATAATCTGAATGCCTGAATTCTTCAAAACGTCTTACCTTGTGGAACATCTCCATGAAGAACAAGATTAGAAAGATGACTGTTTGCTGTCCTTGCCTTGGCATAAGCAGTGTAGTGCCCTGACCTCATAGTACCACTGTGTTCAACAACTCCATATAAAGAATACATAACTCTTGTATTTTCTTCTGCAACATTCTTTAAAAATGAATAGAATTCAAGTTAGTTCTAGACTGCTTATAGATGTCATTGGCAAGATAAGTTTACACTATGCAAAGGTTTAACCTTTGAGAATGCAAAAATCTTGAGTCTGAACTTGACTATTTGTCTACCTCTTCTCAGCCTACTGAGACATCTCTATTTTTATTAGAATGTTGCCATAGCTGTTTGCTTGCCCAGAAACTAAAAAACTGGATTCAACTTGCCAGTTTATTTGGGAGTTGCTAGTTTATTTTGTCCTAGTATAATTACAAAATATCATAACAACCCTAACTATTGGTCCCTGGCCAAAATGACTTAACAGGAAGAGGACAGTATTTAGGTTTTGACCAAAACACCTTTTACGTTATCAAATACCCCCTGGGGAGTCAGAAGCACACTCAAACTCTTCTGAGTACTTCTTTCCCACCCAGAGTGGATGCTGCTGCTTATTTCAAAGCACTGTATGCCATGGGGCTGGCAACAGGTCTGGGCATTCCCTTATCCACAGGCCACTTAAATACACCTAGCCATGTCCTCTTGTAAAAAAAGTCCTGAGCAGGCATCACTGCCCTTCGGTAGTACTGTCTACCTTCATCTCTGCAAGCTGTGCCTCTGCCCTCACCTTCCAGTACCAATCAGTCATAAATGGTTTATTTTACCTCCTGAAATTTTCTTCAATCTCCTACTGACCTGCCTTACTTTTAGCCTTTATCATCTACTGGCTGAATTAATGCAACAGCTTCCTAACTCATTTCCCTGCCTCTAGTTTTTCCCTCCTAAAATTTAGCCTTCATAGCTAAGCAAGTAACAACATTATATACTGATCTAATGATGTCACTTCACTGTTCAAACTCTTCGTTGGCTCCCCACTGCACACCAGTAAAGTCCACGTTCCTCACCATGACAGCCCTCCAAAACCTCACTCCTCAGGCTTCATTGCCCAACTCCCCTAACACCCTCCCCTAGCACTGTAAGGTCTAAAAGTGCTCCCACTACCAGCCCTTGGCACACACTACCCTTTTCTACACTCAACTTTGCTCCTGCTATTCTGCCTATAAAACTCATTTCATCTTAATTCTTCATACTAACTTTAATCATTTAAGTATTAACTGAGGTATGGTCTACTTTACAGAGCCTTTCCTGAAGCAGCAATATGCTAAGTGTTTACCATCCCAATTCTATATATACCAATCTTAACACTCAACCATTTTAAATGGAGGTTATCCATTAATATATTCCCTCACCTTTATTTCTGTGTCCTCAGCTCCCAAGACAATGTCTACCATAATAAGAGGGTTCATGTTGAACTGACATAATCTTCAAACTGATTCATCACAGATCTTCAAACTATAAAGGCACAATGATCAAAGTCCCACTATTCTCAATAATTCTTATCAATTTCATATTTAGTATTTGATAAGCTATCATTTGCCTTTAAAGGATTTTCTTGAAAAAGACCATTTTTACCTACCTTACATTTAAGGGTACAAAAAGGAGCCAAATCTAAGATTTCTGGAAACTTAATATGTTTGTTAACTTTGCGTAGGTTAAAACCAGCCTGAAAAAGAAGAACAGATTGAATTCTTTTAATGGAAAACAACGATCCCCCAAAGAACATCAACATCTAGCCCTCATTCAATTTCCTTAGGAGATTCTATTCTTCCTGAACATTAATTGATTCCAAGTTGGTTTGTTTTTGTTAAAAGCACACATACCACACACATATCCCCAATACATTGAGAATCTTACTCCCATGAGAAAATTCTCAATGTTTCTGCATTAGCCATTCAGAAAAGCCAGATTAGACAAAAAGTTCTGAGTACTTTAAACTCAGCAAGAGTAGAATATTTTTCTGAAACACACTCTCAACCTCATGGCCTAACTAGACTAATTGTTAATTAAGAACCACCGAATTAGTCAAGCCCATACCAACCATACCAACATTCTGAAGATTCTGAAAGTATTTGGAATTTGGAACAGAATTTGAGAATAGTACTGCTTACAGCAAAAGTTTTCTAGAAAAAACAGGGTTGGCTCAGCGCCTGTAGCTCAGCAGCTAGTGCGTCAGCTACGTACACTGGAGCTGGCGGGTTTGAATCCAGTCCAGGCCTACCAAACAACAATGACAACTACAACCAAAAAATAGCTGGGCACTGTGGCAAGCACCTATAGTCCCAGGTACTTGGGAGGCTGAGGCAAGAGAATCGCTTAAGCCCAAGAGTTTAAGGTTGCTGTGAGCTGTGACACCACAGCACTCTACCCAGGGTGTCATCATGAGACTTTGTCTCAAAAAAAAAAAAGAGAAAAAAGAAAAGACAGGGTCACCAAATGATGAAAATGCAGGTATCAGTGTCTTTTTATCAATGATTAGTAAAAATTATGTCATACACAAACAGAAAAACATCACAAATATTCCTAAACATGACATACATAGTACACTGTTCTTTTTTTAAAGCTGAAATTAAGATTAAAATAAGATGCTAATCTTACTAAAAAAACAAGAGTTGTAGTAAATCTGAGAAAGGATTGTGCCTAAATTTTCTTTCACCTTGACCTGCATCTTTGTCTTGCCCATCATATTTTTTACTCTCCTACTTCTTTGAAGCTATAACAGTAATATGTTGAGGCAATAACAAAGTAGGCATTAAACATTTAAAACAAATTCGGGGTAATAAACAAGGGTACCTGCTGAAATCTCTTTAAATGAAGAGTGAGAACAGGAGGAGCAAGGGAGATTAGCATCTGCTTTTTAGCATTGGTGTAAACATGCTTCCTTTCACCTAAAGACAGGAAAAAATTACAGCAATGTGAAAATTGTTTTAGATCTTCAAAGCATTCAAATTTGACATAAAATCATTTCAAAAATCTAAAGCAAGGCTCAGCAAACTTTCTATAAAGGACCAGGCAAATATTTTAGGCTTTGTGGACAAAGAGGCAAAATCAAAAATACTTTGCAGGCATTTATGTATGAGAAAAATTTCTATAAATTCTTACTGTTTGAAATCAAAGTAGTAACAATAAAAGACAATTATACTCTATTAGAAGAATGAAATTATTGTGGGGGACATATTTTGGGGTTCAAGGTTAGTGTTCCCTATCATCAAATCATTTGCAAAAATCATCTATAAAAACCATTTTTTAGTTCAGAGACCATCCAAAAACAGCAGAAGGTTAAAACTGGCCCACGGATGACCTTAGTTTGCTATGTTTGCTCTAAGATAAATCAAACTACATAAAATCAACACAATTTACTTCTTGTGTCTACATGTAAATAAATAAAAAACTAGAATTTTAAAACTTTTCAGCAATTCTAGTAAAAATCCTTAGGAATCCAGGGCTCCTCCCTACCCCAGTTACCTAAACTTAAAAGGAAGGGGAACGGGAGGAAAACGTCAATATCTGCCTCTTCCCCATCTGAGGAAGATTATTAACAAAGCCCTGTCTGTCCTCCCAGTACCCTGTGCAGACATGTCACATTAGAATACTGATGAATTCTCAGGTGACTTCTTCCGTGCAAGGGAGAGGAGAGTCATCATAAAGCTGACAGGGAACTGATAAGGCAAGAAATAGCCACTATCTGTCAGGATGCTGTGGTGGTAGCATAACCGTGGGATGACTGACCCACAGGGCCCGTGTCAGAGAGCAAACTACCCTGCTTTAACTGCTGCTGGGATGTCACAGAGTACGAGCCACTTCAATGAAGTTCTGTTTCTTCATCCTTCTACTAAAATATTTACACATTGGATGAGCACGGTTGCTCACGCCTGTAATCCTAGCACTCTGGGAGGCCAAGGCAGGTGGCCTGCTTAAGCTCATGAGTTCGAGACCAACCGCAGCAAAAGCGAGACCCATCTCTACTAAAAATAGAAAAAAAAAAAAAACTGAGGCAAGTGGATCACTTGGAGCCAAGTTGGAGGTTGCTGTGAGCTATGATGCCATGGCACTCTACCCAGGGTGATGACTTGAGACTCTTACTCAAAAAATAAATAAATAGATTCGACCCCTGTAGCTCAGCGGCTAGGGCACCAGCCATATACACTGGAGCTGGTGGGTTCGAACCCAGCCCAGGTCTGTCAAATAACAATGACAATTACAACAACAAAAAAAAATAACCAGGCATTGTGGAGGGCGCCTGTAGTCCCAGCTACTTGGGAGCCTGAGGCAAGAGAATTGCTTAAGCCCAAGAGTTTGAGGTTGCAGTGAGCTGTCATAGTACTCTACCAAGGTAAGACTCTGTCTCAAAAATAAATAAAATAAAATAAAATGTTTACACAGAGAAAGGCACTTATTTATGCCACCCAAATCTTGATACAATTATAATAGGAGTACTCTACCTATGCAGTGCAAAATGAGCCCCTCATTAATTAATGAGTATTAATTTTACTTACAGTAACAGCATCTAAATACCTTTCATATTTGCCTTTGGTCCATTATACTGTCTCCCTGTGCACACTTCACAAAGCAGTTTATTCGCATCTCGCAGTTTCTCATTACGGGTAAACTGATACAAACAATGCTGAATTGAATAGTCATCCGTATTGAAAGCTTCTCTGTTGGCAAGAGTAGAGAAAGCAGTTTCTGGATCTTCATTTACAACTTCATATACCTTTGTCCCAGGAGAATGACTGTCATTCACAATCTCTATATTTATTTCATCGGGATGAAGAACAGCATTCAAGTTAAGGTTTTGGAAACCACTAGAAATGTCCACTTCTCCATTGCTTCCTTCCTTCAGGTAGGCACCATTTAAATTCCTAGAACATTCAGTGGGAGAAGATGGCAAAACCTCAAGATCATTATCCACGTTGACATTTTTCATATCTACTTCCTCTGTGCATTTCTGATTGTCAGTTATGCTTTCTATCATTTTTTCTTGGCCATTCAAATCTTTCTGGTTAATATAATATTCTTTATGGGTAACTTCCTCTTGAGAAATGTGGTTGGATTTAATATCCACTTCTCCCTGAAGTGACATTTCAGCCTCACATTCATTATCTTCAGGATGGTCACTAGTACAGATATCTTTTAAATGAAGAACTTTTCCTTGAATTTTTTGTTGTCTTCGTTGGTTCTGCGTAGAAAGTTTAAAACATTTAAACATTTAAAACATTAAAGACAGTGAAAAAGAAAAAGACAGACAAAGGAAAAGAATGAAAGAGTATACATATACCACGTCAATTTTGGTATTCATCAATCAAAAATAAATAATTTTGTAAAAAAGTGTTCACTCGCAGAATCTGATCTTATGTAAGTTCTGTTCCTATCAGGGATCACATCAATTACAAATAAAAGGTCCTTAAATGAAATTAGGCATAAATCATCACCAATCATTAAAAACTATCCCATCAGAGAAATAAAAGCAGATGAGACATGGTTTCTGCTTTAGGAAATGTAATCTAGACAGAGCACTGAGACTGTTAAAGCCAGGCAGCCAAGTATTAAACCAAGTGGTGGGTCTAACTACACACACAACAAAAAGGTACGTATCCAGCTAATTCATAATTGTTGAGTCAAGGTTTCATTGAGGAGATAAAAATCAAACTGAAAACTCAAGAATGCATGGTACAGGCCTGCTTTGGTCAGAGAAAGGGCCGAAAGCATTCTGGGGAAAAACAGTCCAAAGTTATTAAAGAAGCAAAGAGGCCAAATGCAGAGATCATCATAGATCATCCTTTTTGCCACTTGTTGCCTATTTCCTGGGCAGAGGGGAAAAGGCCTTTCATCAAGATTCCCTTTACTAGAACGCCTAAAAACCCAAAGCAGTTAGAATTTTGGTCATAACTGAAAAGAGAGTGAGGCTAATCTGTGAAACATGAATGATGGAGAGCAGCATGCAGAACACAGACATGTCCCAAAGTGTTTGGGTGAAAACAAGAGCACCTGAACAAAACCTGGGTAGAGGGGAGCAAGTACTTCAAAAAGAGTAAAACACAAATGGCTCTGAAACACAAAAGTATGTTTAACCCCATTTATACTAAAATACTTGCAAAATAAAACTACACTGCTATATTTTCTATCTAACAGACTAGTAGATCCAGAAATCTGGCTGGGCACAGTGGCTCATGCCTATAATCTCAGAACTTTGAGAGGCCGATGCAAAAGGACTGCCTGAAGCTAGGAGTTCGAGACCAGCCTGGGCAAGACAGCCTATCTCTATAAAATACAGGCCTTATTGCTACAAAAAATTTTAAAATAGAAATGAGCCACGTGTGATGGTGTGTGTCCATAGTCCTGGCTACTAGGGAGGCTGAGGCAGAAAGATCACTTAAGCCCAGGAATTCGAGGTTACAGTGAGCTATGATGGAGCCACTGTACTCCAGCACAGGCAACAGAGCAAGACTGTGGAGTTTTGTTAACACATGGCTGTTAAGGATAAGGAGAAACAAGAATTCTCATATATTGTTGATGTGAATATAAACTGCAGTGACCTTTGGGAAGGACAATTAGGTGATATCTATCCAAGTTACAAATGTAATCTCTCTTCTCAAAATTTACTCCACAGATGACATATGTATAGGCCATTATAGCAAAAGACTAGAAACAATCTAAATCAATAAGGAAATGATTAAATTAATTAAGGTACATCCATAAAACAGAAAATACCATGCAGCTAAAAAAAGCAGCAGCTTTGTATACCAGAATGAAAAGGTCTCTAAGATTAAGTACAAACAAACAAAAAACAAGGTCCACAACAGTGTACATGGTTAAAAAGTGAAGAAAAAAACCAAGGCTACATATTTTCCAAGGGAAACTCCAGGATACAGAAAAAACCAATGAAAGTGGTTGTCTATGAAAGGATAGCAGTGGGAAGGTGACTTTTACTGTATACATTTATATATTTTTAAATTTGTGAATGTATTAAAAACTCAAAAAATTAAGTTAAAATGAACTAAAACTTATTAAAAATAGTTGTCATAAGTGATTTTCAAAAAGTATGTTTTGTTCACATATGCTCAAAGCAATTTCCCTGAAAACAATAAAAAATGACCTAATGCTGTCTGTAATTGCCAAATGGAAGTGCTGTATATAAAATAACAGACATGTCTGCCGATGTCATCCACCCTACAACCTCAATAATACAAAATACAAAACCAGAAAAAGCACGCTTCTCCTCCCAATTACCCACCTTGGCTTGCTTTTTGGCTTGCTTCTTTGCCTTTTTCTGTAAGTGCTTACTTGTTCCAGAAGGCATATCATTTCTCTCTTTTATGTAACTGTCATTATCTTTTTCTTCTTCGCTGTCTTTATCTACATCTTCCATTGTCTTTTTCAGATTTTTGTCATTTATACTTTTCTTACCACTCTTAAAATATAGAGAGGATGTAGGTCAAAACCAAAACTTTACAACTGCTTGGTAAAAAGAAAATCAAAACCTAAAAATTTTTCCTTTTCTATTTTATACTAGCTTTATTTTCCAGAATACTTGAAAATATATCTAGAGTCTGTGGCTCAAGTGGCTAGGGCACCAGCCACATACACCGAAGTTGGCGGGTTTGAATCCAGCCCGGGCCTGCCAAACAACGATGACAACTACAACCGAAAAAAAAAAAAAAAAATAGCTGGGCATTGTGGTGGGCACCTGTAGTCCCAGCTACTTGGGAGGCAGAGGCAAGGGAATTGCTTAAGCCCAAGAGTTGGAGGTTGCTGTGAGCAGTGACGCTACAGCACTCTACAGAGGGTGACATAGTGAGACTGTCTCAAAAAAAAAAAGAGAAAAGAAAATATATCTAGGACAAAATTCATTCATGTCATTTACTAGAAAGCAACCTTTACATACTGAGAAAAAGAAGCAAACCAACACAACAGCAAGAAGGCAACTTCACATGCAAATGTAATGGAAATACAATTAATTTTATCACACACATGCTTATCACACTGCAAATATTTCCATTCTTAAATGCACTTTCTGTTTGTAAGTGATGTACACATCACACTACAGATATTCCTTCTTATTCTTTTCCTTCTTTGCATTTAAATGACTTTCAGAGAAAGAAAAAATTAAGTACGTTTGGTGAGATTTTAATCACTAAGGAATAGACAACGGGACTCATAAGTTATATAAAGTTAAATGATGATTTAGCCAATATTCATAACATGTTATTTTTTCCTACTACTACTTAAAAGGAACCGAACTAATATGGCTTAAAGCTAAGATAATGTCACAGGGAACATTAAGGCTTGAGGAGAGAAACCAAGAAGAGTCATACTCCCTAAAACCTCAGTGCTAATTAATATCAGCACCTGCAGAAACAAGCTGATATTGAGACCCCAAATTAAAATATATTGCAGTCTCAAAAGGAATGAGAGAGGATACCCGAGAAGGGTGAGGTCTAGAAGAACAGGTCTTCTCAAGGAGACCACAAGGATATACCTGCAGGGTCCTCTCCACAGGTACTCAGCTCTTGGGAATTTGTAAACTTAACTTCCTAGAACTTGGAAATTTCCAAGTTCTGTGAAATCTTGTAGTTCTGTAGGGGCTAGAATAGCATTTCCTGCTTGATTCAAACTGGCCAATGAGAAGGGTACCTGTGGGGAGGAACTTTTTGACTGTTGATAAAAAGGGAAAGACCAAGATGTTGGGGAGCTTGGCCATTTCAAATTCTTCTATGCTGTGAACTCCCAGCAGGTAAATAAAGCCCTTCCTCTTATTTAAAAAAAAAAAAAAAAAAAAAGGTATCTAAGTGTTCAAGGGATTTGTGGTTAGTATTAAATAATGAAAACAAACAGTAATTTTAATATGAGAAAAACACTTCTGTACATGTAAACTAATCAAGTTAATTACCAATAAAGAATCCTAGACATACCATCCTCACTTTCAAACCAAGTATTTACCCCATTCTATTCAAATAGTAAAAACTACTCTATCTCAAACAGATTAAGAAAAATTTCTCCATCAGTTACTAATGTACAAACTTGAAAAAGGTGACAAGGCTATTTCCATAAAATTTAACAGGAAAAAAAGAATCTGCTTTAATAAAATAAACTCAATCGTCTTACCTGATCATCTAAAACTGGGAGAGACAAGTCAAGGAAAGATTCATGAACCAAGGAGACCTTAACCAATCAAAAAAGAAAATGTAAAAGGAAGTAAAAGACTCACTTTAAACATTAAATAGTAAGAATCTCCCTGCCCTCCAGGGTGGAAGTAGGTTTTTAAATAAAGGCTTAAGAAATTTTGAAATGAAAAAATTACAAACATTATGTTGAGGAAAATAAACTAAAATGTAAACTAACTTATTTAAGATTAAGGAATACTCGTATTTCCAGCAAAGAACCATCCACATTTAGGTAATTCAAAAAAGAATATACATTTCTGTTTTTGAAAGATGTAACTGATAAACTGGACTCTATGAACATTAATGAATGAAACCAGCCCACACGACATCTACTTACAGTTCTGCATTCATCACACATGATTGTACTAGTTAGTTCACCACCAAAGATGCGGTCCACAAAACTTGGTACTGATTTTTTCTTTTCATAATCTGTAAAGAAAAAGAAGTTTACAAATTACCATTATATAATTAATTAAATAAGAGAAGTTAAACTATTTATATGTCAACCTCTAAAATCTTATTTTAAATGTCCTGTCCCATAGACTTTTTTCTCTATTCATAATTTTATATTTATGCGATGGAAGTCAAGCAACATATATTCCACCTCTGAGCATAATAAAATCTAACACTATCACCTTTTTTTTTCTTTTTGTTGAGACAGTCTCATTTTTTCACCATAGGTAGAGTGCCATGGTGTCACAGCTCACAGTAACTTCTAACTCTTGGGCTTAAGCCAGTGGTTCTCTCCTGTGTTGCGACCCACAGGAATTGTATTAAAGGGTTGTGGCATCAGGAAGGTTGAGAACCACTGGCTTAAGCAATTCTCTTGCCTCAGCCTCCCAAGTAGCTAGGACTACAGGCGCCCATCACAACGCCTGGCTATTTTAGAGACGGGGTCTGACGGGGTCTGACAGGGTCTGAGCTCAGACAATCCACCCGCCTTGGCCTCCCAAGTGCTGGGATTACAGGCATGAGCCACAGCACCTGGCTGCAATCACCTTTTATGAATAGGAAAAAAATGTTTTTACGCAAGATCTAGTCAGTGAAAATACATTTGTGCAATCAACAACACTTTCGGCAATTCCGTTAGAAAAAGCATCAGCTTGGACTAGGTTGAATGATAGTCTAGCTCCTTAGTTTTAGCTCTAACATTCCAACATTCAGGATTGATAAAGGATACCATAGCAGCAAACAGACAAAATGGAAATGTATGGAACTTGTTCTGTAACTCTAAGATTGAACACCTTTTATATGGTACTTAAAAAACAAAAACAAAAACCCCAGGAAAATATTTCAATAAAATCTTCCTTTTATTTTTCTGTGTTCCCAGAAATAATCTTATTAAGTTTAAAAGGTGACATAATTTTACTACCTGATCAGCCAGTGTTCCAAATACATAAAATGTATAAGCATTATGCAAATGATAAGTGTCTATTTATGCAGAAAGACATTTTTATGAGATTCCAGCAGGCACAACCATTCAGTTACTGGCTGGCTGTAAAAGGCACCAAGAAGGTAAACAGTTGCTAGGAGCTGATTTGAACCTATGCCTTACAATACAGTAGCTCTTAATCACCTGTGGCCATTTAAATTTAGTTGTAATTAAATAAAATAAAAATTTAGTTCCTCAGTTTTACAAGTTACATTTCAAGTATTCAACAGCCACATGTGGCTAATAGCTTTTATTCAGAATAGTATACGCTATCACTGTGGGGGTTAAGTTAAATTACAGAAAAAAAAAAGCATAGAGAAGTGTCCCACCAACACAGAGAGTTCTATTGGACAGATCTGTCTTAAATTCTTACATGCCATACAACAGTAAGAAGTTGGCTCTGTGATTAATAAGCCACCTATTGACAACTCATACTTACAAGTATAATTCATGTATTGCTGATAATTCTCAGCTTTTGAAAAATAAAATTGAGATTCATCTTAGCTCTACTTTTATAAATTTCATTGTAATGACACACAATATAAGAATATACCACAAATTAAATTTTTCTAAAATATTCACTGTTGGAGTACTTAATACTTTTTTAAAATCAATGGTAATAAGAATTATATGTTAATAATTGTGCTTTTGAAATACATGTGCCAGCAATCTTGTCCTGAGGTACAGAGGAATTCAACTATATTGTTTTAGTTCAAAAAGTCAGACATTACCTTTAACTTTATTTTTTAGTTCTTCATCCAATTTTTCAGTAGAATTACCAAATGCTTTAAGAATTCCTTTACTCACTCTCTAAAAGTAATAAAATGGATATATATGTACTATTAAATTTAAATTTTTATTTTCCTTAGAATATATGTAATCAAATCAAGAAAGTGACTAAGATGTAGCTCCCCAGATTTTATGAAGTAAAAAAAATTAGTATTTCCAAAATCACATCTTCAAAATTAATTGAAGGAGCTAAAAAGAATTATGCCTACAATGCAATCACTAACCTCTGGAAAAAAGGTATCTCATCACTTGAAGAGCTTAAACCTTTCAAACCAAAGCTTTTCAGAATATGCCCACCATCTTTAGAAAGACACTGAAATATCTTGCCCTAAAAGCAATCTGGTTACAGGGACTGACTAAAGCACGCAAAGCCCGGCTCCATCATTACTGGGTGATCTTCACCTCGGTATAATGAACTTTTGCACATGCTACCTTCAGATCTACGAAGTGAGACAATAACAGTATCTACCTCATAGAGACATTGTGAACACTGAGGAAAGCAATTCATATAAAATACTGAATTGTTCTATTCAGTGCGAACAACTCTTGGCATAAAATAAGGAAAAAATAAACATTAGGCAATATTATTATTACTAGTATTAATGTACATCTCCAAATATATTAGTTTACATCCTGGCAATTAGCAAAAATTTTAAAATTCAACAAATGCTCCCTGACTCTTACAAAATGAAAACACTTCTTAGATCAAAAATCTGTGTTAAATCACATTCAGAATACAAGTAAGAGTACATTGGAACTGGGAATTGTTTGAGGAGAAAAATTTTCCAATATTTTGCAGCCCTCGAGGTAGAGGGGAGTATGAAAGAACCCTTAAAGGATAATAATGCTGTTAACATCACGTAAACTAAGGCATCATGACAAAGAGATCGTTTCTAACTCTCTTAATTCATTCTAATAATGAAAAATAACTGACTGAAAAAGCTGACAGAGGAAAACATTTTAAAGTTTTCATTGCTATAACAATATGAAAGCTTTTGATATGAAAGCTTTCATTGAATAAGTAGCTTTCATTGCTATAACAACCCTTTTGATATAAAATGACAGACACGTTCAGAAAGACGGGTTATAAAATACAATGGTCATAGTATGCTAACTTGGTGTTCTTCTGCTCTCATCCCATCCAGTAAATAGCGAAGCAGCTCCTGGCTGTCTTGCTGCTGATAGCCTTTAAACCGCACTGCTCTACAGGAAAACAAAAACAAAAACCCATAAGCAATGATAGTCTCCTAAAATACAAAACTACTTTTACAGAATCTTGAGATCATTTCCCAAATCTAAAACAGGTTCTAGTTTCTCAAAATTTCTGTTTAACCCAATAACACCCTTTGAAGATCTAATTATTACACAAAGTACATTTTTTAATCTAAATAAAATAAACTAAGCTTTAACATACATGTACTGGGTTGAGTCTAATGCTATTAATCTCTTTTATATTATTTCTCAACATATGAGGCACAGAAACTATAAAGTGGATACTCACTTTTTACAGACCTGAGAAAAGAGTTCTTTAGGTGTCACAATTCCCTTTTTGGTCTCTTGCATCTCATTCAGAAATTGGCTCAAGGCTAAAGTAAGAGGGCCTGGAGGCTCAAGGTTTATTTCTAAGGGTTCCTAAACATGGGAATAAAAATTACTTTCTTTAGTCAAATTTGAAACATTTCCCAAAACGTAATTAGTTAACATATATATACCTTACCAATGTTCCTGAAACACCTGCCGTATTTCAAAGTTTAAAATGTACATCAGAAGATACAGAAACTTTCTAGTAATAGACTTAGTTTTTAGATTATCAAGAACTTACTACCTAAAAACTGGGAAGAGCCAAAGCAAAATGTAAATAATAAAAATGGATGCAGTAACAATCATTGGCTACACCGCCCTAAGTCACACTAAGTGATGTTAATAACAGGGTAGGTTTAGAACTTCACAAATAGAAACAACATCCCTAAGAAGGAAGCTGAACACACCTAAGAACAGAAAAACAGCATAGATAGAACAAACAAATGTAAGAACTCTTTATAATTTCTATTAGTCTGAAATTGTTTAACTTGGTAACCTAAAATAAAACAAAGCCAAACAAAAAGGTGGAAATAATTGTCAGTCCTTTGAAATAATTACAATATGCATATTCACAAGAGGAAAGTTATAAATTATAAAGAAAACTTTAAAGAACATACTGTTAGTGCCAAATCAGGTGGTTCAATTTTTACGATTGTTCCAGACATTTTCACTTCTTTTAGTAGTTCTCTAAGCACTGGTGTTTGTGACAAATTCTGGAATATAGGATGGAAAGGAAAAGGAAAATTATATAAAGGAAAATCAATTCATTAAAATTTTTTAGTGTCTATTTTACCAAAACAGAAAATCATGACCAACACTGAAATCTTTATTGTATCTATACTTGGGAAATGAAAAGTTACAGCATGTTTCACTTCCCACTCTCTTAGGCTCATAACTCAATTCTGAGCTCATTCATCACCTCAGAGGGGCATCCTCCACCCACCCACTGGAAGTAGCTATCTCTGCCCCAGCTACCACTCACCACCACTCGTGCTTCTGCACTAAATCATCCTCTGCCTCCCCCACCCCAGTGCAAACTACAAGAAGGCAAGGACCCTGTTTGTTTCAGACTCCATCATGCCCCAGAGCTCACCACATCTTACTGTCCCGCAATAAGCTTTTCCTTGAGTTTCTTGAATATGTAAAAATAAACTATTTAGGGGAAGAACTCAATACTCTTAACAGATCATATGAGGAAAAGTAGGTTTTTTTAAAAAGGGGAAAAATTGATACTGGCACCTGCATAACTGCATTGAAGAAACATGTATTTCCCAAATTGCTGAGTCCTTTCACACTTATTTGGGAAGCAGAATTCCCAGGAGGATTTTCTTTAGCCATGTTTTCCTTTTTTTCTCTCTCTTGCTCATTTTTACTCTCTTTTTCTGATTTTTTATTTTCAAGTTCAATGTTACCATTATCTTTATCTGCTTTAAAAGAAAAATAAAAGATTTAGTAAAATGTATAATACAGCCATGCCAAATGCAAAATTATACTTGAGATAGAGAAATGGAATTTGTGATTTTTATCTAATGCCATTATTTGGCACCTATCTGATTTTAAGATATTATCTAACAAATATAGGTAAATTATCATTGAAAGAGACCCAATAAACAAAAAATATTCAGAACTGATACAAGCATTAGTTTGATAAATGAAACCAAATAGCAGATGCTTCAGTATAAATCTTCCTCTTTGTACTACACAAAAATTCTTTACAGATGAGCAAATCTTACTTTGTGAAATTAGAGTAGAAAACAAGTCAGGAACATGGACATGAAATAAATTTTCAAATAAATTCTGTGGTTCAAAAACTAATCCTGAAGTTTAAAAAAAAACATGAAACAATTCTGGCCCTGACAAATGTTCTTGTGACAAAATTTAAAGAACAATGGCTTGGTGCCCGTAGCTCAGTGGTTAGGGCACTGGCCACATACACTGGGGATGGCTGGTTCAAACCCCACCCAGGCCTGCTAAACAATGACAACTACTACCAAAAAATAGCCAGGCGTTGTGGCAAGAGCCTGTAGTCCCAGCTACTTGGAAGGCCGAGGCAAGAGAATCACTTAAGCTCAAGAGTTTGAGGTTGCTGTGAGCTGTAACACCACGGCACAGTACCCAGGGCAACAAAGTGAGACTCTGTCTCAAAAAAAAAAAAAAATTAAAGAACAAGCTTAAAGCAAATGCTACATACCAATTAATTAATTTAATTATGCAGGGAAATAAAGAACCTAAGAAGTATCTGCCTACTAGAGTTACAAATACAGCAGGCCTTCCTGTAAGTTGACGGACCAACGGAGGGACTGCTGACCAGTTTGTTCCAGGTAGTCAACATAAGGAACTAGGTCTATTGTACTGATATATACTTGCCGTGCATGTCCAGTCTATGAAAATTAGGTTAACTTAAGGCGGTGGTCAACATAGGGTGTCACATTTCACTTCTGACACCACTTGTCAGGGCCCAGGACTGGCCAGGTCTCAGGCTGGCTCAACTAGGTTCTGGACGTGGATTTCTGAGTTACCTTGCTCAGGTCTCTTAGATGCCTCAGGGCTATCTACTTTAGCTGGAGAGGGAGAGTGTGTCTTAGAGAGAGTAAAGCAGTCTTCTTAGAATAGATAGATCTTAGTCTTTAGCAGAGTGATGTTCAGCAGAGAGACGCCGTGCTGGCGTTCTGCAGGCAGGAGAGGAGACAGAATCAGAGTAAGCGGGTCTGTGACAGAATGCGCATGCTCCTGACTGCCTGCTCCTCCAGCCTAATATAAGGCTGACCTCGTGCCTCTCAACACCACAGGTGTAGAGACTGCCAATTCACCACTGCTCTCATCTTGTGAGCTCTCATGCTTGTTAGGAGAGCTAAATCCCTCTCTATGCCCTTTCCACCAAGGTGTTCCATTATTGAGCTATACAGGTATTTCTTATAACTCTCACTCCTCCTAGCCATAGGCTATATGGGCTGCTACAGTAGGGAAGTAGTTGACTACAAGGTCCTACTTTATTTTACTTTTCATTCCAGCAGACAGACTGAAATCTTGCTATTATAAAATGTACCATAGTAAGTACAGCATAAGGCAGGTCTACAGTTAAGTCCCAGTCAGGGTTATGGGAATAGGCCTTCTGCCCATTCACTTCGTGCAGACCCATCATCACCACATCTGAAGAGATCATTCCTCACGTCCCTGCTAATTCTTTTTTTTTGAAACAGAGTCTCATTTTGTTAACCTCGGTAGAGTTCCATGAGTGTCTTAGCTCACAGCAAACTCAAACTCTTGGGCTTCTCCAATCTCCCAAGTAGCTGGGACTACAGACATCTGCCACAACACCTGGCTTTTGAGACGGGGTCTCACTCTTGATCTGGCTGGTCTCGAACCTGTGAGCTCAGGCAATCTACCCGCCTCGGCCTCCCAGAGTGCTGGGATTACAGCCTTGAGCCACTGCACCCAGCCTACATTCTTACTAATTCTAACACCTTATAGTTAAAACGAAAATAGTTTCATAGTTTGAAATCAACTGTCACTAATGTTATTCAGTTGTATGTAAGGCTAGATAGTATAACAAATAAATCTAAATTTATATCAGCACGTTCATAAATCAACATTATAGTGGACATTAAGAAATAACTTTACCTGGTTTGGGAGTTGTAACACTGGCTTGCTTTCTAACGTAATCAACCACTTGACCCAATCGACTTGAACTACAATACTGGACCTCACCATCACATAAGTAACACCTATGTTTCAAAAGATGACAGAAAAAAATGACAAACTGACAATAGAAAAAGGGGAGACAAATTATGATTCCTGAAACCCAAAGTGTAATCATCACTAAGTTATTCTATTAGAGAGACTAAAAATAAAAATTCTATGTTTTCTCTAAGATTATGTATGTTAACTCTGATGTATTATTAATAAGGTTAGCTAAAATTACATAAAATAGCTACATATAAATGGTATAGGCAGTCCTCAAGTTACAAACATCTGACTTACGTACAATTTGCACTTACCAACAGAAGCTATTACATCTAATAGGTAAATGCACCTGTTCTGAGTTACATATGAATTTAACTTAAGAACAACCCTATCTTGTTCGTAACCCAGGACTCCAAACATTTTACTGGGAATGTTATAGCATTAAAATCAAAAAAATTATCTATACATATTTCTGAATATAGGCCTACCTCAATAAAATTAATACATTTTATAAGTAATGGATGACATTTGGTGAAATCTATTGTGGAAATGATTTTTAATGATGTAAATGTCAATTATAATGATGTTAAAATACAGCAAATATAACATACCAGCCTGACATTTACTTGCATGTAAGTTCATTGCCAAAATTTTATTATAATATATTCTCATGCATTTGAATATTGTTCTTAGTGTCCCAATCTCCATCACATACCTTATAATATCACAAACAAGAAAAAAGGATCAAGATTCTTAAGTCTTCTACGCTCTATAATTTTTGTGTTTGTGCAATGAGCAAAAGCTTCTCATAACACCACATTCTGTAGACTTCTTAAAGTGATGCTATTAAAACAAATACTTAAAAAATTTTAACTTTCCCACTTAGTACACATTTCCATTCCATTTTCCAATATTTCAAATAATTTCCACCCAACAGTTATAGGAACTGAAACTAACCAGACACTCCAGTTGTCCAAACTAAGAACCAGGCAGTGAGGTTCAGATCTTGGCGTCATGTAGTGCTTCAAGGCATGCTGCTCCTGAGAATTTCTGCCACAACCCTAGGAAATCAAAATCAAAAATCTCAAAGCCACAAAAATTTATGAAAAGACAGAATTCAAAATTTATCATGAACAAGGAAGTGGTTCAAGCAATTCTGCCATTCTTGTAATTTTGAGAACAAAATGTATTATACTTTAGATTCTGGGTTTTGTTATAACTTAAATACCCATAAGCAATGAAAGACATTTAAGGAAGAAGGTACTGAAACAACTGTGCACTGAAGTGCTCTTCTCCTCCAACTCTCCGCACTATTTAAACCACAGTAATGAAATTACTCATTAGATCTGGTCTGGACTCCTTAATGGTCTCCTAAAAATTCTCCTAACTTTAGCATCCTTCTTCACACACACATTCTATTAGCATAATGTTCCTAGAATAAAGTCCTGTTCATATGCAATTCAAAAATTATGAATTTCTCTCTTAAACTCCTAGTGAACAAAGGTGACACCCTCGGACGCCAAGCTACCTTTCCAGCATTAACTTCCATATTCTCCTATTTACATACCAAGGACCTAGCAGCTAAAAACACACTAAGCACTTTATACAATTGTGTTCTTGTTATTCTGTTTATCCTGGAATCCTTTACCATCACTGCCACCTGTGGCCCCTGTGGCTCAAGGATTAGGCGCCGGACCCATATACCAGGGGTGGCGGGTTCAAGCCCAGCCTTGGGCAAACAAACAAACACCATTACTGCCACCTAACCAAATTTTACCCACTCTTCAGAATATTGCTCAAAAGCCATCTCCTCTTAGAAAACGGCATATATCCTTCCAAATTAGAAAATACTGTATTTTTCCTGTTAACAAACTCCTATAAAATATAGTATACAGTCCTTGTGACATTCTTTTTTTTTTCTTTTTAGACAAGAGTCTCCAGCTGTTGCCCTGGGTGGAGTGCCGTGGTATCATATATAGCTCACAGCAAGCTCCAACTCTTGGGCTCAAGCAATCCTCTTGCCTTGGTTTTTTTTTTTTTTTTTGTAGAGACAGAGTCTCACTTTATGGCCCTCGGTAGAGTGCCATGGCATCACACAGCTCACAGCAACTCCTGGGCTTAAGCGATTCTCTTGCCTTAGCCTCCCGAGTAGCTGGGACTACAGGCGCCCGCCACAACGCCCAGCTATTTTTTGGTTGCAGTTCAGCCGGGGCTGGGTTTGAACTCGCCACCCTTGGTATATGGGGCAGGCGCCTTACCGACTGAGCCACAGGCGCCGCCCTTGCCTCAGTTTTTCTATTTTAGTAGAGACAGGATCTTGCTTTTGCTCAGGCTGGTCTCAAACTCATAAGCTCAAGCAATCCACCTGCCTCGGTCTCCCAGAGGCTGGAGCCACCATGCCTGGCCCCTTCTTTATTTTTTTTCTACCTTGCATGGAAGTTATTAATTTTTAATGTGTTTTCTCCCGTAGACTACAAATCCTGAAGGCTCAAATTAACACAATTAATCTTTCTTTTTTTTTTTTTTTTTTTTGTAGAGACAGAGTTTCACTTTATTGCCCTCAGTAGAGTGCCATGGCCTCACACAGCTCACAGCAACCTCCAACTCCTGGGCTTAAGCGATTCTCTTGCCTCGGCCTCCCAAGTAGCTGGGACTACAGGCGCCCGCCACAACACCCGACTATTTTTTGGTTGCAGTTTGGCCGGGGCCGGGCTTGAACCCGCCACCCTTGGTATATGGGGCCGGCGCCCTACCGACTGAGCCACAGGCGCCGCCCCACAATTAATCTTTCTATTACCAGAAAATCTAGCATATAGGAGGTGGGCAATAAGTTCTAATCAAACAAGTAAATATATCTAGAAGGTAGACAGAATTATTCATAAAAGGACACAGCCAGATCTTCTGCCCTTAGCTAGTCAGATCACTGCTAAGAAACTCATCTTTACCATGTATATATCTGAACCAAGCTAGCCAGTGTTGTACCATACTATAATAATTGGTTCTGTTTCTATTACAGTTAAATATATACTTCAGGGAAGAAATACATATAGGTAGCTTCTAAACTTTTAACTATAATATCAAACACAATTGGTTTAATTTATCCCAATCAACAATTCCATAATAAATGAATTAAATGATCTCTATTTGAGATCATTTGAAACACCATGAGCTGTCCTGGGCGGGCCCAGTGGTTTACACCTATAATCCTAACACTCTGGGAGGCCAAGGTGGGTGAATTGCTTGAGCTGAGAAGTTTGAGACTAGCCTGAGCAAGAGTGAGACCCCATGTCTATTAAAAAAGGACAAAAAAACCTAGCCAGATGTTGTGGTGGGTGCCTGTGGCAAGACAATCTCTTAAGCACAAGAGTCTGAGGTTGCTGTGAGCTATGATGATTTCCTGTACTCTAGCCTGGGAGACAGAGTGAGACTATGTCTCAAAAAAAGAGAGAGAGAAAAAAAAAAGCCAATCCCAAAATGCATACTGTATGATTCCATATAAGCAACATTTTTGAAATGATAAAATTTTATTTCTTTAGTTTTTAGACTATTTTCTTTTTTCATCTCCAGTGTCAATCAGAAATGAAAGGGCAACACTTTAGGAACAGAGAACAGACTAGTGGTTGCTAGAGGCTGGAGAGGTGGGTGGCAGTAGGGTGGTGGGTATGCCTATAGATAACAATATGAGAGATCCAGGTGATGATGGCACTACCCACCCTGGACTGTGGTGGTGGACATACCAATTTACACAGGTGACAAAAGTGTACAGAACACAAAACTGGACAGATCTGATTGGGACTGGTGGACTGTATCAATGTGGAGATCCTGGTTGCGATATTAGTAGTTCTGTAAAATGTTACCACTGTGAGAAACTGTGCAAAGGATATATTTCTGTAATTATTGGCCAGAACTGTGCATGAATCTATAATTATATCAGCACAATTTTCAACTTTAAAAAAGCTGTCTGCCCCATCTTGAATCTACATGAAAGAACGCCTGCTAGCCCACTTTCCTAACATATAAACTTAAGTTGTCACCACTAAGGTTGACTGAGAGGCCTGACTTTTAGTACATGGTGATACCTATGAGCTGGTTAGGAGCCACAGTGATGTGCCAACCAAATGCCTCTTGCATTCCTTAAGATCAAGGCTGCTGGGAATGTGGCCTGCTAAGAGCTCATAGCCCAG
The DNA here is from genome assembly GCF_027406575.1 of Nycticebus coucang. Classification (NCBI taxonomy): domain Eukaryota; kingdom Metazoa; phylum Chordata; class Mammalia; order Primates; family Lorisidae; genus Nycticebus; species Nycticebus coucang. Next base: position 16,357,661 of record NC_069795.1, read on the forward strand.
TCCATCATCCTCAGGAATGCTCAACAATGGGAGCTACCTTGCCCATGGTTACTCCCCTTTCCAGGGGCAGGCCACCACAATGATTGCTCTATAGGGGGAAAGGCCTGACCCCTTGACTAGTTTAGGTAAGAATTCGCCACCAGTTTGACTAAGACCTTATTGCAACTGCCTCTTCCTTCAACTTCTCCCTCTCCCTAACCCTGCCTCCCTCACATTCTTACTGGTGTGGTACCTGAGAATGCTCCTCCATAAACCAAGTGTGCACAAATGTCAGTCTCAGAGTAACTTCTCCAGAGAACAAGACCTATGCCACCTGATAGCCTATTCACCGATACTTAACTTTTAGGCAATACTTTCTAAAACAAGTCCAGAGTTTTCTGAAATCCCCTTTTGATGAAAATGTAAGCATACCTGATGGCCACATTTAAGACATAGCCAAACTGAAGGGTTTTCTTCTGTTTCTTCTTCAGATTTATCTTTTACTTTATTGTCTGTCTTACAGTCTTGGCAAATGTTCCATTCCACATTCACTAAAGCCTTTTTCAAATTACCTTGTTCCAATCCTTTTCTAATGTGTCTGCACATAGGCTCTATGAAAATGAATAATAAAGAATGTGAGGTCAAAAATGGCTTTCTTCAGTTAATCTTAAAACTTACCCTTCATTCAAACTTCAAAAATGAACTTATAGTTGGCTGTTGCACAACACAGTGCTGGACTGGCTGGGTACACTTCTATGTGGATTTTCTTTGACGTGTGCCACCCCTTGAGACAGCAAGATCAATCCCTCTTTATCCTCCCCCTCAGCCTACTCTACATGAAGACAAGGATGAAGACCTTTACAGTAATCTGCTTCCCTTTAAGGAACAGTAAATATATTTTCTCTTCCTTGTAATTTCCTTAATAACTTTTTCTTTTGTCTATCTTGCTTTATCATAAGAATATAACATATAATACATATAACATACAAAATATGTCTTGATCACAGTTTATGTTGTCAGTGAGACATCTAGTCAACAGTTGGCTATTAGTAGTTAAGTTTGCAGAGAATCAAAGTTATACTCAGATTTATGACCATGTGAGGGTTCAGCACCTCTAACCTCTACAATATTCAAGGGTCAACTGTACTCCATAAAGAAGTAATGAGTTAAGTAATCTGAAAAGTTAAAATTTTGGTATTTGAATATTATGAGATGAATATGTAAGAGATTGTATCCAAACTTGAAATTTTGCTTTTTTGAAGTCTTAAATATCATCTCCAATACCCTTATAAATTCAATTTGGCCATTTCCTTTAAATGAAAGCCCCTTATCATATTTATGATTCTTTTTTATCTTTAAAGGTTTGCAGAGAAGGTATTTCATTCAGTCAGCAATACATCTGATATAGGCCAGGTAGTGTACTAGATGTTCAGGGATCTAAAACTGACCAAGTCACAGCTCTTCTCTTTTGAATAGCTCAGATTCTGGCAGGAGAGGCAATTAATGAATTGAGGTGTAAGAGTCCCCTAAACATGCTACAGCAGCAAAAGAAGAGAAGGCTAAAGTCACCAAAAGTTTCACAGGGGAGGTGAAATATACAGTCCTGGAAGATATCAATAATGATAAAAATTTCTGATACTGATTAAATACTTCCTATGAGCTTTGCTAAATGTTTTGTATATATTAGCTCATGTAATGCACAATCACGCTAGAAGGAAGACACTATTAATCCCAATGACAAATGAAAAAAATAAAATTTCATGCCAAGGTCACATAACTACTGAGTGGTTATGCCAGAATCTGGACTCAAGTCTTTTTGACATAATAGCTCACACTCTAAACCACGACCTTAGGGAGTAAATGGCAATCTTCAATCCCATGAACAAAGGCATCAAAAGTATATGCTGTCCCGGGCGGCGCCTGTGGCTCAGCGGGTAGGGGGCCGGTCCCATATGCCGGAGGTGGCGGATTCAAACCCAGCCCCGGCCAAATTAAAAAAAAAAAAAAAGTATATGCTGTCCCCAGAGATGGCAGAGTCATACAATGGGGAAAAACCAGCAGCTAGATCTGAGACTGAAAACTCTGTTTTGGCCAATAAGCTATTCTAAAGAGCCTGAGTTGTTTCAGGGACACAGGAGGTTTAGAAACTTATCAAGTGTCACAGTTAGCTTATGTCTAATGAACTTGTACCAAAAGAAGAAATATAAATGCAAATGAAATCAGTGGAAAACTACTGAATCTCAGTAGCAGTCAAAGAAATACAAACTAAAAAAAGGTTTTCAACTACTGAATCAGCACATAATTAACAAATAATACTTATCGATATTGATGAAGGTTTAGGGAAACGGGCACTCTCTTATGCAGCTCAGGGGCCCTGTAAATTAGTAAACCATTTCTGGATGACAATTTAACCAAAGAATCAAAAGAGCCTTGAAAGGCTCGGTGCTCGTAGCTCAGTGAATAAGGGCGCCAGCCACATACATCGAGGCTGACAGGTTTGAGCCCAGCCCGGACCTGCTAAACAGCAACTGCAACCAAAAAATAGCCGGGTGTTGTGGCAAGCGCCTGAAGTCACAGCTACTCAGGAGGCTGAGGCAAGAGAATTGCTTACGCTCAAGAGTTGGAGGTTGCTGTGAGCTTTGATCGCACTGCACTCTACTGTGGGCAACATAGTGAGAGTCTGTCTCAAAAAATAAAAGCCTTGAAAATACTTAGAACTTCTGATTCAGCAATTCTACTTGTAGGATCTGTACCAAGAAAATATCTACATATGTACAGAGATTTAGCTACAACAATGTTTTTACAATTGCTCCACTCATAATACTAGTAAGTTAAAGAGTACCTAAATCTGTAATAGTAGGGAATTAGTTAATAAATAAATTACATGCATTGAAGGTCCCTTCTATCAATGAAATAATATGCCATTAAAAATGTGGAATACTATTAAAAGATATGTAGATATAAACAATACATTAAATGCAGATTATATAACAATAGTATATACTTTGATCCCATTTTTATATTTTTAATATATACCCACTTAGTGATAGTAACACTACTTTAAAAATTTAATTAGTGAAATATACCTAAAGATTCAGAGGAATCATCAATTGGAACAGTTTTTCCCTTTGTCCGTTTCTTTCCCATGGTGGCACTTTATGGATTACTTACTGATACAAAATAACAATCTAGAAAACAAGATAAAGTTAGCTCGACCAATAAAAGGTATATTTTATATTTCTCTAGGAGACAGCAATGTAACCAAGCCACATATAATATTTTTAATGTCTATTACACCTTAAAATTTACAAAGGTCATTCATATACATCATCTAATTTTCAATAAGAACTCTGAATTAGACAGAAAAGATAGTATTGCTTCTGTTTTCCACAGCGTGAAAAACTGATTCTTAGCAAGGTTAAGTCGTTTTCAATAAATGCAAAGGTGAGGAAACAGCTTTTGTCTTCTTACACAGATCTTGAAAGATCTCAGAACATGACATTACTAAGAATTCAAAATCTCACTACATAAATGTAGAATAGTGGTAGCAGTTTTACATCTTAGGTCTGTAGTCTATGCAAATTGATAATTTCTCTAAGAAAAATTTAAAATAATTCTAAAAACAACCTCCTAAAGGAAGTTAAAGAATTTGCAAAGTAATTTCAAACCCAAATATAAAAAAAATGATACAATGTTCTGCATGTTCTACACCAGGATTTCCCATGGGTATTAGCAAAATGAGAACTGATGACAACTTCATTCTCAACTACTTACATTATACATGCATTACTGCCAAAACCAGTCTGGAAGGCTATGACAAATCTAGCTTCACATCAAATCTTCATCTTTTTAGACAACAATTCAAAATCAGAAAATATGAACATTATTAAAAGTACATATAGCTATACTTAACCTTAAATAATAATGATTTTGAAAAGTTGTATTTTACATGCATTAGAATAACTAATTAATGTCAAATCTTTTAAATAATTGTAACAGTTATAGTACCTGAGATGCTTATTAAAATTCTGATTCAATAAATGGAAATATATATATTTCAACATACATATTTTGAAAACACTTCCAGCTAATTCTGATAGTTAGCTCTCAACACTACCCTGACTTAGATTAGAAGTATTCTTTTAGTTCTTGATAGATTTAGTGTAATTGAAGCTAAGTCAAAAAGGTTTGAATATAAAAAATAAGTATCACATCAAATAAATGGTAAGAATATCCTTCCAATGATAATCTAAAATGTTTACAAAATGAATGAACAATATAGTTAGTACCTATGTACTAACTATACCCGTGTACATGGGTATACATAAAATTAGGTAAATTTTATGCATTTTCTCCACTCTACAAATGGCATTTAATATAACTCATGTAGAACTACAGATTTTAGAAACAAAATAAAACAGCACACAAGTTCTCTCCAATCCAACTCCCTCTAATTTGTGCAGCATTCCAACAATACCATTTTTATTACATCATTCTTGACTAAAAGAATTTAATAGTTTCCTAGTACACACTGTTGAACTTTGCACTCATGGGCCTTTATAATTTGGTACCAATTCTCTGGTGACTCTGACTCTCATTATTCGTCTATAAAAAAATTAAAATTATAATTGTATGGTGCTTCTGATCTCAAAACCCCTTCACAAACATTATCACATCTGATTTTCATAACAACACTTTAAATCAGAGGTTCTCAATCTGTGGATCACCACCACTGTGGGGGTTGAACAACCCTTTCACAGGGGTCACCTAAGATCATCCCGCATATCAGATATTTACATTACGATTCATAACAGTAGCAAAATTACAGTTATTAAGTAGCAACGAAAATAATTTTATGGTTGGGGGTCACCACAACATGAGGAACTGTATTAAAGGCTTGCAGCATTAGTAAGGTTGAGAACCACTGCTGTAAACAGAGGCATTTCACTATAGGAGGACACAGAAACAAGATGGTGAAAGATAACAGGGGTACAGATATAAATTAAAACACAGATCTTTGGGTTCTAAGAACACCACTCCTCCTTGCCAAATCAAGGTTACTTCTCCAGTATACTCCACAACACTCTGCCTCTGGCTGTAATGTTCTGTACACCTATCCAAATCTTTTTCTTTTATTTATTTTTTTTTGTTGGGGATTCATTGAGGGTACAATAAGCCAGGTTACACTGATTGCAATTGTTAGGTAAAGTCCCTCTTGCAATCATGTCTTGCCCCCATAAAGTGTGATACACACACATCTTACCTTCTTTTAAGTTCTCCATTTCAATGAAATCTTTTGCCACCACACCATTCACTCCAAATAAACCTCTCCACTGAACTTCCCCAGGGTTTATAGTGTGTGCTATTCATCTGGTCTCATCAGATACCATAGTGAACTGCTTCTCAATATATCAATTGCCATATGAATTGTACTTAACTTATGCTAGCTTTGAGACCAGGGCATTCTGAAGGATATATAACTCACATATCTCTTGACCTACCTTGACCTAATTAAACACTGTGGCCCCAAAGGAAAATAAAAATTTTTTTTTCTAATGTTGCAACCAATGTGTTAAATCTTTAATCTGGACATATGTTATTTCTCTATTTGGAATCTGAAGTTCTGGAGAAAGGGTTTTAGCCACTTTCTGAATTGCCTAGAGCATCTAGCATAGAGTTAGTATATAGAAGGTCAAGAAATACTTCTTGCATTGAAATAGAAAAATAGACTAGTACCTGAGGTATAAAGGATGATTACAAGGTGCAAAGGTAGGTGCATAAGAATGAAGCAGACAAATTCTGGTGAAAAAGAAAAGGGTGAAGAATAAAGTCAGAAGTCTGCAGTAGTGAAGAAAGCACTAGTAAATCTGGTTTGAGGATTGCAATAGCTCAGACACTAAAGAAAAACTTGAAGGACAAATTGTAATTGCTGCAGACTGAGGACAGAGTCATTCCGATGCTTGAAAGAACTCCAGTAAAATTTTGACAACTATAAAGGTAATTAACAAGTCCTAAGAAGGGCATACTGTGAATGCCAACAACTATAAAACATCAAGAAATTTATTAGATTCTTCAAGTAGAGTCTTCAGAGGAAACTTATCATCTTAGTGAAAATATTTTTTGCAACACTCCACACAAAATTTAAATTAAAGCTAGTCTTGTCAGCTATCCCACTGATCCAATTCCCTTCTCTCTCTGCCCTCTCACTTTTCCCCTGCCTGCTCGGTTCGGATAAAGATGTGAACGTGTGGAAAACTCTGTCAACAGGTCTCAAGTTTTTGTGGATCGGTTCCCTCCTAGGATCATCCCTTCGTATAGGTGACAGATCCTGCTTTTCTAAACAACCATATGGACGCAGCTGCAAATACAGCCCCAACTCCTAGGAAGCTGTGCGCCCACAAACTGTGCGCCCGCCACACCTCCCCTCCCAACTGCTGGGCACCCGGGAGGGAACCTCGGGGTCTACGGGGTCGAGAAGGGCGGCAGCACCAGCAACTCATTGGCTAGCTGCTGAACTGACAAGACATGCAGCCAATAAGAAGAGTGTACGGAGAAGGAGTCGGGTAACGTGCTTAAGAGGGGCCTTTGAGAAGAGAACCGGGTTGGGGCAGAAAATTCGGGCTTTCAGAGCACAGGAAGTGGGGAAATTGGTGACTCTGAGTCAGTGGGACCAGAACTCACCCACGGCGACAGCGCCCATAACTGCATCCCCACTAATGGGCCTGTGGACTGGGTAGCCAGGTCCGTCTTCCTCGCGGTGACGAATATAGAGCGACAGAGCTGAAGCTAGAGTGACCTATAGCAAGCAACAACTTCCGGGACGCAGCATTCTGGGAAGTGGCTCGGCTTCAAAGTCACCCGGCTCTGCGTTGTTAATCTGCGCAGGCGCGCGGCCCGCCCGGCATTCAAGGCGAAGCTTCAACGCGAAGGTGTTCGGCCGTCAAATGATTTTTCTGCTCAGGTTTAATTATGAAGTTATTTAAATGCTTCTAAATTGTGGGTACCTCGTTGTGGTCTGAGCCCTGGAGTATCTAGGACGGTAAACCTTTCTTAAATACGTTACGCATGAAGGCTGGCTAAAGGGGGAACATTTTTCTCTCAGTTCCCTTAATCCTGTCCTATTTGCTTCTATAATTGAGTAAGTAAATTCTCTTGAATTAACCTTGCTGCACCACATCAGACAAAAGGGTAAAAATTCCAAGAGTGATTTTTTTTTTTCTTTTTTGAGACACGGTCTCACTCTTCTGCCTGGGCTAGAGTGCCGTGTTATAATCGTAGGTCACAGCAACCTCAAAACTCCTGGGCTCCAGCCATCCTCTTGCCTCAGCCTCCCAAATAACTGGGACTACAAGCTGCCGTCACCGGGCTAGTCACTCTTGCTCTGGCTGGTCTCTGAGCTCAAGCAGTCCACCGGACTCAGTCTCCCAGAGTGCGAGGATTACAGGCCTGAGCCACCGCACCCTGGGCTCCAAGAGTGAATTTTAAAGCAGAGCTGAAAGACAGTATTAAAGAGAAATTGCCGGAGGTAAAATTTCCAAACATTTTTTTATTCGTTAAAATACTTAAGTGCATATTTTGTGCCAAGCCTTCTCTGAAATGAATTGAATATGGGCCTTTCTGCCCTGGAGTTTTTAATAAAACTTTTAATAAAGTTTTTAATAAAAACACAATAATCTGACAATTTTCAGTAGAGAAATACGCAAACCCTGTACACAGGTGATTTGCCATAGAAGAACAGTTGGTCGTAAAATAAGTAAAGACATGTCCATCCTTACTAGTAATTAGATAAAGTTAGATTAAGATAGTGGCATACTAACTTGCCATATTGGCCAGAGTAAGATGTGGTTAAATTCAGGGGAAACTGACTCTCCTGCTCTTTACTGCTGAGATGATTTATTAAAACTTTCTTCTCTTCAGCCACACAGGCCTTTTTTGTTTTGGTTTGCTTTGGGGCCCTATTGTAACAGAGGCTTTGGGTCACAGTACTCATGCTTCCTCTGACTGGAACGCTCCTCCCCTTCATCTTCTCAGAGTGGTGCCTTATCATTCTGTTTACACATTAAAAGTCACTTCCTCACAAAGGTATTTGCAGAGCAATCCAGTTAACTGTTCATCTGATCACTAACAGCACTTTATTTTACTTCTTTGTCCAGCAGTCACTATCTGGTATTTCTCTTTCAATTTTACCTACATATTTTCCCTCCTCATATATACATAGCAATATGCAAATTTAAGGTCTTGAAGAGATAGCACATTTTCGTCTTGTTCATGGCTATAACTCTCGTACCTAGAAGTACCTGGAACACAGTAAGTGCTTAATAAATATTAAAAGAAATGCAGTCATTAGAAAGGTAATACTGTACAAGAATGTTAACAGTAGCCCTACAGTTAATAGCCAAATCTGGAAATAGCCCGGGTTTCCATCAAAACAATGGAAAAACTGGTGTATTCATACTATGGAACGCTACTAAGCAATCAAAAGAAGCTGGTAATACAATAACATAAATGAATTTTTTAAATATTATACCAAGTGAAAGAAGCCTTACACAATAATTGCCTAATGTATGATTCCAACATATGAAGTTCTAGACTCGGTAAAACTAATTATGGTAAGAAAAAAATCAAAATATAATGAAACAACTAAAGCAAGACAGTGCTAAAAAAAAAAATCAGAATAGTGGTTGCCTCTTGGGAGAGCTGGATAGGGACTGACTAGGAAGGAACATGAAGAAACTTTTTGGGGTAATGGTATAATATTCTTCATATTAATAGGATTTGAATTACATAGGTGTATGTTATTTGTCAGAATTCAAATATATATTGAAGATATGTATTCCATTTTTATCTCAAAAAACTTAATTTGAACTGCAGTGATGTGTACTTAGGGAGAACTATAATGTCTACACTTTGAAATATATCACAACAGATGGATTGGTCAGATACCTGACAAAGCTGGTAAAAGGTTATGATAGTCTCTGGATCAGCATTTCTTAACTTCAATAGTCTCAACACTTTGAACCACCAGTTTTTTCTTGTAGGAAGATACCCTGTGCATTGTAGAAGTGGAGCAACCTTCCTGGGCTCTGTCTACTCTATTTCAGCAGCATCCTTCCAGATATCCAATCTAAAATGTCTTCAGAAGAGGGAGAAAAATCCTTCTTTTCTTTCTCTTGAGAACTGCTCCACTGTAAATTCTCTCAACTTTGCTTTATACTTGAAATTCTTCAGAATAAAAATTAGAGGAAGAAGTAAATTATAAAACTTTGAAAAACGCTCATAAAATACAAAGAAGATGCAGCTATGAAGATCTATGTACTATTTTTTTATTTAAAAAACTGAAAACATAATAGCCGGGCGTTGTGGCGGGCGCCTGTAGTCCCAGCTGCTCGGGAGGCTGAGGCAAGAGAATCACATAAGCCCAAGAGCTGGACGTTGCTGTGAGCCGTGTGACGCCACGGCACTCTACCGAGGGCAGTAAAGTGAGACCCTGTCTCTACAAAAAAAAAAAAAAACTGAAAACATAACACCTTATGACATTTCTAAAATGAATGGATGACATAAAAGTGTACTGCATATAATTGGATTAGGAAGAAAAACATTTCTAATTACTCTTGAGTTGGAATCTCCTTCAAACTTTTTTTAATTACCAGAAATAAATCTGTGAATTCATACAGTTAATCCCAGCTTGGTTATTAGGCAGGAACACCTAAGGCCATCATCCATTTACGTTCACGGCTCCCTAATTCCCTCCTACCCTGCGGTTTAGGGACAAGGGAGAACCCTATTGTGTGAGAAGATATTAAAAATGCAGAATTTTGGACCCCCTCCATCCCTACCTACCGAATCCAGATTTGCATTTCAACAGGATTTCCAAATGATTCCTACCCAAGTCCGAGTTTGAGATGCGTCATTTTAATGGATCAATCCTTGTCCTAGGACAACAGCGCCCGCTCTACGCTGACAGTGACAGCAGCAGAGAAATGACTATGGGGTTGGGACGGAAAGATGTAAGAAAAACTCTGCGAACGAGAAGCACCTAGCGGGACCAAAGAATTCCCTTGGTCGTTTCCAGTCCGGAGGAAAACACACCGTGGCAAGCCCTGACCTTACGGGTCGCGGCGGCTCCGGCTTCCGGGCTCCTTGGCCTTGTGCGCACGCGCGCGCCTCCGGGGAATGCGCGATGTCAGTTCCCCCAGACTGGCCTGCCGGGCGGTTTGCAAGTTTCGGATCACCGAATCCTGGAATTTTGAGGCTCCGTTTCTATGAAAATTGAACTGCCCGAGTAGTCAGGAAACCCGGATTTACAGCAGTGAGCGGCGCACGGATCGAGGTGAGTCTCCCATCCACTGCCTCCAGTGGGTATTTTCCACGCCCGACATACACCGCCTTTCTGGTACTAGCAGCTGAGGTGCGGCACCGCCTCCGTTGGCGCTGTACGTTCGCTGATTGGAGAGAGCCGTGGGGTGGGCGGGGCGACGTGCACGTGCCGTACAGTGCTCTGCTCTTCAAGAAAAATAGTAATAACTTGCGGAGGAAAGGGAATGATTTCACTCAGGAATCCCAAGTTTCAGTCTGAGTTGTTACTGCATTCTATGAACTCTCCAGCCACAAAATTCTCTTGAAGGTTTTTTGGGTGGCTGAAATCTCATCAACGGAAATAATTTGGCAAATAAGTGACTTTTAACACAGTTCCCTTAGATGTCCTTTCAAGGGTCCCTCCGTCCCGCACTTCTTTGGTAGTGCAGAGAAGTTCCGTTTCATCTTCCAGACCCCACAATCAACAGGGCCTTCTCCCAACTTCACTCACTCCCGGGGTGACTTTAAACAAATGCATAACTTTAAATAAGTGTTGATGACAAACAAAATTATATCTCTAGCTGAAGCTCTTATACTCCACCAGGAGTGTAAGATAAAACCAAAGGTTAAAATCCAAAGTCCTGGCTGTGCCTTACGAGTCTTAACATAAATTTCCCCACATTTTCCCACTTCTCTATGACAGAGAAGTTTTGTTGCTTTGTCGTCCCAGTAACCTCCTTTTCTGTGACCCCGTCCCCAGCTCACTCTGCCCTAGCCGGCTGGTCTGGCACTCTGAACATGCTGTGTCCCCTTTGCTTGCCCAGATAAACACGTAGCTTCCTTCAGTTCCTTCGATTCTTTTCCTATAGTCACCTTAGAAGAAAGGCCTTTCTTGACAACCCTGTGTACATTCTCACTCTTGCTGCCCCGCTGTAGCTCCTTATTTTCTTTAGGCTTCTTCATAATAAATATCCAGTAGGTGTATATATTTGTATTATGATTTCATGGTCTCCTCCCACTAGATTAAACTCTATGACAGAGAAGTTCTGTTGCTTTCATTCATTGTTTCATTCTTAGTGCCATGGAAGATATTGGGTGCTTGAGAAACATTTGTTGAAAGTATGGCCAATAATAATAACAGCAAGCACTCTTGTAACATTCTGTTGCCAGGCACGTACCACACGTTCTCTTTTCATCCTCATAGCAATCCTCCCATTCCATTTTGGAGAAAGGGCAAAGATAAATTAAGCCACTTGCCAAAGGTGACACAGTTGGTAAGTGGCATACTTGGGAGTTGCACCCTTGGCAATCTGGTAACAAAATCCATAATTTAAACTACCACAGTAAAAAAAAAGTAAATTCACTTCCTCTAATAAGCATTTAATCAATTGTTCCCTATATTTGTCAATAGCAAAAATACTTACAAAAAATGCTTATGAAATTCTAGAAAGTCTAGGAATTTTAAATATTTGTGAGGATTTTTAATTTTTTTATTCTTTCTATTTATTTATTTATTTAGTTTGAGACAGAGTCTCACTTTGTCGCCCTGGGTAGAATACCCCACCATGTTTACTAATTACCATAATATTTAAATGAGTTTTTGGCAGGAACCATTGTAGTAACTGACCTATCACCTGTAAGTAATTTGCATTTCTTTTTAAGTAGAAGAACTTTGTTTGCTCTTCAGAAGTATTATGCAATGAACTAGCTAAATTGTTCACCATTTCCTGATATTAAAGAAATGATCCAGGCTGGATGTGGTGGTCATGCCTATATTCCCACCATTCTGGGAGGCAGAGGTGGCTGGATTGCTTGAGCTTAGGAGTTTGAGACCAGTGTGAGCAAGAGCCAGACCCTGTCTCTAAAAATAGCAGGATGTTGTGATGAGTGCCTATAGTCCCAGCTACTCAGGAGGCTGAGGCAAGAGGATCACTTGAGCCCAAGAGTTTGAGATTGCTGAGAGCTATAATACCACAGCACTCTACCCAAGGTGACAAAGTGAGACTCTGTTCAAAATTAAAAAAAGAAAAATATCTAACTGGACAGCAGAAACTCCATAGTTGATTACCTCCCTACATTGACTACCTCCTTAAGTTGACTTAATTTTTATAGATCAGACATGCACCACATGTACAGCAGCAGGCCTAGTTCTCTATGTTGACCACCTCTGTGTGTAGACCAGTTTGTTATAATCCCTTGGGTGGTCAACTCACCAAGATTCTAGTATATATTGAATGAAATAAGGAAGACTTGAATAGGGGGAAAGACATGTTTCTAAAGGGCTTGTTAATAGATGGTCCAAGGCCCCATTTGTGAATGTGCTGATGTTTTATGCTGCCAAGTCGTTGAACTAACAGTCAGATCATGAACTGAGGATAAATTTACTCCACTGAGTAAGCTATTAGGGTGGTCAACTCATGTTCCCTATAAGAGCCTAACATGTCCTCTTTCTTTCTTTTCAAATTGCAACACTGGTGACCAGCCACTAATTGTGTGAACTTTTTCCTAATAGACAATTGAAACTCTCTTGCCTACCTCCTTAGACGTCTATTAGAGATCATCACATTGATCACTGTAAAGTCAGAGTGGAGGGAGAGTTTATGAAGAGACATAAGAGGCAGAATCCAGGTAAGAGGAATCAAGATTCTGGCAAGAAAAAGACACATATTCACCTTTGAGACTTTGAAGAGATTGTTTAATAAAGCAGCTGTTTGCGAAGGTGTCACAGGTTTAAAGGAATCATTACTACCCCTAGGTCCTAGAGGTCTGCCGAAACCAGAGAGGAAAGGCTGGCTGCAGAAGTCAAAAGGTTTTCTAGGGCCACAGTTATTGTTAGAATCCTACTAAAGCAAGGAAGGAGTAGTAAAGAAATACCCTGGAACCTTTTATCTTCCCATCCTCCTACTTCCTGCCCAACCATTGGCTGACCCCAACACAAGACAGGCAGAACAGTCAGCTGTGGAGGTCAGCTGTGCACAGTACTAGCTGGGGAAAAGAAGGTCCAAGAATAGGTTTAGGGGACAAACAAAATAACTACTATATGAGAAAATAATCCAAATGATGTATCCCTGAATTAGGCCTTGGTAGTTGGGTTTGTGAGCATGAGACAGGTTCCAGTCTATTATGTTTTTTTCATACTTGGGGAGGGGAATACATCCTGAGCAAGAGCCAGACTCCGCCTCTAAAACTAGCTGGGCATTGTGGTGGGTGCCTGTAGTCCCAACCACTCAGGAGGCTGAAGCAAGACTATCACTTGAGGCAAGAGTTTGAGGTTGCTGTGAGCTATGATTATTCTGCTTTTCTGCCTTAAAAGTCTTTTCTTCTAGAAGCACGCCCCACCATGCTTCCTCTTCCACTTACCTGATAAGTTCCGCTGTTCTTTCAAGGTTCAGCTCAGAACCTTGCTTCCTTCCTTAGATCTTTCTTAGTGGCCCTTTCATTTATCATGCCCTCACCTTAATCCCATGACAATACCTTTTTGGTCATTTAACCTTTAGTCTTTTTATTATGTATCTTATTAGATATACATCCAGATGCTCAGACTAAATAGAAAGCTGCAGGAAAGCATGCAGAATAAAGCTCAACATATAGTGCTGTGCTATAAATTTTTACCGATGATGAGAAAAAATATCATGAAGATACCACGGACCTAAATATTAATGATTGCGTTTGGTTTCACAGAAACCAAACATGAGCCACCATGCCTGTCATCAGTAGACACTTTTATTTTTAGAGACAAAGTCTCACTTTGTTGCCCTCCATAGAGTGCCATAGCATCACAGCTCATAGCAACCTCCAGCTCTTGGGCTTAGTGATTCTCTTGCCTCAGCCTCCCGAGTAGCTGGGACTACAGGCGCCCGCCACAAAGAAATTGATAAGGTAAGCCAAATTTTCCTTTGCAGCAATGGTATGGAGCTTTCCCCCACCAAAGTATAACACTTCTTTTTTTTCTAATGAATTTAGAAGTACTAATCCTAATTTAGAAGTGCTAATCCTAAAACTTCAAATAACATCAAAGTACAAAAAAAACACAAAGTAAAACTCTTTTCCTAGTTCCCTCAGTCATTTTTAGCCAACTCTTAATTGTTCGGTGAATTCTGACTATTTTCTGCAAATGAACATGAACATGTAAGGATAATATACTATTTATATTTCTCTACGGTCCATTCTTTTCAGGTTACCATATATCCTGAACATCAGTGTCAATATAGATTTTTTTCCCAATAGAGACGAGGTTCTACTTTGTTGCCCTCACCTGGAGTGCAGTGGTGTGATCATAGTTCAAACTCTTGGGCTCAAGTAATCCTCCTGCCTTCCCTAGTACTACAGGCGTGTGACATCACACCCACCTAATTTTTGTGTGTTTTTTGTAGAGATGGAATTTTGCTGTATTACTCAGGCTAGTCTTGAACTCCCGTTCTCAAGTAATCCTCCCCCCTTTGCCTCTCGAAGTACTGGCATTACAGGCATGAGCCACCATGCCTGGCATCAGTAGACACTTTTATTTTTAGAGCCAGAGTCTCATTTTGTCGCCTTCCATAGAGTGCGGTGGCATCACAGCTCACAGCAACCTCCAGCTCTTGGGCTTCGGCCATTCTCTTGCCTCAGCCTCCCGAGTAGCTGGGATTACAGGTGCCCACCACAATGCCTGGCTATTTTTTTGTTGCAGTTTGGCCGGGACCAGGTTCAAACCCGCCATCCTCAGTTACTTGGGGCCGGCACCCTATTCACTGAGCCACAGGCTCTGCCCATCAGTAGATACTTTCAATGACCTCATAATATTCAACTGTTTGGATGTACATTTATTTATTTATTTTTTTTTTTTTTGTAGAGACAGAGTCTCATCGTACCGCCCTCGGGTAGAGTGCTGTGGCGTCACACGGCTCACAGCAACCTCTTAACTCTTGGGCTTACGCGATTCTCTTGCCTCAGCCTCCCGAGCAGCTGGGACTACAGGCGCCCGCCACAACGCCCGGCTATTTTTTGGTTGCAGTTTGGCCGGGGCTGGGTTTGAACCCGCCACCCTCGGCATATGGGACTGGCGCCCTACTCACTGAGCCACAGGCGCCGCCCTGGATGTATATTTATTAAACTAGTCTTCCATAAGACATTTATGATGTTTTTCTGAGTATAAACAGTAATGCAATGAATATCTTTATAAACATGTCTTTATATGCTGTCTGATTTATTACTTAGGTCACCTTTATATGACTGAAATTTCTGGATAAGTTTTACTTATAAAAACCTTTTCTTTTATGACAATTACTAAACATTGTTGTTGTTGTTTTTCTTTTGCCAAATTGCTACAAACTGTACATGGTATTGAGGGGACTTACACCTTTTGGCAAAATTGGAGTACACATATTTTTCTTTATTTCTGCTAAGTACAACTAAGAATTTTGGATACCATATATAAAATACAAAACATAAAAAGACTCTAAAATGTGGAGAGAAGAAGGCAGACTGGCTAGGGACCTTGGGACCCAAGAAACGACATGGTGCTGACTTTACTGGGTGTTATTTTTAATCTCAGATATCCCAGACTTGTCAGTAAAGCAGCAGCAAGCCAGAATTTTTTATCTTCAGACTGAAAAATAAACAAATAAATACCTTAACAAAAGCCTGCTCTCTGTAGCTAAAGGGTCAAGAAAGGGGCAGACTAGCGAAACAGAAAACATTTAGACTAAATGCTTTATACTAGCTAAGTACCACAGAAAATACTGTGGTTCTGCCCAAACCTACACCAGCAAAGAGAACCAAGATTCCACCATCATTAAACTGTAATAAGACACCTCAATTCCCACTCCTCATCAAGATGGTGCCGAAAAAGTCTGAATAGGGACTCAGGCCTTTCCTTCCCAAAAGGGACTAACAATGTCAGTATCAGTCCCATGTCAGGTCCATGTTGGACCACATGGGAGCCTGTACTTCTACCCTGATGCAGCAGTAAAAGAGCACCCTACTGGACAGTAAGAACTCTGACCATTGCCTGGCATTAACAAGGCTACCCTCCACCATGCTGTCAATGGACACCACTGGGGGAAGAATAACAAGGCATAACTGTCCTTCTTAGCCAGGGCTTATCATTAGGGTCCTCTGGTAGAGTCACAACTTGTATCTTTACCCAGCAATAATGAAGAGCTCCCTCTCCCAAATGTCAGTAGATACTAAGCAGGAGACCAGGCCTTCTACCTCACAGGCAGTACCCTTTTTTTTTTGTTTGTTTGTTTTTGAGAGAGTCTCACTATGTCGCCCTTGGTAGAGTGCTGTGGCGTCACAGCTCGCAGCAACTTCTAACTCTTGGGCTTAAGTGATTATCTTGCTTCAGCCTCCCAAATAGCTGGGACTATAGGCACCTGCCACAACACCCAGTCATTTTTGGTTGTAGGTGTCATTGTTGTTTGGCAGGCACGGGCTGGGTTCAAACCAGCTCTGGTGTATGTGGCTGGCACCCTAGCTGCTGAGCCATAGGTGCCAAGGCAAGGCAGCACTCTTTTTCTTGCTCTAGGAGTATCAGAAAAAGGATGCTAAAATCCTTTTTAGAAAGAAAATCTAATGATATCCAGAGTTCCTTAATACCCAGAATGTCAGGTTTTAATCAGAAATCATTCATCATATCAAGAACCAGGAATATCTCAAACTAAATGAAAAAAAGAAGATAATCAATAGATCCTAACACCAGGATGACAGAGATAATATAATTATCTGATAAAGAACTTAAAACAGTGAA
This sequence comes from Nycticebus coucang, assembly GCF_027406575.1. NCBI lineage: Eukaryota > Metazoa > Chordata > Mammalia > Primates > Lorisidae > Nycticebus > Nycticebus coucang. The sequence continues at coordinate 16,374,666 of NC_069795.1, forward strand.
CTTAAAATTTTTCACTGTGCAATTACAAACACACTTGAAACAAACAAAAAAAGTAGAAATTCTCGGCAAATAAATGGAAGATATTATATAAAGAAGAACTAAAGGTAAATATTAGAAATGAGAAATATAGGCTGCACATGGTGGCTCACCCATGTTATCTTAGCACTCTGGGAAACCAAGGTGGGAGGATCTCTTGAGCTCAGCAGTTCAAGATCAACCAAGTGAGAATGAGACCCAGTCTCTACTAAAACACATGAAAAATCGGCTCAGTGGTTTGGGTGCCGGCCACATACCTTGAGGCTGGCGGGTTCAAACCCTGCCCAGGCCTGCTAAACAACAATAACAGCTACAACAAGAACAAAAATAGCTGGGCATTGTGGTGGGCACAAGTAGTCCCAGCTACTTGGGAGGATGAGGCAAGAGAATCGCTTAAGCCCAAGAGTTTGAGGTTGCTGTGAGCTGTGATGCCATGGCACTCTACCAAGGGTGACACAGTGAGACTCTGTCTTTAAAAAAAAAAAGAAATAGAAAAACTAGCCGGGCTTGGTGGCAGGCACCTATAGTCCCAGCTATTTGGGAGGCTGAGGCAAGAGGATAACTTGAGCCCAAGAGACTGAGGTTGCTGTGAGCTATGATGCCATAGTACTCTACCCAGGATGACAGAGTAAGACTCTGTCTCAAAAAAAAAAAAAAAGAAAAGAAAAGAAAAAAAGAAAGAAAGAAAATGAAAAAAGAAAAGAAAAGTACAGTATCCAAAATTAAAAACATAGTGGGGCTCAGCAACCATAGCACAGTGGTTACGGTGCCAGCCACATACACTGAGGGTGGCAGGTTGGAACCTGACCCGGGCCAGCTAAACAATGACACCTGCAACAAAAAATAGCCAGGTGTTGTGGCAGGTGCCTGTAGTCTTAGCTACGTGGGAAACTAAAGCAAGAGAATCGCTTAAGCCCAAGAGTTTGAGGTTGCTGTGAGCTGTGACACCATGGTACTCTACTGAGGGCAACATAGTGAGACTCTGTCTCCAAAAAAATAATAATAATAAAAATAAAATAAAAATGTAGTGGACGGACCCAACAACAGAAGGAAAGAGATAGAGGAAAGAATCAGTAAACTGGAAGATACAACAATATGAATTATTGAATCTGCTTAACAAAGCCCAACAATAAACAAGTAGAGTTTTGTGGATATGCAGGACTATAACAAAATATCTAACATTTGTGTAGTCAGAGTCTTAGGAGGACAGAAGAAAGAGGGCTTGGTTGAAAAACCACTCATGGAAATAGGGACTGAAGACCTCCCAAGTTTGTCAAAAGACATGAACCTACAGATTCAGGAAGCTTAGTGAGCTACAAGCAGCCTAAACCTGTAGAAATCATCAGTACATATCAAAATCACACTGTTGAAAGCTAAAGACAAAATCTTGAAAGCAGTAGAAAAAAATGAACCTTACACATGAAAGAAGTTCAGACCAGGCACGGTGGCTTACACTTTGGGAGGCCAATGTGAGAGGATCATTTAAGGCCAGGAGTTCAAGATCAGCCTGGGCAACACAGCAAAACCCCATCCCTACAAAAAGTTAAAAAATTACCCAGGCACAGTGGTATATGCCTGTAATCCCAGCTACCATGAGCTATGACTCTGTCTCTTAAAAATAAATTAAAAAAAAAAAAGGAAGAAAAAATAACAGTTCAAAGGAGAGAGGATTTCTCAGAAACTACTGAGGTCAAATGGAAGAGAGAGAACATTTTTCAAGTAGTAAAAGTAAAGAACAGTCAAGCCAGAATACTGTATGCAGTGGAAATATCCTTTAGGCATTTTAAGATGAAGGAAATACAACAGTTTTTACTAACCCCCATCCTAGTCATTTGATGAGTAGAGTATTGGGCCATGATACTTCAAAAGATTGGTTAAAACAAGTTCTCTAAAAAGACATAATTACCTGTATTGTGAAAGAAATATCACAATTTAGACCTGTTAACTGTTAAGACTGAGACTGTTATGGTTTGAATGTGTCTCCAAATATTCATATGTTGGAAACTTAATCCTCAATGCAATAGTGTTAAGAGGTAGAAACTTTCAGAGTTATTGTGGGAGTGGGTTCCTGATAAAGAATGAATTTGGCCCTCTTCATCCCTCGTCCTCTCATTCTCACCCTCTTTTTGTCTTTCACCTTCCACCATGGGATGGCTCAGTAAGAAGGCCCCTGCAAGATGCCAGAACTATGCCCTTGGACTCCCCAGCTATCAGCACCATGAACCAAATAAATTTCTATGCATTGCAAACTACGCAGTCTTGTATGCTCTGTTACACATGTGGTAAAAAACAGACACAAGCACACTACAATAGAAATAGAGAGATGCAGCTAAATTTATAAAATAATGGGCTGAGGAATTTGGAGCACTAGATACAAATTTGAGAATTGTGGACATTTAATATTTGATGATATTTGGCACCATGGGATGATAGAGAAAGTGAAGAGGGTCAGACCAAATCCTAAGGGATGCTAACATTTTAAAGATCTTGTTCAGCCATAGTATAGCACACTATGTAAATCATAATTCATTAAGGCTGTTAAAAAAAAAAAAAAACAGGGAGGGAAAGTTCTGTGTTATAAACACATCATTTTCCATACCTTATTCTTTAATTTCAGTGCTATTATCAGTTTTTCTTGTTTTCCAAGGTTGACAGAATTTTTCTAAAGTTTATATGGCAAAAACATCTGAGAAGATCCAGGAAACTTAAAAATTCTAGAAGAGTGACAGCCATGAAGAGATGAAGAAGAAGTGATTTACTAACCCCCATCCTGGTCATTTGATGAGTAGAGTATTGGGCCATGATACGGCAGACACATCAGTGTAACAAAATAATTATGGTCACTTAGTACATACAGAAAAAGGGATTTCACATGTATTATAAGATGTATTGGTACAGATGACTAGCCAAATGGAAAAAAAAATTAAGCTGGAGATTTCTCTTACTGTTTAAAATGAAGTAAATTACAGATGGATTGAATACATTTAAATGTAGAAATTGAAAATATAAATATTCCAGGTTAAAAATAGAAAAATTTTAAAATAATCTTGCATAGAGAAGTCTTTTGTAATCAGGGCATAAAACTTATAAAAGAAGAGAGTGGTAAAATCTTTTCTAAAAATGTATTAAGAATTTTTTTTAAAAAGGAGCAGGGGATTAAGTACAAATTTTAAACATCTGTATGGCAACTTTCTGGAAGGCAGTTTAGCATTATTTATTAAAATTTAAAATGTTTTACCTATTGATTGAACAATCCACATCTACAAGTTTATTTCTGAATATGTAATATTATAGTTCACCACACTGTATATATAAAAATAATTTCCGTTATAGAATTTTTCATATTAGGGCAGCACCTGTGGCTCAAAGGAGTAGGGCGCTGGCCCCATATGCCAGAGGCGGAGGGTTCAAACCCAGCCCTGACCAAAAACTGCAAAAAAAAAAAAAAAAAAAAAGGATCTAGGTGAGGGCAAGAATGTAAAAATAAAATAATACTTAAAAAAATTATTCATATTAGCAAAAATATGGAAATAACAAGTGCTCATCAGTCCGTAAACTATGGCAGATTACAGCGTAGCTACATGATTAGTAGTACAGGCAGCCATGGGAACATGGGAATGAGAGAGGTATGTGCTGACAGTGACCAGATCTCCAAAACAGGTTTGGAAGGGAGGAAGCTAGGAAGTAGGGATATATATATATATATATAATTCTCTTTGGATTTTCAATATGTATGCTGTGTATATCTCACTCCATACATTTACACATACACAACATATATTTTACATATATGTGTATGTATAATGCTTAAAATTTGTTCTGATATGAAACACCAGACACTCTTAGTCTTGTATGAGAAAATTAGGTGGGTAGAGACCTGCAGCAGGAGACACTCTTCCTTTTTTAACCTTCCTCTACCATTTAAATTTTTCTAACCTTGTAGGTTTTGTTTTAATGTTATCAGGTTACTTGAGCTGTGGAATAATTCACCGTTATTTTTCTTTCTTCTTAAAAACTAAGTTTTTCTTCTTAAAAACTAATTACATTAGCATTCGTTTAAGAAAAAGAAATTAACCATCCACATCACTACACTTTATTTATTCTATTCATTCTAGGTTTCCAAGATAACTGCTCAGATCCTGTCTTCTGGCTATATTATAATAGAGCTTTTTTGACTATATAATTGGTTTACTTCAATGAAATTGCTCCTGTGGTAGCTAAAGATGCCAGATCAACTACCTGGTTACAGAGGAATTTAATGCCTAGTTATTAAAGTTTCATGTTTTTCAATGGATTGTCCTTTATTTTTATTTTTAGCATATTAAATCTGAAAGTAGAATAATGGGGAAGAGATTGATTAATTTTTACAATTTATGAAGAAATCAAATTTTTTGTTGAATAACTGTTGATCTGTTGAGTATATATAAATTACTTTTCTTTACTTCCTTAGAAACTTACAGGTGTCCAAAAATGATTGAGATAGAGCAGGCTGAGGCCCAGCTCTCTGAGTTAGACCTGCTAGCCAGTATGTTCCCTGGTGAGAATGAGCTTATAGTGAACGACCAGCTGGCTTTAGCAGAACTGAAAGCTTGTATTGAAAAGAGGACAATGGAGGGACGATCTTCAAAAGTTTACTTTACTATCAATATGAACTTGGACCTATCTGAGGGAACAATGGTAACTCAATTTTGTTTTTGGAAAAACTGAAACATGTCAAGGTTTAAAAAAGCACTTAGGGTGATTGCCTTCTTTTTTTTTTTTAATCAGGTGATGTTTTCTCTGGCCTGTATTCTTCCCTTTAAATACCCTGCAGTTCTGCCTGAAATTACTGTCAGGTATGTTATAGAAACTCTTCCCAACTTTAGAGGTCAAAATTAATCTGAGAGTAAAAGTAATTATAAATTTTTTCTCTTCCAGGCAAATTGATTTAATTTTTCCTCATATCTTTTCCATCAGATCAATATTATTAAGTAGATCCCAGCAGACTCAGTTGAACACAGATCTGAACACATACCTGCAAAAGAATTGTCTTGGAGATGTGTGCATACTGAATGCCACAGAGTGGGTTAGAGAACATGGCTCTGGCTATGTCAGGAAAGATATCTCATCTTCCTCCATCACAGTAAGCACAGTCCAGGCAGTCGATCTCATCCTCACAAGACTGTGGATCTACAGCCATCATATCTACAACAAATGCAAAAGAAAGAATATTCTAGAGTGGGCAAAGGAGCTTTCCCTGTCTGGGTTTAGCATGCCTGGAAAGCCTGGTGTTGTTTGTGTGGAAGGCCCACAAAGTGCCTGTGAAGAATTCTGGTCAAGGTTTGCTTTTACATATTTTATATGTCATGTCAATAATTTCAATATTAAACAAGTTACAGTAATATGCTACACGGCGATGTTTCGTTCAGCCATAGACCATATATACGGTGGTCCCAGAAGCTTACAATGGAGCATATGTAGGAACTTGATATTGGCATGGCAGATCAAGTAGGGCAAGTGATTGATATTCAGTAATGGTGCTGGGGCGTTTGATTTTCCGTGTGAAAAAATACACTTAAATAAAAAGATACATACTATCTGGATTTGTGTAAGTAGGCTCTATGATGTTCACAAAATGACAAAATAGCTTAAAGATGCATTTCTCTGAATGCATTGGTAAACAGTGTGTGACTGACCTAGAGATGTGGAAGTAAGCATGTTCCAGGAGCTGTATCTTCATGGGGATTAAGTCTCAACTCAGTAGATAAGGCAGAAATCACATATAGTCAGCATTCCCCCCGCATCTGACACAGTGCACATTGAGACATTCTGTAAATATCTGTTCAACAAATTGAACTCTTGCTCAGGACACTATGATCTTTTTCCATGTATCTGATTCTTCCCTCTTATTGACACCATAAGCTGTACACCCTGTGAAACAAGGGGCTTTCCAGAAGCATTAGAATTGCTGCTAGCCTTTTCATTTGTCTACTGATATCCTATATGAAGTTTCTGAGGCCCTTTAGTAGTTTGAAATTCACCAATTTTCCACATTTCTAAAATACTGATATGAATCATTAATAATGGTAACAAATGATTCTGGGGATGGGGTTATGACCAGAATCACATTTTATTAAGATAATAAATACCTGTAAGATAAAAGTAGACGTCATTACTTCAAGGAAGAGGCATTGACAAATCTGTTTTATAACTTCTTTTAGTGCTCTGGAATATATAACACATTTTGATAATTTTTGCTGTGTAAATTTCTTTTCAGACTCAGAAAATTAAACTGGAAGAGAATTTTAATTCGCCATCGAGAAGACATTCCTTTTGATGGTACAAATGATGAAATGGAAAAGCAAAGGAAATTTTCTATTTTTGAAGAAAAGGTGTTCAGTGTTAGTGGAGCCAGAGGAAACCACATGGATTTTGGTCAGCTCTATCAGTTCTTAAATGCCAAAGGATGTGGGGACGTTTTCCAGATGTTCTTTGGTGTGGAAGGACAATGAGCAGAAGAGGACTTGAAAGTATTTGTCGCTGTTGGCTTTTTTATTTTTCTCCCACCTTTTCTAGAAAGATTAAGTAATTTTATTTTAGCTCAATTATAGATTGCTGAGGGGAGGGAACTAGTGTAGCTGGAATGCATCTGTTAAAAATATTACTAAAAGCAGGGCGGCACCTGTGGCTCAGTCAGTAAGGCGCCGGCCCCATATGCCGAGGGTGGCGGGTTCAAACCCAGCCCCGGCCAAACTGCAACCAAAAAATAGCCGGGCGTTGTGGCGGGCGCCTGTAGTCCCAGCTACTCGGGAGGCTGAGGCAAGAGAATCGCTTAAGCCCAGGAGTTGGAGGTTGCTGTGAGCTGTGTGAGGCCACGGCACTCTACCGAGGGCCATAAAGTGAGACTCTGTCTCTACAAAAAAAAAAAAAAAAAAAAATATTACTAAAAGCAGAATTGAGTTTCAAATTTTAATCTTAAAATTGTTGATAGAAGTGTCTTGACAATATAAACTACCCATTTTTAATGAGAACTCAATTATCTGTAAAGGTAATATAGGCAGTCTAACTTGCCAGCCATTCCCAACCCCTTTCTCCCTTCCCTGTCTCCATTACAGAACCTGGAAAAGCTAATTGCTTACCTTGTTAGCCTCTTCTGAAGCTCAGGTGGCCTCAAGATGTCTGGGAAGACTTTTGCTTCCTGATTAAAGTGACAGGTGCAGGGCGGCGCCTGTGGCTCAGTGAGTAGGGCGCCGGCCCCATATGCCGAGGGTGGCGGGTTCAAACCCAGCCCCAGCCAAACTGCAACAAAAAAATAGCCGGGTGCTGTGGCGGGCACCTGTAGTCCCAGCTACTTGGGAGGCTGAGGCAAGAGAATCACTTAAGCCCAGGAGCTGGAGGTTGCTGTGAGCTGTGTGATGCCACGGCACTCTACCAAGGGGCATAAAGTGAGACTCTGTCTCTACAAAAAAAAAAAAAGTGACAGGTGCAGTTAGGTCATTTCTTCCCCTTTCTCTGCCATAAACACTGAAATGATGCCTAGAGCTGGAGTGGTCCTTTGTCTCTCGTTAGACAGATTCTCACTCTGCTGCCCTGGGTAGAGTTCCATGGTGTTACCGTAGATCACACAGCAACTTCAAACTCTTGGGCTCAAGAGCTCCTCTTACCTCAGCCTCCCTAGTAGCAGGGACTATAGGTGCCTGCCCCAATACCCACCTAGTTTTTCTATTTTTAGTAGAAATGGAGTCTTGCTCTTGCTCAGGCTGGTCGCCAACTCCCCAGCTCAGGCAATCCACCCCACTTAGCCTCCCAGAATGTTAGGATTATAGGTGAGAGCCACCTTTCCTGGCCCTGGAGTAGTCCACTCAACTACAAGCAAGGAAGGAAGGGCCAAGAGAACCAGAAATGCCAGTCCTCATGTTGTTGAGCTGCTGGTCCAACGTCAGCCCCTAACTATCTCTAAAGGTGTTATTATGAAATAAAATCAGTTTTGTTTAACTAGTAGTTGGAAGCTAGTTTATTAGTTTTTTTTTAAAGCTTTAGTTTTTCATTGGCCATTTGATGTACAAATAGGCATAGTTTTTCCTTAAATAGAGTTTGCAGTTGTCTCTACTTTTATATGCTTATCCTCTGCCCCTGCTTTTTGGGCTTGCATCACAGGAGGCTGAGGCATGAGTGGAGCTCATATGTCTTTAATAGTTCTCAACAATTCATCAAATTGGTATTGTAGAGAATTCACTTTTGGCAAGTTGTATTTAGACAAACTTTTCATTCTGGCTTTCTATAAATTTATTCTTAGAAAAATGACCTAGAGTCAAATAAACTAGCTTTTAAGGCCCTCCATAAATCAGTTCCCAAAGCATTCATTAAATATTCAGTTAATTGCTAGTACACAGGTTGCTACCATTTGTTGGATTTTTTTTTTTTTTTTCAGTTTCAGGACGGGGCTGGGTTTGAACCGGCCACCTCCGGCATATGGGGCTGGCACCCTACTCCTTTGAGCCACAGGCGCTGCCCTGTTGGATGTTTTTTAAAGAGTCAGACTCTTTAAGAAGCCTGGAATGTAGTTGGGGCGAGAATTTAGTAAAAAAGTCAGATGCAAACTATGCCCATATCTAAGTGACCCATAAGTCATATATAGTATATATTAAAGAATAAAATGTAGAAGTCAGGAAATAAAAATAGAATAAGACAATAAGATAAATTGTATTTTTTTTTTTTTTTGAGACAGCGTCTTAAGCTGTCACTCTGGGTAGAGTGCCATGTCATCATAGCTCACAGCAACCTCTAATTCTTGGGCTCAAGCGATCCTCTTGCCTCAGTTTTTCTATTTTTAGTAGAGACAGGTTCTCACTTTTTGCTCAGGCTGGTCTTGAACTCATGAGCTCAAGCAATCCACCCACCTTGGCCTCCCAGAGTGCTAGGATTATAGGCGTGAGCCACTGCGCCAGGCCAATATGATATATCTTAAATAAAAGGCAAATAAACACAAATGAGAAGCAGGATGGCATATAAACTGCAGTGCTTGTACTGGACATAAGTCTTATGTGCCTCAGATATCTTCCCTGATGCCCACCTCCCATTCACCTTGTCAGTTGCCCTGGAAATCCCAGTTCTTCCCCGACAGCCAGGTGGACTGTGTGTCTAAGGTTTCTAACTCCTCCAGCCACTACCAGACTTGGATGAAGTACTCTACAGAGCATGGGATCTGACATTCCTAGAGAGCACCAAAGGTGGCAAATGATGCATATATTACTTTTAGAAGAAATAAACTGCTAAAACATTGTCAGTCTTTGTATAGTACCTTAAAAACTTTGCTATATATAAACATATGGACCTCAATGTAATAAAGAATGCAATTTAAAAAATTTTTTTTGGAGACAGAATCACCCTAGATTCTTGCCCTTGGTAGAGTGCTGTGGAGTTGAACTATGGAGTAGAAGCTCACAGCAAACTCCAACTCCTGGGTTCAAGTGATCCTCTTGTCTCAGCCTCCCAAAAAGCTGGGACTGCAGGCACCGGCCACAATGCCCGGCTAGTTTTTAGAGAAAGGTCCTCTCTCTTGCTCAGGCTGGTCTGGAACTTCTGAACTCCACCAACCCACCCATCTCAGCCTCCCAGAGTGCTAGGATTATAGGCATGAACCACTGTGCCTGGCCCAGCTTTATAAATTTTCTTCCTTGAGTTAGACCTGTCAAATTTAGACATTTATGGTTATTAAGCCATGAAAAGCAAGAGAAATCCAGATTTTCAAACCTCATGATTAGTGAATTCCTTTGAAAATGGATAAATTATAGTTAAATGTTATGGTATTAGCAATATGGCTAATTTTATTCATTTTTTTTTTAACTAACCACTACACTAACAAGGAGCAATACATATATTTGATATATAAAAATCATTTAAATATAAAATTTAATTTTCTTCAGTATGATTGCATGTATACTTGTTCCACTATGACAGTTTGTCAATGTATTGATCCGATATATATTTTGAATTGGAATGCATCCATAAGGAAATAATGATAAATCCGGAAAAGAAACAATCTCCACTCAAATTATGTTTGTTTTCTTTTTCCTTTTTTTTTGGCCCGGGGTGGGTTTGAACCCGCTACGTCCGGCATATGGGGCCTGTGCCCTACCCCTTTGAGCCACAGGCACCGCCCATTATGTTTGTTTTCTAAAGAAAACAAGTGTGTGCAGGAAACACTGGCTACATGCCAATTTTTGTTTGTAAAAGAAATTGCTATACAAATACTAGTATTAAGCTTACAAAACAAAACCAAAAAACATTCTATAAAATTATATCCACAAATTCAAACTAGTTGAACTTGAATCAAAGCCAGTCTTATGATCTACACATTAACTTGATAAATGTAACTTCATTTAAAAAAATCTGTTGTGAACTACTTATTTTTCAGCATTTAAAAACCATTGCATAGCTTTGTTTTTTACTGAAAGATGTTTATCAGGAAAATCGAACGAAATAAATAATCACTGGTGAAATTCCATACAAGAAGCCGCAAGGCAGCTAAGAGTTAATGGCATTTAAAGGCAAGTGCAGGTATTTCTTCCCCGCCCCCCAGCTAGGATTACAACTACTTAGAACAAACTGAGTCCATAAAATGCAGCAAAGGGGAACCACTAGCCTTCTACTTCAGTACAATCTGTCTATCTGACGCCAGCGGGTGGGAGTTGGGGTGTAGTTCTTATTATCCTAGGCCATCCACCTCGAAATGTCAAAGTAGGACTTCTGAGAGGCGCAGGGCTGGGCGAGAGAAGATTCCAACTCTTCACAGAAACCTGTGCCAGGCTACCCGTGAACACCTTAGTGCTGCGCGACTCCAAGGCGCCTCGGCGCTGCGACCTATAGCCAGGCCTTCTCTTGTTACCCCCGCAGTTCCTGAGCATTGGTGCTCCCCATGTGCAATTTCCCCAAGGCAGACACTTGAGACGCTTTGAGCATGCGCGTACCTATCCGGTGTGCCCCAGAAGCACTAACTCGTGGTGTGCGCGGGGGCTGGTGGGTAGGTCGTGTTAACGCAGCAGTCAGCTCTGCGTTTCGGGTCTGGGCAAAGTCTGTCCTCAGGCTTGAGTCCTCTGCTGCGGACTTGCCCTCCGAGTGGGCATCGCGCGGTGCTAAGTGCCTCCTGGTACCCAGATTTTTTTTTTTTTTGACCCGTGTTATCTTTTGGAAAAAGAGGTATCTATCCACATTCTCTTAGGGTTTTCCACCTGTTGCTGCAGTGCGTACATTAGAGGAATGATGCTCCCTGGGACCCGGGTGGTCCAGGGTGTCTCCGGATTTTAATCAGGGAATTACTGACATAGACGTTTACAGCGCCGGGGTGGGGGTGGGTGCGGTATTTGGCATTTAAAATATTGTAAATGTACTTTCCACTGTCCTTCCCCCAACAAATTATATAGACTTAAGGAAATATATATATAATATATTTTCATTAGAAAAGATGGTTATTATAGAAAATGTAGAAATAGCTGGATTTTAAAATCACCCATAAACCCATGTCCAAGAAGTCAATATTAAATTTTGGCTTTACATTTAATTTGCTAGTATCTTTTGCATATGTGTTTATTCGGCTTTTTCTTCTTCTTTTTAAACACATCATATTGTATATGTTCCTTTTTATCTGCTTTCTTTCATTACACAATAGTTGGTAAACATTTTCAGGACATTAAATAATTTTCTATGCTGGGGGCAGTGGTTCATGGCTGTAATCCTAACACTCTGGGAGACCAAGGCAAGTACATTGCCTGAGCAAACTGAGACCCCTCTCTACGAAAAATGGAAAAACTAGCTGGAATTGTGGTGGGAGCCTGTGGTCCTAGCTTCTTGGGAGGCTGAAACAAGAGGATCGTTTGAGCCCAAGAGTTTGAGGTGGCTGTGAGCTGTGATGCCATGGCACTCAACTCCAGTGTGACTGAGTGAGACTTTGTCTTAAATAAATAAAATGAATAAATAATTTCAGCGACATTTTAAAGACTACATTGTATTCCGCTGAATGAGTGTCCTGTAATTGACTTCAGCAATTGACTGTTATGGTCATCAGGTTATATAAAGCTTGGAGGAGGACCTTGAAAAGCTCACTTGAGACTTATTCAGGCCTGTGCAGAGAGAGGGTGATGTATGGCTGTTGCTTGTCCTCTGGAGCTGGAAAAAGGGATCCCATGGTGTTGACTCAAACTTAAAGAGGAGAGGCACCATTGGCTATTTTAAGATCTCTTGGGAGGGGCCCCAGGGAGCTAAGACTCACACCTCTGAGGAAAGCATCACCTGGCTGCTGCTTATACCTCTGAGGAGTGCAATACCTCTGATTTTGTGACCTTTGGAAAAAAGATGGACAATAAATCCAACTGTGGCTAAAGGAATTGCTCCTGCCAGGGTAAAGAGCTTCTGCTTGGATGATGGAGAATGGGGTTAAGTTCCTTCTTCCTTCTGCTGTCATTTCCCTCTAGTTCTCTTTGCTGATGGAAGCTACCTGAATGAGACAGTTTGTGGAACCCTACTATCATAGAATTGAGTATTAAAAGGTGACTGTGTGGACAATAGAGATGGTGACCAGCACATATGTGCTTATGTTTCTCTAGTGTGATTCTGAGAAGCAAAATCACTAAGATCTGTGCATTTCAATTTTTTAAAGAAACGGCCATATTACCTTGTTTTCTAAAAACTGCACATAACACTTTTGACTTGGAAAATATCGTGGATTTAGAGAGAATATTGCCTAGCAGGGGTCCTCAAACTGTGGCCCACAGGCCACATGAGGTGATTGTATTTGTTCCCGTTTTGTTTTTTTTACTTCAAAATAAGATATGTGCAGTGTGCATAGGAATTTGCTCATAGTTTTGTTTTTTTTTTAAACTATAGTCGGGCCCTCCAACCGTCTGAGGGACAGTGAATTGGCTCCCTGTTTAAAAAGTTTGAGGACGCCTGGTAGAGCATACATAAGTTTTTTTTTTTTTTTTTTTTTTTTAAGTGGAAGAGATACATATAGCTCTCGTTTTATTTTATTTTTGCAGGTTTTTGGCCGGGGCTGGGTTTGAACCCGCCACTTCTGGAATATGGGGCTGACGCCCCACCCCGTTGAGCCATAGGTGCTGCCCCAAGCATACAAAAGTTTTCACAAAATCTTGGAATGGGATTTGTTGACAAAATGCAAAATCTTGGAATGGGAATGTTGACAAAATGCAAAATCTAATTCACTAGTTCCAAGTTAAGCCTGCGAGTTTGCCGTTTTAGCAAATGCCCAGGTGATGCTGATGATTGTATCACATTAGAATTCTAACATTTCCCACCTTCGCACACCCAGTACTATACATAGCATTCTATCGCTTCCCTTTGTGTAGCTGCCTCTCTTATGGCTCATGTCGATTTCCTACCAGCTAAGCAAGGAACAAATCTAGCTTCGGAAAGCGCTATAGGCAGGATTTGGCGCCAAGGGTCCAATGCTTGGCTTCCTATTGGTCGAGATGACGTCACTCTGACAGGGGCGGCTTTAATTGTGACGTCTCCGGCGGCTGATGCTTAGTAACAGAGGGAGGCGGGAGCGGAAGTGGGCAGCAAGAGGGCGGGGTGGGTGGCGGAAAGGGAGGGCCGGGGGAAGTTATTACAAGGAGCCCTCTTCCGGCACTAGGGAGCGGAAGTTGTGGCCCGGTTGTGTCAACCCCGGGGCTGTAGGCTGAGAGTGCGGCTGCGACAGTAACCATGGGCGGGAAGAACAAGCAGCGGACGAAAGGGAACCTCAGGGTGAGTGGCGGGTGGCTTGGCTGACTGGGGGGCCTCGTCTCGCAGCAGATGGCTCAGCCCTACGCGTGGCTGGAAGGTGTGTGGAGCGCGGCTGCGGGGAAGCGTGTGTTTGCGTGTCAAGAGTGACCTCTCTGTTGTGTGTGCGTCCCTGAGAGCAGGTTTGAGAATTGTGAGAGAAAAGATGTTCCATGCCAGAGCTGTATCCATCCGAGCACACACCCACAGTATACATTAAGAAATGATTCAGTGACAGCTTAAACTGGAAGATTACTTGGCAGAGGTAGCCGGGTTGATGGGGGGGAGGGTGGCGCTAGGAACAAGGGAAGTTGAGGGGTAGGAAGTTAAAGTGAGCCCAGTTTGCAGGTTGCTTCGGATCACGTCAGTCCCTTCTTTGCACAAAATCTACAGTGGCTCCCCACAGCCCTCCGGATAAAGGCCAAAGCCCCTACGATGGTGTACTTGGTTTATGTGGTCTGCCGGTCGCTCCTTTCCTTCTCCAGTTCCATCTTCAACTTCCACCTCTTGGTTCACTCTATCCAACCACATTGACTTCTTCATCATGCCTTAACCTTGCCTGGCAGATTCCCAAGGCTCTTCCATTACGTGGCTCCAAATTTTGCTCTAGACACTTCAGTGAGGTTTCCCATGATTGCCTATTTTTAAATTGTAGCTCTCTCCCACTCCCTGTTTTTCTGCCCTGCTTCATTTTACTCTACTGCATTTATGACTTATAATATACTATGTAATTTATTGTCTTCAATAAGATATAAGTATTTTGAAGGCACGTGTTTTCATCTGCTGCTATCATCTTTAGAGTCTAGAATAGGGACTGACATGTAGAGGAAGCTCACTAAATACTTTTTTGAGAAGACCTTGAAGTGACTTCATGTAAAGCTACATGACTGGGAATGTTATCATGGTAATTTTTTTTGTGCTGTTAGATTTATTATGAGAACGCTTTTTCTCCCTGTTTCTGATCTAGTTAATTTTAGTGATTTAAGTTCCATGTTTTCTTAGATCAATCACTTAATCTGTTTTGGAAGATAATAATACCAGCAATGATAGCAAATTATTTTGTTAAGTATTGTGGTAAGCACTTACTTGCATTGTTATTTAATGTTTTTTATAAAAATATTATCCAATTTTTTTTATTTTTCTTTTTTATTTTTTGAGACAGAATCTCACTATGTCGCCCTTGGTAGAGGGCCGTGGTGTCCCAGCTCACAGCAACCTCAAACTCTTGGGCTTAAGCGATTCTCTTGCCTCAGCCTCCCAGGTAGCTGGGACTAAAGGTGCCTGTCACAACACCCAGCTATTTTTGTGTTGCAGTTTGTCCGGGACCGGGTTTGAACCTGCCACCCTCAATATGGGGCCACCGCCCTACTCACTGAGCTACAAGCGCCATCCAACAATGCCATTCTTCTATGTAATCATGAGCAATTACAGAAACTTTAACTTTGATATAATACCATAATCTAGTATACAGTTTTATATTTAGTTTCCGTCATTGTCAATAATAATATTTTGTATGATTTTTAAGATCCACCATTTTAAAGAAAACATTTGAACACCTATCAAGGATCACTCATTCCATTTAGGCTCCTTGATTTAGACAGTTTGCAAGGGCTTTTTGGTGGGGTATAGGGGAAGGAGTGTCATGGCAATTTGGAAGAGTCTGGGCTGATTATTTTCTTAATTTAGATTTGTCTAATTGTTTCCTTATGATTAGATTTAGCTTAAACAATTTTTTGGAAGTATTTCTTCATAGATGATGGATCTTTCTTAATGCAGTACACCAGGACACATGATACTTATGTTTCTCCCATTATTGGTGTTATTAGTTTAATCACTTGGTTAAGATGGTATCTATTGAAAAGTTATCTTTTTCCATTGGCTCATAATAAATAATATGCTATCGCTTCTCAGCCTTTTGGCTAAGATCAAGTGTAATAAATAATATGCTAGTTTGAGACTATGAATGTCCTGTTCTACCACCAACTTTTCACCTAATGGTTAGAGCACCCTTTGATGATTCTTAACTGGAATCTGTTATTATCTTGGTGGTTAAAAAAATTTAATCCTGACAGTAACCAAAGTAATAAACAAATAGTTATTCTTATCTCATTTTAAAGGTGATAGAACTGAGGTTTAGCGAAATGAACTTGCCTAAATTTATGTAGCCAGAAAGTTGCAGAATTAGGATTTGAACTTCAGAGTATCAGTCATTCATTTGACAGACAACTTTGATATTGGATGCCATGTGTTCAAAGATGATAGACAAATGTCTGCTTTTCTTGAAACTGGTAGTTTGATGATAGAGATAGATAACTAAACAAGTATTGTAATATGCTAAAGAATTATGATGCAGGTGTGAGCAGAAAGAATGTGGGAGAACAGAAAAGAATGGCTATTGATCCAAGGAAGGCAAGTGTTGCAAATTCTGAGAATTTTGAAGTGAGTAGTTTGTCAGGCAATGAATAGGAAGGAAATTTTCCAGGCAGAGAGAAATGATTAAACAAAGATCAAATTGTGAAAGGGTAGAACATATTCAGAAAGCCTTGAATTCAGTTTGGTACTAGAGCATAGATGATGGCTGCATAATTAGGAAAAGGAAGTGGGGAAGCCAGGCAAGAGAAGGAAAGGGTGGATGTAAGACTGGGAAGTCGAGGTCAGATGGTGAAAGATCTAAGTTTTCCTCAATTTGTGAATCCTACAGGCTCAGGATTGACATGTCACATAATGTCAAGATGCCAGGCACAAAAGATTGTAGACAGAAAGAGGGGTGGTGTAAAAAAAAATTAAATGCCAGAAATAGAATCAGTGTTCTTGATTTTTGCTGAACTATGGTATAAGCATCTAACATAAAAAAGATCCTAATAGTGATGGCTTTTTTTTTTTTTTGAGACCGTGTCTCACTCTTGTCACCCTGGGTAAAGTGCCACAGTGTCATAGCTCACAGGAACCTCAATCTTCAGCCCAAGTGATCCTCTTGCCTCAGCCTCCCAAGTAGCTAGAACTACAGGCTCCCACCACAATACCCTTAAGTTTCAGTAGGCGGGTGGGTGTCTGGCTTTTGCTCAGGCTGGTCTCACTCAATCCAGAATGCTAAGATTACAAGGCATGAGCCACACACACAGGGCAACCTTGCAACTACATTTTGAGTTCAAAGTAAAAGATACAATTAGTGCATTTCAAGATAATTTGTTACTTTTCAATTAAAACTCGAAATTTATTATCTTTCTTGTGCTTCTAGTTATCACTGTCAACTGAAGTATTTCAGTTTAGGTCAGAATTCAGCCTCAACTTCTTTAACTTTTAGCAATAATTAGTTATTTTGCTTCATAAAAAACTATTTTAAAATGAGGTTATAGAAAATTCCGATATTCTGATATAATTAGTTTTTAGAATTTCTGTTGAAATTCACAAGCTTCCTTTGTAGCTCTTTATTCATGTACTTGTACTGAGAAAGGCAAACAGAATGATGTTAGTTGATTTTAATAATTTTTTTTTTCTTTTTGAGACAGAGTCTCACTCTGATGCCTTGGGTAGAGTGCTATGGCATCATAGCTCACAGCAACCTCAAACTCTAACGCTTAAGCTATCCTCTTGCCACAGCCTCCTGAATATCTGGGAGTACCATGCCACATTTTAATGAAATTTAAAATTAGAGAATCTTTTTTGAATTACTCTTACATGCTACAGTTTGGGGAAAAAAAATGTAATTCAGGCCATCATTTTCATTTCAGGTTCCTCAATTCAGTTTAGAAGGAGAGCTATATTATTTCTTGTCAAATGAGTGTTACAAACATAATTTTACTAAGTATGAGCAATTTGAATCACATGTTTGAGTAACCCTCTGGGTAACAGTCTTAGAGAAAAATAAGAAATAGATGAGCTTAGATGGTTTGTGAAGTCATCTTGGTGGTCAAACTGTGAGGCATTTTTCTCTGAGATGACAATAAGTTAATTTCTTTTTGCAGTTCAAATATATATATATATTTTATCTAGAACAACTAACTCCCTAACTTTTAGTACCAGGAAACTACTGTATTATGTATCAGTTGAACAAGTCACTGGCAGTGGTTCAAAACTAGGCATGTATCTTATTTCTTGACTATTGTGTTGATTTTTATGGCCATAATAATGTAATTTTAGCCCAAAGAAGTTAGGCTAGGCTATTCTTTGGGTATCTGCCATCAAGAAGCAGATACCATTAGGCTAATGGCTATTGCTTAATAATTATTTGTTGAGTGAACAGATGAATGAAAAGATGAGATCCATTTATATATAAGTTAACTTTACATCATTACACAGTGTGTGTAATCTTCATATGAAAGTTGGAAATAAATGTTGTTTTATAAATTTTTTAATGACAATTTTACCAAGTGGTTTCATATGTAAAATTTTATTATATTTCTTTAAAATTCTGTCATGGGCTATCATGACCCACTAATGCAGTGGTTCTCAAACTTCGTAATGCCATGACCCTTTCATACAGTTCCTGTGGGTCACAACCCACAGGTTGAGAACCGCTGCGCTAATGGATTATATCCATGGCTTAAAAAACATTGTTCTAATGTTCAAGAAACCAGGAAATAGCTCCCAGAAACATTATTGATAAATTCTTGGTGACAAACATTCATCTGTGGGAAACATTAAAATAGATGAAATCATAGGCTAGAAACAATGAAAAGGTACTCAAGTAAAAGCTTGTTCTGATCATGGGAATTGTAAAGGAATTATAAAGTTAAATTCTGAATTCTTTCTGAGCCCTGAAGTTTTTTCTTTCTGACTTTCTTACCAGCCTTCAAACAGTGGTCGAGCTGCAGAACTCCTTGCCAAAGAACAGGGAACCGTGCCTGGATTTATTGGTTTTGGAACATCTCAGAGTGACCTAGGCTATGTTCCTGCTATTCAAGGAGCTGAAGAAATTGATAGTCTTGTAGATTCTGATTTCCGAATGGTGCTGCGGAAGCTTTCTAAGAAAGATGTCACAACAAAATTAAAAGCAAGTTTTCTGTTTTCTTAAAAATGATAAAAAAGTCCTATTGTTAAAATGTCATTAGCATGTTCTATGTAATGAAATATGAACAGTAATTTACTAATAAGTTGTTTTGTTTTGTTTTATTAAATCATAGCTGTGTACATAGATATGATCATGGGGCATCATACACTAGCTTCATAGACCATTTGACATATTTTCATCACAATGGTTAACATGACCTTCCTGGCATTTTCTTAGTTAATAAGTTTTTTTTTACAATTGTACTTTTTTCTGACACAGACTTAAGCTTCATTGATTCTTATCTTCTGGATTATAAATTAGTTTGTTGTATTAAACTTAACCTCTTTGGAATTTTGGCTGTTTAGTTTTTACCATTAGGGAATATAATGTTGACCCCCAATTGTATTTTGTTTTTATTTATTTATTTGAAATAGTCTCACTCTGTTGTCTGGGCTAGAGTATAATGGTGTCATGATAGCTCACTGCAGCCTCAATTTTGGGTTTAAGTGACCCTCCTCCCTTACCCTCCCAAGTAGCTGGTATTACAGGCATGTACCACTATGGTCAGCCAATTTTCCTAATTTTTATAGAGATGGGGGATTCACTCTTGCTCAAGGTGGTTTTGAACTCCTGTTCTCAAGCAGTCCTCCCAGCTTGGCCTCCCAAGGTGTTAGTATTATAGGTGTGAGCCACCATGCCTGACCTTAACCTATAATTTTATATGAGATTTTTTTTGTTTGTATATATATATATATTATATATATATATATATATTTTTTTTTTACTATAGTAGCTTATGAAGGAATTCTGCAAATAGAAATGATGTATTTTTCCTGTTAAATAAAAGAGAAGCTGTAGAACAGAGTAAATACAATCAATAGCCAATATTTTGGCTGTTAATCCTTGATAATGTTAATTATTTTTAGGCAATGCAAGAATTTGGAACCATGTGTACAGAGAGAGACACAGAAGTTGTAAAAGGAGTTCTTCCATATTGGCCAAGAATTTTCTGTAAAATTTCACTTGTAAGTATTAAAACTTTACTAATTTATTTCTGCTGCAATTTTTTTTTTTTTGGCTGAAGTCATCATTGGGACTGTTAAATTTATATGTAATTGATTTTTCTTGAGGGTTATAAAGTGGTTACATTGTTAGGCAGATTGGATCATGTTGAGTTGTGATAAGTGTAAGGAGTCTGTTTTCATAAATTAGGTTATTACTAGAAATTTACTCAGATGCTTTCTACCTATAATGAATTTTGGCAATTATTTTATTTCTTTGTATATTTGCTGCAGAAGAATGAGAGTGAATTTCTTAATTACTCAAGACTTGGCCTTGAATCTGTCTTGAATACAGCCTTATCTCATAAAAGGGAAAAGGAATAATTATTTCATATAATTTCTCCTTTAGAAAACCCTACAATTTTGATGTTTAAAATATAATTTCAATTTTGATTTGTACACAGGTGAATTCTTAGTAAAGGATATTATAGCATATCCAGAAATGTCTGTGTGTGTTTTTAGGGGCTAGAGATATTTTAAACCACATTTATATTTTCTTTATTTTTTTTTTTTTCACATTTATATTTTCAATAGGATCATGACCGCCGGGTTCGAGAAGCCACACAGCAAGCTTTCGAAAAACTTATCCTTAAAGTAAAGAAACAGTTGGCTCCCTATTTAAAAAGTTTAATGGGATATTGGCTAATGGCTCAGTGTGATACTTACACACCTGCTGCATTTGCAGCAAAAGATGCATTTGAAGCGGCTTTCCCTCCAAGCAAGCAACCAGAAGCCATAGCATTTTGTAAGGATGAAATTACAAGTGTAAGTTCTTGGAGCCATTCTAAATTTATTTTTTTCTTCAGTATTTAAGGATTATAAGCATAGTATAATGACAACTCTTTTACTTGGGATTGTAGGGGAATCAGTAAGTGAAATATTTCCAACTGAAGGTTGTCTTTTTAAAATGGTGTTTAACAAAATTAACATTTCACATTGGATCTTTCTATAGTAATTAAATATCCTTTTTAAATTTATAATTCTTTATTATATATCTAAAAAATTAGATATATGCTTTACAATATATAATCTAAACAATGAATATATGTAAAAATTAATCTAAAATTATTTTCTCTTGTATTTCCATGTCAATAGATATGCATACATCTATCTATCACATTCCTTTTATTGGCTTCCTGGTATTATTTTATATGAATGCACAATAGTTTATTTAATACCTTGTATGTTAGTGGATTTCCCCCCCAAATTTTATTATAACACGCGCTGCTTCAGTGAACATTTTTTTTTTTTTTTTTTTTAAGAGACAGAGTCTCACTCCATCTGCCATGGTGTCACAGCTCACAGCAACCTCCAGCTCTTGGGCTTAGGCGATTCTCTTGTCTCAGCCTCCTGAGTAGCTAGGACTATAGGTGACTGCCACAATGCCCGGCTGTTTTTTTTTTTTGCAGTTCAACTGGGTCTGGGTTTGAACCCACCACCCTCCATACATGGGGCCGGCGCCCTACTCACTGAGCCACAAGCACCATACCTTGTGAGACTGATACTTACTAGAACTTATAGTAACTATATGTTGAGTCAAAGGACAAGAACATTAAACATTTTTATAGATATTGTTAAATGGCCTTTCGAAAAAACAAACAAATACATATTACCATTAACAGATAAGAAAGTTTCTCGGCTGGGCGCCTGTAGTTCAGTGGTAGGGTGCCAGCCACATACTCAAGGGTTGTGGGTTCAGACTCAGCCTGGGCCTGCCAGACAACAATGACACTTACAACAAAAAAATAGGCGTTGTGGCGGGTACCTGTAGTCCCAGCTATGTGGGAGGCTGAGGCAAGAGAATTGCTTAAGCCCAAAAGTTTGAGGTTGCTATGAGCTATGACGCCATGGCACTCTACCGAAGGCAACATAGTAGGACTCTGTCTCAAAAGAAAAAAAAAAAAACCTGCACCTTTCTCCACTCACAAAAATTGATTCAAGATGGATAAAAGACCTAAATTTAAGGCATGAAACGATAAAAATCCTCAAAGAAAGCATAGGAAAAATACTTGAAGATATAAAACTTGGAAAAGACTTTATGAAGAAGACTTACATGGCAATTACAACAACAACAAAAATAAACAAGTGGCACTTAATCTGAAAAGCTTCTGTGCAGCTAAGGAGATAACAACCAAAGCAAGTAGATAACCTACGCAACGGGAAAGGATATTTGCATATTTTTAATCAGACAAAAGCTTGATAACTAGGATCTATAGAGAACTCAAATTCATCCACATGAAAAAAGCCAACAATCCCATATATCAATGGGCAAGAGACATGAATAGAACCTTTTCTAAAGAAGACAGACGAGGCAGTGCCTATAGCTCAGAGGCTAGGGCGCCAGCCATGTACACTGGAGCTGGTGAGTTCGAATCTAGTCCGGGCCTGCCAAACAGCAATGACAACTATAACTGAAAAATAGCCGGGTGTTGTGGTGGGTGCCTGTAGTCCCAACTACTTGGGAGGCTGAGGTAAGAGAATCGCTTAAGCCCAAGAGTTTGTGACGCCATGGGGTACTTTACCCAGGGCGACAGCTTGAGACTGTGTAAAAAAAAACAAAGAAAAACAGACAAATGGCTAGCAAACATATGAAAGAATTCTCGTCATCCCTAATTATTAGAGAACTGCAAATCAAAACCACTCTTAGATATCATCTATCTCCAGCAAGAATGGCCCACATCACAAAAATCTCAAAACTGTAGATGTTGATGTGGATGTGGAGAGAAAGGAACACTTTTACACTGTTGGTGGGACAGCAAACTAATACAAGCTTTTTGGAAGGAAGTGTGGAGAACCCTCAAAGAACTTAAGCTAGACCTCCCATTTGATCCTTCAATCCCATTACTGGGCATCTACCCAGAAGGAAAAAAATCCTTTTACCACAAGGAGATTTGCACTAGACTGTTTATTGCAGCTCAATTTACATTTGCCAAATGTGGAAATAGCCTAAATGCCCCCCAGCCCAGGGATACATTAACAAGCTGTGGTATATGTATACTATGGAATAGTATTCAGCCATTAAAAAGATGGGGACTTTACATTGTTTGTATTAACCTGGATGGAAGTGGAACACATTTTTCTTAGTAAAGCATCACAAGAATGGAGAATCATGAATCCTATGTACTCAGTTTTGATATGAGGACAATTAATGACCTAGTACACAGTGGGAGGTGAGGGAAAGGAAGAGCAGAGAGTGGGAAGGAGGGAGGGGGATGGGAGAAGGAAAAGCAGAGAGAGGAAAGGGGGTAAGGAGGTGGGGATCTCAGTGTGTGACACACCTTTTGAGGGCAAGACACAAGTATAAGAGGGACTTTACCTAACAAATACAATCAGTGTAACCTGGTTTCTTGTACCCTCAATGAACCCCCAACAGTAAGATAAAAGAAAAAAAGTTTCTCCATAATTGGCCAACAACACTTCAGCCATATATTTTGCATGAAAAGTGATCAGTCATAACTATTTGTGGCTTTCAGTGGGTCAATGTGTCTATGTTTGGTAGTGTCTGACTTTTTCCTTTCTCATTTGCTATTACCAATATATGGACTGGAAAAGCAGACAACCAAGTTTGTTGGAATTATATCAAGAAAGAATAGTAGGCTGGGCACGGTGGCTCATGTTTATAATCCTAGGACTCTGGGAGGTTGAGGCAGGTGGACTGCTTGAACTCAGGAGTTGGAGACCAGCCTGAACATGAGCAAGACCTCATCTCTAAAAATAGACGGGCATTATGGGAGGTGTGTGTAGTCCCAGGTACTTGGGGGACTCAGGCAAGAGGATTGCTTCTGCCTAAGAGTTTGAGGTTGCGCCTGTAGCTCTAGCTACTTAAGTGGCTCAGGCCAAGAGCATCACTTCTGCCCAAGAGTTTGAGGTTGCTGTGAGCTATGATTCTATGGCACTCTACCCAGGGTGACAAAGTGAGGCTTATCACCAGGATGTGGAAACAGCCTAAATGCCCATCAACTCAGGAATGGATTAACACATTTTGGTACATGCACACCATGGAATACTATTCTACCATAAAAAAGATGGTGACTTCCCATCTTTTGTAATATCCTGGATGTTGTTGAAACACATTCTTCTTAGTAAAGTGTCACAAGAATGGAAAAGCAAGTATCCAATGTGCTCAATACTAATGTGAAGTAAGTAGATGATCCAATGCAGGCCCAAATAGGAGAAACACTCATTTCAATTGGGTGCTCTCACTGAATGGGCATGGGGTGGGTGGGGCATAACCACAAGATAGACTGTACCTAACAACATCAAATATTTTGACCTTGTGCTTGTACCCTCACTTTAACCTGAAATAAATTTACTTAAAAAATTAAAAAAAAAAAAAAAGAAAGAAAGAAAAGTGGATGAACTAGAATTGTGGTGGGGAGGAACTGAGCATTTAAAAAAATTCATGCTTGCATTCATTAATACTCCCTTAATTAGTACTCCTGTGTTTTCAGTGCACCCTGTGAATAATCCTCCTTTTCTTTCTTCCTTTCAATTAGTCATCTTTCCTGTGGACTTCCATTACACTTAAAGTTCAGGGTTTTTTTATCTTGGCATACAAAGTTTTGCAAGATCTGGTACCTGCTTACTTAATTTGTTCTTTTCACTCAACACCTCTTCCCTAACTCATTACTTGATTCTAGCTCCCCATTTAAGTTCTTCCCTTCTTTATTTCTCAGGTGTACTGAGCTTGGTTTTTTAGGAAGAGCGTTTGTAGCTTTAATCATATTCTCAAAGGGAATTTTCTAACCAATCTGTAAATTAACAATCATTGATTGATTTAAAAAAACAAGGGATAAATATGAGAATGAAGTGTCATGAATTTAAACATTAAACTTGAGAATGGATTCTGAGACAATTGATTTGGTGGTTCATGGGGTTTAAATTTTTCTTTTTCTTGGCTTTGTTATGGGTGGATAGCTGATCATTGCATATAGGGATTATTTTCTCCATTTTATTTTCCTTTTAGTTGTCTGTGTCATAGTTCATTATAGTTCTTGGGATTGAACTGTCTCAAGTTCAAAACCAACTTACAGAGAGGGATAAGGCAAATGAAGACCAAAATGTTGGCGATATAGGTAGTATGTGTATCATACCGTCTATAAGACATGGGCTCTGAATCACACTATTGGTTCCAGTTCTACTCTGCCATTAACTAGGTGTGTGACCTTGGACAAGCTTCTGTGCCTACATTTCCAAATCTAAAGAAGAAGTTAGTAACTTCATGGAATTGGGCGGATTAATTTAGTTAATGCATAAATGTGCTCAAAGCAGTAACTAGCATATGGAAAAGCTCAATAAATATTAGCTATTGGTATTGCTGATAAAGTTAATACTGAAACAGTGGACTCCTAGTACTACATTTCAGGTAGGCAGACATACTCAACATTTGAAAACCTTAGAGCTTGTTCCGATGGAGCAAAGCACAATGTATGATGTTTCCTATAGTCAAGGAGGCTCACAGAAAGAGGGGAGGGGAAAGCAGAGGCTAATTTCTGTCCCATGTTTGCTAATTAATTTTTCTACTTCACTGCTGTGTGCAAGAGAAATGGAGGAACAGTGGCCAGGAATATTTTTAGGAGCGTGGGGAAGAAATACTCTATTCTTCTTACTTCAACAGTAGCCTTGGGGATTGATAGGCAAAGAAAACTTTTTAGCGTTGCTGTTTGATTTTACTCTTAGTTAAGATGAGGTTTATGGGGATTTTTAAAAATAGACTTTACCTTACTAGGCTCTATCTGTTTACCGTTGACAGTTCAGCAAAATCTCAAGGCTTATTTCTTTCTCCCTTTTGTAGGTGCTGCAGGATCATCTTA
Organism: Nycticebus coucang; assembly: GCF_027406575.1. Classification (NCBI taxonomy): domain Eukaryota; kingdom Metazoa; phylum Chordata; class Mammalia; order Primates; family Lorisidae; genus Nycticebus; species Nycticebus coucang. The sequence goes on from NC_069795.1 coordinate 16,400,321, forward strand.
TAAAAGAAACACCTGATACACTCAGTGATCCACAGTAAGTGGTATTATTTCTGTGTAATTCATGGTCAGGATTTGTTTCACTAATAGGTAATCAGAGAGTTAAAATGTGAAATTTATTTATTTATTTATTTATTTTGAGAAAGAGTCTCACTTCATTACTCTCGGCAGAGTGCTGTGGCATCATAGCCACAACAATCTTGAACTCTTGGGCTCAAGCCATACCCTTGCCTCAGTCTCCTGAGTAGCTGGCACTACAGGTGCCTGCCACAACGCTCAGCTATTTTTTTTTTTAAGAGACGAGGTCTTACTCTGGCTCAAACTGGTCTCAAACATGTGAGCTCAGGCATTCCACCCACCTCAACCTCCCAGAGTGTCATGATTACAGGTATAAGCCGTCATGTACGGCCATGGAATATTTTTAAAAAGAAGGAATTTTAGGCCAGTGATGTGAGTCATGCTTGTAATGCTAGCACTCTAGGAGATTGAGGCTGGTGGGTTGCTTGAGCTCAAGAATTTTGAGACCAGTCTAAGTAAAAGTGAGACCATGTCTTAAAAAAAAAAAAAAAAAAAAGAAACCAGATATTTTAAATGTAGGGATGAAAATAATTAATATAATGGTATATGTGAGGTACTGTGTTAAGGGATTTTACTTGCAAATTTTCCTGGTATTTAACTTGTATTATCTGGGAACTACACATTTAGTTCTTTTGGAGAGTTTTTAGATTTTTAGGAGGATTTTAGGTTTACTTTTTGATGTGATAGCAGGAATTATTTTAAGATTTGGCTGAACCTAGTTGAAGTACTATAATTTTATTGAAAGAGCAGTAAATTGTCTTGTTTACTTTTTAAAAATGTGATTAAATTCTGGTATGTGTGTTTCTATTTTGAAGGAGGTAAGCACAGGGGAAATAAATAAAAATAAAGCAATTTTGGTAGATATTTAATGATATAATTTAAAATAGAAATGCTGGCTCAGCACCTGTGGCTCAAGCGGCTAAGGCACCAGCCACATACACCTGAGCTGGCAGGTTCGAATCCAGCCCACGCCTGCCAAGCAGCAATGATAGCTGCTACCAAAAAATAGCCGGGCGTTGTGGCGGGTGCCTGTAGTCCCAGCTACTTGGGAGGCAGAGGCAAGAGAATCACTTGAGCCCAGGAGTTGGAGGTTGCTGTGAGCTGTGATGCCACGGCACTCTACCCAGGACAACAGCTTGAGGCTCTGTCTCAAACAAAAATAAATAAATAAATAAAATAGAAATGCTAAGTATGTATTTTAAGTTATTCTCAATCCTTATATTTATTTTCTTTTCACATCAAGAACTGTTCCAGAGGAAGAAAGAGAAGCTAAATTCTACCGGGTTGTAACTTGTTCCTTACTGGCATTAAAGAAATTGATTTGCCTTTTACCTGATAATGAGCTTGATTCTCTGGAGGAGAAATTTAAGTCTCTTTTATCACAGAATAAATTTTGGAAGTATGGAAAACACAGTGTACCTCAGGTATCCCAAATCTTTTATTTTAAGTCATTTCTATGGTTCTTCCCCCATCTTGTTAATTTATATTTATTGTTTACATTTAAAACTCTGCAAGCACATCCTTGTGGTAAGTCATTCATTTACTGAATTCTCTCTTTTACTTGAATGTTATTCTGTTTTCACTTTTTTATTTGGTTTAGGCCTCAAGTTCAAAGTTTAATTATCATACTTCTTTGTCTTAGCACCTTAAAATTAGCATGTTGAGGCTTTTCTCATTTAATGTTTTTATTTTTTCTGTTTTTGTCCCTGTCTTTACTTCTATTCTCTACTTCTACTGGCTGACTGTTCTGATGTGTTTTATGTAGTCCTTTCATTTGTACAGTTGATTCTCATTATTCATAGCAGTTATGTTCTGTAAAGTCATCAGGAACACTGACTTAGTAAATGCTAGACATTGCCCTTAAGGGAAATAAGAGGTTAGGTACCTATGAGCCTCTTGTCACATTTTTGTCAGTTGATAATACATAATCTGGTTTTATATGTGTTTTTGCTTAAAGACACATTTAATATCTATTGTTGGCTTGATGACATTGAACTCTTGGCCAATAGCACTAGAACAGGCTTATCTAACAAACATTTTCTGTGTAAGGCACATCATAGCCTTTTTGTGCTCAGATGCAGTAGATAGTGCTTCAGTGCTACTTCTAGGAGGCCTTTTAAAATACAGAATCCCTAATCAAAAGCACAAAAATTTGAAGAAATACTATGAAAAGGATACTCGTTTAACATTATGAGTGCTGAAATAAGAGTTTTCCCTTGTGCAACCTAAGCTGCAGGTTGATGATTTAAATGTTTTGCCATTCTGTGCATGCCCATCAATTGCTGCAGAAGCATGGTGAGCTTTGATTTGGGGGGTTACAAATAATTTTAGCAGATAAAGTCACCTAAATGGAATTCGTGAGCATGAGGATTGATCAACCCTGTTTTTAAAAAATGTGCTTTTGTATTTAAAAATGTGAATTTTTATTTATTTATTTTTACTTTCAAAATAAGTAAATGCCATCTTGATCCCCTCATCTTTTTTTTTTTTTTTTAACTTTATTCAAATTAATATGAGGGTACAATATTTAGGTTACATTGTTCTCACTTCCAGGGCAAAGTAACATTTGTACAAGATCCTCTCACCCAGGGGGCGTGTTATACACTCTCACAATGTGCACGTTAGTTGAGATCCTGCTTCATGCCCTCCCTCCCTCTGCCACCCGTCCTTTCCCTTCCTGCTTCCCTTGACCCCTGAACTGGACTATAATAGTGCTTTATTGTTCTTAGGAACATGTAATTGTTTATATATTGATTTCATATTAGTATGGAGTACATTGGATATTCATCTTTCCATTCTACTTTACTAAGAAGAATCTATTTCAACTCCATACACGTAAATGTAAAAGATGTAAAGTCTCCATCTTTTTTAATGGCTGCATAATATTCCCTGGTATACATATACCATAGTTTGTTGATCCACTCATGGGTTGATGGGCACTTAGGTTGCTCCCACAACTTGGCTATTATGAATTGAGCTGTAAAAAACATTCTAGTGCAAATATCTTTTGTGGTAAAATTATTTTTGTTCTTCTGGATGGATATCCAGTAATGGGATTGCAAGGTCAAATGGAAGGTCTACATTTAGATCTTTGAGGATTCTCCATTCTTCTCTCCAAAAAGGGCTGTATTAGTTTGCAATCCCACCAGCAGTGTAGAAGTGTTCCCTTCTCTCCACATCCATGCCAGCAACAAATGTGAATTTTTAATTTACATAAATGGTATTGTGTGTTATATTTCATTCCACTTGTTAGTTTTTAAGTTGTTTAAAAAGTATCTTGTTCCTGTGTGTGCCTCTGATCTCTACCTTCTAATTGCTGTGTAATATTCAGAAACTTGTATCTACTGTCCATTTTACCTGTCCCTTCCTCCAGTGATAGGCAGGTGTTCTAATTGTCTCCAACTCCTCACTCTTTTTTTTTTTTTTTGCAGTTTTTTGGCCGGGGCTGGGTTTGAACCCACCACCTCCGGCATATGGGGCCAGCGCCCTCCTCCTTTGAGCCACAGGCACCACTCCAACTCCTCACTCTTATACATAATGCAGCAATGAACATCTTCACTCATGTATACTTGGATCTTTAAGAAATTCTCTGAATTGCTGAGTCATTGTGCACCTACCTAATTTCATAAAGTAGTGCCACCATGCTTACCAGAATGGCTGAATTACTCTAGACTCAGCCATCAATACATGATGAATTTTATGCTGTGTAACACTGTTTTTCAGCCTTTTTTTTTTTTTTTTATATCAGGGCACACTTGAACCTATGAACTTCTGTGACACATGAAAATTATGTTGATCAACAAAATAATATACGGGCGGTGCCTGTGGCTCAGTGAGCAGGGCACCGGCCCCATATACCGAGGGTGGCCCGTTCAAACCCAGCCCCAGCCAAACTGCAACAAAAAGATAGCTGGGCGTTGTGGCGGGCGCCTGTCGTCCCAGCTGCTCGGGAGGCTGAGGCAAGAGAATCGCCTAAGCCCAGGAGTTGGAGGTTGCTGTGAGCCATGTGACGCCATGGCACTCTACTGAGGGCAATAAAGTGAAACTCTGTCTTTACAAAAAAAAAAGAAAATAATATACTTTGCTTTGAACTTCTTTTCAAAATAATTTAATTAACGATCTTTAAAGATTTTCATGGCACGCCTAAGATTCTCTCCAGGCACACCAGTTGAAGATCAGTGCTGTATAGCTTTAAATCTTCCAATCTCTAGGCAGCATTCAGCTCCTTAATTTTTCACCAGTCTAATAGGAATTCAGGTGATATCTTTAATTTTAATTACTCTCCTTACTAGTGATTTTTAGCATCTCTTCAGAGGCTTTTAGTTTCTTTGTTTCTTCTTCTTTCCTCTTTTTTTTTTTTTTATTGGAGTTACTCTCTTTATTCTGCAGGAGTTCCCTGTATGTTATGAATATTAGTCCTTTTCTCATTTTTAGGCATTGCAAAAAAACTATTCTGTCCTCTCTTCCATGCGTCCTTTGTTAGAAAGAAATCTTAATTTTGGTGTAATCAAAGTCATTGTTTTTTGCCTTAGGAAGGCCTTTCCCACACTTAAATCATAAAGATATTCTTATATTTTTAAATTTTGTAAATCGTTGCATCTTTTTATATAGTTTATATTTCATATAAATTCTTTAATTACCAACCTATCTTTTATGTGGTTGTAAGTAGAGATTTACTTATTTTTCTTCATATGTGGTGATCCAGTTTTCTTAACATTATCCTATTATCTGTGGTCCTGCCATTATGGTACATTAAATTCTCATATATTCATAAATTTATCTCTAAACTATGTTCGGATGCATTGGCTTCTGTCTCCTCTTAATGCTGGAGCCACTGTCCATATAATGTTATGTGATATATCCTAATAGCTGCCCATGTGAGTCATTCTTTTCTAGTTTTCTTCAAGATTAATTTGTTTTGAATTTTATTCTTTCATAAAATTTCAGTAAATGTATTGAATTTCTCAAAATCTAACTGGAATTTTAATTAAGGTTCTACTGTATTTATAGAGTGATTTGGGGAGACTTGCTGTCTTTATTTATCCTACAGTAATCTTTTTGACCTTACTTTCACAGTTTATTTTAAACTTTAAAAAAATTTGTTTTTAATTATTATAGGCACCCTTTATAGGGTACCATGATGTTTTGGTATAGGAATAATGGAATTAATCAAATTAGGGTAATTGAGGTATGCATCACCTAAGGCCTTTATATTTCTTTGTGTTAGGAACATTCCAGCTGTATTCCTTTAGTTATTTAAAAGTATACCCTGGGCGGCACCTGTGGCTCAGTAAGTAGGGCACCGGCCCCATATACCGAAGGTGGCGGGTTCAAACCCTGCCCCAACCAAACTGCAACAAAAAATAGCTGGGCGTTGTGCGGGTGCCTGTAGTCCCAGCTACTGGGGGGCTGAGGCAAGAGAATCGCCTAAGCCCAAGAGCTGAAGGTTGCTATAAGCTGTGTGACACCATGGCACTCTGCCAAGGGCGGCAAAGTGAAATTCTGTCTCAAAAATAAAAATAAAAAATAAAAGTATACCCTAATTTACTGTCAATTATAGTCACTTTTTTTGTGCTATCAAATATTGTCCATTCTACCTAACTATATTTTCACAGCCATTAATCAGCCATACTTTATTTCCTTCCACCCCTTAGCAACATACGATTTTTGTTCTTATTTTAGTGTGATGTAGCACATTTATTAATTTGCATATGTTAAACCATCCTTGCCTGCCTGGGATGAATTCCACTTGAACATGATAAATAATCTTTTTAATACGTTGTTGTATTTGGTTGAGGATTTTGTATCTGTGTTCATCATAGATATTGGCCTATAATTTTCTTTTTGTATTGTGTCTTTGTCTGGTTTTGGTATCAGGGGGATACAGGCTTCATAGAATGAGTTTGAGAGTATTCCTTCCTCTATTTTTTGGAATGGCTTAAGTAGAATTGTTATTAGCTCTTCATTGAATGATTGGTAGACTTCAGCAGTGAAGCCATCAGGTCCTAGGCTTTTCTTTGATGCAGGGCTTTTTATTTATTTACTTACTTATTTTTTAATTTAAATTTCAAACAGCTCTGATATGCGGAGTGGTTATTTCTTTTTTTTTTATTGTTTAGGATTCATTAAGGGTAACAAAGAATTAGGTTACACTGATTACATTTGTTAGGTAAAGTCCTTCTTATAATTGTGTTCATGCAGGACTTTTTATTACTGCTTCTATCTTGTTACTTGTTATTGTTTTATTGAGGCCTTCAATTTCTTCCTGGTTTAATCTTGGTGGGTTGTATGTGTCTAGGCATTTATTCATTTCTTCTAGGATTTCCCATTTAGTGACATATAGTTGCTCATAGTAGTCTCCAATGATCCTTTGAGTTTCTTCATTATGTCAGTTGTTAATTTCTTTCTTTTAGATCTCATAGTCATGCTTTATTCATTTTTATTCTATTCTCTTTTTTCTCTTCTATTTGTGCACTTTCAAATAGACTGTCTTCAAACTCACTAATTCTTCTTATTAATCAATTCTTCTATTGAGAGACTCTGATGCATTTCTCAGTTTGTTAATTGAATTCTTCAGCTCCAGAATTTCTCCTTAATTTTTTTATATTATATCGGTATTTGTGTTACATTTCTCAGATAGGTTTCTGAATCCCTTCTCTGTGTTGTGCTGAAGTTCATTGAGCTTCTTTAGGGCAGCTATTTTGAGTTCTTCCTTGGAAACTTTACATATCTCCAGGATTGGCACCTCACTTTGGTGAGGAGATATTTTCCTGGATGTCCTTGCCTTACGGATGTTCTATTTATTCTAATCTGGGCTTTTTGAATTATCCTTCTTGAGAATGCTTTCCAGGTATTTAAGGGAATTGAGTGTTGTGATCTAAGGATTTGGTCACTGTAGTTGTATCAGTACTGCAGGTGCCCTAGGCCCAATGGTGCTGTGACTCTTGCAGACCTCTGGTGGTACTGCTTCAGTGGATTTGGGTAAAATAATGGAGAATTCCCTGGTTTATCAGGCAGTCTTCCACTCTCTTCCCTCACGCTCTGTACTGGGCTGCTGGAGTTGGGCGAGATGTGATGTGGGCACTTCCTTGGCATCAGCGCCAGGTCATGCCTGAAGGCCGCCCAGTCTTCCCCAAAGCCCAGTGACTATTGCCTGGGCTGTTTATTCAAAGCCCAAAGGTTCTTTAGTCAGCAGGTGTTGAATCCTTCCAGGACTGGGTCTTTCCCTCAGGGCAGCATTTCTTTCTTGCCCAGAGTGGGTCTAGAAATGCCATCTAGGAACTATGCCCTTCAGGAGTCTGCTTGGTATTTTATTTTACTGTGGCTGAGCTGATACTCAAGTTGCAAAACAAAATTCCCTGAACTCTTCCTTTTCCTTCAAGTAGAAGAAAACTCTCTGCATGGCCTGGTATTGAGGGATGGGGGGAGGGGTGACACAGGCACTGGCTTGGAGACTGCTGCTGGTGTGTTTCTGGGTGACATGCATCCCAAGTCCATCAGTTCCAAGCCAGCATAGCCCCAGGAATTCCCCAAGGACTGCAGCCTTTGTGTCCTGACCGCCTTATGAATTTTATTCTAGGCCCCAGGAAGATTTTTGTCACGTGGGATGGGGCTAGCTAGAACTCCTGCTTTTGGACATTTTCCTCTGTTTTAGCTGGTCTGAATGTTCTCTCCGTGGGCACTGGCAGTATTCTGCCCTGTGCTATGTTTCCTGTAATAGGGTGGCCTTGATTCCAGTTCAGTCTCCCTCTCTCAGTCATGTAAATTCTCTACCAACTAGGTACTGTGGTGCAGCATTGCTCTGGGGTAGGGGTGCCAAAGGTAGTGTAAGACTGTCTTCTCTGCCTTCTTTAGTGCCTCTTTGCTTGATATAATGTTAAAACCAGGTACTGTGGTGGCTCACCTGAGTTTTGGTTCTTCTGAAAGAGTTGCCTTGTGTGGATAGTTGTTGAATTTGGCATTTGGGCAGAGGGTCATTGTTGGAGATTTCAATTTGGCCAAATTGCTCTGTACAAAAAAAATTTTTTTTTTTTTGAGACAGGGTCTCACTATGGTGCCCTCAGTAGAGAGCTGTGGCATCACATCTCACAGCAACCTCAAACTCTTGGGCTTAAGCGATTCTCTTACATTAGTCTCCCAAATAGCTGGGACTACAGGTACCTATCAAAATGCGTGGCTATTTTTTTGTTGTTGGCGTTTGTCATTGTTATTTTAGCTGGCCCAGGCCAGGTTCGAATCTGCCAGGCTCCCTGTATGTGGCTGGCGCCCTACCCACTGAGCTACTGGCACCGCCCCCTCCTACAATAACTTTTTAAAATCAGATTTATTGAGGTGTTATTTACACACAATCCTGTAATATGTAGCCATTTTGGGGGTACAGTTTGTTACATTCTGACAGACGTACCTATGTATGAATACATACCTATGTAACCAACCACCACAGTCAAGAAATGGAACATTTTTTTCACCCAGAATGGGTTCATTGTGTCTTACAAGTCATCCTCTTTCTTTACCCTACACAATCATTGATCTGCTTTCTATCACTACAGGTGAGATTTGCCTTTCCTGTGGTTTCATATAAATGGAGCTATGCGTTACTCTCTATCTAGCTTCTTTTGCTCAGCATAATGTTTTCAAGATTCATTTATGTTATGCATCGGTATTTTATTCCTTTTTATTGCGTAGTTTTATGTAGTCTTTTTATGGATATATTTTTTGCTTTTCTTGGATGAGGAGAGGAATCGATGTGTCATTATGGTAAGTATATCTTTAGCTCTATAGGAAGCTACTAAACTGTTTTCTGAAGTGGCAAATGCTATCTCACCAGCAATGTGTGAAATTTCTATTTTCTGCATATCCTCATGTTTGGTTTTTTGTCGGTTGCTTGAAGCCATTCTTTATGTATGGGACCAGGGGTTTCAAACTGTAGTTCTTAGGTCATATCTGGCACACCTGTTTTTATAAATTGTTTTATATATTGTCTGTGCCTACTTTCCTGCTTCAAAGCAAGCTGAGTAGTTGTGTCAGAGACAGCATGTCTGCAAAACCTGACATATTACTCTCTGGCTCTTCATAGAAAATTCTGACTGACTTCTGGGTTAGAGCTCTCTCCTATTGTGGTTTTAATTTGCATTTTCCTGGTGATTAATGTTCTTTAACATCTTTAAATGTGCTTATTGGTACTTTCTTCTTTTTTGAGTTGTCCAAATCTTTTCTTTATTTTTTATTTTATATACTTTTTATTTTGTCATGTTCTACTTTTGTTTTTTGTATTTTCTGTTTCTCAGATGAACTTGCCTATTTTTTTCTATTCATCCTTATCATGTTTCCTTTATTTCATTGAGTACAGTTATAATAGCTATTTTAAAGTCTGTATCTGATAACATCTAGGTCATTTTGGGATTGATATCAATTAAAACTGTCTTATTCCTTGAGATGAGATGACATTTTTCTATCTCTTGGTTCAGTAATTTCGTGTATACTGGACATTGCAAATTTATGTTTTGGAGACTGGATTCTTTTATATCGATCTAAAGGATGTTGGTATTTGTGTATTGGTAGCAGTTATAGACTCATACCAAACTCTGGTGCCTATGGTGGATAGTGGTTAGACTAACACCAAACTCTCATGACTATGGTAGACAGCAGCTCCGCTGTCAGTTCAGTTCCTCTAAGTCTTAGCTTTAATCAATTTATTCTGTAGATGCATGGTGAGAGATCAGCTGTAGATTTAGGTTGTTTGAATACAGAATATAGGAATTCCCTTCTCTGTTTCTTTCCAGAGTTCTTCTCCACTCTCTTGCAACCCTTTTATTTTGAGCTGCTTTTCCTGGTTCTTCTACTTTCTCCAAGTAGAAATATGTTATTCTTTTTTTTTTTTTTTTTTTTAGTTTTTGGCCGGGGCTGGGTTTGAAAGAAGGCATATGGGGCTGGTGCCCTACTCCTTTGAGCCACAGGCACCGCCCTAATATGTCATTCTTTTTATTGGAGTTATAGCTAGTTTTGTGCCTTTGTGGTGGCGGCTGCGACTACCTTCAGCCAAAGCTACCAAAATTGAGAACTCAATCTATGTGGATCACTTACCACTTCTTGTTTGATTCTCCTCTAAACTGTGTCTGTATTTGAGTCTCTGGAACCCTCAGGTAGTAGTATGGGGCCGGCGCCCTACTCCTTGAGCCACAGGCGCTGCCCAGAACCTAAAGCTGTTCTTTGAGGAGGATTGATATATCAGGCTTTTACTCTTTTACATTTTTTGGTCCATTTTTTAATTAGATTTTTTTTTTCATTTTTGAGTTGTGAGTGTGCTATATTTATTCAGAATAAAAGTATTTTGTCAAACTATCATGAATAATTTCTTCTGTGCCTTGCCTTTCCATTTTGTAAATGTTTTTTGAAACATAGATACTTTAATTTTGATGAAGTTTTAATTTATCCTTTTTTTCTTTAATGGTTTGTGCTTTTGATATCTAAGAAATCTTTTCCTACCTCAGGATTTCACAGAGATTTTCTTTTCTTTCTTTCTTTTTTTTTTTTTTGTTTGAGACAGAGTCTCACTATGTTGCCCTCAATAGAGTGCAGTGGCATCACAGCTCACAGCAACCTCCAACTCTTGGGCTTAAGTGATTCTCTTGCCTCAGCCTCCCAAGTAGCTGGAACTATAGGCACCTGCCACAACACCCAGCTATTTTTGTTGCAGTTGTTATTGTTGTTTAGCTGGCTCGGGCTGGGTTTGAGCCTGCCAGCCTCGGTGTATGTGGCTGGCACCGTAACCACTGTGCTATGGGTGCCGAGCCACACAGAGATTTTCTGTGTTATATTTTAGAATTTTTTTAATTTAGGTCTATGCAGTGCAGTTAGAGTTAATTTTTGTGTATATAGAGTAAAGGTTAGATTCAAATATTTTTCTACTTATCTAGATATGTAGATATTATATACATATCTAGCTATTAAAAGTCTACCCTGTTGGGTGGGACCTGTGGCTCAAAGGGGTAGGGTGCTGGTCCCATATATCAGAGGTGGCAGGTTCAAACCCAGCCCCGGTCAAAAACCACAAAAAAGAAAAAAGAAAGAAAAAAAGTCTACCATGTGTTATTCTGGCACCTTTGTCCTAATTCATCGGCCATATATGTGGAATTTTAATTTTGAACTCTGTATTTTGTACCATTAATCTATATGTCTGTCCTTATACCAATACCTTACTCTCTTGCTTACTACTCTTTTATATTTTGTTGAAAACTTCCAAGTTCTTCCTTTTCAAAATTCTTTTGGTTATTTTAGGTCTTTTGCATAATAGAATAGTGTTTTATAATATTCTCCACAGTGAGTTTGCCTTTATGGTTTTCATTACTATTTTTTTTATTATATTTTCTATTCTGTTTCTACTGGTATGTAAGAATGCTATGCTTTTGTATGTTAATTTTGTATCTAGCAACTCTTCCAAACTCCTGTTAGATCTAATTGTTTTACTAGCTTTTTTTGAATACTTTTTCTAACTGGTTATATCGCTTGACATAGTTATTTGGGTTCCTTTCCAATTTTTTTCCTTGTTTTTTCATATTGATTAGGTCTGCTATGGTTTGAATGTTTTTCTCCTTTAAAACTTACCTTGACACTTAAGCCCCAATGTGGCAGTATTTGAAAGGTGAGGCCTTTAAAAGATGGTTGAATTTTCATGAATAGATTTATCCATTCATGGATTAATGGATTAATGGGTTAGAATGAGGAATGGTAGCTTTATAAGAAGAGAGACCTGAGCTAGCATGCGTAGCCCACTGGCTTGTGATACCCTGTGTTACCTTGGGACTTTGAAAAGAGTCCTCACTAGCAAGAAGGCTCTTAACCAGCTGCACTGCCTCAACCTTGGACTTACCAGACTCCAGGGATTTAAGAAATAAATTCCTTTTCTTTATAAATTACCCATTTTCAGGTATTCTGTTATAAGGAACAGAGAACAGACTAAGACAGGGTCCTCTAGTATTGTGTTGAATAAAGGTGGTGATGGCAAATATCCTTTTCTTGTTACTAACTTTAATAGAAATAATTTAATATTTTAAGTATGATGCTTGTTTAGATTTCTTAAGGTTTAAGAATTTCTTTCTTATTCTTAGTTGGCTAAGTATTTCTATCATGAATGAATCTATGTTTGGGGGAATGAATCTATGTTTGTGGGGCATGGCATCCTGGAATTAATCCCCCTAAATACTGAGGGACAACTGTACCTTTAATACCTGCTGAGTGCTGTGGCTCATTCCTGTAATCCTAGCATTCTGGGAGGCCAAGGTAGGAGGATCATTTGAGCTCAGGAGTTTGAGACCAGCCTGAGCAAGAGTGAGACCCCACCTTTACTAAAAATAGAAAAATGAGCTGAGTGTTAATGTGGGTACCTATAGTCCCAGCTGCTCAAGAGGCTGAGGTAAGAGGATCACTTGAGCCCACGAGTTTGAGGTTGCTGTGAGGTAGGCTGATACCATGGCACTCCAGCTAGCTTGGGGTAACAGAGTAAGACTCTGTCTCAAAAAAACAAACCTTTGACACCTTTAAATAATAGGAATTTATTTCTTGTGGTATAGGCTGGAAGCTCAAGATTGAAGCACCAGCAGGTCGGTGCCTGGTGAGGGTTTATTTTGTCTGCTTCAAAGATGGCACCTTCTTTCTCTGTCCTCACTTGGCCGAAGGGGCAAACTTGTTCTCTCAAGCCCTTTTACAAGGGTGCTAATCCCATTCATTAGAATGGTGCCTTCAAGATCTAATCACCTCCTACATTTGCCACTTCTTAATATTGTCACACTAACAATTTTAGTTTCAACATATTAATCTGGGGGGATCACATAGCACCGCCCTGAAAGTGAATTGAGCTTTTTGGCGCAGGGGCAGGGGGTGATAAAGTCTCGTTCTGTTGCCCTGAGTAGGGGGCAGTGCATCATCATTGCTCACTGCAACCTCAAACTCCTGCCTCAGACAATCCTGCCTCATTTTTCTCACTTTTGCTCAGGCTGGTCTTCAACTCCTGAGCTGGTGAGATCCTACCGCTGCAGCCTCCCAGAGTGCTAGGATTACAGGTGTAAGCTACTGCACCCAGCCACATTGAGCTTTAAGTTTTAATTTGTTTACATTTAATTTAGGAATAGTGCTTGGTTCTATTTCACATCTACTAATGCTTTTTCCAGGATTCATTTTCCTGCAAATACATTTAAATTTCATTTCTTTAAATAAAATAAGCATTTTTTGTTGTGGAGTTTGTGATTCACAGATACAAAGTCTTGGATTTCTGTGCTATCTTCTGTTTCTACTGATTGTCGCTCTTGGTTTTTTATTTTTTGTCCATAATGGAACCCCAGAGGAAGGCTTCTGCCACTTAAGAGGATTTGTGTTTGCTTCAGCCAAGGAAAAGAAAGCTGAATTAATTCTTTCTGCCTTCACTTTATCTTGGTAATTCCTAATGCTGTTTTTTAGCCAGTTGATACTCTTAAAAATCTTTTTAAGGATATTTTTTCTAGCTATTTTAATTTTATTAGAGGGGGAATTAGTGTGAATAATCTGCTATTACATAAATAAAAAATCTTATTAAGCTTTACTAGGATTTAATTTAATTCAGCTTTGCATTTGTTTTTTTAGATTCGCTCAGCTTATTTTGAGTTAGTTTCTGCTTTGTGCCAGCGCATTCCACAGTTGATGAAAGAGGAAGCCTCCAAAGTGAGTCCATCGGTCCTACTCAGCATTGATGACAGTGACCCAGTTGTCTGCCCAGCTCTCTGGGAAGCTGTGCTTTATACCCTTACAACCGTTGAGGTATGTAAGAGAGATTCATTTAGTACATTGGAGAACCCTTAGATCGTATGAGAAAGAGCCTATCAGATAAAAATATCTAAATCTTACTGGGAAAATGTCTTCTTGGAAGTAAAATACTTAATCTGAACTTGGCATAAATCAAACTGACTAAAATGGTACAGAATTTTATTTGAATTTGTTTACCTAGTATTAATTATTCTTTTAACATTATGTGGCCCAGTGCAGTCAGCATATCTGAACTTGTATTTAATATGAAATATAGTTATCCCTTTTGGAAAGCAGCTCTGTTGAAATCCTTTAAGTTAAATGATTATTTCTTTTTTTTTTTTTTTTTTTTTTTTTTTCTGGCGGGGCTGGATATGAACCTGCCACCTTCCTGCATATGGGACCGGCGCCCTACTCCTTGAGCTAAATGATTATTTCTAATCAATCCTAAACATACGGAATACATGATTATTGTATGTGGGAACATGTATAATTTCAAGAGTCATAGTTTTTAATGGTGATAAGAAATTTTAGCTTCTTTAGGAAAAATACTTGATTTTAAAACATTTTTGAGAGCCTAAATATGTCTTCTCTTTTAATTGGGAAAAGTATGTTTATGATCTTTAATTACTAATGTAATCTCTCTCTCTTTTTTTTTTTTTGGTTAGGACTGTTGGCTTCATGTAAATGCAAAAAAAAGTGTTTTTCCCAAGCTGTCAGCTGTGGTTCGTGAAGGTGGTCGGGGTCTAGCTACTGTTATATATCCTTATCTTTTGCCATTCATCAGCAAACTCCCTCAGTCCATTACAGATCCAAAGTTGGATTTCTTCAAAAATTTCCTTACCTCTCTGGTTGCAGGGTAAGTAATTCAAATTTTTTTTTTCTTAAAAGCAGAAGAGATTAATGTTCTTATTTTCATACTAATCATTTTCTTTCTTAAATTTCTCCAAATTGTTTTTCTGTTCTTTCAACACTGGTAAAGTTTTCAGAGAATTATTAATTTGTGTTCTTTTCTTTTTTTTTTATTTTTTTTTTTGGCCGGGGCTGGGTTTGAACCCGCCACCTCCGGCATATGGGACCGGCGCCCTACTTCTTGAGCCACAGGCGCCGCCCAATTTGTGTTCTTTTCTTGAGTACTTTACGGAGTTTCAGTGGTAGAATACAACGGAAAGTTAGGTAAAAAAAGTGAGACTCTTATTTGGAAATAGGGCATTTTCCTAATGAGCCTTTTTTTGTTTTAATATTTATAAATACAAATGCCCCAAAGCAGAAAATTAACAAATGAAGTTTTAAAAACTTTCATAAAGTATTATAGGTGTTTAAATTCACACTTAAAAAACTATTTCAGTGAATTTATTGGACTTAAAAGATAAATAGTTTTACTAATGATTAAAAATTTTTTTTCACTATACCATTATGTTTGGTTATGTTCCAGCTTTTATATTTGCAGGTGGATTGTTTTCTCTGAATATAAAACAAATATCTCTTATTTTTTCCTGATCCTTTTTTTTGTTGTTGTTAATTATAGATGAGGTTTTATTATGTTTCCCTGGCTGGTCTCAAGTTATCCACTCCCACGTTGGCCTCCCAAAGTGCTAGTATTGCAGGCTTGAGCCATCATTCCCAGCTACTGATAACATTTTTGAAAATAATTTTTGTCCATAGTATTTTAACTTCATGTTTTCATGGGGCTATATGTATTTTGGTTGTTCTTAGTTTTTAATTTTAGCATTTATTTTTTAAAAATCCTCTTTTGGTATGATGCCTTTTCGATGTCTTCATTTTGGTGATTCTGAGTTTTTATATTGTTCTTCATAAAAGTGTAATCCACAATTATTTATTATTTCTTAGGCTGTCAACAGAAAGAACGAAAACTAGCTTTTCAGAGAGCTCAGCAGTAATATCTGCTTTTTTTGAATGTTTGCGTTTTATAATGCAGCAAAACTTAGGTGAGGAAGAGATCGAACAGATGCTCGTCAATGATCAGGTATCTATCACGTAAAAATCATCAGTGCCTTTGCATACTGACTATCAAAGAATCAAGCTCATATGTCTGGTTGTCATTTTTAATAATTAGCTTTCCTTGTAAAAATTTTATTTTTGTAATTTACAAATCAAATAATATGTTTTTCTGACCAGGTAAGTAAAAATTCTGTATGCTTAGTTGTTAGCATTATATATTGTCTGAGTTAGTGTCTGGATATAAAAGCCCTGACTGTTTTAGAAAGATGTAATGCAAAGCAATTTGGAAGATGCCATTTGTGATCTTTTGTATTAAGTTTAAATCATGTGATAATAATCTTTTTACTTCTGAAATATTCAAATGCATTTAAGCTTGGTGAACAATTGGGTTTGGCTTTTATTTTTTTATTATTTTTTTTGAGACAGAGCCTCAAGCTGTTGCCCTGGGTAGAGTGCTGTGGCATCATAGCTCACAGCAACCTCAAACTCCTGGGCTCAAGCGAGTCTCCTGTCTCTGCCTCCCAAGTAGCTGGGACTACAGGCCCCCGCCACAATGCCCAGCTATTTTTTGGTTCCAGCCGTCATTGTTGTTTGGCAGGCCCGGGCCGGATGTGGCTGGCGCCTTAGCCGCTTGAGCCACAGGCGCCAAGCCTGGGTTTGGCTTTTTAGAACAAGCGATGAGAACAGGTTGTGAAATATGATCCCTTATGATAAGAAATTAATGAGATTATAGAAGCCCAATCCTAGTTGATATCTCAGACAAATAGTTTATCTTAATTTCTCTTACTTTGTGGTTTAGAGAAAAAGAATTCTGAATTTTAGGGCCCTATGTGTTTTTCATATTGGTTTAAGTTTCATATCTTAGGTTTGCATATAATTAAGGGAGAAAAGCAACAAACTTGAATAAATCCAGAAGATGCAAAGAAAAATGGATTATTTTTTAGAAATAATTCAGGAGAAATGCGGTAAAACCATTAAGATTTTTACGTGATATGGAAGTTATCTTCAAGTTAACTTTTAGAATTCTGGGGAAAAATTCATGGTTTTCAGTTATTAAATATGCACATTTTATAGTCTTTTACTAATACCTTGTTTATTTTATTTATTTATTTATTTATTTTTTGAAACATAGTCTCACTTTGTCACCCCTGGTAGAATGCCATGGTATCATAGCTCACAGCAACCTCTAATGTCCTGGGCTCAAGCAATCCTCTTGGCTCAGTCATCCGAGTAGCTGGGACTGTAGGCACTGGCCACAACACCCAGCTATTGTATTTTTCTTTTCCTTTTCTTTTTTTTAAAGATGGGGTCTTGCTCTTGTTTAGGCAATCCATCCACCCTGGCCTTCCAAAATGCTAGGATTACAGGCATGAGCCACCATGCCCAGCTTAATACCTTGTTTAAATTTTATTTCTCTTGAAGACCGAACGTCTATATTTTTTACTTTTTGTCAGTGCAAAGAACAAACTGTTTTTTCCTCTACAGTCATACCAAAACAATAACATAGAAGACTTATGTGACCAAACGTGTGGGGATTTCTCACTACCAAACAAGCAGTCAGTTCTGCAGTGGACACAAACTGGGCTCTTCCAATTCAATTCTGACTCTGTCTACTGGAGATTAGTGTTAGACCCCACAGGTTGTAGGCTCAGTACCACAAGACTGCTCCCCCCACCTTACTTCCGGTGCTAGCCATAAGCTCCAGATTCTTTTACTTGTGCTCCTGACTACTGGCTATAAATCAAGGATCCTGTGACCTTCTTGAGTTTGATTAATTTTCTAGAGTGGTTCATGGAGCTCAGGGAACCCAGTTTATTATAAAGAAAATTACAAATGGGCACAGCGCCTGTAACTCAGCAGCTAGGGCATCAGCCACAGACACCAGAGCTGCCGGGTCCAAATCCAGCCCCCCAACAATGACAACAACAACAAAAGAAAAATAGCCAGGTGTTGTGGCAGGTGCCTATAGTCCCAGCTACTTGGAAGGCTGAAGCAAGAGAATTGGTTAAACCCAAAGAGTTTGAGGTTGCTGTGAGCTATGATGCCATGGCCATGGCACTCTACTGAGGGTGACAAATTAAGACTGTGTCAATAAAAAGGAAAAAAAAGCATTAAGAATATTACAAACAATAAAAGAGATGCATAGAGTGAGGTATAGGATGGGGCATGAAAGTTCCATGCCCTCTTTGGTACTCTGTCCTCCACAAACCTACATCTTCAGCTATCTGAAGTGAACCCTCCACTTTTGGATTTTTATGGAGGGCTCATAACTAGATGTGATTGATTAAATTATTGGCTATTGTTGATCAACTTGACCTTCAGTGGCTCTCCTTTTCCCAGAGCTTGGGTGATACTGGAAATCCTAACTCTTTAATCCTGCCTTAGTCTTTCCAGTGTCTGTCCTCCATTTTCAGCTGTGTAGGGGCTGACTACCATCTGTCAAGTTATTAGCATACAAAAAGGCATCGCTTGGGATAGTCCAAGGATATTAGTGTTGTCTGCCAGGAAATGGGGGTTGAAGACCAAGTATGTATTTTACAATAGTATACCTTTTTTTGCAGTTGATCCCATTTATTGACGCTGTTCTCAGAGACTCAGAATTGCAGCGTGGGGAGCTGTTTAACCATTTAGCAGAAACTTTAAGTTCCTGGGAAGCCAAAGCAGACGTGGAAAAAGATGATAAAACAGCTCAGAAGTTGGAGAACATACTGCTACATTTCTGGGAAAGACTGTCAGAGATCTGTGTCACGAAAATCAACGAGCCAGAAGCTGAAGTTGAGTCCATTCTGGGTGTATCAAATCTGCTACAGGTTCTTCAGAAGCCAAAGAGCTCACTGAAGTCAAATAAAAAAAAAAATGGTAAAGTTAGATTTGCTGATGAGATACCCGAAACTACTAAAGAGAATGAAAAAAGCGTATCTTCAGAAGGAGAGAAGAATGAAACCTTGGAATTAAAGAATGAACCGTCTCTCACTCCTAATTCTTCAGACCTTTTGTCTCCTTTAAGGAAGAAACCTTTGGAAGACTTAATCTGTAAACTCTCAGAGATGAGTATTAATTATGTCAATGAACAAAAATCAGAGCAACATCTAAAGTTTCTTTCTACTATACTTGACTCCTTTGCTTCAAGCCAAGTATTTAAAATACTTCTTGGTGATGAAAAACAGAGTATTGTCAAAGCCAAACCTCTTGAAATAGCTAAACTTGCACAAAAAAATCCTGCAGTGCAGTTTTTATACCAGAAACTAATAGGTTGGCTAAATGAAGACCAAAAGAAGGATGCTGATTTTCTGATAGACATTTTGTACAGTGCCCTTCGTTGCTGTGACAGTGACATTGAAAGAAAAGATGTCTTGGATGATCTTACTGAGGTATTACTGTTTTATGTCTTTTTTTTTTTTTTTTGTAGAGACAGAGTCTCACTTTATGGCCCTTGGTAGAGTGCCGTGGCCTCACACAGCTCACAGCAACCTCCAACTCCTGGGCTTAAGCAATTCTCTTGCCTCAGTCTCCCGAGTAGCTGGGACTACAGGCGCCCGCCACAACGCCTGGCTATTTTTTGGTTGCAGTTTGGCCAGGGCCGGGTTTGAACCCGCCACCCTCGGTATATGGGGCCGGCGCCCTACCGACTGAGCCACAGGTGCCGCCCTGTTTTATGTCTTTTAAAACTATGGATGAGTAGAATGAGCTTGTATAGAGGTTATTTTTAGATTGTTTCTTTACTATGAATGTCAGTTTTAAAAACAACCAGTGTATTCTTGTTTGTGACTTGAGAAGTATCCGAAGCTGCTAGGTAGAGGTACAGGAGTACCAAGTTGACCAAAGCTTTGGTAATAAAAGGCTGAGTTCTTTCAGTTCATACTTCTCTAAAGTTGAACTAGCTAAAACAGTTTTACTTTTATATTGATTATGTGGGGACTTCATTTCCTTTTAAAAAGTTTTAGCAGGACTGTGTGGTATGTACATATAGTCTCAATTACTTAGGAGGCTGGGGCAAGTGGATCACTGGGGTCCAGAAGTTTGAGATCAGCCTAGGGAACATAAGAAGACTCTATCTCTAAAAAAAAAAAAAGGAAAAAGAAAGAAAAAATCCAAAAATGCTTCACTGTTTATTGTAGCAGATTATTTCTCTTTTTCTTCTTTCAGGTGGACCTGAATTGCAATTCGCTTCTTCAGATTATTAAAAAGGTATTTTAGGGATTTTTTTTCTTTTTTGTATTTATGGGTATAGAAAAAACTATAGTCATATTCGCACACTAAATATGATCAAAGTAGTCAGTAATAAAATCTTAGAGAGCTCTCTTATTATTGTAAATTTTATGGGAAGAAATTTAATCATTGCTTTTCTATAGAATTTATTTTTGGTTAGGAATATTAGGGAAGAATGAAGAGATTCTAGAAAATCGGTATTTCCTCCTTAGCAGATAACAAGGGCAGATCTTTTGGTATATTTGGTATAAAACTTTTGGTATCTTTTAATTAAGACTACAGTTTTTTGCTCTTATAGTAGTTAATTTTCTTTTTGTAAAAATGGATTGCCTGGGTCTAGCTTTAGACACAACAAATTAGGAAGTTTAGTTTACTCTGGAATATGTTGGCAAATTTAAATCTTCTAGCCTTTATGTATTCATATTTGACTGATTTCCATTTGCCTAAATAAGAAAGTTGGTGATAAGAATAATGAAAAGAAATAAAAAACATAAATAATTATAAAATTTTTAAAATGACTTAAATCTTTTTTCCTAATGAGGATGTCAGTTAGGGTGTCCAGTCTGCAGCCTGCAGACTGTGTGCACATTATTTGAGGCCTGTTTGGCTTATCTGCAGTGTTGGATATCCCGAAAAGTGTGGATGGACCTTTTTTATTTTGCTCATCAACTTTTGTTATTGTTTGCGTATTTACTGTGTGGCTTAAGGCAACTCATACTTGTCATTTGCAACAGAGAAGAAAAAAGGTTGGATGCCCCTAAATGACATATGTAACATTTCCC
Organism: Nycticebus coucang; assembly: GCF_027406575.1. Classification (NCBI taxonomy): domain Eukaryota; kingdom Metazoa; phylum Chordata; class Mammalia; order Primates; family Lorisidae; genus Nycticebus; species Nycticebus coucang. The sequence goes on from NC_069795.1 coordinate 16,421,122, forward strand.
ACCATAGAAATGTTAGTATGACTAACTACCTAAAATTCATCATCTGTTTTTTAGTTATTTTTTTATTATTTTAGATAGGTCACTTTTTTGAATTTACACATTTCTTTTTTTCTATTTTTTAGATTATTCTAAAAAATACATAGCATAAAATATGCCATCTTTCTTTCATCATTTCTAAATGTACAATAATGTTAAATATTGTACAGTCTAGAACTTTTTCATCTTGCAAAACTGAAACCCTAGATCCATTAAACAATACCTGCTTATTTTCCCCAATAGTTTATTTTCACAAAATAGAGTGTTAATTTATTATATTTCAATGAGAAATATAATTTATTAGCATTACTTTATCCAGTGCCTCCTTCCTGTGTAGGCAAGCTGCATGAAAAGCCAGATTATCAGAAAGCTGCTTGATAAGCTAGAATCAGAGCATAAGGAGTAAATAATTTGACAAGAGCAGACTGATAGATCCATTTCCAATTTAGGAATATGTGTACTTTGTAGTTCAGATACTCACATCTGGTTGGAAGAACATCCTGTATCTGAGCAATATTGGAAGTTCCCACTCATTATTTGCCTCCTGTGCCTGAAAGACTCACTAGCCTCCCTGTCTCCTTGCAGCTGGACCAATTCTTTGATTAAATGTTAAAATACAAGCATACTTCAGATATTGCAGGTTTGGTTTTAGACCACCACAATAATGCAAGTGTCACAATAAAGCGAATCACAGGAATTTTTTAGCTTCCCAGTTCATATAAAAGGTATGTTTACGCTATCTTTTAGTCTTAAAAATGCAATAGCAGTATCTCTAAAAAGAGTGTAAATACCTTCATAAGAAATTCTTTTTCTTCCCCAGTGATAAGATAGGATTTATTAGACAGAAAGGAGTACATAAAAAATTCTTCATTGTCAAAGAGTACTAACAATCATCTGAGCCTTCAGTGAGTTGTTTTGCTGGTGAAGAGTCTTGTCTGGATGGTGGCTGCTAATTGATTGCTGTGTCAGTTTGGCAGTTTCTTAAAATAAGACAATAATGAAGTTTGCCACAACAATTGACTCTTCAAAGTTTGCCACAACAATTGACTCTTCAAATAGCATATGATGCTGTTTGCCAGCATTTTATTCACATTAAAACTTGTTTCAAAATCGGAGTCACTTCTAACCCTATCATTGCTTTATATACTAAATTTATGTAATATTATCTATGTCCTTTATTGTCATTTCAGTAACGTTCACAGTATCTTCCTCAGGAGTAGACTTTATCTCAAGTAACTACTTTCTTTACTCATCCTTAAAACGTAGCTCCTCATCTATTCAAGTTTCGTTATGAGATTGCAACAATTCAGTCACATCTTCAGGCTCCAACACATCTGCACTTACTTTGAAGTCTTGAACTCCTCCAAGTCATCCTTCAGGATTAGAATCAACTCATTTCAGATTTCTGTTAATGTTATTTTGACCTCCTCGCATGAATCATGAGTATTCTTAATGGCATCTAGGAGTGGTGAATCCTTTTTAGGTACAGCTAACTTTGTTCAGATCCATGAAGAGAATCACAGTCTATGGCGACTAGAGCTTAAATAATGGAACTTGAAAAGTTGATGAAATGGCTCCTTGATACGTGGGCTAGAGAATAGAGGTTGTGTTAATAGGCATGAAACAACATTGATCTCCTTCTACATCTCCCTTAGAGGTCTTGAGTGACCAGGTGCCTTGTCAGTGAGTAGTAATATTTTGAAAGGAACCTGTTTTTTCTGAGTAGTATTTCTCAACAGTGGACTTAAAATACTCAGTAAACATGCCATAAACAGAGGTGCTGTCATTTAGGCTTTTCTCATCTCACTTATAGAGCCTTTGGAAAGTAGATTTAGTGTAATCCTTAAGAGCCTTGAGACTTTTGGAATGAGAAATGAACATTGCCTAGGCTAAAAATAACCAGCTGCATTAGTTCTTTGATGCTTTCTAGCAATGACAGTCCTAGCTGTTATCTTCTTCCAGTAGAAGACTTTTTGTCAACATTGAAAATGTGCTATTTAGTGTAGCATAACTTCATTAATTATCTTAAGTAGTTCTTCTGGATAGCTTGATTTCCATCACCACTTGCTGCTTCATCTTTTATGTTCTGTAGACAGCTTTTTTCCTTCAACCTCATGAACCAACCTCTCCGACCTTTAAACTTTTTTGCAGCTTCACTCCCTTCAGCCTTCTTGAAATTGAAGAGTTAGAACCTTGCTGTAGGTGAGGTTTTGGCTGAAGGGAATGTTGTTGATTTGATTGTCTATCTAGACCAGTAAAACTTTCTCTGTATCAGCAGTAGACTTTTTTGCTTTCTTATCCTTCACGTGTTAATTAGAGAATACTTTCAATTTTATTCAAGTACTTTTTCTTTGCATCTACATGTTGCCTAAGTATTTGGTGTAAAAAGCCTAGCTTTTGTCCTGTCTTGGCTTTCAGTATGCCTTCCTCACTAAGCTTAATCATTTCTAGCTTTTGATTTAAAATGAGAGAAGAATGAACACTTTCACTTGAACACTTAGAGGCCATTTTAGGGTTATTAATTAATTGGCCTAATTTTAATATCATTGTGTCTCAGGGAATAAGGAAGCCTAAGAGGAGAGAGAGAAATGGAGGAAGGTCTGGCCAGTGGAGCAGTCAGAACACATATTTATTGATTACATTTGCCATTTCATATGGGTGTAGTTCATGACATCACAAAACATTTACAGTAATAACATCAGAGATCACTGATCACAAATAACCATAGCAGATATAATAACAAAAAAGTAGGAAACACTATGAGAATTACCAAAGTATGACTCAGACAGGAAGTGAGCACATGCTGTCAAAAAATGACACCAAGAGACTTGCTCTGTGCAGGGTTGCCACAGCAGTTTGTGAAAAATGCAACATCTGCAAAACTCAATAGAATGAAACACAGTAACATGAGATACACCTGTACACTGAAAAGTTGAACTTCATATCTTGCTCACTTGAGAGACATTTTATTCAGAAGAGTTTAGTTTGTCTAGCAGGATTCTATAGAACAGATTGGTTTTATTCAGTAAACTCTATTCGGAAAACTGATATAGCCATCTAAATTCTAAAGTAGTTTTTATGTTATGAAACCTAATACTTCATGAGCAGAGTCCTAAAGTCAGCTTCTTTAAAGACAAATAAAAAACAGACCTGGATTTTGGAATCAGAAAAGGACCTTAGAGGTTTTCTAGGTTAATTTTTTTCAGTTTTCAAATTAGATAAGGACAGGTTGGGTGAGATATTTGTCCAAGTCATAGGTCTGGTATAGTGGTAAAGCTTGAATTAAATATAAGCTCTAGTTATTTACAATTTTTAAAATAAAAGAATAAACCGTTTTTCAGGCACTACCCAATCTGCACCTGGATTTTTTTTTTTCCAGATTGCTTTGAAATGAACCAAGTTGCAAATTCCTTTCTTCTCAGCCCTTAAAGCAAAAGAAGCTCTGGGAACATGGATCAGCATGCTTTTGGGGGAGGATTTACAATTTTTTTTCTTGCTTCCCCACCCCATGAAAATAAAACAAGTTGCTGTCAAATAACCTGGCCCCAGTAACTATTTCAACGGATCGGGGGAAATAAGCCCCATTGTTCATATCGAAGTAATTTACAATTATAATACATGAATTGTTCTTTAATTTTAGCAAAATTAATGAACAAAATTTAATATCTGTTGAGTATTTATAAGTCTATCTTTAAAAGTTTCTCCATTCATTATTCATTGAACATATCTGCAGTGTTGATAGCAGGTATCAAAGAAGTTTAAGACAGTCTCTGCTCTCAAGGAACTTACAGTCTCATTGGAAAGACAAGACATACACAGACGAAACATTTAAATAATAATATAATCCAGTAAGTGCTTTAGAAATTCAGAGAAAAGCAGTGATCATTGTGGGCTGGAGTGGATGGGGGGACTCCATAAAACAGGTGGGATTCGTATTAATTTTCAAAGAATGGATGGGATTTTAATACTAAGGAAAAGAGAGGGAGGGTTATTTGTGGTTGAGAAGGTAACATAAGCAAAGCATGGAGGTGCACATAGCCAGGCTTAGTGGGGAACTGGGAAGATAACCGGTCTTCTAGCACTTCAGGAGGAGGAGGAGTGGGGATAGAATTGGGGTTACAGTGATGAAGGGAGGTAATAGGTGCAAGTGATATTTTAGAGTCTAAAATAAAATTTTATATACTTTTTCATCTTCTAATCTTTGCTTTAATTTTATGGTTTTAGGCATGTTCTAGTTCAGATAAACATGCTTTAGTAACTCTTTGGCTGAAAGGCAATGTCCTTGGAGAGAAAATGGTAACCTTGGCAGATTGTCTTTGTAATAAGGACTTGAAATCCAGACTATCTTCGGAATCTTACTTCTCAGAAAGATGGACTCTTCTAAGCTTGGTATTGTCTCAACATGTTAAAAATGGTAGGAAAAATATGGCTTTTGTTTTCTAGTAGAGGATAATCCTTTGTACCTCCCTAAAAGGTACAAAGGATTGCATATTGGTTGAGAATAACAAGATTTATTCATTCAAATATCTTAATTTTATAAGCGCTCTACATTTTTATTAATCTTTGTAGCACAACTTTTAGAAGATAATAGTTTTATAATATAAAGGATTTTGAGTATAGCAGAGTTGTTCACTAATTTTGTAGACAGTTGCTATTTTCTACTTAATTCAAAATAGTTTTTTTTTTTTAATCCAAGGGCTTTTATGTGTGAGAAAATGGATTAATTTATTGATAAAATTTTTGTCTAACATATATACAATTTTTAAAAAACAATACAAGGAAAGACCCACGTATTATTAATATTTAAAACCTTTTGTCTGTTTAAACTTTTTTCTTTAGATTACTTGATTGGAGAAGTATATGTTGAAAGAATTATTGTTAAACTTCATGAAACTTTATCCGAAACAAAGAAATTGTCAGAAGCTGAAAATAGTGACTCATCAGTGTCTTTTATCTGTGATGTGGCCTATAATTATTTCAGCTCAGCAAAAGGATGCTTGCTAATGCCATCATCTGAAGATTTATTATTAACTCTCTTTCAGTTATGTGCTCAGAGCACAGAAAAAACACATTTGCCAGGTAATAGCCTACTGCTCAAATGTTTTGTTGGGAATCTCCGGCTCTGACCTTCATAGTGAGTGTAAGTGCCCAGGCTTTATTAATTGAATCATAATGTGTTTGAAAGTTTAAAGCTTTTTGAGTAAAGGTCTGCAGTCTTACACACTTTCAACTGTATGAGAATCCAAGTTGAAGATGTATGTAGACATCTTTTTGTCCTAAGTGTTCTTACTTGACGCCATGTAAATTTGGAAGAGCCTGTAATAGATGAGTTGGAATCTCAGTCCTTCTAGTCAGTAGCTGTGGTATATTGTTTAATGCCTCAGTTTCCTCATTCATGAAAGGGGGATAATAATATCTCATCTTTGTATTATAGTAGAAATTTAATCGTGGTGTATATCAGAATAGAATGGAGTTTATCTTTAAGGACTATATTCTTGCGTTTTGTGCTAATTCAGACTTAATGAAAGAACTATAAAAAATACTGTTGGTAGAGAGCTCTCCTTCCTCACACCTTTCTTTATTACTAACTTCTCTACTTGGAAAAAATGTAATTTTTTTTCACTTTGCAAAAAGAACAACTCTGTTGTAAATAAATTCAGAGTAGAAAATAATCCAACTTTTAACATCTTACCATTTTACATTTATATGGCATGATCTAGCTTATGTTATTGCATGTTTATGACAGAATCACTTTGTTTTGGCAGTTGATCATGTTTTCTTTTTTAATGGTATCTTAAAAATCTTAGACCTACAGAGTTCTTTCAGATAATTTTGTACTAGATTTTATTCAGTGAGATTACAAATTCCTATTGACATCTTGATTTTAGATTTTCTTATCTGTAAACTGAAAAACACTTGGCTCTCTGGTGTAAATTTATTGGTTCATCAAACTGGCAGTACACATAAAGAAAGTACCTTCCTACATTTGTCTGCTCTGTGGCTGAAGAACCAAGTTCAGTCTTCGTCTTTGGATATCAAAAGGTAACTTTATGTGCTCAGTCGCAGTGTGTCTCCTATATATGATTAGTCTCCTTAAATAAGATTCCATGATTAATAGGAATACCTATAAAAATGACTTTTTAGGTGAGAAATTTGCAGGACTCTGAGAGACAATCCAAACAAATGTTTCCAAAAGCATTTTAACTGTCAGTTAATTGAAGAATGATTTTTTTTTTTTTTTTGCTTCAGAATATTACAAGGGTATGCACATTCTGATTACATAATTTATTTTTATACATTTCAGGTCAAAGTTATAAGTAAGTGTGCCCTTCACCCAGGACATGTGCATTGTACCTATCAGTTGCAAATTAACCTGACTCTACCTCTAGCTGATTCCCATTGAGTTTTACTTCCATAAATGTGCATAAGTGTTGATCGAATAGTTCCAATGTAGTGTTAAATACATATGGTGTTTGTTTTTCCATACTGGCAGAGGAATGATTTTTAATAGCATACCTGTTCGACTCCTAAGTCGAACAACTGTAGATGTTGGATTAAAACCCTCACTTTGTGTTACTCGTATGTCTGGCATGGGAGGAGTCACTTACCTCTATTTTTATTTTTATCTGTTCTTTTTGTTCAGATAAGCTACTATAGGGTTTTTATAATGATATGTACCAGGATTTTCAAACTAGTTTAACATAACTACTGCAGTTAAATTCTTTGCATTATTTTTAGTCTTCAAGTCCTCTTGTCTGCTGTTGATGATTTGCTAAATGCACTTTTGGAGAGTGAGGATTCTTATCTTCTGAGAGTTTACATTGGAAGTGTAATGCCAGACAACAGTGAATGGGAAAAGATGAGACAATCTCTTCCTATGCAGGTATTTTTCAAAGTGAAGAATGCATATCTCATTCTGTAGTTTGAATTTCATGGAAGCTTAAGTATTTTTATTTTATTCTGCAGAAGGGAAAAAAGTAAATGAAATTATTATCTTGCTTTGCTTTTATGTTTCTATAAACACTCATATATCGGGATATTTGTTGTTTGAAAGGTCCCGTTGACACTGGCAGTAACCATGGTACAGAGATGAATAAGACCCAATTCTGTCCTTAAGGAGATTTATACGTGTTGATGATTTCCTGTACAGAAACTAAACTTACAGGTTTCTATGGTTTTACTAGTAAACTACTATAGATATTCTGTTAGTTCATTTTTGTTCATTTTGTACCTGAATTACATAGGTAGTATAAGTAAATAATTTAAAATAAATAATGATTTTGTTTATAATTTATTGTATTCTTCTTACAGTGGTTACATAGACCTCTTTTAGAGGGAAGACTGAGTTTGAATTATGAGTGTTTCAAAACAGATTTTAAGGAACAAGATATAAAGACACTTCCCAGCCATTTATGTACTTCAGCATTATTGAGCAAAATGATCTTAGTTGCACTGAAAAAGGAAATAGTCCTAGAAAATAATGAACTCGAGAAAATAAGTAAGTATTTACAAGCATTCAGGTAAAGTATAATGTACAAATCTAATTTTGCCTGTACTGTAATCTAAACCTTTAATTCAGGAATTTTTCATCTCCCTATTAACTATTTTAGTGATGAGAAACTTAAGGTTACTTAAGTGATAAATGTTAAAATGCAAATTGTATGGAAACATACGGAAATCTTACTATAATCTTATTAATTGTAGAGCATAATTTGGTATGAGGTTACTTACTCAAGCTGGCATGACATCATGTAAGTAGATACGGTGGCACATACCCTAAAGAAAATGAGTGCAGTTTTGCTGTTTTATCAAGGATTCTTGATTTTTGAAAATTGATACAAAATAATTTTATATATTTATAAGAAATATGTGATATTTTGATGTATTCATACAATTTGTAATGGTAAATCAGGGTAATTGGGATGTTTATTACCTGAAACATTTATCATTTCTTTGTGTTGGGAACATTTCAGATCTTCTAGCTATTTTGAAATATACAATAAATTATTGTTAACCATGGTCATCCTACTGTTCCATTGAACCCTAGGTCTTGTATCTTCTACTTAACTATACTTTTATACCTATTAATCATTAACCAACTTCTCTTTATTTCTCCCTCCCTTCTACCTTTCTCAGTCTCTGGTAATCTGGTAACCACGAATCTACTCTTCATGAGATCAACTTTTGTGGGTTTTTTTTTTTTTTTTGAGACAGAGTCTAACTTTTGCCCTCAGTAGAGTGCTGTAGCATCATAGCTCACAGCACTCTCAAACTCTTGGGCTCAAGCAATTGTCTTGCTTCAGCCTCCTGAGTAGCTGGGACTACAGGTGCCCGCCACAATGCCTGGCTGTGTTTTAGAGACAGGGGTCTTGCTCTTGCTCAGGTTGATCTCAAACCAGTGAAGTCAGGCAGTCCACCCGCCTTGGCCTCCCAAAGTGCTATGAGGAGCACTTTTTTAGGTCTCGTGTATGTGTGAGAATGTGTTATGTGTCTTTCTGTACCCAGCTTATTTCACTTAACTTAATGACCTATAGTTTTATCCATGTATTGCAAGTGACAGGATTTCATTCTTTTTTATGGCTGAAAAATATTCTGCATATGTGTACATACCACTTCTTCATTCATCTGCTGAAGAACACTTAGGTTAATTCCATATTTCTTGGCTATTGTGAATAGAGTTGTAGTAAAAATGAGAGTGCAAGTATCCCTTTGATATACTGTTTTCCTTTCCTTTGGATAAATACCCATTGGATTACTGGATCATCTCAGGTCTTACTGGGTTTGTTTGGTGTTTTGTGATTTTTTTTTTTTACATACGTGTTTCTCTTCTAAACACGTATGTATTCACTCATTCCATACAGCACCTGTGTGGAAGTAGTGCTATTGTATCTTACAGATGAGGGAAATGAGAACAGAAAAGTTATTTAACTATTTATTTAACAAGATCACCTGGCTTATAGGTATGATTTTTTTTTTTTAATTTCAGATTAATGTGACTACAAATGTTTAGGTTACCATGTTTTCATTTCTAAGGTAAAGTTAAAGTTGTAGTTGAGCCCTTCACCCAAGGGGTGTGCTGAACACCCTCACATTGTGCACATTAGGTGAGTTTTTTTGGTTACAATACACCAGTGCAAATCTTAGTATTTTTTATATATATACATCTTCTTATCATGTGGCAAGCAGTAGGAAAATTCTTTAAGTATCCCCCTAGTAACTTAGGTTCTTGTCACATTTTTAACTAATGAGAAAAAGAACCAAGTAAGATTTGGAAGAGGTGTGGTATTTTATATCAAATGTTTTCCTTTTTTTCGTTTCTACCAAGTTTCTACAGACAAGTGTTTTCCTTTTTCATTATCCTTGAACTTCTTAAAGCAGATTGGAAAATCAGTTCCTAGATGTTTGAGATGGGAGTGGGCTTAACAGTGTGAGAAAATGGGACAAAAAAGTGAAAATAATTGAAGGGTTTGTTGACAAAGTTCATTTGATAATTTGGTGCCATCCATTCTATTAGTTGCAGAGCTACTGTATTCACTGCAGTGGTGTGAAGAATTAGACAATCCTCCTATTTTTCTAACTGGATTTTGTGAAATGCTTCAAAAAATGAATATTACATATGATAACTTACGTGTACTTGGTAATACTTCTGGCCTTTTGCAGCTGTTATTTAACAGGTAATGATCCCTTTTAAGAATACCTTTGAATTTCCATTTTTTAACTGAATATTTTACTTGTTTATGGCTTTGCCTTCTGTTAAGATATAAACCTACTTTATGCTAATGTATTGGTCAGAGAGATGATCTAATATAATCCCTATTCTTTTTTTTTTTTTTTTTTTTTTTGCAGTTTTTGGCCGGGGCTGGGTTTGAACCCGCCACCTCCAATATATGGGGCCGGTGCCCTACTCCTTTGAGCCATAGGCGCCGCCCATTGATCCCTATTCTTAATAATAAATGCTTTTAGATATTAAATACTTCATTTAATCTTCTGGTGAGATATTTAGACTCTGCCTTTTTTATTAAATCCATGAGTACATTTAGGGAGATGACAATAAAAGAAATTAGAACCCTATAGAAGTTGTTGAATTTATCTCTGTGACCCATCCTCTCAAGTTTAACTTTTATCTTTCCTGTTGTTATACGTATGTCTTGATTTTATAATCACAATACACTTTCCCCTAGATGAGGAAGGTGGTATGAAAACAGAATCCTCAGAGTTTATAGCAGTTAGATGTTTAGCTTATTGAAGTGACTGTGTTGAACTCCTTCCTCTATAATTTGTCACTTGTCTATAGCATTTCAGCATGCTTCCTCTCCAATCCTACTACACTTACTTGATACTCAATTTTTGTCTGTGAATATCAGTACCTCCTTGGTTCTTCAACTTAAGATAGCCTGGGTGTCTTCTGGGAGATGTTTCTTCTAAGCTACAGCCTCTGATCTTCAAGCTAAGGTCATCTCCCCCATTGGGACAGGAGGGCCTCTGTGGTTACCTTGAGGTGAGAGCGCAGTACTAGTTGTGAAGGGAGTAGTGAAAGCCTAAACCCCAATCCTTTGGTCAATTAATGGCAGTTGCTTGGTGCAATGTCCTGGGTGAATTAATGCCCTCCCAAGTGATCTATTTAATTCTGTAAAAGGAATATAGGTAGCCAGTTTTTTAAAATTTCATTAAGAACACTTCTAAATGAAATGTAATTTTTTTTTCCTTTTTCAGATCCAGAGAACATGGCACACTTTGGTCTCTTATTATTGCTAAGTTGATTATTTCCCGAAGCATTTCATCTGATGAAGTAAAACCACATTATAGGAGAAAAGAAAGGTGTTCTTATTTAAAATATTTTTAATTTGTAATGTATTGTCATTGGTCACCTTGGCAATGCCTAAGTGATGCATAATGTCTAATGAATCAGGACCAGAAAGCTTAGGAAATGAGGAAATGTAATTAATAGAAATTAGAATTAAGACTAAAATTATTTTAGGTTAAGAATGTACTTATTTTTACTAAGCATTTTTAACGATATAACCTCTTGTGGAATTTTATACAGTACTTATTTTAACTAATGGTATTGTATAAACTTATTCTCTTTTCCTCAGAAATCTTTTTTTCCCTCCCTAACACCCTTCCATCACTTTGCTATATCAAAGTGGTAGAGAAAGTTACTTACTCCTCTCTTCTTAAATTTTAAGAATCATCCTATTGAAATATAGTCTAGAAATGTAGTAAATATATTCTTAAGACAAGTAGATTGTGGGTTTGGGCTTAATAGTGAAGCTCAGCATCCAAATTGATGCTTAGCTGAGACTTACCAAAAGCATTTTGAATTTACTAACTTACCAAGGAGAATTCTGAAACGATAAAAGTATGTCCTATGATAGTAGAATTTTAAATTAATTTTGGCTTTTTAAAATCTTATTTAAAAAAATTAAAATCCTTTTTAGTTTGAAGTAACTGTGAAACCACATGAACATGTAAGAAATAATACAAAGAATAGCCTTCAAGTATAGAACCATTTCATTAGAAGGATCTCTCATGTTAGTTAGCCGACTGTATCCTCAGTCACTTACCTTCCTACCATTCTCCTCATCCCTAGCAACTACTAATCTGTTCTCCATCTCTATAATTATGTTATTTAAGAATATTATATAAGTGGAATCGTACAGTATATAACTTTTTAATATTAGTTTTTTATTTGGCATAATTTTTTCTAAAATATTATTCTAAAATACGGAATTAGCTAAGGAACTGTTAGAACTCATTACTTAGGAGATGAATATATATTTGACGTTAAAAAATCAATACTTTTCTTATTTACTTATAAATTTAAAAAATGGCATGGGGGAAGAAAGATTCCATCCACAATGACAACAAAAAACTATAACTACCTAAGAATAAGTTTAACTAAAATTATAATTATAAAACTTTAATAAAGATCACAAAAGGTAGGAAAAAATAGTTATATCAACCTATAATGTCAGTACAGACTTAATCAAAATTTCAGCAACAATTTTTTTTTTTTTTTTATTGTTGGGAATTCATTGAGGGTACAATAAGCCAGGTTACACTGATTGCATTTGTTACGTGACGTCCTTCTTGCAAACCTATCTTGGCCCCAAAAAGTGTGGCATGCACCAAGGCCCCACGCCCCTCCTTCCTTCCCTCTCTCTGCTCTTCCTTTCCCCACCCCGCCCTCCTTTCTCTCTATGCTCTCCCCTTCCCTCACCTTCACCGTGACCTTAATTGTCATTAATTGTCCTCATATCAAAATTGAGTACATAGGATTCATGCTTCTCCATTCTTGTGATGCTTTACTAAGAATAATGTCTTCCACTTCCATCCAGGTTAATATGAAGGATGTAAAGTCTCTATTTTTTTTAATAGCTGAATAGTATTCCATGGTATACATATACCACAGCTTGTTAATCCATTCCTGGGTTGGTGGGCATTTAGGCTGTTTCCACATTTTGGTGATTGTAAATTAAGCTGCAATAAACAGTCCAGTACAAGTGTCCTTATGATAAAAGGATTTCTTTCCTTCTGGGTAGATGCCCAGTAATGGGATTGCAGGATCAAATGGGAGGTCTAGCTTGAGTGCTTTGAGGTTTCTCCATACTTCCTTCCAGAAAGATTGTACTAGTTTGCAGTCCCACCAGCAGTGTAAAAGTGTTCCCTTCTCTCCACATCCACGCCAGCATCGGCAGTTTTGAGATTTTGTGATGTGGGCCATTCTCGCCGGGGTTAGATGGTATCTCAGGGTTGTTTTGATTTGCATTTCTCTAATAGATAGAGATGATGAACATTTTTTCATATGTTTGTTAGCCATTCGTCTGTCTTCTTTAGAGAAGGTTCTATTCATGTCTCTTGCCCATTGATATATGAGATTTTTGGCTTTTTTCATGTGGATTAATTTGAGTTCTCTATACATCCTAGTTATAAAGCTTTTGTCTGATTCAGAATACTGAAATATCCTTTCCCATTGTGTAGGTTGTCTCTTTGCTTTGGTTGTTGTCTCCTTAGATGTACAGAAGCTTTTCAGTTTAATGAAGTCCCATTTGTTTATTTTTGTTGTTGTTACAATTGCCATAGCAGTCTTCTTCATGAAGTCTTTCCCCAGGTCAATATCTTCCAGTGTTTTTCCTATGCTTTCTATAAGGATTTTTATTGTTTCATGCCTTAAATTTAAGTCTTTTATCCATCTTGAATCAATTTTTGTGAGTGGGGAAAGGTGTAGGTCCAGTTTCAGTCTTTTACATATGGATATCCAGTTCTCCCAACACCATTTATTGAATAGGGAGTCTTTCCCCCAAGGTATGTTCCTGTTTGGTTTATTGAAGATGAGGTGGCTGTAAGATGTTAGTTTCATTTCCTGGTTTTCTGTTTGATTCCAAGTGTCTATGTCTCTATTTTTGTGCTAGTACCATGCTGTCTTGACAACTACGGCTTTGTAGTACAGCCTAAAATCTGGTGTGGTGATGCCCCCAGCTTTATTTTTATTACTGAGAACTGCCTTAGCTATACCAGGTTTTTTCTGGTTCCATACAAAATGCAGAATCATTTTCTCCAAATCTTGAAAGTACGATGTTGGTATTTTAATAGGAATGGCATTGAATAGGTAGATTGCTTTGGGAAGTATAGACATTTTAACAATGTTGATTCTTCCCGTCCATGAGCATGGTATGTTCTTCCATTTGTTAATATCCTCTGCTATTTCCTTTCTGAGGATTTCATAGTTTTCTTTATAGAGGTCCTTCACCTCCTTCGTTAGGTATATTCCTAGGTATTTCATTTTCTTTGAAACTATGGTGAAGGGAGTTGTGTCCTTAATTAGCTTCTCTTCTTGACTGTTATTGGCATATACAAAGGCTGCTGACTTGTGGACATTGATTTTATATCCTGAAACATTACTGTATTTTTTGATGACTTCTAGGAGTCTTGTGGTTGAGTCTTTGGGATTCTCTAAGTATAAGATCATGTCGTCAGCAAAAAGGTAGAGTTTGACCTCTTCTGCTCCCATTTGGATTCCCTTTATTTCCTTGTCTTGCCTAATTGTATTAGCTAGAACTTCTAGCACTATGTTGAATAGTAAAGGTGACAGAGGACAACCTTGTCTGGTTCCAGTTCTAAGAGGAAAAGCTTTCAGTTTTACTCCATTCAGTAAAATATTAGCTGTGGGTTTGTCATAGATAGCTTCAATCAGTTTTAGAAATGTGCCACCTATGCCTATAATCTTCAGTATTCTAATTAGAAAAGGATGCTGGATATTATCAAATGCTTTTTCTTCATCTATTGAGAGGATCATATGATCTTTATTTTTGCTTCTGTTAATACGGTGGATAATGTTTATGGACGTGCGTATGTTAAACCAGCCATGCATCCCTGGGATGAAGCCTCCTTGATCATGATGTATGACTTTTTTGATGATAAGCTGTAATCTGTTGGCTAGGATTTTGCTGAGAATTTTTGCATCTATTTTCATTAGTGAGATTGGTCTGAAATGCTCCTTTTTGGTTGGGTCTTTTCCTGGTTTTGGTATCAGGGTGATGTTTGCTTCATAGAACGTATTGGGGAAATTTCTTCCTCCTCAATTTTTTGGAATAATTTCTGCAGTACAGGAATAAGCTCTTCCTTGAAGGTTTGATAGAATTCTGGTGTGAAGCCATCTGGACCAGGGCATTTTTTGGTTGGAAGATTTTTTATTGTTTCTTTGATCTCAGTGCTTGAAATTGGTCTGTTCAGGAGCTCTATTTCTTCCTGGGTAAGTCTAGGGAGAGGGTGTGATTCCAAATATTGATCCTTTTTTTTCACATTGTCAAATTTCTGGGCATAGAGTTTCTGGGCATAGTATTCAGAGATGATCTCTAGTATGTCTGTGGGATCAGTTGTTATTTTCCCTTTATCATTTTTGATTGAGGTACTAGAGATTTTACTTTTCTATGTCTTGTTAGTCTGGCCAATGGTTTATCTATTTTATTTATTTTTTCAAAAAACCAACTCCTTGTTTCATTAATTTTCTGAATGATTCTTTTGTTTTCAATTTCTTTGATCTCTGATTTGATTTTGGATATTTCTTTTCTTCTACTGGATTTAGGCTTAGATTGTTCTTCTTTTTCCAATTCCATAAGATGGCTTGTGAGTTTGTTGATGTGCTCTCTCTCTGTTTTTCGAATGTATGCATCTAAAGTGATACATTTTCCTCTTTTGCAATATCCCCAGGTTTTGGTAGCTTGTGTCTTCATTGTTGTTATGCTCAAGGAAGTTAATGATTTCCTGTTTTATTTCTTCCTGCACCCATCTGTTATTCAACAGAAGGTTTTTTAATTTGTGTGGGGTCGAACGTTTTTGTTAGAGTTAAGTTCCACCTTTAGTGCCTTATGGTCTGAGAAGATACAATGTAAAATTTCAGTTCTTTTTATTCTGTTGATATTTGTTTTGTGTCCCAGGATATGATCAATTTTGGAGAATGTTCCATGGGGTGATGAGAAGAATGTATATTCTTTATCTTTGGGATGGAGTGTTCTATATGCGTCTATCAAGCACAGTTGTTCTAGGGTCTCATTTATATCTCTTATATCTTTGTTTAATTTCTTTTTTTTTTTTGATCTTTTTTTTTTTGGTAGAGACAGAGTCTCACTTTATTGCCCTCGGTAGAGTGCCGTGGCCTCACACAGCTCACAACAACCTCCAACTCCTGGGCTTAAGCGATTCTCTTGCCTCAGCCTCCCAAGTAGCTGGGACTACAGGTGCCTGCCACAACGCCCAGCTATTTTTTGGTTGCACTTTGGCCGGGGCCTGGTTTGAACCCATCACCCTCGGTATATGGGGCCGGCGCCTTACCGACTGAGCCATAGGCGCCGCCCTCTTTGTTTAATTTCTGTTGAGTATCTGTCCAGCTCTGTAAGAGGAGTGTTAAAGTCCCCTGTTATGATGGTATTATCAGATATCATATTGCTCAGACTGAGTAAGGTCTGTTTCAAGAATCTGGGAGCATTTAAATTGGGTGCATAAATATTTAGAATTGAAACATCTTCTTGTTGTATTTTTCCCTTGACCAATATAAAGTGACCATCTTTGTCTTTTTTGACTTTAGTTGCTTTAAATCCACATGTATCTGAAAATAAGATCACAACTCCTCTTTTCTTCTGAATGCCATTTGGCTGAAAAATTGTCTTCCAACCCTTGAGTCAGAGTTTTAATTTGTCTTTTGAAGCCAGGTGTGTTTTCTGCAGACAGCAAATGGATGGCTTGTGTTTTTTAATCCAGTCAGCCAATCTATGTCTCTTTAGTGGGGAATTCAAGCCATTAACAGTTATTGAGATAATTGATAAGTGTGGTAGTGTTCTATTCATCTTGTTTTGTGAGAGTCCAATGCTTAATTTTATCTTTTGCGTCCGTGTGGAAGTTAGGTTCTGTCCTTTAATTTCTGAATTTTTACTTTGCTGCTGATCCATTGTGATGGTCAGTGTGTAGGACAGGTTGAAGTATTTCCTGTAGAGATGGTCTTGTTGTGGCAAATTTCCTCGATGTTTGTATATCCATAAATGGTTTGATTTCTCCGTCAATTTTAAAGCTTAGCTTAGCAGGATATAGAATTCTGGGCTGGAAATTGTTCTGTTTAAGTAGATTAAAGGTAGATGACTATTGTCTTCTTGCTTGGAAAGTTTCATTAGAGAAGTCCGCAGTCACTCTGATGGATTTGCCCCTATAGGTTAACTGGCACTTACTCCTGGCAGCTTGCAGAATCTTTTCTTTTGTCTTGACTTTGGACAGGTTCATCACAATGTGTCTTGGAGAAGCTCGGTTAGAGTTGAATCGACCTCGGGTCCGATATCCCTGAAAGCAGTGTGTCAGAATCTTTGGTGATATTTGGGAAATTTTCATTTATAATATTCTCTAGTATGGCTTCCATTCCTCTGGGGCATTCTTCTTCCCCTTCTGGAATTCCTATAACTTGTATGTTGAAATGCTTCATAAAATCCCGTATTCTGACAGTGAACATTCTGCTTTCTCTCTCTTCTTCTTCTGCCTCTTTAACTATCTGAGTTATCTCAAGAACTTTGTCCTCTACCTCTGAAATTCTTTCTTCTGCATGGTCTAACCTGTTGCTGATACTTTCTGTTGCATCTTTAAGTTCCCTAATTGACTGCTTCAGTTCCTTCAGCTCTGCTATATCCTTTCTATATTCTTCATATCATTCATCTCTTATTTGATTCTGTTTTTGGATTTTTTTTTGGTTATTTTCCACTTTATTAGCAGTTTCCTTCATTGTTTCCATCATTTCCTACATTGTTTTCATCATGTGTATTCTAAATTCCCTTTCTGTCATTCCTAACATTTCTTTATAGGTGGAATCCTCAGCAGTAGCTACCTCATGATCCCTTGGAGGGGTTGCTCTTGACTAGTTCTTCATGTTGCCTGGAGTTTTCTGCTGATTCTTCCTCATGAGTGATTTCTTTTAACTGTTTCCTTGCCCTAATTTTCCTTTCACTTCCTCTTGCTCTTTAAGGTCCCGTGCCAGTGGACTAAGGTTTCGATGAGTCCTTTTGGTACATGACCAGAAGGATGAGAAGGTTGAAGAGCAAGAAGGGATAAAAGAAAGGAAACAAAGAAAGAAAAGAAAATAGAGAAAGGAGAGGGGGTGGTTAAAAGGGAATATTGACAAAAGGAAGAGAGGCACAGAAAGAGGGAGACAGAGCAATATAGGTGAACAGTAGGGTACTTTGACACAACCTTAAAAAAACCTTAACCTCTGTAGGTACCCGGTTGGGTGGTTCCCTTGAGGTCAGCAACTCTTTGCTAACCTGATCGGTCACAGTACCCCACCTCCACCAAGTAGAGGGGAAAGACAAAAATGCTATAAATCAAACCAAGCAAACAGAAAACTTGACGGGATAAAATTGGGTGAAAAACCAAATAATATGTGTAGAAACACTAGCGAAAATGATGTTCTAATTATTGAAAAAGGCTGCAATGGGAAATTGTATTTAAACTAGAAAAATGGAGAAAGAAAAGAAAGAAAAGAAAAGAAAAAATCTGTAATGAAAAGGTTGAAATTAAAAAACAAAACAACAACAAAATAAAAAATAAACCAAAAATTAACAAAAACAAAGCAGTATATATATCTTGTTGAATATTGTCTGGGAACAGGTGGTCTGGGCAACAGAGGTATGAGATGTTAATCACAATGCTGATACAACTGGAGCCCTTGGCTGATTTCTTAAACCCCGCAGGGTGGAAACCCTAAATCTCTCTTCAGCCCTCTTAAAAGGCACTTTAAACTTCTAAACTTGGCTAAGCAGAAGCTTTCCCAGGAAAGTGCTTGTCGCCGGGATCACTGCTGAAGTGGCTATCCTCTTACCCAGTGCCAAAACTGATCTCACCCTGCCCCTGAGGATTAAGGCTGTAAGGTGGCTAAGTCCCCACCTTTAGGCTGCTCAGTCACTGGATTACGAGCTCCCGCCCAATCCTTGCTCTGCGACCCTGAGGGCGGAGCTTTCTGGGGCAGTTCTCTCACAATGCTCCCTGCGGCCCACAGCCGAACACTATTAGCTCCGTCCGGGTCAGCGGCTCAGTCTGGAGCCCTATACAATGCCCAAAGTTCTCTGCACTCCTGCTCAAGCTCTCCCCAAGGCAGTTCAACTGAATGCCAAGTCTAAAAACAACAAAACAGTTCAAAACAGCAGTGAGGCCTTTCCAGTTTACAGTCTCGCTGCTGCTGTACTTACTGCTGCTGGGGGGATTAGACCGGTTGAACACACAACCACTTGCAAGTTTTCCACTTTTTTTGTTCTCCTCTTGGGGTCCAGAAGTCTCTTGCTGACTCCCTGTATCCTCAAAGGGATGATTATAGGCAGATCCCACCAGCCAGAGATGCTTGGAGCCTTATCTCCCCAGACTTACCGTGCCCAGTTGCAGGGAAGCTGTTACTTGGCCGCCATCTTGCTCTCATTCCTCAGCAACAATTTTTTAAAAACTTGGTAAACTGTCTTAATGAAGTATATACATTTGAAGGGCAAATGCTTAAGAATAGCTAGGAAATTGTTGAAAGGAAAAAGTGAAAGGGATTAACCTTACCAAATGTAAAATATACTATTAAAGTATCATGATTAAGCAATATAAAATTGGACAGCATAAGGCAAATCAGTGGCTATAGAGTCCAAAACCCCAGACATATTAGTGGCTCTAGAGTTTAGAAACTAATCCACACAAATGTGAATTTAGTTTTTGATGTATGTGGCATTTCAAATCATTGAAGTGAGACAATAATAAACAATAACAGGAGAATTGGACAAGTGTTTGGAAAAAAATAAAATGATCCCCCCTCCTTTACAGTATACATAAAAAGTTATATATTTTATTTTGTAAAAATGAAAACTTCTTGCAATTGAAGTGCCCATCAGTGGGATGAATGAATGAAAGTGTGGTATATACATCAATGAAATATTATTTACCCTTTAAAAGGAAGGAAATTCTAACACATGCTACCACGTGGATGAGTCTTGATGACATTATAAGCAAATAAACCCCAGACCTATACTCTATGATTCCTCTTACGTGAGCTACCTAGAATAGTCCAATTCACACAGACAAAAAGTAGCATAGTGGTTGCCCAGGGCTGGGTGAAGAGAGAAATGGAGAATTCTTTAATACATTATAGTTTTAGTTTTGCAAAATGGAAAAATTTCTTGAGCAGCGGTTCTCAACCTGTAGGTCATGACCCCTTTGTAACAATGAAAATACATCCTGCATATCAAATATTTATATTACGGTTTATAACAGTAGCAAAATTACAGTTTTGAAGTAGCAGTGAAAATAATTTTATGGTTGGGGGTCACCAAAACATGAAGAACTATATTAAAGGGTCGCGGCATTAGGAAGGTTGAGAACCACTGTTCTAGAGAATTTTCTGCACATTTTGCACAACAATGTGAATGACCTTAACACTGTTAAACCTTATACATTTAAAAATGGTTAATATGGGCTGGGCGTGGTGTCTCTCACCTGTAATCGTAGCACTGTGGGAGGCCAAGGAGGGTGGATTGCCTAAGCTCACAGGTTTGAGACCAGCTTGGGCAAGAGTGAGACCCCATCTCTAAAAATAGTTGAGCATTGTGCCAGGTAGGTGCCTGTAGTCCCAACTACTTGGGAGGCTGAGGCAAGAGGATTGCTTGAGCCCAAGAGTCTGAGGTTGCTATGAGCTGTGACACCATGGCACTCTCTACCAAGGTCAACAAAGTGAGACTCTATCTCAAAAACAAAATAAACAAGAAAACAGTAAAAATGGTTAATATATAAATACAGATTTTCACCTGAGGCTAGGAGTTTGAGACCAGCCATGGCAACATAAGCAAGATCACATCTCTACCAAATATAAAAAAATTAGCTTAGTGCAGTAGCACACACCTATGGTCCTAGCTACTTGGTAGCCTAGGCAGGAAGATCACTTGAGCTTCAAGGCTACAGTGAGGTGTGATCATGCTATTACACTCCACCTGGGTGACAGAGTTAAGACCCTCTCTCAAAAAATTAAATAAATGAATAAATTTTATGTTATATGTATTTTACTATAATTAAAAAAATTTTTAAATTCCTTTGAAAAATGAAAACTTCCAGTGACAAAAATGTAATAAAGATTATAGAACAAATGACAAAATAGAAGGATATATTTGCAAGTTAACAAAAATTTCTGTAATAATGTAATCCTTTAAATCAGTAAAGATGTCTAAATTAAAAATTGTAGCTGGGTGCAGTGACTCATGTCTAATCTTAGCATTTTGGGAGGCCAAAAGTGGGTAGACCGCTTGAGCTCAGGAGTTTGAGACCAGCCTGAGCAAGAGTGAGACCCCTTCTGTAAAAAACTAGCCAGGTATTGTGGTGGACACCTATAGACCCAGCAGCTCGGGAGGCTGAAGCAAGAGGATCAATTGAACCCAAGAATTTGAGGTTGCTGTGAGCTATGCAGTCCTAGCACTATATAGAGGGTGACAAAGTGAGACACTGTTTCAATAAATAAATAAGGACTTGAGCAGCTAATTCATAGATGAATTGTTCAAAGGTAATACACTAATGAAATGTAGAAAATGAAAGGATTCGTCTTTTTAGTCATGGCAGAAGTACAAATTAAAAGCAGCACATTTTATTTACCATATTAGCAGAAATTAAAAAGATACATTAAGTTTGTAGCAAAATAGTCACACTTGTGCATTTTTGATGAAAGTGTAAGTTGATTACACTTTTTTGGAAAGCCATTTGAGATTGCTATAACATAATACATTCAGATCCTTTGATCCTTCAGTTCTGCTTCTAGGAATCTAGTCTAAAGAGATTTTTGTGCATGTGCAGAATAATATTTGCTAAAGGGCATTTATTGAGACATAATTTCTAAGAGCAAAAATTTTGGGGGAAAAATAACTAAACGTCCGCTAGTAGGAAAATAGCTAAACAATGATATACCATAGTAGGGAGTGTTTTATAGACTTTGCTTTTGTTATGTAGCTTTAAACAGAATACCTTCTATGTATATGTTTTGACAGGACAATCTATAACGTGTATAAGTAGAAATATTAGGATAATATGTTTAGTGTAATCCCTTTTCTGTGAATAAAAGCTACTATATATGTATATGTTCAAAGAAAGGGCACATAAGTGGTACTGTTTAAATTAAGTCAATTGACACTTAGACTGTAATCTCATATTGCTAGTATAATTTTCAAAAATCATACATGGGGGAAGGTATATATGCTCATTTAAAAAATTATAAATATGCAGAAAAGAGAAACAAGCAGCAAAGAAACATCCACAATTTTATCAAGTCAGTATTTGTCAATCTCTTATCTTAGTTTCTTTTATTTTTGTGTATAATTGTTTATATGGTAGAATTATTAGACTTTTTGAATAGTCTAAGAGGAATATTATGAAATAAGTGAATATTGAGAATAAATGTAATTTTACTTTTTATTTTCTTTTAAACAGTTTTTTCCCATTAACTAAAGGCAATTTGCATACCATTCAAAGTCTGTGTCCATTTTTGTCAAAAGAAGAAAAGAAAGAATTTAGCGCCCCATGTGTACCTGCTCTTTTGGGCTGGACTAAGAAAGACCTTTGCAGTACTAATGGTTAGTTGCTTGATCATATTTCACTAATTTAATTATTGCTTGAGATGAATGAAGTGTTTCTTAATGTATAACATCAAATCTAGCAGAGATAAATTATAGCTGATTTGTTCCAGTTTATATGGATGAGTGTCATTAAACAGTGACTATTACCATTTGGGTGTATAGAAATGGTACAGCTTTAAGGGAAGATTTATACCTACAAATAACCTTCAAAGTGTCCACCCTTTTTTCTTTTCTGCTGCACATTGGAAGAATGAGTTGTCTTGGGCCACACAGTAAATACTCAAACACTAACGAAAGTTGATGAGCAAAAGGTCTGTGCATACTTTTTGTAACATGTGGGTCACTGTGAAAGTTTGAGACACAATCAACAGTGCGCTTTCTGATGCATTTGTGCAAGTTTCAACTTGCTTGGCTGATTGTTCTTGCTGGGAGGGGCTCATTTGTTTCCATCCACATGAATTTTACATTTCTTGATTTTTATGTATCTCAAAATGACCTATGTATCCACCACCACAGGTAAACAAAACAGTTCTCAAATAATCTGCATGCGGCCACCCCTGCATCATTTTTTTTTTTTTTTTTTTTGAGACAGTCTCTCACTCTGGCATCCTGAATAGAGTGCTGTGGCATCATAGCTCACAGCAACCTCAGGCTGTTGGGCTCAAGCACCTCAGTTTTTTTTCCCTATTTTTAGTAGAGACAGGGGTCTCGAACTCCTAAGCTTAAGCTATCCACCCACCTTGGCCTCCCAGGGTGCTAGGATTACAGGCGTGAGCCACTGCACCCAGCCTCCATCTGTAGTTTTTAAAGCATTGCCTCATTTCTTTCTTTCTAAAAAGGCAAAGGAGGGACTAGCTTTTATTGTATTTGAATCTGTTTTGAGGGCTCTGCACTTTATTCCTTTGCTATTAATAATAAACACTGAGTACTAGCTACGTGGCAGTTCCCATTTTAGAGAAGACAGACATAAATATATATCAAGCGGTCACTGATGTAAAAAACAAGATGTACTATGTGTCTAGTTGCAGAAAGGAGCTTCCCCTCTGCTTTTAGATGGCAATGACGATTTCACAAATATTTCAGATGGATGTTGAAGAACAAATAGTGTTCCATATAGACATAGTTAGGGAAGGACATTCCTGTTGCACAAAAATGTACACGGGTGTACACTGTGTACACATGGATGGAAAGTAGAACATACTGTTCACCAATTCATATATTCACTCAGTAAGCATGTACTATCTGTGGTTAATTTGTATAGCGTCTCCAGTCTTTAGAATCCCTACCATTTCTCAAAATCTATCCTCTGGTGCATATTAAGAACCTCAGTCCCCAACCTTCTAACCTTAAATGCCAGCCAGTTGGAACTATCCATGTATTGACTTATATACTCTCTGACTATGAGGTTTTTTTTGTTTTTATTTGAGAGGTGAGTGTGCTGACTATGTCTTATACAAAAGAGACCAAACCAAAAAACAGTATAGGTTAGTTTAAATCACAACATCATTCCCTTACTGACTCCCAGATTCCCTATTCTGTGCTAGGTGCTGGGTATGGAGACAGGGCCTCTGGGCTGTGGAGCTTACAAGCTCATTTCTTTACTCTTTCATATAAGCCATTTTTATAGTTCTCAACCTAGGCACAGCTGGAGAAGTTTTCAACTACCTAAAGTAGACTTTCTGTTTTGTAGCAGTAATGCAATTTAAAAAGTGTCTTCATTTTGAATTTTTCTTTAGGAGGTTTTGGACATCTTGCCATTTTCAATTCTTGTCTGCAAACAAAAAGCATAGATGATGGAGAGCTATTACATGGTATAATAAAAATTATAATGTCCTGGAAGAAAGAACATGAAGATATTTTTCTTTTCAGTTGGTAGGTGATATGCTTTACTATGCTTTCTCCCTATTTACAATGCATATGCAGATCATATATTTTATAGTCACAGCATTATAGAGTAATAATGGTAGACATTTAAGGCAGTCAATTTATAGGTATATAAAACTTAAAATAGAATACCTTCTAATGGAGTGTCACTATAATTCTTTAATACTTTTTTGTTGTTATTTTGATTTTGTCTTTATCACAGTAATCTGTCAGAAGCAAGTCCCGAGGTTTTGGGTATAAATATAGAAATAATCCGTTTCCTGTGCCTATTTCTGAAATATTGCTCATCTCCTTTGGCAGAGAGTGAATGGGACTTCATCATGTGCTCCATGTTGGCTTGGTTGGAGGTAAATTAACTTGCTATGTAATCACCTTTTTTGGGTCTTTTACATACCTTTGTATCAGAACTATTTACTAATCTTATTCTTCGAGAAGTGATTCTACTCTGCTCCTCTGTGAACATTTAAAATACTTGAGGAGATTTTGTACCTGCTGGAAGTTTAATAACTCTCAGTATCCTTCAGTGACCAAATTCCTAACTACTATTAAACTTTTCTCTCCATTGCCATATTACAATATTTGCAGCACAACTCTCAGGGTTTTTTTTTATCTTTTCATGACAAGTTTCTGGTCTTTTTTGGTTTTAATTATTTCTAAAATGTACTGTGTCCATATTGTCAGAGTAATGCATTAAAGATTAGCACATTCAGAGGGAACTAGTCTAATTTTTATGACCCAAAGCAAAACAGAGATATAATACTTTTGGGTTCTAAGGCAGCAAGTCAATTGGGGTGAAATTGGTCTGAATCTCTGCTTTGCCAGCAATTAGCTGTTATAACTTACGATTTTAAACTTGAACTATTCGAATGTTAGTTTTCTTATTTTAAATTGATACCACACAACTTGTAGAGCTACTAAGAAGATTAGGAATGTGTATTTAATGTATTTGACTTGGTAAATGGTAGGAGATATTTTCTTGCATAGTTTAGAAATAAAGACATTTCAGAATAAATTGCTCATTAATGATTCTAATTCATAGTATTTCATTTTTAGTAAAAGTTATTTTGATGTAAAATATACATTTTTCCTGAGATTATACACTTAAACTGCTTTTTATTTTAAAATTTAAAGAAAGAGGAACCTCTCTTTATTGCCTTTATTTATAGTATTCTGATAGAAATCTGTTTATTTCATTTTTATTATTTCTTCAGACAGCAAGTGAGAATCAGGCATTATATCCTCTTCCACTCGTGCAATTGTTTGCCTGTGTCAGCTGTGATTTGGCCTGTGACCTCAGTGCTTATTTTGATTCCACAACTCAGGATACTGCTGGCAAGCTTCCTGTAAATCTAATCAGTGAATGGAAAGAATTTTTTTCTCAAGGCATCCACAGTTTGCTTTTACCTATTTTGGTGACTGTTACAGGCAAGTGAAAAAGAGAATATTAATGAGATTTATTGGAAATGACATATTGAAAAATTCAAAACAAAGTCTTTGGATGTTTAAATCAAATACTCCTAAATAGTAAAAGAAAAGAGCCAGAAGAGAAAGCTTAGCTTTTGTTTTATAAATAAGAATTGAAAAATGGCCAAGTAATACAATGATCATTGCGAATTAAAACAGTAATTCACATAACATGAATAGATTACATAATATAACCTTTCCATTGAACATTTGCTTTCTTTTTTAAGAATGAGATAAAAGTCATTAGAACAGTTAAGATTAACTGAAATCTACATATTCAATTCTTTTTTTTTTTATTGTTGGGGATTCATTGAGGGTACAATAAGCCAGGTTACACTGATTGCAATTGTTAGGTAGAGTCCCTCTTGCAATCATGTCTTGTCCCCATAAAGTGTGACACACACCAAGGCCCCACCCCCCTCCCTCCGTCCCTCTTTCTGCTTCCCCCCCCATAACCTTAATTGTCATTAATTGTCCTCATATCAAAATTGAGTACATAGGATTCATGCTTCTCCATTCTTGTGATGCTTTACTAAGAATAATGTCTTCCACTTCCATCCAGGTTAATACGAAGGATGTAAAATCTCCATTTTTTTTAATAGCTGAATAGTATTCCATGGTATACATATACCACAGCTTGTTAATCCATTCCTGGGTTGGTTACATATTCAATTCTTATTTCTAGTTAGGAATGCTATGATGTTTGTCTAGTTTTTATTTCACTTTCTTATATTTGATTGCATATAGATCAGTTGAGCCATATTACAACTGACTTTCTTTTGGGATATGGATGTTCTTTTTCTTTTTCTCATCAGGAGAAAACAAAGACATATCTGAAACATCCTTTCAGAATGCAATGCTGAAGCCCATGTGTGAAACATTAAAATATATATCAAAAGATCAGCTTTTGAGTCACAAACTTCCTGTAAGATTGGTTGCTGACCAAAAAACAAACTTGCCAGAATATCTCCAGACTTTGCTAAATACATTGGCCCCATTACTCCTCTTCAGAGCTAGACCTGTGCAAATTGCTGTTTATCATATGTTATACAAGTAAGCATTTTTCTAATTGAATCAGTGTTATTAGTGGTCTAAAAAGTAGAATGTATATTTAGTTTTTACATTTATTTATTTGAGACAGTCTCACTTTGTTGCCCTTGGTAGAGTGCCAAAGTATCATAGTTCACAGAAACCTCACACTCTTGGGCTCAAGTGATCCTCTTGACTCAGTTTTTCATTTATAGTAGAGATGGAGCCTTATTCTTGCTGAGGCTGGTCTCTGAATTTCTGAGCTCAAGCCATCTACCCATCTCGGCCTCCCAGAGTATTAGGGTTACAGGTTTGAGCCACTGTGCCCATCTAATTTTTTTGATTCTTAAAAAATGTCAAATTTAAAAAAGTAATAGGAAATGTTGATTATTTATTTCAGAACAGGGACACAAGGTTGTTTGATCTTTTAGATTATTGTTCTCCATTCACATTTATATTTAGATAGTCTTGGCCACAGACAGTTATGTCAGAGAAAGAAAACTCATTAAATTAGTCTTTCTGCTCTTGAACATTATTTAACAGTGGGCCATTTAAAATAAAGTATTTAAAAATAATGTTCTAATTTCCAGATTGATGCCTGAGTTACCACAATATGATCAGGATAATCTAAAGTCCTATGGAGATGAAGAAGAAGAACCAGCCTTGTAAGGGTTTTTCTTTTTCTTTTTTTTTTAATAATTTGTTTTACTAAATTCTCATAATTCACCTCACTTAGAATGTCTTTAGAAGACTAGAGCAACATAGAAGCTCTAAATTTAAGGTACACGTATATTCATTCTACACAGTGACCCTTTTAAACATATTTCTAAAACATAAATAAAATCTAGAGTTCACCCAAAAGATTGTTTCTCTGTCTTGTTTCTAAATCACATTTTTAGTTTGTTATTATTTAGTAAAACTGTGTGGACACATGGTAGCTGTGGAAAGAGTCTATCAGTTCAAATATTCACTGAGCACCCACTTGGTGCAAAGTATTAATTAAATGCTGGGGGGAATACAACGTTTAGTAAACACATTCTGATAGAGCTTATAATGTAACATACATGATTCTGTCCTGTATGTCAGGTACTAAGAAAAAGGATAGATAGCATGTTTTGGGGCATAATTAATATCCATCAGAAAGTGAAGACTTTGTCTTGAGGAAGAGATACTTAAACTGGACCTTTGACGTTAGGTACCATTTCATCAGGACAGGAAAGGTTACTTAAGTTAAGGAAAGATCATGAATAAAGGTATTCACCGAAGCATGAATATTCAGGATGTGCTCAGGGAATGTGTTGAATAGTTGCCATTTAACATTTTTGTTGTTGTTGCAGTATCTTCCTTCACTAGAATGTAAGCTCCCTGAGGGCAGCAATTTTTACATTTCATTACTTTCCTGAAGAGTTTAGGCATAGGTGGCACATTTCTTAAACTGATTGAAGCTATCTATGACAAACCCACAGCTAATATTTTACTGAATGAAGTTAAACTGGAAGCTTTTCCACTTAGAACTGGAACACGACGAGGTTGTTCCTCTGTCACCATTACTATTCAAAATAGTGCTGGAAGTTCTAGCCAATACAATTAGGCAAGACAAGAAAATAAAGGGCATCCAAATGGGAGCAGAAGAGGTCAAACTCTCCCTCTTTGCTGATGATATGATCTTATACATAGAGAACCCCAAAGACTCAACCACAAGACCCTTGAAGTCAGTAAAAAATACAGTAATGTCTCAGGATATAAAATCAGTGTATGCCAATAATAGCCAAGATGAGAGGCTAAATAAGGACACAATTCCCTTCACCAAAGCCCCAAGGAATTTTTGTCTCTTGTTTCTGCTGACTATGTGCACAGCACTCAGAATATTTCCTGACCTGTAGCAGACTCATGAATAGTGCTCATTTGTTGGATAGTGAAAGAATAGATGACCCAATAGAGTAGGCAGGGTATGGTGGAAGTTGCAACTGGAAGGGTAGTTAAGGAGATGGGGTAAGGTAATGAATGGCCTTAAAAATGACATTTTTAGAGTCAGAGACATTATTTGGTAGGAGATAGGATACCCCCAGCTGATTTCTTTAATAGTATGAAGTATAAATTACAGAAAGAGGCAAGCAGAAGTGGAGGTTATTTTAGAATTAAATAATATGTGGAGGTCAGTGTGGAAAGTGAAGAGATTCCAGAGCTGGTCTTTGTAAGATCTAGTGACCATCAGTAAAGAACAGAGAAGACTTAGTACAGAAGCCTGGAGTAGGCCATACAGGGCTGGGGGAAGAAAGCCACAAGGGAGGAAGGATGACAGAGGTGAAAGGAGAGACCCACGCTGCAGTATCATAAAGAAGAAAGTTCAAAGGAATGTAAATGCTTCTCTTTTTGAGAATTTCATACGTTTAACTGAAAGTATAAGTGAATATAATAGTTCAGTAAAGAAGAAAATTAACATTTTCATGAAGTAATGTGAATGTTAAATTTACTTTGCTGAAAAGACATATACTCTTAGGATGTTTTTAAAAGCATGCAAATTGTTTCCTGTGTTTATCGAAGTCTTCGTCTTCTCTTTGCCCTTTATAGGATGATTGAGGAGTTGGTAGGATTTAAAAGCCCTAATAATTCCCCTGACTAGCTGAGGGATTTTGGATTAAACATGGCTTCTCTGTGTGGGAGCTTTTTTTTGTTCTGTAAAACAGAAAATTGAAATAGATATTTTCTAAAAATGCCTTTCCTTCAACTACTATGAGCTAAGGTCCTTTTTTTTTTTTTTTTCTTTTGAGATAAGAGTCTCACTATTGTCCCAGGCTAAAGTGCCATAGTGTTAGCCTAGCTCACAGCAACTTCAAACTCTTGGACTCAAGCTGTCCTCCTCCCAAGTAGGTAGGACTGTAGCTGTCTGCCACAACATCTGGCTAATATTTCCATTTTTAGCAGAAATGGGGTCTTGCTTTGCTCAGGCTGGTCTCAAACTCCTGAGCTCAAGCGATCCTTGCTCCTCAGCCTTCCAGAGTGCTAGGATTATAGGTACAAGTCACCTCACTTGGCCTAAGGTCCATATTTTTATAGCATATCTTTCAGATTGTTGCCATTTTGTGAAATCAGGAATTAAAATAGGATCTGTACAGGGGAATTAAAAACATGGTTTTTGGAAAATAGAGAAAGGTTTTTCTAAAATGGCTAAAGTTAATAAATGCTGTCAGTTTGTTAAGAGGTAACTTACAGAGAAAACTGTGGTGCTTAATTGTTGATTCTTAGGTCACCACCAGCAGTGCTGATGTCTCTTCTTAGCACTCAAGAGGATTTATTGGAAAATGTTTTGGGGTGTGTTCCTGTTGGACAGATAGTTACTATTAAGCCGCTGAGTGAAGACTTCTATTATGTTCTGGGATACCTCCTCACTTGGAAATTAATACTTACTTTTTTCAAAGCTGCTTCATCTCAGGTAAATAAATATGTGACAGTCTTTGATAGTTCTGTCCTAATATATTCTCTGTTGCTGTTCTAAATACCTTCCTTTTGAAGGAAAGGGGAAATGCCTTGCATTTTAATGTAATCTTACCTGGCTAACTTCAGATATTCTGCCAATGAGTTTACTCCTGTCCCTACTTCTTCATCCCTCCAAGTGCACAGTTTTTGCAAAAGTAGTTAATCTCTGATATGTGGCTAGATTGATTTTCTTCTAGCTGAACTAAGCACCAAGTTCTTGTATTGCAAGAAATAATAGTTATTTAATATGTATTCTCATAGTAATAATTTCAAATGAATTAGATCTTGATTTTTGGGGGGGAAACTTCTGACTGTTATGGAAATTTCAGTTGACACATCACTGCACATTTACTTTATATGAAAGTATAAAGGGTTCAGGGAAAGAGTCCATGAAACATTACCTATCTTTCAAATTCTAAATGGTGAAAGTAGCCTGTCATAATTATTTTGCATGATTTATTATAACAGCCACTAGATGTCACTGTTATCTCATGTTTGGGAAGACAGAGCTCAGGTTTCAGGAGGAAACTGGAAAGTTCTATTCCAGTTTTTATTTCTTTTAGGAAGTTTCCCACCTAAAAATCTCACACTGTGAATCAGCCTAATAAAGTATGTGCTTTCTTTAACAGTTCAATACAAAAAGACTTTTATATCCCTTCTTATTTAATATGTAATTGAATATTCATGACATTTATTCCAATGTGGTTTTTGAGAATTCTTAAATTGTAATTTATGTTGTGGCCCATATCAATAAAATAACTTAGTACAATCAGTACTAATCAGTCTATGCATGTTTGTATTTCTATATCCAAGAGTAATATCAAATCACAGAGGCAGCATTGATATAGTGATCAAATAGATTAGTGAGTCCTGCCACTTATGTTTGTTACTTAAGCTAGTTTTATTTGCTGGTGATGTATTTTAAGGGACAATTGGATGTTTACATTTGTTTCTTAAAATATTATTTATCTCTAGAAAATTGCAGCAGATTGAGGCCTCAGTATATAAGAATAATTTTGTTGTTGTCATTTTATATTAAGAAGTTAAGAAAATAGCCATGTATCACTTTTTCCCCTAAGCCTGATGGGGCAGGTGTGCATAGAATTATACAGCAGCATTTATTTTATTTTGTTTTGTTTTTGAAAATGGAGTTTCACTTTGTCACCCTCAGTAGAGTGCCCTGGCGTCATTGTTCTTGGCAACCTCAAACTCTTGAGCTCAAACGATTCTCTTGCCTCAGCCTCCCAGGTAGCTGGGACTACAGGCACCCACCACAACACTTGGCAATTTTTTTTTTTTTTTTTTAGAGGCTGGGTCTTGTTCTTGCTCAGGCTGGTCTTGAAGTTGTGAGCTCAAGCAATCCACCCATCTCAGACTCCCAGAGTGCTAGGAGTATAGGCGGGAGCCACCACAGCAATTATTATGGAGGCTGAAATGTGAGCTTAACTATGGACAGATAAATCAGAACAACCCAGTAAATAATGCCAATTAGATGAATCCTGAGATTTTTTAAAAAAGAACTTTCATTGGTTCTGTTGAGCTCCTAGCAAATCACATTGAACTGGAAGCAAAGCTATGTGTGTATTTGATATTTTTACTGAGATATTTTATATACCATAAATATAAATTTCCCCACTGAAGAGTATACAGTTTGTTGGTTTTGGTGTACAGCTGTCCTTTGGTATCCATGGGGGATTGCTTCTAGCACCACCTGTGGATACCAAAATCCGCAGATGCTCAAGTCCCTTATATAAACTGACTAGTATTTGCATATAACTTATGTACAATCTTAAACCAATGCTATATTACTCGTAATATCTAATACGATATTAAACAGTTATGCTGTATTTATGCTATTAAACAGTTATGCTGTATTTTTTATTTGTATTATTTTTTCTTGTATTGTTATTTTTTACCACATTTTCCCCCTGAATATTTTCCATCCACGGTTGGTTGAATCCACAGATGTGGAATCTGTGGCCATGGAGGACTAACTGTATTCATAGAGTTGTGCAGCTATTGCCAACTGTCTAATTTTAGAACATTTTTATTTTCTGTATTCCCCTGTGGTACTGACTTACATCTGTTAATAGTCATTTCCCATTTCCTCTCAACCCCACAGCTCCTGGCAACCATTAATCTAGGTTCTGTCTCTAGATTCGCCTCTTATTGATATGGTACATACATGTGACCTTTTGTGTCTGGCTTATGTCACTCAGCAATGAGTTCTGGAGATTTCTCCGTGATATGACACGTATCAGTACTGCCTCTCTTTTTTTTTATGGCTGAATAGTAATAAAATAATATAGTTGGTTTCCCCACCTATATTAGCAATGTTAAGTCGGTACCATTTTATGCATAATACAATGTGTTGATTATCTGTTCATCTCTTTTTCTTTGTTTTTTTTTTTTTTATCTGTTCATCTGTTGTTCTCACATTTGAGCTATTATAAATAAAGCTGTATGAACATTCGTGGATAAGTTTTTGTGTAAGACACATTTTCATTTCTCTTGTGTTGCATACCTGAATGTAGGATTGCCGTCATTTACGTATCTGTTTTAAAGCCCATTGATGTGGCTGATAAATTTTCTAAAAATTCTCTTTTCTCTCCTTTTATTTTGAAAAAAATTCAAACTTACTAGCAAAGAATAATTCAATGAAAAGTTATATGCCCGTCTACATTTAGTAAGTTTTAACCTGTTGCACGTGTTTTCTTTATATTTTTATTTTTTTGCAAATCTACTTAAAAGTAAGTTACAAACATCACAATGCTTTACCAAAATTATTTAAGTGTTTACCTCCTTGAAAACAAGAACGTGTTCCAACATGAGGGTAATATATTGTTACACTCAAAAAATTTGATTTTGATACAATACTATCTTTTGTAAAGTTTGGATTTCCCCAGTTGCTACCGGTAATATACTTTATAGTTTTATTTTCTTCTCTATTGAAGATTCAGTCAATGATCATGTTTGCATTTGTTTGCCATATTTTAAAAATTTCTTCAGTCTGTAATTTTCCTGTCTTTTCTGTCATGGTTTTAGCCAGCTGTTTTGTAGACTCTTTTTACAATTTGGATTTGTCTGATAATTTCCTCAAAAATTCTGGTTCATTTTCAGCAGGAGTATTTACTGTTCCAGTTGTGATGTGTCCTCAGTTTGTGTGCCTCAGGACGCAGAGGGTGTCTTTGTATTCTTTTACAGCTTGAATATCCCTTATCTAACACGCTTGGGACTAGAACATTTTTGGATTTCAGATTTTTTAGATTTTGGAATACTTGCACTTTACTTAAAAGTTAAGCATCTGAAACCCAAATCCTAAAGTGAGCATTTCCTTTGAGCATCATGTTGGAGCTCAAAATGTTTCAGATTTTGGAGCATAAAATTTTGAAATTTTTGGATTTGGTTTCCCCACCTATATTAGCAATGTTAAGTCGGTAAAGGTAGTGCCCCCCCCCCCCAGATTGCTCTACTATAATGGTGCTTTGGCCAACATATTTTAAGAATCAATTCCAAATCCTATGGCTTGATTCTTGTATTTGAGTATTTATAGTGTTCAGAAAATGGTGTCTATACTATGTGTAGAAGGCGATGCATGGTATGGTGGAAGAAATCACGTTAAAACAAATACATGTATCAAAAGACTACAAAGTAAATGTGAAAAATGCAAAAAATTGCATTATTAAAGGATGAGGAGGCTTTGAAAAGCACAAGTCTCACACAGATGCTTATAGAGCTCCCTGTGGTGTCAGATTTTCCTATTTTAAAGAGAGAAACCAGAATTCCATATTTTTATGTGCAATTTTGTTGTGTATCCCAAAGGGATGCTGGACTGTTTGTTGATCAGCCATAAAAATGGGATTCGTTGTAGGCAGGAATTTGAAAAATTAAGAAGTATGGTGTGGAAAGAATGTGTGGAAGACTTGGGAGGAGAGTGAGCAAGTCTTCTATGGGAATGGTAAATAGATTTTCTTGGCTCATACAGAGATGCCAAGTTAAGGTAAGCATATTAACAAGGACAATTTGAGAAAGATGTTAGAAATCAATGCTAATAATGAAGGGATAGTGAGAATATCTGCTAGTTTATGAGGAAATGAACTCTGTTGTACCTTGATTTATTTCTTCTGATTGTCTTGGTTTAGTTGGTTTTACTAACCAAGTTTTTACTGTCCACCAGCTTCGGGCTTTGTATTCAATGTACCTTCGGAAAACAAAGAGTTTAAATAAATTGCTTTATCACCTGTTCAGGCTTATGCCAGAAAACCCAACCTATTCAGAGACAGCTATTGAGGTCTCAAATAAAGACCCTAAGACATTCTTTACTGAGGAGCTCCAGCTAAGTATTAGAGGTCAGTAAGATAAGTGTTTGTGTTCTGTCTTTTAAAGACAAGGTTCATACTAGGTTGTATTAAACTCTTTTCTGGTGGTATGGAGAATAACACTGAACTGTGGGTTCTGGTTTTCTGAATTTTGAAATAGAAAGTTTTTTTATAATTCTTTATATAGGACAGATAATTAGACTTTATGGATACAGTTGTGAAGAATTTAGTATATTTTTGAAGCTTAGCATGTTGAGACTGTTATCTTTTAGTCTATAAACAAATATTTGTCATATGATGACATTTTTTAGTCATGTATTTCATTTATTTTAGTTTTATTTTTTGAGACAGAGTCTCACTCCGTTGCCCTGGGTAGAATGGTGTGGCATTATAGAGTCAAATTCTTGGACTCAAGAGATCTTCTTGCCTCAGTGTCCTGAATAGCTGGGACTACAGGTGCTTACCATAATGCCCGGCTAGTTTTTCTATTTTTAATAGAGATAGGTTTTCACTCTTGTGCAGGCTGATCTTAAACTTGTGAGCTCATGCAGTCCACCAGCCCTGGTATCCCAGAGTGCTGGGATTACAGGTGTGAGCCACTGCCCCCAGCCGGTAGGCATGTAAATAAGTAGTCTTCTGTTGAGGAAACAAAGATGCATAAAATTTGTTTCCTTCACTCTGTGAGCTCAAATTTTAGCTGAGAGAGTAGACATGTACATCCAGCTATGCTATAGGATTATAAGCAATTTACTAAGAATAGGAACTTTTTAAATGTCTTGATGATCTGAGGATGGATTGCATCTTGTGAGTATTGAGGTGGGTGTTCTAGGACTTTTATGAACCTCGGCAAGCTCCAGGGAAAGTAAAGGAAGCCAAACTTCATTTCATAATTTGTAACATGAAGAATCTTTTTGTAAACATGTGTTATATTTTGTTTGTACTTTTTCAAGTGAAATATACAGTGCTATTTCTAGGTAAAATTTTCAGTGTCAGTTGTATTTTTACTTTTTTTTTTTTTTAATTTATTTTGCTGTTCTTATCGTTCATTTTGAATGTCTGGGAGGATGCTACTACTCCAGAGTTCTGGTTTCTCTGCTATGTTTTTATTATGAGCTATAGCACTACTGTTGAGGAATAATGGTGATTTTCTAAGGAAAATACTTTTATTAGTCTATTATTCTATGTAAGAAATACATGTTACTAACCAAGAATTTGTTTTTTTCTCAGAAACAGCGACTCTTCCGTACCATATTCCACACTTGGCTTGTTCAGTCTATCACATGACATTGAAAGACTTGCCTGCCATGGTTAGGTTGTGGTGGAATAGCAGCGAGAAGCGTGTTTTCAATATTGTAGATAGATTTACAAGCAAGTATGTCAGCAGTGTTCTTTCTTTTCAAGAAATATCTTCTGTGCAAACAAGTACACAACTGTTTAATGGCATGACGGTTAGTATTGTCTTAACTTTCTAGAAAAGTTGTTTGAATATTGGTTGTCACTGTGAATATAATAAACCTGGGAGCCTTGATTCAGAATTTATAGAAATTGTCTGCCTTATTTTCTGATTCTCATGTATAAAATCCCAACATTATTTTATCTGTGGATTGAAATGGTAGTATAATTTCATTTGCCCACCAAAAAGTTTTTGAGTATTCATTAGTTCATTGAAAATATATATTGGAATACTTAGCACATGCCAAGCAGTGTGTCCTCAATCACCTGAGAAATGAACAGTTGAGTAGTGTTGAGTTCCTGTCCTGTAATAACATACAGTCTAGCAAAGGGAAGAGAGTGATACTGATAAGAATTTTTGCATTGGAAAGTGGCACAGTAAGAAAAAAGTGTGCTCTGTGATCTGAGTGGAAAAGGTTCATCTGGCTGAGGGAATTAAATGAGACTTTATAGAGGAAGATTAATTTGAGTTGAGCAGGATTTTGTTATGGGGAAAACAGCAAGGAATTTAACAGAGAAAACAGTAGGGCAAAATCTAAAAGCATGGGGATGAGAATGTCATTTCTGTGATTGCCCAAGTTACGATGAATAACCCAGTATTCATGTAGAGCAGAGATCCCGAAGGGAAATAGAGAGCAGACTGCTTCAACAATGGATTAAAGCTATGTTGGGAAGGGCCTCAAATTAACAGTCTAAAATATTTGGTTCTGTTCAACTTCTAAAGATTTTCCATTCAGCTAGTAACATAGAGTTACAATCTGTGAAATTGCTCTGACTGCAATATATAGCATGAGTTGTTGGCATAGAAGTGGGATTCCAGTGAGTAGTTGGGGAGAAGAGTGGGGTAGACATTATGAGCAAAGAAGTAGGGTCTGCATGAGATAGTATCAGGGGGAATGTAGAAGAGGAGGGATGTGAGAAATTTGTAGTGGTGATTTAGTTAAACTTGCAACTGATTAATATCTAAGTTGGGGTGGAAGGAGAAATTTCAGATGATGCTATGGTTTTTAGCTTGGAAATAAGAAAGTAAGAGCAAGTTTTTAAAGGATGATAATGTGTGTTTTATGTTGAGTTTGTATGTTAGTATGAAAAAAAAATCAGGTATAAATGTTGTAGAAGTTCCTGGTTAGCTCCAAAAACTCAGGAGAATACTGTGGTAGACAAAGCCTGAGGTGACATAGAAGTGACATTTTATTCTCTGGGTGTGGAAGAGAAGAGATAATTAGTAACATATTTTGTCATTTATCTACTGAAGAACTATTTATTATGTTGTAAGTCTAATTTAATAAAACATAATTATGAACAATGCATTTTTTAAAAAACAAACTTTGTATACCATAAAATTCCCATAAATCATGCCAGATTTTATTTAAACCCATTTATTGAGTATCTCATGTTAGATAAATAAATGTGTTTATGTGCATTTTCTGTGAACAAAGACTTTAGCTGCTAGTAGTCAACCTGTCAAAATGTTTTTTGATGAATGAAGGAAATTTGGCAGAAAAAGTTACCTTTACTGTGTTACAGGTTAAAGCTCGAGCTACTACTCGGGAAGTAATGGCTACTTATACTATTGAGGACATAGTCATTGAACTTATTATACAGTTGCCTTCAAATTACCCACTGGGTTCAATAACGGTGGAAAGTGGGAAAAGAGTTGGAGTGGCTGTTCAGCAGTGGCGGAACTGGATGCTGCAGCTGAGCACCTACCTCACCCATCAGGTGAGTGTCCGTCAGCCCTGGGGCTTTCCAGACAAGAAAGAGATGATCTATTTCAAAGGATAGTTAAACACAAAATATATCTCTTCTGCCTAAGATACTAATAGACGTTAATTTTCCATGGATAAATGGCTTGAAACTCCCATCTCTGTTTTAATTTTTAAGGCTCAGAATTTGCTTTCTAGTGTTTGAAAAGGAGTGACTTTTCATTGGTACTGTAGAAGATGTAGAAAAATATGTGATAGTAAAAAACTTGTGTGAAGGAAATCTTTTGAAAGATACATTCAGACAGATGCATTCTTCCTGAGCTACCTTTATTCTTAGATTTCATCATCTCTTCTTTGGTTAGAGAAATACCACTCTTCTCAAAGACTTTTGACCTTTAATCAAATTATAAATCTTCTTCAGTCCTCGTTGCACACTATGAATATCACAGGGAATTATTTTAAAAGAGATTATGTTCAGCAATATTGTAGAATTGGAAAAAAGCAGTTGGGAAGGTGAGATAATTGTATCATTTTCAGTTAAAAATTAGGAGAAAGATCTAAATGATGTAATTATTAAAAGATATCATATAATAAGCTGAGGCCATAAGAATTGAAGTATAATTTCAAAAGCCTTCAAAGTTTATCTTGAATGGAGCAAAATTATAGCTGGTTTTTTAAATTTGAGAAGTTATCAAAAAAAAAACTAACATTTATAAAACTTCAGAATGTGTATGTAGTCAAGCAGTTTCTCTTCTTTCAGGATTATAATTCAACTTTTAAATTTGTGAAATTGAATAAAAATAGTATAGGTGGTCTTCAACATATAATGCCTCTTACTTTTCTTCTTGTTAACAGAATGGAAGTATAATGGAAGGCTTAGCATTGTGGAAAAATAATGTAGACAAACGTTTTGAGGGTGTTGAAGATTGTATGATCTGTTTCTCAGTCATTCATGGTTTCAACTATTCTCTTCCCAAAAAAGCCTGTAGAACCTGCAAGAAAAAGTTCCATTCAGCCTGCTTGGTAAGTCTAAGGAGAATTAAACTTACCTTAACATTGGAGGAAAAGCAATGTATATTGAACTCTTAATTGTAGTTAATGGGAAACACGTTAAAAAGTAATTTTTCAAAATCTTTAAAAGATGATTACTAATTTACTGACTCTATGGTGGTATCAGAGTAGTTTAATAAAGCAGTGTTTCTAATAACAGCTGTCAGCACTCAAGAAATAGGTGATCTTGTGAGATCCAAACCATTGAGGAAACTACAAGGACTGGAATTGGAGGCATCTGACATCGGAGCCCTTTGCTCTTTTTAAACATCACGTTGGAAAGGAGGCTGTCCTATGTTTAGTTGCTTTGTGGGAGATCTTCCTCGTATCTCAGTGGTGTGCGCTTGAGCCTAGGTTGAAAGAATCTTAGTGTAGCCTTTGCAAGTAATATTCAGTTGTGCTGATTTTGGAGATAAAAATTTTAGTGTTCTTCCCTTT
This sequence comes from Nycticebus coucang, assembly GCF_027406575.1. Lineage (NCBI taxonomy): Eukaryota > Metazoa > Chordata > Mammalia > Primates > Lorisidae > Nycticebus > Nycticebus coucang. Next base: position 16,460,089 of record NC_069795.1, read on the forward strand.
TCATTTTATATTTTGAAGGTTACTTTAGACGTGTGTGTGTGTTTAAGGTGACAGCTTTAAAAATTTCTTTAACATTTAAAACCTTTTCTTTTTCAGTACAAATGGTTTACATCTAGCAACAAATCCACTTGTCCACTCTGTCGTGAGACCTTTTTCTGAGTTTTTTTCTCCCCATTGGAAGCGGTTATCCCTGAAGTAACTCAAGCAAAGGCATTGGATTCAGATCCATCATAAAGTGCTCATGTGTGGAAGCCAGTGAACATTACTTTCCAATAGGACCTTCTCTGGAAAATTATTTTGGTTAATATAATAATCCTGAAATCAGGTTTGCTTATCTTTAGATTGCTTTGTAAATGTTTAGAAACCTTTTCTTTTACAAAATAATATTACATACTTGAGAGAAAATATTTATATTAATGGTTTAATCTCTTTGTATATTGAATAAATATGAAAAAACCCTAAATTACAGAATTGGAATTTGTGAAAACATTGTACAACTATATTATATTATTAAACCCATTCAGTTTGTTGATCCATGTTCTAGAATAGCCCAAGGGAAGCAAAGTGAATTGAGAGAGCCGATTTACATCTACAGATATTTTAAAACTTTATTTATTAGTTATGACAATAAAATTAGTAGTATTCTGATTATAGATTATTTTAATGATAAAATGATACTAAGTTATTAATATGGCTTATCTTAAGCTACTTAAAGCATGCTCTGAAATCCTATATAAAAGAGTGGAAACTGAATTTTAAGGTACTTCCATTTATCAAGGGTTATGAAATTCAGAAAATTAAATTGATGACACTGACCTTTTGCTTGTGGAAGAATTATTTCCATGGATTGGTGAAATTTACATTGTAAACTTGTCAGTGAATTTATTATTCAGTTTGAATCTCCCGAGGGTGAGAATTTCAAGAAATAATAATTCAGTTCTTTCATTTGTGAAGCAGAAGGATAGTTATTTCTCTATTGAGAGAGAAGAAATACATGAATAAATATTATTGAAACTTAAAGATTGGTGAAAAAAACAAAACATTTAAAAATATTGTAGGAAGCTTTCATTTTTGTAAGCAAATTTTTGCTGTTCTTACCAGGCACGGTTTCACTAATAAGGGATTTGGGGGAGCAAACTTTTTTCAGCCTTCAGAAGTGAAAATTAAGGATTTTAACAGTAGATAAATTTAGTATAACAAGCTGAAGTGGTGGAGTTAAGTGAAAGCCTGCCTTTTTGCCATGGTACTATTACCCTTAAAAATTGGGTTGAAAATATAAAAGTTTGGAAATTTGGAACTTGGAAAAATTTTATTGCAGTCTTCCATTACATGGGAAATAGCATATCTAATAGCAAGGTTACCTGAGAGATCAGCCAGTCATCTGTGCTGCAAATGTTTAACTAGTAAAAAGCAACTCACATCAAATAAAATTATGCTTACCATCAACTGAGTAAAATGACTGTTATTGAAATAGTATGAATGTGGTCAGAGGATTGTAGTGAAGAGTGAAGTATTACGTATGAGTTACAGAGCTCTTGAGTGTATTTGTAGATGCATTGCCCTATCCAGTTTTGTCTGTCTCCTGAATTTTTCTGTGTAGTATTTATTATTACCTTGAGGCTTAAAGAATAAGTGAAGTACAGATAGCAAAATTTTACTACCTCTTATTAATCCCTTTCTTGAAATGTTCTCTTATCTGTGTCTCACTCTGACATAATAATCTAAAAGGATTGTGTTACTCCCCAGTGGAAACTATACACTTTTCCTTTAAAAATGGTTTTATAAGAAGACTTTGTCTATAACCTTTCCAGTATTGGTACTTCTTGGCTTCTGACCCAGGCCTCATGTAGAAAAGAGAATATTGACGTATTATTTTTCCACATTAGTATTAAGGCATCAGGTTCTTGGTAAAACACTACAATTATGTAGTTATAATTAATTACTCTTCATATTTAGGATTCAATACATTTCTTTAAGACTTGTAAGTATAATTGTAAAGCTTGTTACTGTTTATAACGCTAAAAAAAAAAAGCTTTCCAAAATAAGACTGAAATTCAGAATACTACTTTAAAGTTTTATTTATATACCTTTGAAAACTATAACAAAAAGCAGCCATTAAAATATAAAGATAAGGACATTTAAAAATTGCATGAAATTCAGAGCCCGTTAGCAAAATTATTAATTTAAGACCCCCAAAGTAGACGACAAATTTTTAAATTTATTTTTGACTTTTTTTTTTTTTTGCAGTTTTTTATTTATTTATTTTTTTGGCCGGGGCTGGGTTTGAACCCACCACCTCCGGTATATGGGGCCAGATCCCTATTGAGCCACAGGCGCCGCCCTATTTTTGACTTTTTAATTTACCACCCAAGTTTTGTGGCTTAAATAATATGTTATTACCTGATAACATTTTTGTGGTATGAATAATTAATGTTATTATTTGATTGTTATATATGCCCATTAAAATTCTTTTTAATTACAAAATTCTTAATTTTAATTACATTAAAATTCTTTTTAAATATTCAGAAAAATAATAATATAAATGCCCTTGTATTCCTCACATACTATTTTGCCAAATTTGCTTCTGATTTTTAAAGAAATAAAATGTTACTTTTTCCTACCCCTCCTGGCGTCATTCTCCTCCTTCCCTTCCTAGAGCTAACCCATTATTCTGAAAGTGGTGTGACTCCTATATAAGATTTTTAACTTTTCCATGTGTTTGTATCCATAAACAATATGTAGCAATTTTTAAAAAAATTTATATTCACTACGTAATCTTTTTTAACTTGCTTTTTCATTTAAGACAGTATAGTGTTCAGTATCTTATTTGTTTACTTAGCCTTTCCCCCCAGTAATTGTTATAATTTTTTTTTTTTTTTGCCATTTTGAACAGCGATACAAGCGTACATTTTATTTATTTATTCATTTTTTTTGTGACAGAGTCTCAAGCTGTCGCCCTTGGTAGAGTGTTGTGGTGTCACAGCTCACAGCAACCTCCAACTCTTGGGCTTAAGCGATTCTCTTGCCTCAGCCTCCGGAGTAGCTGGGACTACAGGCGCCCACCACAACGCCTGGCTGTTTTTTTTCCTTGCAGTTAGGCCGGGGCCGGGTTCAAACGCGCCACCCTCAGCCTATGGGGCCGGCGCCTCTTCACTGAGCCAAAGGCGCCGCCCTATTTATTTTTAGTATTATTATTATTATTGTTTTTTGAGACAGAACCTCAAGCTGTCGCCCTGGGTAGAGTACGTGGCATCACAGCTCACAGCAACCTCCAACTCCTGGGCTTAAGCAATTCTCTTGCCTCTCTGCCTCCCAAGTAGCTGGGACTACAGGCACCCACCACAACGCCCAGCTATTATTTTTTTTTTTTTTGGTTGCAGTTGTCGTTGTTGTTTGGCAGGCCAGGGCTGGTTTTGTACCTGCCGGTTCTGGTGAATGTGGCTGGCACCTTAGCCACTTGAGCTACATGCGACGAGCCAAGCGTACATTCTTGAACATGTCACCTAATGCAGATGTGGACGTACGCCTACAAATGGAAATTCAGGTAGTAGGATACATATATACTATAGCTTTAGGGTTTATCAAATTGCCTTCCATTGTAGTGCACAAGTTTGCACTCCCGGCAGCAGTACAAGAAAATTCTGGTTTTCCTACCTTGTCACCAACATTAGTCTTATTAGAATTGCTAAGTTTTCCAGATTGAGAGCTATGAGATGGTAGCTCCTTGTTTTAACTTATATTTCTCTAAGAATCTTAGCTTTGTTTTATATATTTGTTTCGACATTATTTTGTAAATTGTCCATGATCTGTCCCTATTTTTTTTACTAGACTACTTGCGTTCTTATTGGTTATAGCACTTTTATCTGTTATAGGACTTCTAGCTTGTGGTTTGTCTTTAACAAGGTCTGTGATTACCTTTAATTTTACTGAATTTTTCTGTTAAATTTAATCAAATTAATCATTTTTTTCTTTTAAGATGGAGGCTTTTTATGTTGTTTTAAAAATTTGTTACTTTCCTTAGGTTTAAAAAAATTTCATTATACTTTATTCTAAGTTTTAAATTTCAAAATGTGTTTAATTCATCTGGAAATAATTTTTATAACTGTTGTTAGAATTCTTACTCTATGCTGATAACCAACTTCACAGAATTATTTATTAAATATATACCCATTCCCCCACCTAGTTTGTAGTACCTCATCTCTTAGATGTATTACTTAATAATCTCCTTGGTTTCTGGACTCTGTTCTGTTCCATTATCTATTTATCTTTGCTAATTCTACGTGTTTTTTTTTTTTTTCTTTAAAGATTTACAATTAATCTTGAAGGGTAGATGGGTAGTCCTTTGATCTTTTTTGTCAAAACAACTTCTTTGCATCCTTGGATGGCCATATCTTCTACCTAAGAACCTTCTCTTCCCCTATTTATTTAATATCATTGCCAATTTGTTCTCACTATAATGGATTTTCTCAAGAAGAATTTGACAAGTGTCCATCTTAGGCTTTATCTGGTATGACCAGGTGGCTTTTCTGATTTTGCCAGATTTTATCCTCAAGATCTTACAACTCAATTATTCTAAAATTTTTTTTTTCTTCAAAATTGGAGGCAAATATTTTATTTGTGGTGGAATCCTTTAATCTCTCCATAGGTTTCTATTTTATAAATTTTTTGCAAACGACTTTTGTTAGGGCAGTGTTTATCATGAAGGTCTTTTATTTCTAATATTGTTGATAATGTCTTTTTTTTTCTTACTGTGGATATTTATTTATTTATTTATTTTTGAGACAGAGTCTCAAGCTGTTACCCTGTGTAGAGTGCTGCGGCGTCACAGCTCACAACAACCTCCAACTGTTGGGCTCAAGCAATCCTCTTGCCTCAGTCTTTTTTTTTTTTTTCTATTTTTAGTAGAGACAGGGTCTTGTTTTTGCTCAGGTTGCTCTTTAACTTGTGAGCTCAAGCTATCCACCTGCCTCGGCATCCCAGAGTGCTAGGATTACAGGCGTGAGCCACCCCACCAGGTCTATGGATTTCTTTTTAAGGACAAGAACCTTTTTGGTAGCATTGAGGCATCAAATAATTTGTATACTTAGTTTCCAGATTTTATAGAGGAACATAAGGGGATTCAGAGACTACTTTCTTTCCATTACATGAATTCATAAAGCTATTTAAAAAATACACTGGCTGTAAGTTATTCACAGTTTTGACATGTCCAATAAGACCACAATTTTGGCCACTTTGAACCTATTGACTTTTGGCAAGGTACTGGATTCTTCAGTGGTGTAGTTATTGCATAGTCAGTTGGCATTGTTCTTTTCATTGTTTAAAACCCGTTAATAAGAAGTATTTGTGAGAATTTGATAGGGGAGTGTTCAAAATGTCTGTGCTAGGCATGGACACTTCCAGAATTGCAGAATCATAGCATGGGTTTCACCTTCATCAGCTAATGGTAGTAGAGTTTCTCAGTTTCAAAAGATAATACTAGTAAATGGTCAGATGAGGAGACAGTAATATCCTTTATGTGGTATCACTGTTTTTTTTTTGCACATTGATCTTGTACTCTACAACTGTGCTGAACTCAATTAGTTTTAGACACAGGGTCTTTGTCACTCAAGCTGGAGTGCAGTGGTGCCATCATAGCTCACTGTAGCCATAAACTCCTAGGCACATGTGAAGCAATCCTGCCTGAGCGCACCAAGTAGCTGGGATTACAGGCATGCACCACCATGCATGGCTAAGTTTTTAAAAAATGTACTGTAGAGATGGGGTCTCCCTGTGTTGGCAGGATGGTCTTGAACAACTGAAATCCTCTTATCTCAGCCTCCCACAGGTACTGAGAGTACAGTCGTCAACCACCATGCCCAGCATTTCTAATGGTTTTCCTAATGGACTGCTTAGGATTTTCTACATACTAGAGAATATCATCTGCCAAGCAGAGATAGTTTCACTTCTTTTCCAGTATGGATACCTTTTCTTTCTTTCTTCTTCTCTCCTTTTCTTTTTCTCCCTCTCTCTCTCTCTTTTTTTTTATTGTTGGGGATTCATTGAGGGTACAATAAGCCAGGTTACACTGATTGCAATTGTTAGGTAAAGTCCCTCTTGCAATCATGTCTTGCCCCCATAAAGTGTGACACACACCAAGGCCCCACGCCCCTCCCTCCATCCCTCTTTCTGCTTTTCCTCCCCCCCCCCCCATAACCTTAACCCTCTCTCTCTTTTTAAATCTCTGTTTTGGCTAGAACCTCCGGCATTGAATAAAAATAATGAGAGTAGACATTTTTTTTATGACTAGGGGAAAGTGTTCAGTCTTTTATCTTTGTGATGATAGCTATGTGTGATACAGTCTGATTTAAAGGTGAACTTAGTACAAGATCTGAAAATGCTTCAACTGAGGCAATGAATTTTTTATTTTTTGAGACAGTCTTAAGCTGTCACCCTCGGTGGAGTGCTATGGCATCACAGCTCACAGCAACCTCCAACTCTTAGGCTTAAGCGATTCTCTTGCCTCCCTAGCAGCTGGGACTACAGATGCCTACCACATGCCTTGCTATTTTTTTTGTTGCAGTTGTCATTGTTGTTCTTAGCTGGCCCAGGCCAGGTTCAAACCCACCGGCCTTGGTGTATGGCTGGCGCCCTACCCACTGAGCTATGGGCACCAAGCCAAGGCAGTGAATTTTTGACTCGTTAAATGTGAACTTTTGTGTATGCATAATGTTTTTGAGGTTTGTACTCGCAACATCAGTACTTCATTTCTTTCTATTGCTAAATAATCTGTGTATTCCATTGCATAGTCAGTATTTGCCATAGTTCGCTTCCATTAATCATTTGATGGATATTTGGGCTGTTTCTATGTCTTAGAATTTAGTATTGGAATTAAGTCTGACTTTGAGTAAACTCTCCTCCCCCCCACAAAAAAATGAAAACATCCAAAGTAAATGTGATTTAAATAAGAAATCATTTATTTCTGTCTTATGTAAATGAAGTCTAGATATAAGCAGTTCAGGACTATTTTGTGATAACTTATTATATCATCAAGGACCGAGGCTGTTTTCTATCTTGTTGCTCTATTATTCGGAATGTATGATTTCCACTTATGGCCCAAGTGTTCAAGCACCAGCCATGTTTTGCATGTTAACTCAGCACAAATGAAAGATGAAAAGAGTATGTTTCCTTACTTTAAGGACATTACTCAGAAGTCACACACATTGGAAAGAATTTATTCTTGTGTCCACACCTAGCTGCAAGAGAAGCTGGCAAATAAAATCTTTATTCTAAGCAATCATATGCCCACCTAAAAATCAAGTTTTATTGCTGAAGAAAAGTAGAACAGATTTAGGAGACAGCTGACAGTGTTTATTGCATCTGATAGTTATGTAAACAGTGTAGTCTTTCCTAATACTCGTCAATATTTGCAAGCTTGAAAGACCATAATTTTCTACAGTTGAACATGCCTTTAATGTAGATGTGCAATCTTTTCTAGCCAGTCTGACAATCTTTTTTAATTATGTTTATTCTATTTATGTAATATAATTACTTACATAATTATCTAATAGTCCTGTTTTGTGTTCTTTTTCTCTCTTTTTGTCTTTTTATTGGATTGAATACTTTTTTTTCATTATTTGCATTTTCTATTCTATTATTTTACATTATAAAAATAACAGTTTATTATTTAAGGTTATCCTCGAGCTTACAGCATTTATACTTGCCTTGTCAATTAAGTAATTACATTTTTTAGACAACATTTCCCTTGATTTAACATCCCTTTATCTTAACACACACTCCTTTTCATGGCTACATAGCACAAACATTGTCATAGTCTGTTTCATATTAGCTTTTAAGCAATGCCTATGAATTTAACGTCTTACTTGTTTTCTTATCTTACTGTGGTGGCAAGACTTCAGAGTAAACAATTCTATCCTTGTCTTTTGATTAATTTTAAAGTGGAATTTAGTTTGTCACTAACTGTGATGTACCCCAGGCTTGGGTTACATCCACTGTTTTGGTCAGGAAGTTCCTATTTGCTTATATTTTTAAGTCCTGAATGGATGATGAGTTTTATCAAATGCTTTTTCTACATCTATTGAGCTGACTATGGTTTTTTCCCCCTCCCTTTCTATTCTTGTGGTGGATTACATAAATAGGTTTTGTAATTCTGAACCATCCTTGTATTTTGCAGATAAACCCTATTTGGCTATTGTTCTTTTGCTCTTATTTGTGAACTTAAAAATAATTTCAAATTTTGCATCTTTGTTCACAAATAAAATTCACTGGTGTAACTGTTCTTGTCTGAGATTATTATTTCAATTTTCTTCTGTTAATGTTGGGTTTGTCCTATCCTTTCCCCTTTCATTTCTTTTTCTTTTCTTATTTGCTGGCTAGGACTTCCCGTGGAGATCCTGAATGGGAGTGGTAATAGGTAGTGTCTTTCTTTGGTTTCTGACTTAAAGAGAATGCTTCCAGTGTTTTCCACTTTAAGAATATTTGCCATAGTTTTTTGTATACAGACTATATCAGGTCAAAGTTCCTTGTCTTCCTAGTTTGCTATGTATATTGAATTTTAACAAATGTTTTTCCACATCTGTTGAGGTGATACAGTATTATTTTTCTTTCCTTTAATCTATTAGAATGATAAATGGAGTTTATAGATTTTTCTATTAAACCATGGTTACACTCCTAGGTAAACTCAATTTGGTTATGATGTATCATCTGTTTTATATATACTGCTAGATTCAGTTTGTTGAAATTTTATTATTTTTTTTCCTCCATGTGGATGTGATTGGCCTGTAATTTTCCTTTCTTACATAACCCTTATCTGGTTTTGTTATTAAGGTTTTGTTATAAGGTTTAATACAATTATCTGGGGAAATAATTACAAGAATTACCTCCTTTCTTGGGCATACAGCTCAAGTATATTGGCATCATCTGACTGGGTTCCAGCCACTGGACTGTGAAGGGACTTACGCTCCTTCCAGGACTGGCTCATAAAAACCTCCCATGCATGCTATCCCTTTTCTTCCCCTCTCCATGCTGACAGATTACAGGCTGACTGTGATGGTGGCACAAAATAGAAGGATCCTGAGTATCTGAATGGAATAGAATACTTGCCATTCCCTGGACAAATCTCATTAGACTGTACTATGAACGAGCGATAAACTTTTATTGTGTCACTAATGAAGGACTTGATGCACGGTAGTGGAAGGCTGCTGTGATAAAACCCTAAAATACTTGGTAGTGGTTTAGTCATTTGGGGGAGAGGGGTGAGGAGAGGTAAGGAAACTACTGTCAGAAGCTGGAAAGGTGGCGACCACTGAAGTTATTTATACATTGGCAAAACAACTGGTAAAACTGTGATCTATGGCATTAATTACCAACTGAACTTAAGGGGAACAGGTTGGAAAACAGTATTTGTAGTGTATGTTGATTGTCATTGATTACACTTGGCAAGGTGTTATAGGAAAAAACCAGACAACTTATAACAGGTAATAAGTCATAGAGCCTACAAATGTGGGGTATTAAAGGATCAAGAAATCTGACAGCTTCTAGATCCCAAATAGTAAGGATAATGTAGTCTTATTAGGAGCCACCATTTCTAAAAAAAGAAAAGGCATTGGTAGGAGGAAGCAAACATACAAAAGAGACCTGAGAACTATCTCTAGGAGAAAATAAGTTACAGGTAATGAACCAGCATTTAGGACTGACTGGCAGAAAATATATTAGAAGCCTAGTATGTTTTTATGTAAATTGTCCTAAAAAACCCCAAAACATAGCACACTCAAAAAAAAAAAACAAAACAACTATGAATCCTGAATATTCCTAAAACAACCATTGAGAGGAAGACAATTGCAAAAATCTCTCAGTCCCCCCAAAGTTCTAGAAGGATCAGGGTTGGGGACGTGTGGTACTCCAAGTTGTATTCCACTGTTCTTGCCCCTTTCCACGGTCACTTTGAGGTTAGAGATTGGATGTGATGCTGGCACCAGGTAACATGTCAAATGTGGCCAAGGGAAAGAATAGATAAGGCAGAAGATTTTGAAAGGTGGAGTTGAATCACAAGAGCAAGTGAGAAGGGTTCCTCCCCCAAAGCAAAAGCGGCTTGTGCTCTTCAATGTCCCTTTATTCCCTCATGTCTCTGGGATGGCTGAATTGCTTTGGAGACCTTTGCAGTTATGCTGGGACCACACGTCAAGAGTTCTGGCCAATGAAACAAATGCAGATGGAAGCCATGTAGAGACCCAGCCCTTAGAAATTTCCAATGTGTCAATTCCATCCTCACAAGTCTATGTTGAAGATGGGGTATCACAAGATGGAAAGATTCTGGGTTCCTGAATAACATCATGGGCTTTGAGAGCTCTTCTTTTTTTTCTCCTCCCCATGACCACTCAGGATTATAACCTGAACAACTAGAACTTTTTAAATTGCTAAGCTCTGCAGATTCTGGGGTTATTAACTATTATCTTATTCTCATTAATATAGGGACTGGGCATTCTTTTTGTTTCTCTGGAAGACTGTATAAAACTGAAATCTTTTTGAAAATGCTACAAAACTCAACTTATGTGTACCAAAAATTGTTTTAATTTTTTAGGGGGAGTTTCATAATGAACATATAATTACCTAGGCTTTTTATTCTTATTACTTTTGGTAAACTTTATTTCTTGAAGACCAACATCATTATCATCACATGGTATATTAGTTTCCTGTGGCTGCTATGGCAAATTATCACAAATGTGGTGGCTTCAAATAACAGAAATATATTCTCCCACAGAGTCTGAAATAAATTACACTGGGCCAATATTAATGTGTAAGCAGAGCCACGCTTCCTCCTGAAGCTCTAGAAGACAACCTGTTCCTTTCCTCTTCCAGCTAACTGCTGGCTGCTGACACTTCTTGATCACATCACTCCGATCACTATCTCCGGGATCAGTCCCATCACTTTCTCTGCTGTGGTAGCATTTTCTTCTGCCTCCTTCTTAAAGGATGTAAGTGACCGCATGTAAGGTCCACAAAGATAACCCAGGTAATCTCCCCATTTCAAAATCTCCCATTTAATAACATCTTTTGATTTACAATATTCACCTTTTGTCATGTAAAACAACATGTACAGATTCTAGGGATTAGGCTCTGATATCTTTGTGGACTACCATTTAATTTATCAAACCTGTGAACTTGTTGGAAATGCACATTCTCCGGTCCCACCCCAGACCTCCTGAATGAGGAACTCCAGGGATGCTATCCTCTACCTCAGTGGTATATCAACTCTCCAGCTCCATGTCATAATTTAGTTTGCAGGGATTCTGATCACCTTTCCCTTCATGATATCACACTGACTTCTTATACTGATGACATTTTGCTGACTGGACTTAGTGCTAAGTCAAAATAGCCACTATTCTAGACTTATTGGCAAAACATTTACATGTCAGAGGGTAGGAAATAAACCTGACTAAACTTTAGCAGGAAACTGCTGTTGGGGATTAGGATAGGATAGGTACAGAGAAAAAAGACATTTGCCTATGAACAGCTGCAAAATAGGCACCAGCGGATATGTTCATTTGCTCAGTAATGAAACCACATCTGGTACAGCAGTTCCAAGTGGAGTCACCACCTGGGTAAGCTTATGAAAATCCACTGTCATTCTCCAACATTATCACTATGCAAATCAAAGGCCACCACTCAAGTTCCTCCATTCCCATTTTCTATAATCTCCAAGATGCATTTATATACATAAACATCCCTCATTTTTTTTTTTTTTTTTTTTTTTTTTGTGGTTTTTGGCCAGGGTTAGGTTTGAACCCACCACCTCCGGCATATGGGACCGGCGCCCTACTCCTTGAGCCACAGGCGCCGCCCTCGTTGGTTTTTTAAAAATATGCATATAGCAAAGTATCATACTGCAACTTGATCTCTTCACATCATGGATCCCCGTCTGGTACGTACAGACTGACTCATGTTCAATGGCTGCAAGTTCCGTGAAATGAACATGCTGTAATTTATTTAACCAATCTCCTTACTGCTGGATAGTTAAGTTGATTCTATTGTTTTGCAATTATAAACAATGCTGAAATAAACATCCTTTCATATGTACCTTTTATATATAAAATATAAATATCATACACATATTTACTTGCACTTGTGCAAATAACTCTGTAGGCCTGATTCCTGGGTGAAAGGAAATACCCCACCTTTCCATCTTCTTCTTTGAGAAATTTGAAATGACTCAAATGTCGTTCCTTGATTAACAAGGGAATTTGTTTATAACAAATTCTTATATTGATGATATATAACAAACTTCTTCTATTGATGACATTTTGCTGACTGGACTTAGTGAAGTCAAAGTAGCCACTATTCTAGACTTACTGGCACAACATTTACATGTCAGAGGGTAGGAAATAAATCTGACTAAACTTTAGAAGGAAACTGCTTCTGTTGGGGATTGGGATAGGATAGGTACAGAGAAAAAGACGTTTGCAAAGATGTACCTTTTATGTATAAAATAAAAATATACACATATTTACTTACACTTGTGTAAATAACTCTGTAGGCCTGATTCCTGGGTGAAAGGAAATATCCTACCTTTATATCCATAACAATATAAGAAACTGTTATATATAAAAGGTACGATAACAAAGAAATTTTGAGAAATTTGAAATAACTCAAATGTCATTCCTTGATTAACAAGGAACGACTTCAGTTCCAAAACATGCTGAATGCACTGTTTCCAGTAGCACTCAGAACGCACTGTCTGTCAGGACTTGGTGAACTTGAGGACTGAAAGGACTTCTTGGCCTGCTTGCCTGGAAAGTGCAGTGGTCCCTCGCAGACCTTTTGTCTTCATTGTTTTTAAAATGTCCTCTAAAATAAAAATAAAAATAAAAGGTAAAGCCCATTCAATCATTTGGATGTGTATGATTACTAAATAGTTTAATAAGATAATAAACACAGATTACATACAAATTATATTCGTCTGACAAAACAATGTATAGCAAGCAAATGTCTGCTGAAATGAACCTGGACTTCACACAGCCAGGTGCACCTTGTATTTTCAAAGTGTGGCTGAGGATTCTAACTACACTGAATGTCTTGCTTTGCAGTGGCAGCCTACTGTGAACTCAATAGGAAAGTTAATTTTACTTGTTACTAACCTCAATCTCTGCCCTATACTCTTCTCTTTGGATAAAAAAGGTCAATGAAAGTGGGAGAAACTGAACAGTGGTACTACACAGGGTAAATGGAGTAGCTTGCTTCTTTCAGGCATACTGAGAAAAGAAAAATCTTTTATAAGTATATAAAAAGACTAAAAAAATGGAGTTACAAGAAAGAAAACTTAGTAACCATTTATTGTGATTGGGGGTTGAGAATATAATCAAACATGAGGTATATAGAAAAAGAAAGATTATGATAAATTGTAACCTAAAGTAACCTAAACAAGACATAAAAATCTATTAAAAAAAAAAAAAAAAAAGTAGCTTTCATGACAAAACTTCATCTGAACCAAAGAGTATACAGCATGATTGGGAAGGGCATGAAGACTAGAGGGTAGAGAGAATCTGCAAGGCTGAGGGTGCGCTGTTATGCGCTGTTAGAAGAAATTAGAGATTTTGTGTTTGAGTATGAGTTTACAAATGGGGAAAAAACTGCCAACAAAAAAGACAATGATACTTTTTAAAATGAAAAATGACCTTTTAAAAATCTCTTTCCTCTTTCAACATGAATTTATGCCTTGGCAGTGATTAAATTCATTAACATGTCAGGTTATCTTATGGTTTGTTATTAACTTTTGATTTCAGCAAAGTAAATAGTTAAATGATAAACTGGTCTATATTACCTGGGTTGTTTTCTTTAATGGTAACTAAATAGAATAATCCTCTTGGTGAAAGGAGATCTGAAGCCACTGGGAAGAATCTGTCCATGACTTCTCGACCGTTTCTGCCGCCAGCCCAGGCTGCTGTTATTCCTTGACTTCCTACCTGTGACCAGTTGGAAAGACTGTTTGCTGTTAAGTCAAGTTCCATTAGATCATAAGCTGAATCTTTTTTTATATATAAACTCTTTTGACAAATGATAGCACAAACAAGTATATAACATTTCACTACTGACAAAAAAGGCAGTAACCTTGACTCTAAGTTCCACAGTTTCCTTGTTTATGTGACCTTGGGTAAATTAATAATCACTGTGAATTAGACAGCCATTGCAGTACATTGAGCTCCATAGAGACAGCGCCGGGGCAAGTGAGAGCTGGATGGGCACCGGGCCACCCTGTGCCTCGCTGAGGAAAAATACCTAAACATGGGCAAAGGAGCTCCTAAGAAGCTGAGAGGCAAAATGTCATCACATGCATTCCTTGTGCAAACTTGTTGGGAGGAGCACAAGAAGCAGCACCCAGATGCTTCAGTCAACTTCTCAGAGTTTTCTAAGAAGCGTTCAGAGAGGCGGAAGACCATGTCTGCTAAAGGAAAGGAAAATTTGAAGGTATGGCAAAGACGGACAAGGCCCATTATGAAACAAAAAAGTTCAAGGATCCCAATGCACCCAAGAGGCCTCCTTCGGCCTTTCTCTTGTTCTGTTCTGAGTATCGCCCAAAAATCAAAGGAGAACATCCTGGCCTGTCCATTGGTGATGTTGCAAAGAAGCTGGGAGAGATGTGGAATTACACTGCTGCGGATGACAAGCAGCATGATGAAAAGAAGGCTGCAAAGCTGAAGGAAAAATACGAAAAGGATATTGCTGCAGACTGAGCTCAAGGAAAGCTTGATGCAGCGAAAAAGGGAGTCGTCAAGGCTGAAAAAAGAAAGAAAAAGGAGGGGAGGGAGATGAAGAAGATGAAGATGATGAATAAGTTGGTTCTAGTGCAGTTTTTTTTCTTGTCTATAAAGCATTTAACCCCCCTGTACACAACTCACTCCTTTTAAAGAAAAAAATTGAAATGTAAGTGTGTAAGATTTGTTTTTAAACTGTACAGAGTCTTTTTTTGTATAGTTAACACACTACTGAATGTCTTTAGATAGCCCTGTCCTGGTGGTATTTTCAGTAGCCACTAACCTTGCCTGGTACAGTATGGGGGTTGTAAATTGGCATGGAAATTTACAGCAGGTTCTTGTTGGTGCACAGGACAAATTAGTTATATGTGGGGATGGTAGTTTTTTCATCTTCAGTTGTCTCTGATGCATCTTATATGAAATAATTATTGTTCTGTTAACTGAATACCACTCTGTAATTGCAAAAAAAAGTTGCAGCTGTTTTGTTGACATTCTGAATGCTTCTAATACAATTTTTTTAATTAAAAGAAAACTGTGTGAATTAGTTTCCTCCCTTATCTGTAAAACTAGAAAAATAATAGTTCTATATATACAATAAGAAAACTAATATATATATAAACACATTTTTTAAAGACAGTCTCACTTTGTCGCCCTCAATAGAGTGCTGTGACAGCAATCTCCAGGTCTTGGGCTTGGGCGATTTTCTTGCCTCCGCTTTCCGAGTAGCACCCACCACAATGCCCGGCTATTTTTTGTTGTTGTTGCGGTTTGGCTGGGGCTAGGTTCCCTACCCGCCTCAGTATATCGGGCCAGCGTCCTACCCACTGAGCCACAGGCACCACACCCAAAAACTGATATAATATTTTTATCCACTGTTAAGAATAAACAATGTATATTTAAAGTTTTCAGAACACTGCCCTGCACATAGTAAAGGTTCGCTAATATTTGGTACTATGAATACAATGCTTAAACTGAGAGACAAGAGTAGCTTTCACACTTAATATAGTAGAAATCAGAAATGCTTGTATTGTAAGAGATCACTGCACAGACAAGATTTCAGAGTGTCTCGATTCATCTGGCTCTCTTCTACATCATTTAAAGTATGAAACAGACCTTTTTAAAGAACCCGTGCATTATGTATAAGGAAGCATTTCTCCTCTAACAACCTAATTATATTCTTTTATGTTCCTTTCTTTTTTTAATTTTTTTTGACACAGTCTCACTTTGAGACTCTTGGTATAGTGCTGTGGCTTCATAGCTCACAACAACCGCAAACTCCTGGGCTCAAGCAATTCTCTTGTCTCAGGCTCCCAAGTAGCTAAGACTACAGGTATCTGCCACCACACCAGGCTTTTTTTTTTTTTTGAGACAGTCTCATGATGTTGCCCTTGGTAGAGTATGTGGCGTCACGGCTCACAGCAACCTCAAACTATTGGGCGTAAGTGATTCTCTTGCCTCAGCCTCCCAAGTAGCTGAGACTACAGGCACCCGCCACTCTCAGTGTATGTGGCTAGCACTGTACCACTGTGCTATAGGCATCAAGCCAACACCAGGCTATTTTTTGGGATGGTATCTCCCTCTAGCTCAGGTTGGTCTTGAACTCCTGACCTCAAGCAATCCACCCTCCTTGGCCTCCCAGAATGTTAGGATTAGAAGCATGAGCCACCACGACCTCCCCAACCTAATTATACTCTTGAAACAAAATCCACGAGTTTACTGTTTTTTTCAAAATTAAGGAATATTTTGAAGAAATTACTTTAACCCCAACACAACTATTTTCTTCCTATTAAGATGTCCTTTTCTGGGGCGACGCCTGTGGCTCAGTCGGTAAGGCGCCGGCCCCATATACCGAGGGTGGCGGGTTCAGACCCGGCCCCGGCCAAACTGCAACCAAAAAATAGCCGGGCGTTGTGGCGGGCGCCTGTAGTCCCAGCTACTTGGGAGGCTGAGGCAAGAGAATCGCTTAAGCCCAGGAGTTGGAGGTTGCTGTGAGCTGTGTGAGGCCACAGCACTCTACCGAGGGCCATAAAGTGAGACTGTCTCTACAAAAAAAAAAAAAAAAAAAAAAAGATGTCCTTTTCTGGGCAGTGCCTGTGGCTCAAGAGTAGGGCGCTGGCCCCATATACCGGGGGTGATGGGTTCAAGCCCGGCCCTGGCCAAAAACTGCAAAAAAAAAGATTTCCTTTTCTGGCTTTTGTACATCATTCAGTTTATATACATCATGCTATTTATTCATTTAATAAGGCAAATAATTCCCCATTAAAAATAATTCATTTATTGTTATAACTATATGCATATGTAATTTTACAAAGAAGAGAATATGTTCATATGGCTGCTTTAAAAAAGCTTCACTTTTTCCTTCCTTACTGTTTTACTCATCTGCCCCTGCACTATCTTCTATAAACACAGGTTTTCACTTTGTCCATATTTTACAAAGACACTATTAAATTCCATATGCGTACGTACATCTTGCTTTTCTCATTCAACTACACCAATGGGAATCTCTTCATGTCACCTGGTAGAGTCCTCATTCATTCTTGTAATGACTGGATAATATTTCATGGTAGAAAAGTATCACATCTTATTTAGCTATTGAAGGGCATTCACTATGTCTATTCATTTTCACTGAATGTAATTATTCCCATGCCTATCATAAGCTTCTCAATACAATTTTGCACAAATTTAATCATAATAGGAAATTTATCAGTTCCTGTTTCTTGTCAAGACTTTCCTTCTAGAAACTTCTCTTTTCCGGCACTCTCTTTGCTTTGCTTCTGGATTAAACTCTCCCTTTTTCTGGAACTCATGACTTTCTCCATTTACTCTCTTATTTTGATGGAGCACGTTCTCTGGATGTTTCTTCAGTAAGACTGTCTGTGCTGGCGCACATGGTGATGACAGGCTCTGCCAGGCCTATTGCCTTGGAGCATCTGCTCCAAGAAGGATCAGGGTCCCTCTGTGATATTACTCGCCAAGGACACTCAGCCATGTTCATCCTCTCGCACCAGAGACAACCCTCCAGGAAGTTCGCCTGGTACCAGTCGCATTCTTACAGGCCACAGAAAGGAGGTCTCCGTCTTCACGGGAGAGCAGCCAGGTTTGGTGGCCTTCTGTCTGCCTTCTACTTGTCCACTCCTCAGACACCACAAGGGCAAACCAGCAGCACCTTATATCACATTTTTGGCTATACCAGTAAGTTCACCCACAACTTTTTTTTTAAGTACAAACTCCTATTATGTGTATATTATGACTCCTGGGTCTCTAAGTGTCTTACCTTTTACCTTTGCGATTTTCTTCTTTTTATCTTCATGTTCTGTGCACCGAAGTTATTTCTTTCATTGAGTTTGCAGATTACAGACTAAGGTCTTGACAGGGACCACATTCTTTTTTCATTCATTTCCTAATGTTTTAGTGTATACAACATGTTTTAAGCCCCAAGACACCTTGGTTGTATTGTATTTTGATCCTGCTCTCTTGTTAATTGCTCAGCTCACAGGAATTACTAAATTAGTTCTCTTTGTTGCAAATGCAAAAAAAAGCCCAAGGCCTTGCTTACCTCTTAGGTCTGGGCAGCCAGGGCTCAGAAGTGCACAGCTTAGGCAACAGAATGGGAGAGAAAGGAAGTCTATTCGAGTCACCGGGTTTTCAGAATATCCTTTTTTTATTCACTAGTCTCCCCACTAGTTTGTGTTGTCTTGCTGAGTGGCATGCATTATTGCTGTTGTGTATTTTATGTGCTGCTGTGTGAACATTAGAGCAACAAATAAACATTTGTAAATTTCTTATTAATCTTCCCAAGAGTGGAAGTAAAATCAGAAACATATCAGTCCAAGTTTACGAGGATAATGCTGTGAAGACGATGGCAGTGTACAAATTGATTAAATGTTTTTGTGAGGGGAGAGAAAACCTCACTGATAACTAGAGGTCAGGGTAGCCAGTAACAAGCACAAATGCTGAAAAACATGGCAAAAATTCATCAAACTGTGCGTCAAAATCAGGCCAAGTAAACACTGATAGAGACAGGAAAATCTTAACTAAAAATACTGACAAACAGCTCATGGCTCTTTTTTGTTTTCTTTTTTTTTTTTTTTTAGAGACAGAGTCTCACTTTGTCACCCTCAGTAGAGTGCTGTGCTGTCACAGCTCACAGCAACCTCTAACTCCTGGGCTTAGCAATTCTCTTGCCTCAGCCTCCCAAGTAGCCGGGACTACAGGCTAGGACCTCCCAAGTAGCCAGGACCACAATGCCTGGCTATTTTTTTTATTGCAATTTGGCCGGGGCTGGGTTTGAACCCGCCACCCTTGGCATATGGGGCCGGCGCCCTACTCACTGAGCCACAGGCGCCGCCCCAGCTAATGGCTCTTGTATCACAACAATG
The DNA here is from genome assembly GCF_027406575.1 of Nycticebus coucang. Classification (NCBI taxonomy): domain Eukaryota; kingdom Metazoa; phylum Chordata; class Mammalia; order Primates; family Lorisidae; genus Nycticebus; species Nycticebus coucang. The sequence continues at coordinate 16,479,212 of NC_069795.1, forward strand.
CACCAGCTCACATGGTACTGTATGTGAGGGAGTTCTTAGCCAATAAATAAATAACTGTTAGAACACCCTCCCTACTCACCTTATCTGGCCCCCAGTGACTTTTTTCTTTACCTGAAAATAAAAGTAATATTGAAAGGAAGATATTCTGATGACATGCAGGACATCAAGGATAATACAACTACAGCTCTGACGGCCATTCCAGAAAAGACTTCCAAAATTGCTTTGAAGAGTGGACTAGGCGCTGGCGTCAGTGCGTAGCTTCCCAAGCGGCTTTTGTTGGTGGTGGTGTTTTTTATTCAATCATAGCTGTGTACATTCATGCAATCATGGGGTACAATGTGCTGGTTTTATATACCATTTGAAATATTTTCATCAAACTGGTTAACAAAGTCTTCACTGCAAGTGGCTTACTTTGAAGGTGACTGCGGTGACATTCAGCAGTGAGGTATGTTGCACTTTTCTAGGATGAGTTCATGAACTTAATTGTCCAACCTCATATATAAATTTGTGAATTTAAACACCACGGCATGAGTTGGGATGGGATTTTTAAGGACAGACATGGGAAAAGTTTGTATTTCCATTACTTTTAGGTTCCTTTACTGTGTCTACCCCCTAGTACCCAACTACCGATAATGAGGAATAAAATCAAAACAATTTGTGTTAGTAGCAGCTGACCAATGTCACACAATGAAGTGTTCATTTGCTTTTAGAAACAAAATATCCAAAAATATTTAATAACTGAATTTCGTGGGATAACTTACCTCTTCAGGGGGAGTCACTACATATGGGGGATTAAACACCAGAAGATCCACTTTTTCCTTCAATCTCGGTAGCAAGCCTTTGACCTAAATGTATCCAACAACAGCTTTAATTCAAAGCAGGACTTTGGGTTAAATAATTAACAAATCAATTTTTAAAAATATTCCCCCGTGTTTTAGAAAAAAATGCATTAGATGGCTACACTTACAGACAGAAGTGGAGATAAATATTTTTACATTTTCATTCAGATAAAGATTAAATGTGCTTCACTAAAAATAAGAAAATTAAACTATCAGTATAAACATGAGATGTTCAGCAAAATCTCTGTTCTTTAATAGTACAGATATTTACATTCTGGGTTCACTTTTAAAAAATGAACTAAGGGTTGGTGCCTGTGGCTCAGTGAGTAGGCACCAACCCCATATACAGAGGGTGGCGGGTTCGAACCCAGCACTGGCCAAACTGCAACAAAAAATAGCCAGGCCTTCTGGCCAGCGCCTGTAGTCCCAGATACTCGAGAGGCTGAGGCAAGAGAATTGCCTAAGCCCAAGAGCTGGAGGTTGCTGTGAGCTGTGATGCAAAGGCACTCTACCCAGGGTGACAAAATGAGACTCTGTCTCTTAAAAAAAAAAAAAGAAAGAAAAAAGAAAATGAACTAAGAAGGAGGCAAGCTCTAATTATATAGCATATACTCTGCATAGATTTGAACATAACTTTACAGCTTACATAGTATCCACTAACTTAACCATTTATCTTTTATAAGAGAAAAAAAATATTTTTAAAAGGCTTTTGCTCTTATAAGGAGAAATGTTTTATGAGATGACAGAAAATGACTCTGAACAACAGAAAACATTAGGAGATGGATTTTTATTTTCTACTTCAGTTACTTATAAATATATTGGCCCAGAGTACTAGATATCTAAGAAAGAAAAAGTTGAAAATACTGGAATGATTCTACAGTAGAAAAAATAAATTTTAAAAATAAAATACTTAAAAGTTAAAAAAAAGTATTGGAAAGAGGCACTGAAAATAGCAATAGGTTGGCATTTGGAAAATCTTTAAACTGTGTATAATTTTCTATGGAACTAGAAAATGTCTTTTTAAAGAAAGTACATTTAGGGCAAAGTGCTATTTAAAGTGGTTTCTCATTGAATTAAATAAATGTTTTAAAAATTGTGTTTGATTTTGTTCTGTTTTTTTAGACACAGTAAAGTAAAAACACTATTATCTGGATCAGTTCTCACCCACAAAATAATTTCAGTTATCACTTTGTTCTGATTCTTTTTTTTTTTTTTTTTGTATTAAATCATAGCTGTGTACATTGATTTTGTTCTGATTCTTACCCATGAATTCTGGGCCTGTATTTTGAGATGGGATATCGAAGCATCTCAAGGCAGTGTCCAAACCTTTAGTTATTTTATTAACGTTTTCACATTTTCCCCCATCTCTTCAAGATACCTGCCATTATTACTGGATACTGTTCTTAAATGAACCCTTTTCTTGTTAAATAAATTAACTGCAGAGGGAGACTTTACATTACTACAATACATGAAAAAATCAGTGTTATTTTCTGGAAATAACTTAAATGATTATAACAATAAATGCATATTGTCATTGTCTTGCCTCAAAACATTAGTAGTATAATATGCCAAAAACATTACAAATGTGTATACTCTTAAGTTTACACCTAAGAAAATTATGGAAATTAGCTGGGCTTTATGGTAGATCACAGGTGATTTTCACTGTCTTATTATCTTCTCTGTATATCTGTGCTTTTCTGTACCTCCCAAACTCTTTGCAATAAAACCAAATGACATTTATATTTGGGAGAAAAAAAAAGAATAAAACCAAAAAAAAAAAAAAAAATGTTACTAAGTTACAGTTACCGTTGCCAGGCTCAGTGTAACCCATGCCTGCTCTCTCTCTACTAAAGGTACTAAAAAGGCCAAACTGAGACCTTCTTTTTAATGTGATCATAATGACTGAAAGAGAATTAAAGAGTCAGTAACTTTCACATTATATGATTCAAAGTTATTTAATAACTCGTCATACCACCTGAATATTGTGCAGATCACTGGGCTGCTTACATGTGAAACAACTCCTTAGAATTTCCATTGTATCGGGGCGGCACCTGTGGCTCAGTCGGTAAGGCGCCGGCCCCATATACCGAGGGTGGCGGGTTCAAACCCAGCCCCGGCTGAACTGCAACCAAAAAATAGCTGGGCGTTGTGGCAGGCACCTGTAGTCCCAGCTACTTGGGAGGCTGAGGCAAGAGAATCGCTTAAGCCCAGGAGTTGGAGGTTGCTGTGAGCTGTGTGAGGCCACGGCACTCTACCGAGGGCCATAAAGTGAGACTCTGTCTCTACAAAAAAAAAAAAAAAAAAGAATTTCCATTGTATCCACATGTCTATAAGTGATCCCATTTTTCTCACCCTAGTAAGCTTGTTCATCATGCAGTTGAAAGAGAACAGGTAACTACCTCTGAAGAGAGGCTTACAAAGGGAACTTCTTTACTTAATTAAAAATAGAAAAGCTAAGCATCTGGGGGAAGTAATTCAGATGTAACCTTGCCTGCAGGTCAAAAGATGACTAATTTGTGTCCCCCACAGTTATAATGCTGAGGAGGAAATACATTTCAAATAGCCAAAATCTTTTTTTTTTTTCAGTTCCATAAAGAAATTAACTTTCTCAAACGGTAAAAAAGAATACCAAAAATTAATTTTCCAGAAATGTTGAGCAAGGAAACTAAAAAAAGAATTTGCCTTGTAACTGTTTATGATGGCCCCTGAGGTACCATGTAGTAATAATCATTTTAGTACTGGATTTTAAATAAAGGGAAAAACTGACTAAATTAAGAAAAAAATTGAAAGTCTTTGAGTTAAAGAGAAAATAGATCTTAAAAAGAAAGTCACTAAGAATGGGATATAATTATGAGCATTCCTCACCCACCTCAATCACCCTATTCAGCTTTTGAGTAGTCTCACAGCTCTGGAATTTATTCGAGAATTAAGAAGTAAGCAAAAAGAGCCTGTGATAAGGTTTTAAATCACAGAGCAAAAAACCTAGACTTTCTTGAGAGACTTTACTTACATGAGAGACACTTATTCAGAGTTAATTTAAAGCTTACTCTTAGTTTAAATACAAGTCAACTAAATTGGTTGTTGCTTTTCTAGCACAAAGCACAATGAAAAGGGAGAGAAGAGGTTCTACTGATAGACTGCAGCGAAATGTAACAACAAAAAGCAAGTAAAAATATACAGAGAAAACAAAGGCTCAGCGCTCTTAGCTCAGTGAGTAGGGCGCCGGCCACATACACCAAGGCTGGCGGGTTCGAGCCCAGCCCCGGCCTGCTGAACAACAATAACAACTGCAACCAAAAAATAGCCAGGAATTGTGGCGGGCACCTATAGTCCCAGCTACTCGGGAGGCTGAGAATCACTTAAGCCCAAGAGTTTGCTGTGAGCTATCACACGACAGCACTCTACCAAGGGCGACATAGTGAGACTCTGTCTCAAAAAACTAACTAAATAAATAATTTAAAAAAAAAGAGAAAATAAAAATGCAAAATTACTACAGACTACAGCTGGTGTAAAAGAATGTCTGGAAAGGCCTTGGTTATCACTAGACAGGGTGAAACATAAAGTTTGCCTGCAACTGCACTTATGTCTACCCTGCACATAACAGTAATAATCAATATTCATATTAATGATTCTACGTCAATAAAAGGTAAAATTACATTCAGCTTGTTTTAGGTATATAAATAATACACAACATAATTTAACAAAAGATTCTCCTAAAAGTAAAAATGAAATATAATGAAAATACTACTTTTTAAATAGGTAATCTCAGCTATCCAAAACAATGATTTTATTTTATATGATAGTTGTGATAATTTATGCCCAGTGTTCCGAATACAGGTAAATGTAAAGAGTTTGTTAATTGACCCTAATATCTATGTTTGTGCCTTTCTCTTGCTTATTTATTTGCCAAGAGTTGATATTCAGTATCACGACGGTCAACTACTGAAGAACTGATTCTGAAATAGACAACCACCAGTTATGTCCTAACACAACTGTGAGACTTCTGATTTGGATTTGGAAGCTCTGGGCTTAAATTCTAGATTTGTTATTTTACAAGCTGTATAACTTTCAAAAAGGTCATTCACTTCAGTTTCCACACCTGTTTAAAAAAACAGACATTCTGTGTTGTTTCTAATAATTTACTTTTCTACCAAATGCATACATTTAATACTAATTATGGGCATGTTAGAGAAATGTTTTAAAAAATTAAAAGTCACTACATTGATCTCCTATAAATCAGTTGAGTACCTTTCTTGATACTCTGGCTTTTATTAGCAGCACAACTTCTAATAACAGGAGAAGAACCTCTTTTTTTTTTTTTTCTTTTGTGCAGTTTTTGGCCAGGGCTGGGTTTGAACCCACCACCTCCGGTATATGGAGCTAGTGCCCTACTCCTTGAGCCACAGGAGCTGCCCAGTAAAAGAACTTCTTATGTCTTTGGGTTAATTTCTGAAGCTGTAAAATCATTTGCAAATGTAAAAAGGTGAGACATTACTTACCCTGATAAATGTAAGATAATATTGGTCAAGAAACACTGAAACAATTTTGTGTCTCTTATGTTCACCTGGTACATGCTATTATGATTTTTGCTTATAAAAAGGCATTTCACATTTACAGCTAAAAAGGTCTACAAATTTAAAATTATCCACATCTTACCAACATCATCTAAAACACTGTAACAACTGCAACTTGAAAATGCATGATGTTAACAACCTTAAAATAAAATACTGCTTCTACAGTGGTTTTTACCTGCCCAGGACACATTCTCCTTTTCTTCTCATTTTATATCTCTGACTTTTGTTCAGAGAGCACAACTCCTGTCACTCTTAATCCAAGTGGCTTGGGTAGGGTTTATCCTAACCTACTTCCTGGGATGGGACTATTATCCAGGTAGAAGCCCATCAACACCATATTCTAATCCTCCTAAACCACAACAAGAGATTGAGAGTTACGCATAGGAACCAAATTGACCCAAACAATACTCATTCTGGGGCTTCTGCTAAAGTAACTGATAGAAAAGTTTCTTTCCTTGGGGAGTGACTGAGAAGTAACATACAGACATGCAAACATCTTCGTATGAAGAGAAAGACTGCTTAGGAATAGAGTTAGCAGATAGAGAAGTTCAGAGCTAAGAAAAAGATGCCTATGACATCAATTCAATTTCTGGAGGCAGCTATGTGTGAAGTTATCAACTTTTATTTAAGCTAGTTTGAACTGGGATCACTTCTGATCATAAGATGCCTGACATACCCAATCCACAATATCAATAAATTCCTTTTGAATTGTGGAGAAATTGGATTCTATCAATAAAGGATTTACTTTGTATAGGGTATACTGTTCAGTGAGTATACTGTTCAATTACTTAAGTTTCTTTGACCAAAAAAATCTTGACTTCAACTTATTTGAAAAAAAAATTATTACTGGACAAAAATTAACAACTCACCAAATCTGTAATTACTGGCTGAATGTGGACTTTGTTACAGTGTGCTGTCTCCAGGGTACAAGCTGCTGCCTCGGGGTTGATATCAGTGCACCTATAAACAGAGAATAAAACTATGCCCTATGTCCATGAGGCAAATCTGTTACTGGACGTTTTAAGGAATTTTCAATTAATTCTATATAGAGCAGAATTACAAAACAAAATTAGAATGCTTTAACAGCAAAGAAAAAGAGAACAAAGATTTGTTATAAGAAAGACAATTATATTAATATAAGGTCCAAGAATAGAAAAATACACATATAAACACATACATCTGAAGGAATTTATGATATATACAGTGAAGGAATACTATGCAGCCACCAAAAATAAAATGTAAAAGCAATTTTTAATAGGAAAATGATCATAAGTCAATATTAAATTGAAAACATAGGAAAAGAACAAAAATGAAGGGCATGCACTTTGATCACATGTGGTTAAAATTTACTGGTAATTTTTCTTCTTTATATTTTTCTATATTTTCCAATTTTTAGAAAGACATTTAAGTAACTTTTTTCTGATAATCAAATAATTTACCTAAAAAAAGAATCAAATTTAGAGATCTAAAATTATGCTGCTTTTATAATTATGTATTATAGTATGATGGAGCAGTTTTGAATATGAAATTATAATTTTTAGGGAAGCATAATTTGCAGTATTGGCTTTTACAATACTTAAGTATAACATTATCAAATGCATATTGTCTTCTTATAATATTATTTCATTCAAGCAATCATAGAGCATTTTTCAATGAAGATCTGGATAAATATGATATACTTACATGTACAAAGCCTGAGGACCTATCATAGTGGCTAGGAATGCAGATACTACACCAGATCCTGAGCCTACTTCAAGGCATATTTCTACTCTAAAAAAAAACAAAACAAACAAAAAAAAAGATTAGCATAGTAGAATTAAAATACATTTCACAGGAAACAACTTTCATGCTAGTTATAATGTGTATTTCTCCAGCATCATCACCCACCTGCAAATATATAGGAAATGTACAAATAATTTCTAATGTCTACTTTGTGCTTAATATTTTATAACCCCAAATTGCTAATATTTTGGGTGTACAATATATTTTAAGTTCATAAAATAGTTATATATTACCACAGATGGTTTTCAATTAATTTCAATAAAACATTACATAAAAAGTATGTAATAATGTTAACATAGGATTGGAAATACTAATATTAAAGGTATCACCCCTTCCCAAATGGAGCTCCTAGTTAATAGTTCCTAAAATGATATGGTTTGTATCTTTACCATATGTACTTATTGTATTCTACAATTTTTTTTGGAGACAGAGCCTCAAGCTGTTGCCCTGGGTAGAGTACTGTGGCATCACAGCTCACAGCAACCTCCAACTCCCGGGCTCAAGCTATTCTCCTGCCTCCGCCTCCTAAGTAGCTGGGATTACAGGCGCCTGCCACATCGACGGCTATTTTTTGGTTGCAGCTCTCATTGTAGTTTGGTGTCCCACGCTGGATTCGAACCGCCAGCTCAGGTGTATGTGGCTGGCACTTTAACCGCTTGAGCCACAGGTGTTGAGCCTGCATTCTACAAATTTTAAGTAAGTAACATTCATAAATCAAACATCATATCCTAGGGAAAAAGGGTCCCCCATCTTACTGTTAATAGATTTAGAGCAGCAAAGAAATTCCGTATTTGTATATACAAATTAGGAAAATATCTGAGTATCTGATTTTAGAAAGCTAATAATAATCTTAGAATGTTGTTAAAATATAATAAAATCTTCATCCTACTGTATCTTTCAGTTATTTCCTTGCCTCATCAAAAGCACCAATTATCTCCCTTCCAAAGATCAGTGTGATGGCATTTATGCAACTGTCTAGAGATCTTAAATTCTCAAACAACTACCCAGCTACAAGCTTTAGGAACCAGTCCACACATCTGACTAACCTTTCTGAGAAGGCTGTATCTTACCAGGTGGCTTCTCTTTGAAAGTAACTATCATGGTCTCATAAATAATTAGAATTCCAAGGCTAGAAATATCCAACCAAGACTTTACAACAAAATCAGCTCCTTTTACAGCATACTTTGCAAAGCAAGTTGTGCTTGTAAATCTTTCTGGGATATCTTGAAAATAAAAGACAAGTTATAAAACAGTACTGTTCCACTCCATAGTCCAGTAAATCCCAGAGTTCCACCGTCCACAGTGAAAAACTAGTTTAATAAGAGTTGAGGCATTTTATTAGGGGAAAAATATCACCAAATTTAAGAGGGCATAAATACAATACAGATCTTTGAAATATGACACCTCTTTTAGCGGAATGTGTTGTTCAGATTAACAGCTGACAGGAAAAGATACATCTGCAAGCCAAGTAGGCAGAGAGCTCGCGAGACCAAAGCAACGCCTTGGCAAAAGGAGATATATCCCTGGCACGGTCTTTACTTTCATCTACCGGTATATTCTCATTTCTTGCATTATGGTATCAATCATTGCAAAGTGGGCCGACACCGCCTCCTCGGGCTGAGGGCTGTGATCCTCCCCGGCATCCTGCCGCCGCTCTGCAGGACACCCAAGCCCTCTCCCGCCAGGGGCCTCGCCCGCGCCCTCCTCGCACCCAGTCAGGTCAGCCGCTGCTGCCTCGAGCGCATCCAGCAGCAAGAACGTGTCCTCCGCGGGCTCGTACACATCACGAAAGCGGCCGCGGCCCACGTGCCCGTGCTTTGGCGTGGGTAAGCTGGGCGCCGCCATCTTTTCTCTCTATCCCACGCGCATGCGTCTCAAACGCCCACTGGCGCAGGCCAGGCAGTGGGACCCGGAACGCGGAGGCGGAGCGTCTACTATGGGTTTTAATTCAAAGTTTGTGGACGCTGTTTGAATTAAAAAGTAGACAGTTATATAATCTACAGTTGTTGACACTTGCTTTCTTGAACATTTAAATTGATTTCTTTTTGCAGAGTAGCACTTGGTATTGGACATCATGAATTGTTTTTGACTAAGGTGAATGCTTCTACATTCTAATGATATTTGTGTAAATTTCCTTAAATTGCTAGTTTGCAAAGATTTGAAAATATATATATTAACAAATTTTACTGTGTTCTTCTTTTACATCAGCCGAGCTTTAAGATTTTTTTCTCATTTAATTTGTTGCCGTGCTGCTGTCGTTAGAAAAATTGTCTTCCTGATATTGAGACATAAATGCACTTTTTATAAACCTTACTCAACCAATCTGACTCAATGGTCAGACTCCACCCTGCTCTTTTTCTCTCTTTTCTCTGCCAATGAAGTCTTTCCAATCCCTGGACTGGCTGCCTCTCCTTCTTACAGACCCCCGCACACACTACCTCTGAAGCCCTCACTGACCTAGTGTTCTTGGTGTTTCAGGGAAAACTGCAGAAATTCAATACATGACCAAACCACTTCACCTTTCTGATTTTGATTCCTGTGTCTAGTGAATAAGCATATTAAAAATACCTACTTTACATGTGGTTGGGAGGATGAATGTCTTAAATTATTTGGGCTGCTAATACCACAGATTTGTGGCTTATAAACTGCAGAAATGTATTTCTCACTGTCCTGGAGACTGAGAAGTCCAAGATCAAGGTGCTGGCTGATTTGATGTCTAGGGAGGTCCCACTTCCAAAAGAGACCTTCTTTTCCAATAGAAAACAAATTCAAAGAGATCCTGGGCAAGGAAGAAGTAGTGAATCAGGAGGGCAGTCTTATGTCCCCAGGTGACACAAGACAAGAATGAAGAGTCAGGCTGAAGATAGAAGCAGTCAGTAGGTAACCGGAAGTGCGTGTGAGGAAATAGGATATGGGCCACTTTAACTTCACAGGCAAATGCCTGAATGGTCCATATATAGGAAGCAGCAGGAGTCCATTCTGCCAGCTGAAAAGAGGTCTTTAACTTGTTAGCACTGGCCACTACCTGCAGCCATTTGGCTGTGGCATAGAACTAGAAACTGTTGGGAGTGACTGAGGCTGGCTTTTGCTATGAGAAAGTTAAGCTTGTACTCAAAAAAACGAACACCAAGGCAACATAAAATTACAGGAATTCTCTATACACAGCTCCTTCATTTTTGCTGCTGTTGATGGCTGCTGGTTTGGAGCTCGCAGCTATAGTAACTGAGTCCTGGCAGTGGCAGGATCAGAAGTTTCCTGATAGTGGCAGGGCCACAAACTCAGTTGTCCAATGTGGCTTTAGGAGACTTTTTGAAAGCTCATCCCAAAGGTGATCTTATTCAGACCTTTCTGTGACTATGATAGATATGGTATAATAAAGTCCTCCTAGCTTAAACTACTGTACTTTGTCACATGTTATGGGCACTTTTTGCCCACATTTTTGACAGAAGAATAAGGACACACATTATATACAAGTAATACTCATTCCGTGTCTATATAAATGTTTTATTTATTTTTTTGGCCAGGGCTGGGTTTGAACCCGTCACCTCTGGCATATGGTGCCGGCGCCCTACTCCTCTGAGCTACAGGTGCTGCCCTACACACATGTTTTTAATTATTTTATTTAAAAGGGTTAGGGTTAGGCTTATGCATCAAGAATAATGATATTCATATGCAAAGTGATATCCTGGAATACAATAATCAGTTTTGTGGAACTTAACAATAAACTTTCAATGAAAGCATTTTTAGCCAACAAAGAGCAATGTATTTCTCTTCTTCATACGTTTTAGGCAGGAGCTAACGATCTAGCTGATATTTTTAGTTAATAAAATTTGTTGTACCAAAATATGTTTAAAAATAAGCACTAAAATTCCTTTATTATGCAAAAAAAGTACCTAAATATAAACAAATAAAATTTTAAATTAAAAAATTAAGATGAGAGCGGTGCCTGTGGCTCAAAGGAGTAGGGCGCTGGCCCCATGTACCAGAGGTGGCAGGTTCAAACCCGGCGCCAGCCAAAAACTGCAATAAATAAATAAATAAATAAATAAATAAAAATTAAGATGAAAGATTTTTTTCCTGAAAGTTTGGGCCAAAAAGCACAGAAGCATATTATACATGGCAAAATAGGGTAACCTGAGCACTTTCTATTGTAGGCAATAGAATGTTGATATATGTGAGTTCTCATTTTCTAGTATGCTGCAGTCGTGTCTTCTTGCACCAGAGATATTTTAAATTATTTCACAGGTATTTGATTCCACCATTGCTAGTGGGTTTGGGTAGTATTGGTGGTGGAATCAAGTGCTCAGTCAGCGATTATGATTTCTGTCTTCTTAGTGAGAATGAATTTTTCTCAGAGTCAACAGTCTAATAACATGTTGTAATAAGGGATATTTTTACTCTTAAGAAGGCTTTGGTCCAAGCCTCTTTCAGCTTAAGAGCTAATACCTCTTCTTTCTTCCAGTAAGAAGAATTTAGTAGACAAGAATTTCTTGTCTCACCTAAGCCTGGCTTGCATTTTAACAGGAACCACAGGCTGGAGCTGGCTTTCCTCCCGAGATCCAGAAGTGGCATCAGCCTTTGCTGGATTCCAAGTCTCTCTTAATATAAGGGGATTTTTTAGGGATCCCAGTTAAATCCCACCTTGGTTTAGTAGCACCAGTGTAAATAACAAACAGAGAGAGTCCCACTAAAAGAAAATGTTTATTCAGGAATAGGGCATTGCAATGAGAATGTGCATGCCATGTTAATCCTTGTGCATATTCCAGGGGTGTGGGAGGTAAAGGAACAAAACGATTTTTAAAAGCAAAATGAAGAGGATTACATAATTGTTTCAAAATGATTATCCTTGGCCACAAAGATAAATAATAAGAGTGACACCACCCCAAGGCTAGATAGGCAGTTGCTAGGCCAAAGAAACTACCTTGCAAAAGTATTTTTTGTGTAACGTTGCAATGGGCTTTGTGCACTATTGTGGTTTTGCAGAGGCTCTTGTGATAGTTTTTGTTATCATGAGAACCCTCTCTTCATGACCTTCCCTCATTTTATTTGTTAGGGTTTTTGTTTTGTTTTTTTTAACGTTAGGAGCGCCATTTTGATTCTGACAGGTTTCATGGTAGATAATGAAATAATGTATGAATCTAACATAAATCATATTAACAATGCAGCTTCAAGAGTTGTTCTAAATCATAGAATTCTTTTAAAATGTTCTTTTGGCTCCACAAAGCTTCATCCCCCCACCAAAGGTTAACCATTACCCTTAAAAGACTAAGACACAGATGGAGAAAAATATTTGCAAAAGACATATTTGATAAAGGACTACTATCCAAAATAGACAAAGAACTCATAAAGCTCAACAGTAAGAAAAGAAATAACCTGATTTAAAAAATGGGCAAAAGAGTTGAACAGACAACTCATTGAAGTAGAGATACAGATGGCAAATAAGCATGCGAGGAGTTGCTCAAAATTATATGACATTAGGAAATTGCAAAATAAAACAATGAGATGCCATCACACACTTATTATAAGAGCCAAAATCCAAAGCACTGACAGCACATGCTGGTGAGCATGTGAAATAGGAGGAGCTCTCACTCACTGCTGGTAGGGATGTGACCTGGTATAGCCACGTTGGAACTTGGCTGCAAGTTTCAACAACTTGGCAGTTTCTTACAGAACTAAGTGTGCCTTTACTATGTGACATACGGCTAATACTGCTAGGTGTTTACTCACATGAGTGGAAAACTTATATCCACACAAAAACCTGCATGCAGACATTTATAGCAGCTTCATTCATTTTTTAAATCTGCATCACAAAGTATTTTAATATCAAATAAAATTTACATGATTAAAAAGCTCTGTTCCTTACTTATACCATGAATATAATTAAGCTAAACAAGGATAATTTCCATGTTACATCAAGTGATTTTATCTTCTCATTTTTCAAATGAAATGTTGATAGCCTATCGAGGGTAGCAAATATCATCAGCAAGTTTCTTCCCAGGATACCAGATATTACAAGTTCATATTGTTCTTGTTTGTGACCCCCAAACTGGCAGTACTTTAATTTCATCCACCCTATTCTTATGTATTTAAAAAGCAGGTGTTATCCATCTCCTGCAGGAGCAAGCACTGTTCACCATACCAGTTGGAAGGAACCCAACTTGGCACTACATTTTGGTCAAAGAAGCTGTCTATTACTCTCAACAAAGCGGATTCCATCCACTGAACAGGCTCAATGAAATAAGATGTACACTGAGGCTGATGCCCTATGCTAACCATGAAAGGTAGTGTTATTCTCTTGTGGACAAAGGCTTCAGGCCCACTTCCTTCTCATTATGATCCCAAATACTAGAACTTCGAAATAAGGATCTCCTGCACTTCCTACATTTGTAGAGGACCTTATCTTTTGATCCTTCCATAGTGGTGGTTGGGTCAACAGCAAAGAGTTCTTGAGGTATATTCTGCAGCTCTGGATACTTCTCTGTAACCATTTGTAAACGATATTGCTTATACATTGCACTAGTTACCGCTCAAACCCTTCATTCATGTTAGCTTCTGGTTTGAGACAGTCTGGAGATATCCATAGGCTTCTTCAAAGGTAACTGATCAGTCTTCATCACTAAAGCAGTCACTACAGCGACGCTACAGCGACACTCCGAGTGACTCCTGCATCACAGCGCACTAACATCGCACGGTCCTTGGCGCGGAACTTACCGATGAAGGAGGCCACACACGGGTCAGGATGGCTGAGCAGGTCGGTCTTGGGTCTGTCCAACGCTGGCACAAACAGCCTCCGTAGTCCCTCGACCTCAGCCCCCACCTTGCAGCTGGGCTCCTCCGAGTCCACTGGCAGCACCGCTGCCATGGTGGTCCGGCTCCGAGCTGGCCGCGGCCCACTCCGGTGCACCTGCGGCAGCACTTCCAGCACCTGCCCGGCGTAGCTGGCCTGGCTCGCGCGCGGCCTCCGGCCGTCGGAGCTACCGCTGGGGCCCTGAGCCTCCAACACGGCGGCGCCCGGAGGCCAGGCTGCGGACCAGGCTGCGGACCAGGCTGCCGAAGGCCCCACCACTGAGCGGGCGGCGGCTAGAACCCCCTTCACTGGACCCTGCGGGCCTCAGCGCTCGGTGGCCCCCTCAGAGGCCCGCAGCTGTCGCCGGAGCCCAGATTCACCGGAGCAGGCCCCGCGCGGTGGCTCCCGCCTGTAGTCCCGGCTCTCTGGGAGACCAGGGCGGCTGGGTCGCGTGAGCTCAGGACTTCCAGACCAGTCCCAGGAAGAGCGAGACCCGGTCTTTAAAAATAGCAGGGCGTTGTGACGGCTTGGGAGGCTGAGGCAAGAGAATCGCTTGGGCCCAAGAGTTTGAGGTTGCTGTGAGCTGGGACGCCACAGCACTCTGAGAGGGTGACAAAGTGAGATTCTGTCTCAAAAATAAAAATAAAATAAATCCCATTCAAAAGAGCTGCCTTTTTCCGCCCTTGATCCTTTTTTATTTTTATTTGTTTATCCCTCTGTCGCCCAGGCTAAAATGCCCTGGCGTCACACCTCACAGCAACCTCGAACTCCTGGACTCCAGCCATCCTGCCTCAGCTCAGCAGCTTTATTCATAATTGCCAAATTTGGAAGTGATCAACATGCCCTTCACTAGGTAAACGGATAAAGAAACTGTGGTATATCCTTTCAACAGAATGTTATTCAACACTAAAAAGAAATGAGCTATCAAGCCCTGAAAAAACACGGAGAAGACTTAAACGCTAAGTGAAAGAAGGCGAGCTGGGAAGGCTGCAGATGGTAAGGTTCCCACTGTAGGACAGTCTGGGAAAGGCAAAAGTGTGGAGTATGTGTTGCCAGGGGTTAAGGAGGATGGAAGGACAAAGAGGTGGAGCGCAGAGAATTTTTGGGGCCGTGAAACTTTTTTATGCTACTGTAATGATGACTACATGTCATTATACATTTGTCCAGACCCATAGAATGCACAATACCAAGAGTGAACCATAATGTAAACTCTGGATATGGGGTGATAAAGCTGTGTAAATGTAGGTTTGTATAATACTGATACAGAGGAGGTTGTGTGTGGAGAACAGGGTTTATATATTTTTACTCAATTTTGCTGTGAACCTAAAACTGTTCTAAACAATAAAGTTTATTTAAAAAGACAATATGGGGCTTGGCTTCCATAGCACAGTGGTTATGGCGCCAGCCACGTACGCCGAGGTTGGCAGATTCGAACCCAGCCCCAGCCAGCTAAAAACAACAACAATTGCAACAAAAAATTGCTGGCGTTGTGGCAGGTGCCTGTAGTCCCAGCTACTTGGGAGGCTGAGGCAAGAGAATCGCTTAAGCCCAAGAGTTTGAGGTTGCTGTGAGCTGTGACGCTACACTCTACCCAGGGGAACATAATGAGACCTTCTCAAAAAAAAAAAAAAAAAAAAGACAACATGACACACTAAAACAGAAAAAATTGTTATTTGGCCATACTTGGAAATGTAATTTTACTAAAATTACCTTTTAAAGTATGTCAAAACATATATTTAAATATTTTAGTTAATGAGATGTTTTCTATTATTACTATTATCATTATTATTTGACTTTAAAGTTTTACTAGACTTTATGAATTTATAGATCAGTGATGTTCATATTAAAAAATAGTGTGCAAGTGTGCATGTATACACACACTTGATAAAATTGGTTCTTCTTCTGATGTTGCTACAGTTTATATTCTCATGCTATAATGATCTCAATTCAAAATATGAAAAGAAGCCAGGTGGGGTGGCTTATAATCCCAGCAATTTGGGAGGCTGAGGCAGGAGGAGTTTAATACCAGCTTGGGCAACACAGCAAGATCACTTTCTACAAAAAGACAGAAAAATTAGCCGAGTGTGGTGGTGCAACTTACAGTCTCAGCTACTCAGGAGGTTGAAGCAGGAGGATCACATGAGCCCAGAAGTTTGAAGTTGCAGTGAGCTATAGTGACACCACTCTACTCCCCTCCAGGCAAGAGAACAAGACCCTGCCTTCAAGAAAAAAATATCTCCAATATTGCCGTGGACTCTGCATAGCTAATGCAGCAAGAGGCATGGTTACCTGCCTACAGGTTTGTTTGTGTCAGCCAGTTGAATTGTCAAGATGATTCCTCATCCACTGGATAATTTCACAACCCGCTTCTTTATTTGGTTTCTTTGGACACTCTATCCTGGAAACAAAATCTAGGCTCCATAATCCATTCAAAAAATAGTAGGCTGGTTCTTTTTTCCAGCTTGTGCTGGTGGAGTTTACACATTTATTCCTGCACCATAGGAACAGCTGCTTAAAAAGCTGACGTGTGCATTTGATTCTATTACTTTGGCACAATAGATAATCGTGCAAAAAGGGGATACTCTCTCAGCCTGTTTGTATTTGGAAAATTAATTTTTTAAAGTGCTTTTAAGAAAATCTGTACAGGTGGTCAGATCTTATGAACTTAGGACCAGAAATGACCTCATCACCTTCAGCTGGTATAAATGTTGTCTTTGGCTGCTGCACATTTCATGAAATCTTGTTAATTATTATTGTTTTTCCTAGTTATAGGTCCTTCTGGATAAATTTTTATAAAACATTTATTTTTATCACTTACATAACGGCATAAAATATTTTCATTGGTGTCAAAATGTCATGTTATTGCCAAGCAGATTTCATTTCAATTTCTAGAAATTGTTGGAAAGTTAATACCCACGTTTTTAATGGCACCCTTGCTGTAGTAGTAAATCATGTTTTACTGAAATTCACAACAAAATCCATAATTACACTTCATTTACCCAGAATAAAGAACAGTTACTTTTTGACAATCTTTCCGATTATCACTGTGGTCGATGATTACACTTTTTCTTTAGAAAAAATGATAAATGAAATTAAGTGTCTCTCTGAAATTGAGTTTTTATGAAAATGATTGTCATAGGTACTCATAGTCCACTTCTCTTTTGAGCACAGTGGTATTTCAGTTCAGGAATCATCCGAGTAAGTGAATCTCCCAGCTTTTAAAACCTCCTCACCCTACTTATTTCTATATCAAGGAAATGAAAATAATTTTAAAAAGCAAGATTTTTAAAAAGGATCCTAGCACTCTAGGAGGCCAAGGTGGCTGGATCGCCTGAGCTCAGGAGTTCGAGACCAGGCTGAGCAACAGTGAGACTCCCATCTCTAAAAAACTAGCCGGGGGTTGGTTGCAGGTGCCTGTAGTCCCAGCTATTTGGGACACAGAGGCAAAGAGAATCACTTGAGCCTAAGAGTTTGAGGTTGCTGTGAACTATGACACCATGGCACTCAACCCCAGGATGTCTGAGTGAGACTCTGTCTCCCTCCCCAAAAAAGTTAGATTAGGCAAGAAAGTTTTCTTCCTAGCTTGGCATTCTATTTTTCCTTAGAAATGCCATTCAAGAAAACTCGGTGTCCTTAGACATCATTTCAAGAATGTAATTGCTCAGATGCAAAGTTACAGTTTTTGGTAGAAAATGCACTTTGGGGGTTGCACATTGAAACCACAATTAGGGATCCTGAGAAATGACTTTCCAGCGGTAATCACATTTATTCTTGGCATTTGGAAGAAGCCGCTTGGAGAGCTAGAGGATGACTATATGATGACTTTTCCTGGATGAGGTACATCACCTGAGGCTCTTAGATGTCTGGATCTTGCATATTCCCTGCTATGGACTGAACTGTGTTCCTGAAAAACTCATGTTTTGAAGGCTCAATCCCCCAATGTCATGGTATTTGGAGATGGAGCCTTTGGGAGATAAGTTTAGATGAGGCCATGAGATGTGGCCCTCACTCCAGGGATTTGTGCTCTTCTTAGAAAAGACACCAGATAGCTTGTGCCCTCTTCACATCCCACTTCTCTCGCTCTCTCCCATGTGAGCACACAGTGAGAAGGTGGCCCTCTGCAAGCCAGGAAGAGGGCCCTCACCGTAACCCAACCAGCCTGGTATTCTGACGTCACACTTCCAGCTTCCAGAACTGTGAGAAATAAGTATCTGTCACTTAAGCCACCCAATCTATGATATATTGTTAGGACTACTATAGACAGTCCCCAGGTTACAATGGCTCCACACTGTTTTTGGACTTTATGATGATGAGAAAGTAATACCCTTTCAGGGGAAACCATACTTGAGTACCCAAGTACCCAGACAACCATTCTGTTGCTCACTTTCGGTACAGTATTTAATAAATTACAAGAGATCCCATTGTATTATAAAATAGGCTTTGTGTAGATGATTTTGCCAGCTAATGGAAGTGTTCTGGGCATATTTAAGGATGGTTAGGCTAAGGTGTGACCTTCTGTATGTTAGGTATGTTAAATGTATTTTCAACTTAAGATATTTTCAACTTGTGACTGATTTATCAGAACGTAACCCCATCGTAAGTTGAGGTGCATTTGTGCATCTCCCATGGACAAGAGACTTAGAGCCTGAGCACACATGAGAGGTCCAGATGTTGATCCAGGCAGTTCAGGAACACATGTTTTCACATGAGAATTATTGCCTCAATATTCTCTTTTATCATAGAAGTAGAACCCCAGAAAAAGGTTAAATTGAAGAGCTAGCATGGAAACGGTGGTGTTCTAGTGGACTCAATGAACAGTTTGTAAGTGTAATTACCGGTTTGCCTCTTGCTAATTTGCTAATGAAGGGAATTTGTAAAAGAAGTTATTATTCTTAAGAAGTTAAATTTATAATTTAAGTTAGGGAGTATTCTGAACTGGGCATGGTTTCTTCCTCATTATATTCTTATTAAGTATTTGTTGATTTGTTTGAAGATGGTTTCTTCATGATATATATTTAGCAAAGAGTAGGATTTCTATGAACGCCTTTATTACATCCTTGTGAGAAAGTATACTCCATGCTACATGTTGCCACTAATTACTTGGAAGTGAGTGTGAAGATGGGCAAATTTGGAAAAGCAGCTCAAAAATTTGTAATACACACTGGAAAAGTCCTTCTTTCCAGCCTCAACTCACGTACTATTATCTTGGCGTTCCTTAGGTTTTCAATTTAATATTTAAATTACTTCTAGAATCTGCCAAATCCACCTATTAAAAGCAAATGCAAAGCATGTCTAATATTTATTGTATAATCTTTTTATTTTTTATGAATACTGCTCGAAACAGGTAAAGATTCATCTAAAGCATAGTTTTTTGTCTTATGTGAATCTATGTCATAACTCGATGTGTTGTGACAGAATTTCACCTGTACATCTGAGCTGGGCATATTTAATTGTGGTAGACAGCATAAATGATTCTCCAAAGTTATCTTAATCTCCAGAACCTGTGAATAGGTTTACCTTCATATATGATTAAGTTAAGAGTCTTGAATAGGGAGATTATCTTGGATCACCCAGGTGGGTTCAATGTCATAACAAGAGTCCTTCTAAGAGGAAGGTAGAAGGGTCAGAAAAACGGTAGGAGATAGGATGAGGGAAGGAGAGGCCAGAGAGTGCACGAGAGAGACAGAGAGATTTAATGATTTTATGCTTCTGGTTTTATTTTGAAGATGAAGGGAGCAGCTGTGAGCCAAGGAATGCACACCACTTCTAGAAGCCGGAAAAGGTCAGAAAATAGATTCTCTCCTCTAAAGAGAATCCGGAAAGATGATTCAGCCCTGCCAACCCATTTTAGACTTCAGATCTTCTGAATTGTAAGATAACAAATATGTGTTGCTTTAAGCCAGTACGTTTGTGGCAGTTATAGTAGCAATGGGAAAAGAATACAGCAAATCCACACTGATTTTATTTTCTTGAAATGGTACAATTAATACCAAACTTAAAAGCAATTTAAAACTGTTCACACTAGTTTTAAAATCTCTAAAGAAACAAACATGGTAGATATAAAAGACTGGCTAATTTAAATTCCTGAATGGCACATCAAAAGCTGGGAGAGGAGGGAGTAATCCCACAGTTCCATTCAATCCTTTAATACCCTGCACCCTCTACATCTGCCCTGTAGCACCACCTGCAGCACCTGAACACTGGAAATGATCTTCAATATAATGAGATGTGCTGTAGGAATAAGATACACTATGGATTTTGTGAAGAAAAGTGCAAAATATCTCACTGATAATTTAAAAATACTGATCACATGTTGAAATGATACTAGTGTGGATACATTGGGTTAAACAAAATACATTATTAAATTTATTTTCGGCTTTTTACTTTTTTTCAATATGCTTATAAGAAAATCTAAGTTACCATCTGGGTCAGTAGTGCTCTAAACAGATGAATGCTATATAATAATGTAATCAATATAACATAGATTATTTAGCACATCAACTAATGTATTATTGACTAATGATTAGGCCAGTGCAGTTGACAGAGTTAATGAGTTTACTTATACGCACATTAATGTACTTTAAAAGTAATTATCTCCATATCTCCATTTTTTTTTTTGTAGTCATATTCTCCTGGAGCCTGACCTCTACAAATCTTAAGTTCCATTGTGGTGAGTTAAGTCAGCTTTGAATAAAGATCGAGGAAAGCCTAAGGGATTGTGAAAAATACTGTTGGCAACTCAAAGGTGGCATTTTTGGATAGAGAGAAAGCAGGGTTTTCTGTGATGGACGAAAGTGATCTGTGTGTGTGTTTTGTTGCTTTTTTCCCCCAAAGGAAGGAAAGCTGGTCTGTGGCTATGAAGACATTATAACCATAAAAATCTTAACGTAGGTAATTTTCTTTATAAAATTAAAAGCATATTTTTATCTGCCTCTCGGGGAAGCCATAGGATTAAGAAGCTGAGGCAGCTTGCTTCTCAGAATAAAATCACCCTCTTGAAGCCATTAGGAAAAAACTAAATCTTCAAGATTCATTAGCACCCATGTGTCTGGATGGGAATAGAGTATGCTATCAAATGAGTGATTAGTAGAACTTCCTGAACCGTTGGTGGATTCTACATAGTTTAGGAATATGAAAAAGGTAGTAGGGTGGTTTCAACATTTGGGATACAGATGCCTTCTCGCCTGCCAGCCACAAAGGGAGCTTTGAATCATTCAAGTATTTTGTCTTCTCACAAAGGCTTCATAAACATCACATCTTTCTCTTCCTGCACAAATACAAATTTCTTTTGAAATCCAGTAAGTGTTTTATGAAGGCATCTAGCCAGTGTAATTTCCTGGACTAGATTAATGTTTGTATGGTCAAGAAATCTTAGGCAACTAAACAGAATCTGAAAGCAATTATATTTGGGGTGGCAATTACCTTAGAATTCAGTGTGGAAAAAACTACACGTGTGTATTAGGAATGTAGATATATGTGTGTGTATATGAGTGTATGTGTGTATACATAGACACACATAGAGATATGTATAAAAGCAAAATGATGAATGTTTCATAAAAGATAAAGAATTTTCTTTCTGGGTACTCCATGCCATTTTGGGAATACCACATATCCCCTAAGACATGAGGCTTATAGTTTGGTGGTCAGCATGAACAAATATATATGTCAAGAAAATTTATACAAACTTTACAATTTTATAAATGTTCGAAATTATTATTAGTGGGAGGATTTGTCCTTAAATTACTTAGCTCATCTCCCCCCAACCCAGTTCTTTATTTCGTAGGTGCTGCCGTACTCAGCATCTCTAAATTGGAGTCAATTCCAACCAACTATAATGAGATGATAACCTATACTGGAGGTTTCGCACTTCCTGACAAATCCCGGTGTACATCTATTGTTGTGGTATCCAAAAGGGGAACAGAGCAAATTTGCAAAGAGCACTAGGATGAGATGGGAGTCGGGTTCAGAGGCTGACATCCTGACTGGGCTTCCATGGGCCAGTGTCCCGTCTTTTCCCAGTGGGCAGTGGAATGTATGTTTTGGCTTTTCAACGATACAAAAACATTCCACTCATTAAACTAACTTAGCTTTCATGCTTCAAATAAAAAATTCCCCTGATTTCTAAGATAACATACAGGCAGATAGAAATGTGCACTGGAAGACTCTGGTCATCCCACATTCAGACCTGTTTTCATGCTGTAGACCATGCATTTCAGGTCTAAGTCTCTTGGCTTTTGGCAAAGTTGTTGAGGCGTGAGGCCGAGTGAGGACACATCAGCTTTACCTGCCTTGGGGCACTACTGGGACTAGTTGGCTTCTCTGGAGCTGTAAAATTTTTTATTATTATTCTGTATATATCATGCCATGGAACTGTGTGGCCTTTTGGGACTTCTGCTGCTTGTAAAATGGCACAACATTTTTGTTGGCTGCAGCGCAGGGTGAGAATTGTTCATCACCCTCCCAGAGCAACTGGAGATCTCTTTTGGGGTCACTGTTTAACCTGCACTAAAGGGCAATTAATGAGCCAACGAAGGAAATTCTAACATTAAATGTAATTATGTGAAGGGTTCCTCCAAGCATCAGATGAGCTGGACAAGTTAGGGATATTGAGAGTCAGAATCAGGGAAAGAACCAAATGCTTTGCTCTTTTCTAAGGCATGCAGAACTCATTACTGCTGATGGAAGCAAAATCAATAAGGCTGAGTGCCTCGCATAAGTCAGAGGTTAGAAACCCTCTGGTTCAACTTTATTGACCAGTTTTTATTAGGCGAACAGAGGGGTTTGTCTAAAGAGAAACTCGCTTGCCCTATTGTGAGAACATTTCTTGCTTCCACAAATAATCAATACCACATTTTTCTACATATAGTTTCATCATATCTTTAAACATTTAGCTTCTTAGTGGTATAGAAGTTATAAGTGGATTAAAACTAAATGCTTAAAATTCATCCTCAGAAAATATAGAACTAATCTTAGAATTGGTCATGATACAAGATGTCTCTTGACAGTAGGTCCTACTGAATTCTTTTGCTTCTAAATGGTAATAAGTGAGCCAGTTGGAGTAACCAAAAGAATGACAGGCAGTATAAAGCAGCAATTATAAATCAGGACTCAGAACAGGCACACCAGGTACTAAATTCCCATTAACTCAGTGTACATTAAATACATAAGCATTTACAACTATTTTAAATTGTACACAAACTTTTTGGATACCATGTAGTGTTTTTATTATTTATTTATTTTCATTACTGATAGGAGGATACAAATGCCTAGGTTACATTGTTTTTGATTCTAAGGTAAAGTTCAAGTTGTATTTGAGCCCTTCACCCAAGGGGTGTGCCGAACACCCTCACATTGTGCACATTAAGTGAGATCCCGCCAATCTCTCTCCTTCCTCCCAATCCCCTTTTCCTCCTTTCCCCTTGCCCTTGCTAAACTAGACTATATTAGTGTTTTATCATTCATGTGGAGATTATATATATGTATACTTTATTTTCTTTAATTAAATCATAGCTGTGTACATTAATGCGATCATGGGGCACCATACACTGGTTTTATACACCATTTGACACATTTTCATCACACTGGTTAACATAGCCTTCCTGGCACTTTCTTAGCTATTGTGTTAGGACATTTATATTCTATATTTACTAAGTTTCACAGGTACCCTTGTAAGATGTACCATAGCTGTAATTCCACCAATCACCCTCCATCCGCTCATCCTCCACCCTCCCTCCCTACCCTCTCCCCCTTCCCCATATTCTTAGGTTATAACTGGGTTATAGCTTTCATATGAAAGCCATAATTATTTTCTTAGTAGGGCTGAGTACATTGGATACTTTTTCTTCCATTCTTGAGATACTTTTCTAAGAAGAATATGTTCCAGCTCCATCCATGTAAACATGAAAGAGGTAAAGTCTCCATCTTTCTTTAAGGCTGCATAATATTCCATGGTGTACATACCACAATTTATTAATCCATTCGTAGATTGATGGGCACCTGGGCTTTTTCCATGACTTAGCAATTATGAATTGGGCTGCAATGAACATCCTGGCACAAATATCTTTGTTATAATGTAATTTTCTGTCTTCTGGGTATATACCTAGTAGAGGAATTATAGGATTGAATGGCAGATCTATTTTTAGATCTCTAAGTGTTCTCCAAACATCTTTCCAAAAGGAATGTATTAATTTGCATTCCCACCAGCAGTGTAAAAGTGTGCCCTTTTTTCCACATCCACGCCAACATCTCTGGTCTTGGGATTTTGTGATATGGGCTAATCTTACTGGAGTTAGATGATATCTCAAAGTAGTTTTGATTTGCATTTCTCTGATGATTAATGAGCATTTTTTCATATGTCTGTAGGCCGTGCACCTGTCTTCTTCAGAGAAGTTTCTCTTCAAGTCCCTTGCCCAACCTGCGATGGGATCGCTTGTTCTTTTCTTGCTTATACATTTGAGTTCTCCGTGGATTCTGGTTATAAAACCTTTGCTGGAGACATAACCTGCAAATATCTTCTCCCATTCTGAGGGCTGTCTGCTTGCTTTACTTACTGTGTTCTTGGCTGTGCAGAAGCTTGTTAGTTTGATCAGGTCCCAGTAGTGTATTTTTGAAGCTGCTTCAATTGCCCGGGGCGGGGGGGGGTCATCCTCATAAAATATTCGCCCAGACTGATTTGTTTAAGGGTTTTTCCCTGCACTTTCTTCTAGTATTTTTATAGTTTCATGTCTTAAGTTTAAATCTTTAGTCCGGTGAGAGTCTATCTTAGTTAATGGTGAAAGGTATGGGTCCAGTTTCAGTCTTCTACAGGTGGCCAGCCAGTTCACCCAGCACCATTTGTTAAATAGGGAATCTTTTCCCCACTGAATGTTTTTAATTTGCTTGACAAAGATCAAATAATGATAAGTAGCTGGGTTCATCTCTTGGTTCTGTATTCTGTTCCAGACATCTACCTCTCTGTTTTTGTGCCAGTACCATGCTGTTTTGATCACTATTGATTTATAGTATAGTCTGAGGTCTGGTAGCATGATTCCTCCTGCTTTGTTTTTATTTCTGAGTAATGTCTTGGCTATTCGAAGTTTTTTCTGATTCAATATAAAACAAAGTATTTTTTCAAGATCTTTAAAGTATGACAGTGGAACTTTAATAGGGATTGCATTAAAATTGTATATTGCTTTGGGTATTATGGACATTTTAACAATGTTGATTCTTCCCAGCCATGAGCATGGTATGTTATTTCATTTGTTAACATTTTCAGCTCTTTAGAGTTTCATAGTTCTCTTTATAGAGATCTTTCATGTCCTTTGTTAGATAAACTCCCAATATTTCATCTTCTTTGGCACTACTGTGATTGGAATAGAGTCCTTAACTGTTTTTTCAACTTGACTATTGTTGGTATATATAAAGGCTACCGATTTATGAATGTTGATTTTGTAGCCTGAGACACTGCTGTATTCCTTCATCACTTCTAAGAGTTTTGTAGTAGAATCCCTGGTGTTTTCCAGGCACACAATCATATCATCTGTGAAGAACGAAAGTTTGATCTCTTCTGACCCTATATGGATACCCTTGATCGCCTTTTCTTCCTTAATTGCGGTGGCTAAAACTTCCATTACAATGTTGAAAAGCAATGGAGACAATGGGCAGCCTTGTCTGGTTCCTGATCAGAGTGGAAATGATTTCAATTTAACTCCATTCAATACAATATTGGCTGTGGGTTTGCTGTAGATGGCCTCTATCAGTTTAAGAAATGTCCCTTCTATACCAATTTTTTTAAGTATTTTGATCATGAAGGGATGCTGGACATTATCAAAACCTTTTTCTGCATCAATTGAGAGAATCGTATGATCTTTGTTTTTTAATTTGTTTATGTGCTGAATTATATTTATAGATTTATGTATATTGAACCAGCCTTGAGACCCTGGGATAAAACTGACTTGGTCATGATGTATAATTTGTTTGATGTGTTGCTGGATTCTGTTTGTTAGGATCTTGTTGAATATTTTTGCATCTATATTCATTAGTGATATTGGTCTAAAATTTTCTTTTCTTGTTGAGTCTTTTCCTGGTTTGAGGATGAGGGTGATGTTTGCTTCAGAGAATGTGTTGAGTTGTATTCTTTCTTTTTCTATACTTTGGAACAGGTTGGGTAATATAGGTTACTAGTTCCTCTTTAAAGGTTTGGTAGAATTCTGACATGAAGCATCTGGTCCCAGACTTTCTTTTTAGGGAGATTTTGTATGGTTGATGCTATTTCAGAACTTGATATAGGCCTGTTCAACATTTCCACTTGATTCTGGCTAAGTCTTGGAAGGTTATGTGCTTCCAAGTATTGGTCAATTTCCTTCAGATTTTCATATTTCTGAGAATAAATTTTCTTGTAATATTCATTAAGGATTTTTTGAATTTCTGAGGAGTCTTGTTATTTCATCTTTGTCATTTCTGATTGATGAGATTAGAGATTTTACTCTTTTTTTCCTGGTAGGTTAGCCAGAGGTTTATCTATTATATTGACCTTTTCAAAAAACCAACTTTTTGATTTCTTGATCTGTTGTATAATTCTTTTGTTTTCAATTTCATTTAATTCTGCTCTAATTTTGGTTATTTTTTTCTTCTACTGCATTTAGGGTTGGAATGTTCTTCATTTTCCAGTTGCTTGAGATGTTCCATTAAGTTGTTAACTTCTTCTCTTTCCGTTCTCTTGAGGAAGGCTTGCAGTGCTATAAATTTCCCTCTTAGGACTGCCTTTGTGGTATCCCAGAGGTTCTGATAATTCATGTCTTCATTGTCATTTTGTTCCAAAAATTTGGCAATTTCCTTCTTAATCTCATCTATGACCCAGATATAATTCAGCATAAGGTTATTTAACTTCCATGTTTTTGTATGAGTATGCAGATTCTTGTTGTTACTGAGTTTGACTTTTATTCCATGGTGGTCCGAGAAGATGTAAGGGATAATTTCTATTTCTTTAAATTTACTTGAGGTTATACTTGTGACCTAAGATGTGATCGATTTTGGAGTCAGTTCCATGGGCTGATGAGAAGTATGTGTATTGAGTTTTGTTGGGATGAAATGTTCTGTAGATGTCTGCTAAATCCAAATTTTGGATGATTAGGTTTAAATCTAAAATTTCTTTGCTCAGCTTCTTATTGGAGGATCTATCTGACACTGCCAAAGGAGTGTTAAAATCTCCAACTATTATGGAGCTGGAGGAAATCAAGTTGCTCATGTCTGTTAGAGTTTCTCTTATAAATTGAGATGCATTCTGGTTGGGTGCATAAATATTAATAATTAAATCTCATCATATTGAGTATTACCCTTAACAAATATGAAGCGACCATTCTTATCCTTCCTTCCATTTTTTGGTTTAAAGCCTACTGTATCTGCAAATAGAATTGCAACACATGCCTTTTTCTTATTTTCATTTGCCTGAAATAAAGATGACCATCCTTTCACCCTGAGTCTATATTTATCTTTTAAGGTAAGATGAGATTCTGGTATGCAGCAAATATCTGGCCTGAGTTTTTGTATCCAGTCAGCCAACCTGTGCCTCTTTAGAGGACAGTTTAAGCCATTCACATTAATGGAGAATATTGATGGGTCTGGTAAAATTTTGGGTATCGAGTTTTTCGAAAGTCCAGTGGACATTTTTAATCCTTTCGCCACTGTGGATGTTGGAGTTTGATCAAAAGTTTCTGAGTGAATTTACTTTTGTGATAGAGCATTGGTCTGGTCATTATGGAGGATAGGTCTGAGAGTATCCTGAAGAGCTGGTTTGGTTATGGCAAATTTCTTCAACATGTGAATGTCATTAAAGTATTTAATTTCTCCATAATAAATGAAACTCAGTTTAGTTGGATACAGGATCCAGGATTGACAGTCATTTTGTTTTAGGAGATTAAAAGTTGATGACCACCCTCTTTGGGTTTGAAAGATTTCAGCAGAGACCTCTGTGGTCATTCTAATATTCTTCCCTTTGTAGGTTATGGTTTTCTTACATCTTGCTGCTTTCAGAATTTTCTCCTTCATACTAACTTTAGTGAAGTTAATTATGATGTGCCTGGGGGATGTCTTATTCTGGTTGAGTCGTGCTTAGGTTCTGAAACTTTCTGCTATCTGAATTTAAGAATCTCTTGGCATGTCTGGAAAATTCTCTTTCATAATTTTAGGGAGAAGAGCCTCTGTGCCTTGTGAAGCCACTTCATCGCTTTCAAGGATTCCAATGAGGTGGATATTAGCCTTCTTCGAATTATCCTAGAGCTCTCTGAGAGAATGATCCATTTTTGCTCTCCATTTCTCTTCCTCTTTGAGAGTTTGGGAGTGTTCAAAAGCTTTGTCTTCAATGTCAGAAATCCTTTCTTCTGCTTGGTGCACTCTGTGACTGAGGGATTCTACTGTGTTTTTCAGATCTTTGAGGGCTGCAAATTCTAGCTTCAATGTGTCAAAATCTTTGGTGGTTTTGTCTTTAAATTCGTTGAATTCTTGTGACAACTTTTGAATTTCTCCTCAAATTTCTAATTCCGACTTTTCCTCCATTCTATTAATCTTGTTTGCAATCCAAATTCTGAATTAGTTTTCTGACATCTTGGCCATCTGTTTATGAATGGGATCTTCAGTTACATTTGCCATATTTTTCTTTGGGGGGGTCGATCTACTCTGGTTATTCATGTTACAAGAGTTTTTCTGCTGATTCTGTCCTATGATTATTTTACACCATTTGACTAAATTAGTGGATAAAGAAAAGTTGGGCTCAGCTCTCCAGGAGTAGTGATTAACCAGCCCTTTGCCCAGAAGCTGTGATTGGTGTCTATACCTTTTCCCCTGGAGCTTTGCTGAGGACCTGTACAATGCTATAGCCTGAGAAACTGGGGACCTGCTTGGTGCGGTGAGGCTAAGTGGCTCTGTCTTGTTTTCAGCTGGTCTGACCTTAGTGAAACAGTTACTCTGGGTTGAAATGTCAGCTGTGGAGAAATACCAGCAATTAAGTCACCCCACCCCCCACGGGCAACCATTGGAAAAGGAAAGTCCTACAACCACACACCCAGGGCACCACTTGGATAGTCCTTGGGCAATTGGCTCAGTTCAAAAGGTCCAAGTCAATTGTCTCAGTCAGCATTTGTCTCAGGTGGGAGAGTTCAAAAAGGTCTTTGGCAACTAGATCACAGGTGTCTGCTGACAACTCAAATATGACTTGCTCAGGTGCTCCATGAGGTCAGAAGGATCCACCCAACAAATAGATTAGTCTGGGAAGGCTGATGCCTCCTTCCCCACCTTGCACCTCTGTCACACCTCGTCACTGATAACCCCGCAGGACTGTGACCCAGTTGCCTCCAGTGAGCAGATACTCCAGGGGTTTGCACCCGCCTTCATCACAAGGAAATCTATGTCTCCTCAGCCAGGCTGCTGCTCTCTGCCACTATCCAGCAGAGGGAGGAGAGGCCTGATAACCTTGGGCACTTGATGGAGGCTGAGCTGTTCCCTCAGTTCCAGCCCCACCCCTGATTGATGATACTGACAGAACAGAACAACTTTGTGTAATTTGTTTCTGTCCCAGATAAATTCTCCTGCAGAAGATAAACTGTTTTGAGTTCCCAGAACCTGTGCCTCAGGCCCTGTCTTTGCTGCTGCAGGTTTATATTCTCAGCACAGTTAGCTGTCAGTTCAAGCCCCCTGCCCTCCTTTGTCTAGGCTGATGATCCCCTGGGGCCAGGTGCATCGTAGGCTCAGTAAAGCGGTCCTCTGTGTCAGCCCCACCCTGGGAATCAGACAGCACTGTGCGCACATTTTCTAGTCCCCACGCTTTACCCAGGCTGGTACCGCCTCAGGCAAACCCTTTACTCATGGGGCCTGCATTTCCATCACAGATCTGTTTTCCTGGTGGTTGCCACCTGAGAAGATGCCTGGCCTCTTCTGATTGCCCAGAGAGACAGGGTTTGTGACTCTGGAATATCCAGGGGTAAGCCCTATAGTTGCCAAAAACAGCTGCTGCTCTGTGCCTTATGGTACCGCTCCTCCAGTGTGGTTCCCTTTCAGCTGACTGTCCTCTCCTCACTCCCATGCCGCAGAATCAGCATTGGCCCGCAGCAGTCCATGCTCTGTTGACATCTCTCCAGAAAACACCCGAGAATCTGGACTCCTGGGGGATAGGCCTCCAGACCTCAGAGTGAGAGTGGAGGGGAGTGCTGGGAGCTCAGAATTGCAGGTAGAGAATATATACAGTTTTATACAGTTTTATGCCTGGCAGGAGAGCGCCATGACATCCTAGTAGGAGAAGTAGGTCCAGTTTTTAGAGTGTCTCTCCCGTGGAGTATAATGGAAGAACTTTTGAACTCTGCTTGTTTGTTATGGGGTACTCTGAGCCATTCTCATGGGGGAGGGGACTCCCGTCTGCTTGGTGATTGATTTTGTACCTTCCGTTTTTATCCTTGGGTCACAGCTCACCTCAGCAGGGTTGATGTGCATTCTTCAACCTTCTCTCTTGGTGCAGCTCTAATCCACCAGGTTACTTGCTAAATTTCTGTCCTTTAACTCTCATTCTGGATGGCAGCCTCTGTGGAAAGCTGGCTTTAGTCAGCCATCTTTTCTATGCCCCCCTATATATTCTTTAGAAAGATCATCTTTCAGAAATCCAAGAGCAAGAATCATGATAGAACAATCTTGATTCATAAAGAATCAATCAATCTTGATTCAGCAAGAATCATGATAGAACAGTCCAAAATGGAACAGGAAGTAGAAAATGATTTGGAACCCAAGACATGTCTGGGGTCCTCGGAGAAGGAGTCCCTGGATTTCACTGTTAGTACCCAACTCACATCCAGCATCTTCTCTGTCTTCTTCATACTCCCCTAGCTACCAGATGGCCTACTTTTTCTGTATTTCTCAATTCTTATTCCTCAAACAGGAATTCTGGCCTGTTTGGGCTAAGATTTATTGGCCAGGCTACATTTTAGTTCAGTGGCCAGTCTATGGATTGGCTGGCTAGGGGACAGCTCTTTACCCCTAATCTAATTATGGGTGGTCGTTAAGGTGCTCCTCCGCAGCAGGGGAATGGATGGATCATTTCCTTTGTCCAGGGTTACAATTGTGACTTGGGAGTTTGTCAGGGTTGGGTGAGATCTGCAGGCATTCAGATCACATTTCTCCACAGTGGAGCATTGAGGCTCAGGTGGAAAGAAGACAAAGGCCCTCTTTGTTTGGAAGCAAGCTTTGAATGTCCATTTAATGAAACTCAGATGCCTTCCCTAGGAAGACTTAACTTTTTAACTTGTTCACCTGAGAAATGCAAAACATAAAGAGATTACTCTATTGGTAAGTCACACAGCAATCTTAGGCCAAAGGGTCAAGTAGGCAACGAGGTTCTGTTATAATTTCAAATGTAACTATCTGCTATGGTCTGAATGTGTCCTCCCTCTGCCCCAATTCATGGATTGGAAGCTTAATCCTCACTGCTACAGTTTTGAAAAGTGAGGCTTTGCGGGAGACGTTTCAGTCATGAAAGCTGCATCGTCACAGATGGGTTAATGCCATTATGAAGGGCTATCCCAGGGCCTCTTGCCCTTCTGACTTCTCACATGTGAGGACAAGCAATCCTCCCCTCTAGAGGTCGCAGTCAGAAGGCCCTCACCAGATACCACCTTGAACTTAGAATTCCCTGCCTCCAAAACTGTGAGAAAATATGTTTCTGTTCTTTGTAGACTACCCAGTTTCAGGCATTCTGTTGTAATAGTACAAAACAGACTAAGACCTTATCATGCAAGGTTGTTGTTCAAAATACTGTATGAAAGAGGTAGGCACGTGGTAGATGATTATTTAATAAACACTTTTACAAAGCAGATGGAATGGGTACCTAAGCCTTCTTATTTTACAGATGTGAAAACTGGGGCTTGAGAAATTATTTACCTTGTTTAAGTACAGCCAGTTGCCTTATTGCACTCAAAACTAGAACCCAGGTCTCCTGAACTTCCAGGCCAGTGCCTTTGCCAGCTCCTTTTAAGTTTCTCCACAGTTCTCAAAAACTGTTTTTGAGAAAGACTGTGTGTGGCCAGGGCACGGTGGCTTATGCCTGTAATCCCAGCACTCTGGGAGGCCAAGGCTGGTGGATTGCTTGAGCTCAGGATTTGGAGACCAGCCTGAGCAAGGGCGAGATTCCATCCCTAAAAATAGCCAGGCATTGTGGTGGGCACCTATCATCCCAGGTACTCAGGAGGCTGAGGCAAAAGGATTGCTGAAACCCAAGTGTTTGAGGTTGCTGTGGAATATCATGACACCACGGCACTCTACCCAGGGCAACAGAGTGAGCAGAAAGAAAGACTGTGTGTGTGTATAAATTTATAGCTTCCAGTTGCTAACAATGAACAAAACATACTTTTGTAATTAGGCTGAAAACTCCTGAAATTCCTTTTTTAAAAAAGAAGATATCTGGTCCTTATTTACTGTAAGGATTGAATAAATGTTAATAGCCTAAATTACTAACTGTCCTACAGGGACATGGGTTTTAATAGTACCACAAGTCTTAAAGAAGTAAAACTCTTTAGCTAGGCATCTCTGAGCCTCCCGGGGCCTCCTGCAGTAACTCTGACCACATGGTTGCCTCCTGCTGTTCTAAGACCAAAGAGCAAAGCCAAGCCTTCTCACCACCAGTAGGGCTCCAGACTGAATGGCCATGAACCACAACGTGATCTGGGCTCACCTGGCTGAATGTCACAATCCAAAGTGTGCTCCACGCATTCCTCTGCCCTGTGAGCAAAATGTGGCATGGCACAATGGAAACTTTGTGTAATCCATTCCATTTCGAATTACCAATGAGTTGAATTTTATGAAATGCTAAAGGACTGGATTCTAAAAGTCCCTCTTAGCAGGATACTATTGGTTTGCTCACATGACTGTTATTTTCCTTGTCCAGGAGTGGAAGGTTTTCCAAACCTGTCTTTCTTCTTCCACTTATTACAGCTCCCTCACAAACACCTGTTTTCTATTTTCTGTAAAGCACCATGGGAGACGCAAAATGGCATTTCATGCTAAATGGTGTTATTCTCTGGTTAAGAAGAGAATGGAGGCTTACGACGTCTGGAGCTTTGTTTTGTCTACCCTTCAGATCAGTGTCTAGAAAAGTATCTGCCACAGAAAAGGCACCCAGGAAATATTTGCATAATGCATGAATAAATGTTAGTCATTTATTTAGCTAGTGTTTATGCCTCCTTTCTCCTTCCCACATTTTTTTTTAAAGATGAGGTTTTGTTATATTGCCCAGGCTGAACTCAAACTCCTGGGCTCAAGTGATAACCCCAAGTGCCTGAGTCTACAGCCTGGTGTCACGTGCCTGGTGTGCCCCTACTGTTCTAAGTACAGTTGCTACCTCATTTAAACTCTATGAGGTAGAAACTACTAATATTCCCATTTTGCAAATGGGGAAACTGAGGTTTAGAGAGTTTCAACTTTCTTAGAGTTGCCCAGTGGTGATCCTAGGATTTGTAGCAAAGTTATCTGGCCTTGAAACCTGTTCTCTGCCTCTATATGTTATGCTGTCTTCTTGTTCAGCACAAAAGAAACTCCTTAGATGTAATCAAGAGGTGTTTGTTTGTTTTTTGAGACAAGAGTCTCATTCTGTTGCTCAGGGCAGAGTGTCATGGCATCAGCCTAGATCACCACAGCCTCAAACTGCTGGGTTCAAGCCATTTTCCTACCTCAGCCTCCTGAGTAGCTGGGAAAACAGGTGCTTTCCTTAATGCCCAGCTTATTTTTCTATTTTTTTGATAGAGACGGGATTTCACTTTGCTCAGGCTGTTCTCAAACTCCTGAGCCCAAGTGATACTCCACTTTGCTTCCCAGAGTGCTAGGATTACAGGTATTAGCCACTGAACCCAGGGCCAAGAGGTGTGTTTATAATTGCATCATATTTGTGATATGAATAACAGGCAAGAAAGTTTTGAAGAGTTTGAACCAGACGTGGGAGTAAATTTGTCCTTGAATGATGGGTAGGATTTGAACAGGTCAAAAGTAGAGTTCATCTCCCTTTGACTTCTGGGAGAAGTTAACTTGAAATTCTCTCTAAAATATTATCATCTTATAAAATATTATAGTATTATTTTTCATGTTTAACCCAGTTTCTTCATTGCCGTTCACCACCATTTTAAACAGCTTGTATGGGTTGGAATCCATTATTTTTTTTTTTTTTTTTTTTGGCCGGGGCTGGGTTTGAACCCGCCACCTCCGGCATATGGGACCGGCGCCCTACTCACTGAGCCACAGGCGCCGCCCTGGAATCCATTTTTTTAATTATTATTTTTAAAATATTTTTTGAGACAGAATCTCACTATGTCACCCTTGGTAGAGTGCCCTGGCATCACAGTTCACAGCAACCTTAAACTGTTGGGCTTAAGAGATTCTCTTGCCTCAGCCTCCCAAGTAGCTGGGACTACAGGCGCCCGCCACAACGTCTAGCTATTTTTTTCTGGTTGCAGCTGGCCCGGGTCGGGTTTGAACCCGCCACCCTTGGCGTATGTGGCTGGCACTGTAACAATTGTGCTATGGGCACCGAGCCATTTTTTATTTATTTATTTTTTTTGAGTTGGACTCTGGCTCTGCTGCCCAGGCTGGAGTGCAGTGGCACTAATGCAGCTCAGTGCAGCCTCAACCTCCTGAGTCCAGGTGATCCTCCCACTTCAGCTTCCTGAATAGCTGGAATCACAGACCCATGCTTCCATGCCATGCCTGGCTAGTTTTTAAATTATTTTTTGTAGAGATAAGTTTTTGTAGAAATGGAGGTCTCACTATGTTGCCCAGGTTGGTTGAAGCTCCTAGCCTCAAGAAATCCTCCTGCCTCACCCTTCCTAAGTGCTGGGATTACCAGCATGACCACAACACCTGGCCTCCTTAGAATCAAATCTTGTTCATATTTCTTATAAGCTCAGCACCATGTATCACCTTCTTTTTGTTTTTGTTTTTGAGCTAGGGTCTCACTCTGTCACCCAGGCCCAAGTACAGTGGCATGATCATAGTTCACTGCAGCCTAGAACTTCTGGGCTTAAATGATCCTCCTGCCTCAGCCTCCTGAGTAGCTAGGACTTGTTATGTTGCCCAGGCCCAAGTAGTTAGGGTTACAGAAGCATGCCACTTGGCAAACTTTGTAATTTTTTTGCAAAGACAAGGTCTTACTGTGTTGTCCAGGTTGGTCTTGAACTCCTGACCTCAAGCCATCCTTCTGCCTTGGCCTCCCGAAGCACTGTGATTATAGGCATGAGCCACTCTGCTGCCAGGCCTTCTTTTTAATTTGAGTTGGATTAATCATCTTTGCAAGGTAAGCTTGATGAGCTTGGGAAGGCTATGTACACCAACGTATCTTTGCCAAGTCTTGCATTCTGATAAGAATTTTCATGTTTTCCTCCAACTCCTCCTCTTCTTTTGAAGACAACACAAAGGAAAAAAAAAAACACTCCTCGTTATATGAAATCATTTCTGACGAGCTCAGATTTCTCTAGGTGCTGGCCCAGGTGTGACTGTTGTTCTATTATACCTACATTCTTCCTACTCTTGAGGGATTTTAAAAAATGAACTTAATGGCTTGGACTTGTTTTAATTTTCTCTAACTTATTTATTTTCTCTGAGGTCAAGGACATTTTGTAAATTCAAAAATACCGAAAGTATTTTGCACACAATGAAATATCCTTAAGAAAAGTCAGATCAGAGTCAGAGTATTTCCCCAAGGAAAGGAAATGCACAAAATGTCAAATGATTAATTGAGAAAACAAAGAGAACTAACTTATCTCCCAAACTCGTTCCTAAGGTATGCTCTTCCCATTATGAAACATGGTCTAGTCTGCACTGTTTGTTTTTTGAAATGAAACTTTAATGGGAGAAATTTATTACTGCATTTTCTGTTTTTCACACTAACATTCTTTCTCTTGCCAAACATTTTGCTATGAGCTCAGGCATTTATTCCCGATACATTTTTGCAGCCTGTTCAGGTGTTCGTTTTTCTTGTTTCCAGTAAATATTTTACT
Organism: Nycticebus coucang; assembly: GCF_027406575.1. NCBI lineage: Eukaryota > Metazoa > Chordata > Mammalia > Primates > Lorisidae > Nycticebus > Nycticebus coucang. Next base: position 16,515,189 of record NC_069795.1, read on the forward strand.
AAATTTTCAAGTTAAGCTTCTTTAAATGTAGTTGGTCACCGTATCTTTGAAGAGAGAGATTATATGCATAATCACATATGTACATATATATGTGATTAAATGTAGTAAGGAACACAAATCCTGGTTTGAGTTTCACTCTGTTAAGTAGGGTCTTTACAATTTGAGGATCTGATATTTATAAATAAGTTAATTATGCTTGCTATCTGAAGAGTGACTAGATCATGAATGACCTAATTAATAAAGATATAGTGATTCAAATTAAGTCAACAAAATGACCAAAATCAACAAATTGATAAATAAATATTTCTTTTTTTATTAATGCATACATTAATGTATTAATGTATTACATTAATGTGTACATTAATGCATTTATGGGGTATAACATGCTGATTTGATATACAACGTGGAATGCTTACATCAAACTAATTAACATAACCATCCCCTCCTTTACTTATTTGTTGTGGTAAGACATTTATACTCTACTCTTAATAGTTTTCAAATGTACCATTGCATTATGCACATTAGGTGAGGTCCCACCAAATACTCCCTACTCCCTCCTCCCGCTCCCCCCTTCCCTCTTCCTTCCTTTCTGGGTTATAGTTGTGTTTTATCATTCATATGAATGTACAGGTGATTATATATTGGTTTCATAGTAGTATTGAGTACATTGGATACTTTTTCTTTCATCCTTGAGATACTTTATTAAGAAGAATATGTTCCAGCATTGTGGTACATGTATACTGTGGAATACTATGCAGCCATAAAGAAGATGGTGAAAATAAATATTTCTTAAGCACCAACAATACATAAAGCTAAACTTCCAAGTGGAAGCAAAGATGTTGCGGCTTGGAGTAGGCAGCTCATTAGCACTGTTCTTTCTTATTCTGGTAAGAATGAGCTCTTTCCAGCTTCTTATTTTCTAAGTTACGCAAAGAAGGTAGGAATTTGACTCTCAAACCCAATCTGTCAGTTTTTGTAACTGACATTTTGCAATGCATTCTACTCCATTAGCAGTGGTACCATATAATATGACTTCTCATTTACTTTGGAATTAATTCAAACTTTTCATTATCCTAAGAAACCTTCCCCATGCCTATAAGAATGAATTATCTAATACCCACAAGTCAAATTTTTGAAATGCCAATAGATTTATCTTTGCCCCAATATCAGCACCTGTCAGGTACTCAGGGGACTATAAAGATGCATAAATAATAGTAGTAGAAGTAATAAAAACAATAGTGGGAAAAAATGGTAAAAGTAATAGTTAATGTTTATTGAATGCTGTCTACCTAGGTACCATGTGAGGCTCTTTGTCTGCAATTAAAACTATTATTTAACAGAAGAAAAAACCAAACTTCAGAGTGCTAAAGTAACCTCACAGAGTCCTAGGCACAAAATTCTTTGTTTCCTAAAAATTTGCTAGAACTCATTGAAACTACCTGGGTGTTTTTCTTTTTTAAGAGCGGAAGTTTTCAGCTATCATTTCAATTTACTACTTGTAATTGTATAGATTAAGTTTTCTTCTCTGGGTTTAAAGCTATACATTGCATTTTTATACGTATGGTGATTACCTATAGATAAGCCCAGTGTCTTATTTATTTTCATCTATCGAGTTTGTATGTTTTTCAGTGTCCTTATTTCCTCTAACGCGGACAAGCAATTTAGTGTGCTTCCTCTCACTCTGTTCTCTTTCCCCACCGCTATCCCACATCTTATGCTAATATTTTCTAGAGTTGTAATAATTCTGAGTCATTATCTTTTTCTTTGTTTTGGTCCTAGTCTTTTAAAGATAACTTTCACATTGTTTGAATTTTCTATGCCCTCAATGACTTGTTTTTGTCTGCTTATTCTATCAGTTATACAGGGAGGTGTGTTAAAGTCTCCCATTATGATTGTGGATAATTTTATTTTTTCTGTTAGATTTTTCAATTTTGTATAACAGAATTTGAATGTACGTTGATAGATGACCAGATTTAGCATAATTATGTTTTCCTGGTGAATCTGATCTTTATCACTGTAAAATGTTCTCTTTCATCTTTAGTAAAACTTCTTACCTACCTGAATGTCTATTTTGTGCGATACTAGTATTACAGCTATGTCTTAGTCAGTTTGAGTTGTCATAACAGAGTACTATAGACTAGAGGGCTTACAAACAACAGAAATTTAAATCTGGAAGTCTAAGAGCAGGGTATCAGCATGGTTGGGTTGGGGGTAAGGGCTCTCTTCCAGGCTGCAGACTGACACCTTCTCAATGTATCCTCACAGTGCAGAATGAGAGCTGGAGAGATTCCTGGAGTTCCTTTTATTAGGGACAAGGGCTCTACTTTCAAGACCTAAATTACCTACCAAAGGCCCCACCTCCTAATATCATCACACTTGGGGTTAGGATTACAACATATGAATTTTGGGGGGACACATTCAGTCTGTAACATTAGGGTTTTTTTTTTTTTTGTTTGTTTGTTTTTTGGTATTAAGCATGTTTTAGCTTTTCCCCACATTTCATTTTCCATCCTTTTGTTCTTGTTTTTTAGTTAAAGTGTGTGTTATGGACTGAATGTGCATATCCCTCCAAAATTCATACCCTGGAACCCTACCCCATTGCATCTGTATTTGGAGACGGGCCTCTAAGAAAATAATTAAGGTTAAATAAGGTAATAACAATTTGCCTACTGGAAGGTAAGAGCCAAAATAAATGATGCTTCTATCTCACTTACCACCCCCCCGTGCCACCCCAGGACATTCGACTCTGAAATTCAAAAAATTTACAAATATCCCATTGATTTTATCTTAGACAGGTGTTGTTATCATTATTATTTTGGTATTTACACTTAGATAAATGGGAGATAGAAAGAATTTACAATATAAAGTCAGTAGGAGGGGAAAAAGTTCTGTTTCCCCAGGTTCTGTTCCCAATCTCCAATTGCTGGCTTAAGAACCATCAGCCTTTGAAGTCTTAAGGTCACCTTTCAGGAGTTTTGGGGTATTGCTGGATGCTCTTGGCAAGTTTATTGTATACACAAAGATAATGAAAGAAAAGTTGGGGGAACAGGTATTGGTTAAGGAAAGGAATCATAGATTAAAGTGATTAAAAAAAAGAGAGGAAATAAAGGAAGGCAGAATGGTAGAGAAAAGAGACTAGAAAGTGATATTTTGTGGAAAGAAGCATGTGATGACCACACCTCAGATATGCAGTGTCCTATTAAAAACAGCACCATCATACTAATTTCTGTTATGAAAAAAGGGCATTTCAGGAACTTCAGCTTCTTTAACAATGAAAGGTACAAACAGTTTAACTCTTTTGTCTTTTTGGTTAAATTTTATTTATACATTGCCCTATAAAATTTTAAAATATTATATAATGTGATATTTTGGTATGTATATACATTGTAAAATTATTAAATCAAACATAATTAACATATTCTTCATTTCACATAGTTTTTTTTGTGGTAAGAGCATTTAAGATCTATTTTCTTAGCAATTTTCAAGTTTATAATATGTTACTACTGACTGTAGTCACCATGCTATACGATAGATCTCCAGAATTTGTTCATACTATCTAACTCACACTTTCTACTCTTTGACCTGGTTTAACTCAAAAAGCAAAGATTGGAAGGGAATCTACCTCTTTCTAGTTCTGTGACCTTCCCTTCCTTCCTTCCTTCCTTCCTTTCAGACAGAGTCTCACTATGTCACCCTAGGTAGAGTGCTCTGGCATCACAGTTCACAGCAACCTCAAACTCTTAGGCTTAAGTGATTCTCCTGCCTCAGCCTCTTAAGTAGGTGGGACTACAGGCACCCGCCACAATGCTGCAGCTATTTTTGGATGCCATTGTCATTGTTGTTCAGCAGGCCTGGGCTGGGCTTGAACCCGCCACCCTAGTGTATGTGGCCCGTGCCCTTACTCACTGAGCTATAGGTGCCAAGCCACCTTCACTTCTTTAAACTTTCATCTCATTTGTAAAATGAGTATCATAATAGTAGCCACTTCATGGGGTAGTTAGGGGGATTAAATAAAATATTCATAATTAAAATCCTGGAACATTATAAGCAGTCAGTATTACTTTTTATATTATCATTATTGTTATAATTATTATTATTATTGGCATACTAGGTTGGCAACAGTAAATTATAAGCCTCATGTTTAATTAAAAATGAGTCTAGCAGCTACAAGAGTCAGCGGTTTAATGAAGAACTAGCTGTGATAAAAATTTAATTTATATTTGTCTTTGGTTAAGAAAATTGTATTTTCTCTATGTTAATTAAAGAAAATTATATTTGTTAGAGTATAGCTGGATATGGTGCTGCGGGCTCTAATCCTAGCATTCTGGGAGTCAAGGTGGGAGGATTCCAAATTCTTGAGACCAGCCTGATCAAAGCAAGACCCCATCTCTACTAAACATAGAAAAAATTAGACAAACATTGTGGTGGTTACCTGTAGTTCAGCTTCTTGGGAGGCTGAGGTAGGAGGATAGTTTGTACCCAGGAGTTGAGGTTGCCGTGAGTAGGCTGACGCCATGGCACTATATCTAGGGATAACAGTAAGACTCTGTCTCAAAAAAAAAAAAGAAAGAAAATTATATTGATTATACTATGTTTATTTTATTGTTTTTAAATTTTAAGCCCTCCAAGGTCTGAATACATAGGTTTGCTGTAGTAATTAAGCTTACCCATCAAGTCTTATGCTGTACACACCAGCAGTATAATCATTATGTTGATACCCATAATTTTTTAGTCAAATCTGTGACTTCACTGGAATCTCAGTCACCTTTATCCCTAACCAGTATATTCATAATAAGCTTATTACTCTGAGAGATTTAATACTATAAATACAAAGCTTTCTTTGTTACTAAAAATAGAGCTTTTAGAAATAATGTCTTTTAAAAATGTGTCTTTCAAGAAAGACAAATATGTAAAAATTCTTCATGTCAACAGAGTTTATACTGTTTTTCTGGATGGGAGGTTACTATTCCTATTTTGCTAGAAGGTTCATTAAGGTCAGGTCAGTAGTACTTTCTGGGGTGACTAAGATTATAACTTGAATCATCTATTACAAATTCCTTTTCCAAAATATAACATTGCTGTGAAAAATTGAATTACTTACGTTACACTAAAAAGAAAATACCCAAAACCAAGTCAAACAACCTAATAAGTCCTAAGTCAGAAGGAAACCTTTCAAATAGTTTCTGCATTTGAGAGTGACTCATAAAGATTATTTGCTCTATTGGATGGAATGCTAAGCCATTTTGGTCGGACCATGAAGTTTTATGAAAGTCTTCATGTGAACAGCAATAAAAGTGTACTACCTATTAAGAGTTTTCTATTTGCTTCTTTTGCCCACCAGATATGAGCTTAGGTATTTCAACAAAATTAATGACTGATGTGTTTTGGGTCACCAGTTCCTTACGTTGATTATTATTCCCCAGAAATTCCTCTGGGCCACGTCTTAATAGCCAAAATGATGCTTTAACAAAAATATAGACATGGTTGTAAGGCTAGCACTCTGGGAGGCTGAGGTGGGTGGATTGCCTGAGCTCAGGAGTTTGAGACCAGCCTGAGCAAGAGTGAGAGCCTGTTTCTCCTAAAAACAGGAAAACTAGCTGGGCATTATGGAGAATGCCTGTCATCCTAGCCACTCAGGAAACTAAGGGGAAAGGATTGCTTGACCCCAGGAGTTTAAGGTTGCTGTGAGTTATGACACCAGGGCCCTTTACCCAGGGTGACAGAGTGAGACTGTCTCAAAAAAACAAATAAATAAAAATAAAATTTGTAAATCTTCTACAGAAAGTATGTCTGGCTTTGTTTCTCACTAATAACTGTGATTGCCCAGAAATTAAGAACCAATTAACGTTTTCCTAAAGCCTGGTAGTAGAATAAAGTGGAACCTCAGTATACCTGTTTCAAAAGATAAAGCTCCAACAGTTTATTTATTCATTCATAAATACTGATGAAAAGGATGGATAGCAGTAGGGATTTGGGGGACTTGTGACCTGGATTTAGTTCCTTTTCTCTATATAGTGTGAGGTTTCCATACGAAGGCCTGGAGGGAGAGGTTTGGGGGCCGGGGGAAGCAGGGAGAAGCTACGCGCACTCAGCACTTGAGAGTCCAGCCATTAAGAATTTTTCACAGTACACTTAGGGTCCTGATGAATTATTAAAGATAATTATTTTTTATTTTTATTTTTGATACAGAGTCTTGCTCTGTTGCCTGGGCTAGAGTACAGTGGCATCATCATAGCTCACTGCAACCCCAAATTCCTGGGCTCAAGTGATCCTCCTATTTCAGCCTCCCGAGGAGCTGGAACTACAGGTGCCCATCACTACACCCAGCTAATTTTTCTATTTTTAGTAGAGATGGAAGGGTAGCCCTCTTGCTCAGGCTGGTTTCAAACTCCCGAGCTCAAGCAATTCACCCACCTCAGCCTTCCAGAGCGCTAGGATTACAGGAGTGAGCCATCACACCCAGCCTGTCAAAGATAATTAACAACAAATGTAAGGGCCCCATTGGTGACAGAAAAGCAAACAAACAAACAATATATATTAGAGCACAAAGAGAATTGTTAGAGGAGCTGAGGAATGACTCAATTCAAAAAAAAAATTTAATGGCACTTAAGACAGCAAAGACTTCTTTTAATTTAACAACGTGATTTCTCAATTAAACAACTCTGCTGATGCATGGAAGATCAGGATGGTCATTGCTAACCCTGAAATTGGTCTCCTAAATAATCAGGTGCAAGCAATGTCTCAAAGCACAAGTGGAAAATCTTGATTAAAAAATGTAGGCAACTTGGGGAAATCAGTCTTTTGTCCAAAACAAAGCTGTAGTTATGGCTTGTGGAATAGGGCAGTGGGGTCAGCATCTGGCGGTGGATGACCTGCAGTTGTTTCAGTATTACTTATCTCAAGACCGGTGCTTGTTCAGCTTTAGAGAAAACATAACAAAACAAAACAAAATGAAAATGTAGGCACCTTGGATGTGAGATTTGGTAATTCCTTCCTCCCTCCTTCCTTTCCTTCCTTCCTTCTTTCCTTCACCCTCTTCCCTCCCTCTCTCTCTTCTTCCTTTCTTTTCCTCTCTTCTTCCCTCCCATCCTCTTTTCCTCCTTCCCTCCCTCCCTTCCTTCCTTTCCTTTACATCTCTACATCTATCTGAATAAGAACATAATATCTCAAAATGTGATCCATAAACAAGTCTCTTGAAACAGGAAGGAAATGCTGTGATGAAATTTCCATGGGCTTCATTTTAGGGGGCTTAAGGAAGAAGCAGAAGTGAAGTAGGACATCCTGGGAGAACGTGTGGGTGGGACATAGTTAACAGAGACTGTGGACTGGGATAAAATAAAACATAGCTATATACTATTTACAAGAGGATAAAACCTCGTTTAGGCAGTGTTAGCAGCTAAAATTGAAGCTTGAACAAAGAGATAGGAGACAAATTCAGATAAAAAGAAAGAATGAGCATGTGGTGGGACTTGGCAGCTGTTTTGTGGTCCAGTCACATAAAGATAAGAGCAAGGATAGAAGGTCTGTACAGTGGGATTATAAACTGAGTGGGTCAGCACGACCTGTGAACCAAGAGGTCTGTTACTGTTGAAAAGTCAAAACCAACCGCAACACCTGACACAATCTGAATGGTATTCGTATGAACGGCTGACCACTCAAGAACGCTGTTTTTAGGATATACATAGCTTTGTGACTTAACTGTATGCCGAACGGTGTGAAAACTTACATAGAGAATAACACACAGAATCCCTTTTCCCCAAAGAGGGCATGCTTTGGACATTCTTAGTAAGAAAGGCCTAGAATATCTATGTTCTGACAGGAGTGCAATTTTATGTAACAAACAGTAGTCTTAACAACAGACAAATTTAAATGTAAGGAAGGGGATATTGGTGCAATATCATAAGAACAGTTAGTGAACAGTGTATTGCATTTATGAATCTGTTTGCATTAAATAATAGCAGCTAACTACAACTTTGAGAAAAAAACTATCAAAGGAGACAAAATATTCCTCTTCTAGAATTAGACAGATATAATTAAAAACAAAGACACACAGAAAGTCACAAAAAAGTGATACAATCAATTGACTTGATTTAATAGCAGTACAGGGTGTCCATAAAGTTCGTGTGCAATTTACAATGTTAAACTATTTCAAATTGCACACAAACTCTATGTCCACCCTGTATATTAAATCTTACATTCTTCTAAGGAAGAAAACTTTTTCACATGTGTTCATGGAACTTTTAGAAAATAGTTTTGTATTTTTACTGTGGCTGGTTTCAGAAAAGCTCAACAGTATTTTTTTTTTTTGAGACAGTCTCACTCTGTCATCCTGGGTATTAGAGTGTCATGGCGTCATAGCTCACAGCAACCTTAAACTCTTGGGCTCAAGTGATCCTCTTGCCTCACCCTCCTGAGTAGCTAGTTTTTATTTTTAGTAGAGACAGGATCTTGCTCTCGCTCAGGCTGGTCTTGAACTCCTGAGTTCAAGGGATCCACCTGCCTTGGCCTCCCTGAGTGCTAGGATTACAGGCATGAGCCACTATGCCTGGCCTCAACAGTTTTTAAAGTAAAAATTGTATTTTAATTTTTTTCATCAAATTCAATAAGATTTAGAAACAATAATATAAAATGACCCCAAATTTTAATTTTGGGGGGAAATTAATATGTATACTTCTAGATAACCCTTGGGCCAAAGAAAATATTGAAAGGGAAATTATATCCTAAACAACATATTAACAAGTTGAATTAAGAATTATTGTTCACATAATGTACTTTGATCAAAATTAAATCCAACTTATGTGAGAATTAGTCACTATTTTCTTTTCTTTTTTTTTCTATTCCTTTCCCTCACCCCCTCCCTCCTTCTCTGTCTGCTCTCCCCTTCCCCCATGCCCCACTGTGTCATTAATTATCATTAACTGACCTTATATCAAAGTTGAATACATAGGATTCATGCTTCTCCATTCCTGTGATACTTCACTAAAAATAATGTGTTCCACCTCCATCCAGGTTAATACAAATGCTGCAAAATCTTCATTTTTTTAATGGCTGGATAGTAGTCCATGGTATACCTATACCACAGCTGCAGATCCATTCCTGGGTTGAAGGGCATTTAGGCTGTTTCTACATTTTAACAATTGTAAATTGAGCTGTGATAAACACTCTAGTCAAGTGTCTTTATAATAAAAGGTTTTTCATTTTTTAGGATATTGCATCCTCATTTATAAGTGAAATATGTTTGTAATTTCCCTTTATAATAATATATTTTTTCCAATTTTAATACCAGGTGTACCCAGATGAAGTAGAATGATTTTAAAGTATTTCTTCTTTTTCTGTTGTCTGTAAGATTTAGTATGATCTGTTTTTTGAAATTGTCCTCTATTTTTATTTATAAATATTAGTTGTCTATTTTTTGAGACTTTGGAAAAAAAAATAAGAAGAAGTTAACTGATGACTCCATACTGAACCTCAGAGTCAAAGCATTCTATGAGAGACATACTCTTATTTGACAATGTGAATGTTACTTTTTTTGCATTATTATTATTATTATTGCTCAATATTTTGTTGCAGCAATCATCTGATTTCTTTTCTGAATGTATTTATCTTCATTTGTTCTTTTCGAGGTTTTCGTTTTTAGTCCTTATCTTAAACATTGTTATTGTTATTTAATTTTAAGCCTTTTTAATTTTGTGAAGGCAAAAAGTGGAAACCAAATAAACACAAGTATATGTATAGAAAAAATTAAAAAAAAGAATAGAAAAGTCCTCAGTCCTACAGTCACAAAGAGAACTGATTCTTCCCCAACCTGTGTGGAAGCAGATTCTTGCCAGATCCCGTTGACAGGAGTGACTGGGCCTGGATATTGACTTTGACCTTGTGAGAGTCTTGTCTATGCAGAGAATCCAGTCCAGCCTGCTTGTACTTCTGGCCTACAGAACTGTGATATATTGTTGTGTTAAGCCACTAAATTTGTAGTCAATTGGTTTTCAATAGAAATATAATAAATTAGGAAAAATAGGCAGGTTACAAAAGAGTATGGATAGTATAATTTCCTCCTTGTTTATATACTCATGTATTGATGAGTCTGCAGAGGAAAATGAGCTGAAGTATACACACAGTGATGTTAACAGAAGATCCTTGGTTAGCAAGTTGAATTAATTAAAAAGAATAAAACCAGCAGAAAAAAAAAAGGGAAATTATAAACTGACACTGTGTCTCTCTATAGATAGATAAACAGATCATATTTATTTTCAGAGTTTCAACTTTTTAAATTTTTTTTTTAATTAATTAATTAATTTATTTTTTTGGCCGGGGCTGGGTTTGAACCCGCCACCTCTGGCATATGGGACCGGCGCCCTACTCCTTGCGCCACAGGCGCTGCCCTCACCTTTTTAAAATTTTAAAACTAATTTTTTTCACATTTATTTTCAGATTAAATTTCTTCTCTGGTTTGAATCAGAGGACAAATTTAATTTAATTTAATTTTTTAAAATTTATTTTTAATTTGTGTATATCCATAGAGTACAATTGTGCACCATTGATCTATTGTAATGTGGTGTAGTCAGGGCCTTTAGTGTATCCATCACTGAAGCAACACACTTTGCACCCCACAAGCAACCTCCTTTCATTCACCCTATAAACTGTATTAAAAAACAGTGAAAAGGAAGATACCTAACACCTAAACCTTTGGGAGGTATTAAAAGCTGTACTCAAAGGAAAAGTTTGATTTTTAATGGCATCATTATTAAAAATAATAATTCCACTTAAGAAATTAGAAAAGGAAAAACAAAATAAACAAGAAGAGATGAGTTATAAGAAGTAAAATCTAAAATTAATGAATAACAAACAAAAAAAATTAGAAAAAGAAATAAACATGTCCCAAGTTCTTTTTTAGGGAATATGGTTATTTATTAAAAATGTACATATGCTACATTTTTATTTTTTATATACAGAGAGACAAAATTCCAACCTTCCAACTTTTCAGAAATTTTGCAAACAAATAATCTTTACGTATTTGAAATTCGTTAAAGATCACCCTAATTGTGTGTCTTTGTTTAAATAATAAATACATGGTTCACTAATAGTATGTCTTATTGTTTTTTAAGTGTGCCTATCCAAAGTTCTTTTTTATTTTATTTATTTTATTTTATTTTTATTAAATCATAGCTGTGTACATTGATATGATCATGGGGCATCATTCACTAGCTTCCCAGACTGTTTACCAAGTTTCACATATACCCTTGTAAGATGCACCGCTGGTGTAATCCCACCAATCCCCTTCCCTCTACCCACCTCCCCCCTCCCTTCCGTCCCTTTCCCCCTTCCCCCTATTCTTAGGTTGTAACTGGGTTATAGCTTTCATGTGAAAACCCTAAATTAGTCTCATAGTAGGGCTGAGTACATTGGGTACTTTTTCTTCCATTCTTGAGATACTTTACTAAGAAGAATATGTTCCAGCTCCATCCGTGTAAACATGACAAAGTTCTTTTTTAAATATCCATAAAATAGATTCACCTTACAGTTCTGATTAAAAAAAGAGAAAAGAAACGTAATTACAGATAGGGAAAGGCCTAAAAGAACTGCAAGATAAAAATGCATGAAGCACTGGGGTTGCAAATTTGAAAACCTAGCAAAAATGATTTCATTACAAAATGAAAGTTACCAAAACTGACTTAAGAGGAGATTAATAGGGGTATAGGAAAGATGATTATAAATTTAACATTGAGAAATGCAACACAATCAGATATTTTCACAGTGAGCTATAGCTTTATCTTTAGAGTATATAATTGCAAAATTATTTGAGCTATGAAAGAAAATCTTTTGAATGCATTTTATCAAGCCAAAATAACTTTAAAAGAGAACCTGCCAAAGATGGCCAACAAATATAAAATGGTAGATCTATAAGAAAGGAGTATAGAGGATAATTATTAATAATTTGCATCCATCTATATATTTTACTATTTATCTTGTTTTTGCCTTTTGGATCATGTGAGCATAAAAATCCTGCAACTGTTTGAAGATGTATCAGGCCCCTTACCATTTCTCCTTAATTCTATATTCTAGTCACATGGCAGCAGAGGCATTGAAACCTGTACTTTCAAACTCTGTCTTAAATAAGTGTTAATAGAGTCTGTATTGACCTGAAATAACATTACTTTGAATAAAGCTGTGGTTTTAAAACACTGAAAAAAAAATAATTTGTACCAAGTAATATAATCAATGTATCAAAAGAATAATGCATTTTTCAGAGCATATTTATTTTCTCAGATTTTCAGGAGTTGTCAATAGCAGGAAATTTATTAACATTACTATATCAGCACATTGAAGGAAAAACATAATTACTATAACCAATATCTATAAAATGTAATTAATAGATACTTAAAGATGTTTGATAGAAATCAGTTATTTCCAATAAAATTAACCAAGTAAAATAGAATATAATGAAATTAGAAATTATAAAGCCACTCAGCCAATGCTTTAAATATTTAAACACTAGAACTATTTTAATTTAGTGAGTTACTAGATAGGAATGCCCATTATCACCATTATATTCATCATTATCTTGGAAGTGCTAGTAAATGTAGTGAAGTAAGACAGTAAAAAGACTATTAAAACTTTAAAAAAAAATCAGATTACCTCTTATTGTACACCTAAAAACGTTAAGAAATTCTAGTAAAGATCCTTAGATTTAAAAAGAAGAAATTCATAAGCATATGGATACAGGATAAATTTTATGTGTGTGTGTATGTGTGAGAGAGAAAGTCTTCATTTCTACCTTTTTAAATTAATTTTTTATTTAATTAAATTTTTATTTATTAATTTTTTATTTAATTAATTTTTTATTTAAATAATTATTTATTTATTTTTTTGACTTTTTAAAATTTCAAATTAATGTGAGGGTACAAATGTTTAGGTTACATTATTATCAATTCTAAGGTGAAGTTCAAGTTGTAATTGAGCCCTTCACCCAAGGGGACATGCTGAACACCTTGGGTATTTCTGTTTTTTTAAAAAAATTCAGATTAATTCTGAGGGTACAAACAATTAGCTTCCATAGTTTGCCTTGTTAGGTAAAGTCCAAGTTGTAGTTGAGCTCTTCCCCCAGGAGGTGTACCACATACTATTTCAGGTGTGCCTGTTAGGAGAGAGCACACCAATCCCCCTCCATTCTTGCCTACAGGATATATTTTTAAAAAACAATAGTTTTTCTCTATTTTGACAAAATACTTAGGAATAGAAGTGAAAAAGAATCTTTACAACCATTAGCAAACTATAAAATATAGTACAAATAAATTGAATAAGAAAAAAGCACCTGTATAAAGAAAACTAAAATCTTACTGAAAAAAATTACTTAAGCTGTGAACAAATGGAAGGGCATAGCATGTTTAGTAGGAATACTTACTAACACAAACTCTAAACACATATACTTAACAGATGTATGAATATAATGCACTAAAATAAAAATCAGCACTTTTTGGAGGGATGATTGGTTTAAGAAGGTTAAAGTTCATACTGAAGAGTAAATACTTCAGAACAGTTAAGAAAATACGCAAAGGGAGAGTTCTTTTCTTATCAGATATTTGCATGGTATATATAATAAAATGACCACATCTTTTTTTTTAATTTTTATTTTTACATATACATGTGTTAATCAGGTTTCCATTTTTTTGCCTTCACAAAATTAAAAAGATTCAAAATTTAACAACAATAACAATGTCCAAGATAAGGACCAGAAACCAAAACCTTGTAAAGAATGAACGAACATAAATGCATTCATAAAAGGAATTAGACAATTGCTGCATTGAAATATTAAGTAATAATAATAATAATAATGCAAAGAAAGTAACATTCACATTGTCAGACAAGAGTATAACTACTGTAGAATGCTTTGACTCTGAGATTCAGCATGGAGTCATCAGTTAACTTCTTATTACTTTTTTTTAAGTATGAAAAAATACATAACTAATATCTATAAATAAAAGTAAAAGATAATTTCAAAAAAAAGATCAAGAAAAGAAAAGAAAATAGTGACTAATTTTCACATAAATTGGTTTTGATTTTGACCAAAGTATATTACTTAAACATTAATTTTTAATTCAACTTGTTAATATGTTGTTCTATAAAAATTGGATTTAGTCATATGGCTGCACTCAAGGAGCCAGAAGGCCACTCATGCTCCCAAGACCACAGATTTCCCCAACTCTAGAAGAACAGTATAGATGAGTTTAATATATTTTTAAAGCAGTAGTAGCTCATTTTAGTGTAAAATGAATCAGTTTATTTAATAAATGATGCTTGCACAACTGATTATCCCTCTGGAAGGAGAGAAAAGTGGATCTCCATCTTATTCTACCTTTAAATATAAATTCCGGATGTCTAAGAAAGCTTACATGGTTAAGACAGAATTGTGAAATTCTTGCAAGAAGATCCAGATAACTAAATGTATAAAATATATGAACTAAGAACATCTTTTCCAGAAAATGTAGAAGAATTTGTGAAAGCTAGGAACCTTGATATACTAAAAGATACCATAGGTAAAACAATAAGCATTCAGTCTAGAACAAAACATTTGTAACTATTTTGTCCAAATAGCTAAACATTGGAGACAAAGAGAAACAAACAGCCGATAACGAATGGCCAACAAATATAGAAGAATAATCCAGTTGATAAGTGAATTTGAATGGCTAACAAATATAGAAAAAGATTCTCAAGTTCATTACTAGCAAGGAAAATGCAAATTAAAGTAAAAATAAAATGTAATTTATGCCAATCAGACTGATGAAAATTGAAAAGACCTATGACAACTATTACA